>NC_070583.1:29125938-29730313 GCF_027409825.1 Scomber japonicus | reverse complement strand
TTTTGCATCAAAAGTATTCACGAATTTACGACAGAAATGCCAAAACATACACTTGCTGCCTCTGTGGACGGAGATGCTGAATGCATGCCTGAGATGATGATTTTGTCCCCCTCCTCACAGGAACAGAGGAGAGAGGAGAGCATTATATTTTTCCCACACTGACTCCGACCTGGATTCAGCATCTTTGTCTACATACCGGCTATCTGTCAGCTGCAGTTTCCAAGGAGCTGAGAGGGCAGCAGCCGGACCAGCTGCCTTCACCAGGCTGACTGACAGAAGTAGTTTACTGAACCAAAATTGTTTTCATGTCGGCACATGGAAAGAAATCCACAGTGTTTGTGAATCAATGTACTGATTAATTGATTTTATTTACCCACCGACTGTAGTGAGTGAGTCTACCTGTCTCACAGACACCCTGAGAGCTTTTGGTAAATGGACTGTACTTACATAGTGCCTTTCTAGTCTTTGCGATCATTCAAAGCACTTTACATTACAACTCATTCACCCATTCACACACATTCATACACCGTTGGCGCAGCAACAGGAGCAATTTGTGGTTAAGTGTCTTGCCCAAGGACACATCGACATGTGGACTGGAGGAGCCGAGAATCGATCTTCCAATTGGAGGAAGACCGCTCTACCTCCTGAGCCACATTTTATACAGGGGGATATTCAACTCCCCACGTGGGAATTTGCAATCAACAGCTGTCTGAGCAGATTATACTTTGTGACTGGTTGATGCTTTTACAACAAAAACAGACAAAAGCAACATCCTGAAAACAATATATTCACATCCAACAAAGGATCTCTTTAGGTCCAGTATGAACAGGAGGAATGATTACAGCTGGAAAACCCTGTTTCAATGTTCTTTTATTTAAAGGTGCAGTATATGGAATTTAGTGGCATCTATTGTAACGGACATGGCAGAAATTGAATAAAATTAGGAGTATGTTTTAATTAGTGTATAATCACTTGAAAGTAAGCATCATCACATTTTCGTTACCTTGAGCCCTTTATATCTACATACAGATTGGGTCCACTTCCACAGAGCCTGCCATGTTGCACTGCAATGTTTCTACAGAAGGCCAGAATGGACATGAAATGTAGGGTCATTTTTGTTTTTTGTAAGATTCACAGCCATCATAGGTTGTCTTATAAACGTGGAAAGGGAAGGGGAGAGAGAAAGATATTTGGTTATGATCTGCAACCTCACCCCTAGATGCCACTACATTTTACACACTGGCCCTTTAAGATGAACATGAAAAATTGTTAACGCATTTTAATGCAATCAAAACTTAAAATTTCAATCCAACAAAAAGGCTGAGTAAAGACAGATCTTACATGAGATTTATCTCAACTTGAATTTATGTTATCTTTTGCATTTTTTTTACTCTATTTGCAGATGAAGATCATGTGATATGATCGAAAGCCTCAGAACAGCAGGTGAGATTGTTGAAATTGTTGTTTCCAAGATCAAAAATGAACGCTAAGCTCACCTCCATTAAATTCCATTACTACTGAGCAAACTTGTGATTTGATCGAAAGGTCCAGAAAAGCAGCTAAATGGACCATGAGGTAAGACTGCTGTGTCATGTCCTTTTTTCCAAGGTCAAGAATAAAGTTTGATGCCCTGATTTTATTACTTCTGTGCAGCGTGATAAACAGAGAGGGGATCGGTTCAGCTTTGGTTTGTGAGCAAAAGGAAGGAAAAAAGCTAACAGCCACATGAACGCTGGGAAAAGGCAAGAATTTACATAATAGGATTATACCAATTAAATGACTAGCTACAATACCTGATACTATCTTCTGCCATTGGATGACAAGTCATCAACCACTAACATCCAAAGGAGGGGAGGAAACTAATATATATATATATATATATATATATATATATATATATATATATATATATATACACACACACATATATATATATATATATATATATATATATATACACACACACATATATATATATATTAATGCTGCTGTGAAGGTTTCTTTAAACCTTACACTGGTGGGTATGCCAGTGCAGTGTATGGATGAATAAAAGATCAGAAGCATGATTTAATTTCCCCTGACATTCTTTAAATGTCTTTACATTAAGCCAGGAGAGTTAGCTCATTATGTGCAGTATCCCTCCAACACATCAGCCTTGCGGAAGTGACTTGTTGGACTGTTACTGTAATTTGGTTATTTTATTAGTACTCGTCTGTCTGCACACACACACACACACACACACACACACACACACACACACGTGCAAACATACATACTAAGGAAGCATGTGATCCCCTATCCAACACACACACATACACACACACACACACACACACACACACACACACACACACACACACACACACACACACACACACACACACACACACACATCTACAACAGAAAAAGGTGTCAGCTGGAGCTCTTTGATCTTTTATACGGATATGTCAGTATGTCAGTTCACTTACCTTCAGGCTGGAGCATGGAGAGGCGCGCGGTTCTTTAGCTGCGGCGTCACTGCGTCCATTCTCCTGTGCGCGGCCTTGCTCAGCTCCCACCTCCATCCTTCAGAAATGTCTCTGTGTCTCCTTAGCAGAAGTCTACCACGTAATGCAATTTCTTGGCACTGATGCATGCAACCCTGCAAATGGATAATTCAAACATGTGACCCACTTCTCATCCTCGGCACAAAAACAGAAACATGTCTACAGCAGCCGGCAGAGGAGAGACTAACATACACAAACAATAGTGCCTGTATTTGTTCCTAAGATCTTAAGTCTTAAAATCACAGATATAAAGTCAACATTGTAACAACACAGCTGCTGTGTGCACTTTTGCAGATGATTGAATAAAGAATGAACAAGAAAGGTTGCTTTGCAGTCGTATGTTTCCACCAACCAGTCAAGTTGCAGTTTACATCCATGTCTGTCCAGACTCATACAATATTAGTAGTGACTAAGACTTTGAAGGCACTTTATAAAAAGGTATTAAGAGTACTTTTTGGTGAATTGGTTATCAATGTTGTTAGTATATTATTATATTATATATTATATATTATACATTATTATACATGTATGATTCCAGTGATTCATCTCCAGTGAGAAACATCTTGTCTCTAAGTGAAGACAAGATGTCATAATTAGCATATTCATTCATGATTTACGGCAAATAACATGGTCTATAACAGTAACGTTGACCTTTGACCATGAATTTCTAATCAGTTAATCCTTCAGTCCAAGTGGACCTTTGTGCCAGATGTAATGAAATTCCATCCAGGCATTCCTGAGATATCACGTTCACAAGAATGGGACGATGTGAGGTCACACTGACCTTTACCTTTGACCTCTGACCACATAAATCTAATCATTTCACCCTTGAATCCAAGTTAAATAAGTTAAATTGTAAGACATTATCTCAAGACTTTCCTGTTACCTCAGGACTGGAAATGGGATGGATAGTGTAGTAGAAGTTCTTTACTAGAAGTGTCTCTGAAGAAAAGCACAGACGACAGAGTGATGAATCTTTCTCTTTTACTCAGTACATGCCAGCATGGAGAAGGACATACAGTCGTTCTGCCAGTTTCAGCGTTTATACTGTAACTCCTAGTGGAACTTCGCAGAAGGGAAGTCGTAATGTACTAAAACACATGAACCAACCATGTAACAAGGTGGACTCCCAAATAAATTAGACAGTCAATTATACAAAGTGTCTTTCCTGAGTTAACAAAAGTCATTGTAAAGATGCCCATAGCCATTTTACAGATGTTAAGGCACACACATGACACAATGAATCCCTCATGACACAATGAATCCCTCATGACACAATGAATCCCTCACAATGGATATCCTAAAAACATAAACCATGACTATGTCCGACATACAAACATAAGAAGGAACAAAAGGTTTCTGTTGTGAGTTTACCATTTTAAACTACAGGATCATAAAAATATGAGCTTCACATATGGCAACTATGTACATCCTTTGTTGTATCTATAACTGACATCATATGACCACATACAATGAAGCATGTGTATGAAAATGTGTAATACATAAAACATACACATTGAGAGAAAGAGTTAACCGCTCCGTTGTTCCAAGATTTTCCATTGTTGGCCACAAGGTTATACTGTAGACATCATTCTGGAACATTCTGTTGCCGAGGTAACGTGAGGTATAGCAACGCTGTATCCTAAATGGGCCTTTTCCATTATACAGTTCAAGCACTACTCTACCCAGTTTTGGTTCCAGGCATGTTGTTTTCTATTACTTCATTGTCATAGCACGGCTGCGCTAAACTGCCGTGACTTGGTTGTATACGCGACACAAACACATAAACAATGGAGGACATCGAGGTGATGGTGTACTTTCTGCTCAGTCTCTGGCTTTTTGTCACACACAAAGCAAGGGAAAAGAGCTGAATCGCTGTAACGCTGTTGCCGCCTGGTATTTAAAAGTGGCAGGTTTAACTCTTCCATTGATGACTCTCTGACCAATCACTGGCCGGCAGTCTGTTGACCCTTCATTTTCCAAAGTGTTATTTTAATTGAGGCTAATTCTACTGTTTGGTTATCAGTCCCAGTTTCCATCTGGTGCCCCAAATTTATAATTAAAATTTATATTTTTTAAATATCCTTTTAATAATTAATAATGATTTATTATTATTATGTATTATTAATAATAACCAAATGCACTCCTTTCAGCTACTACAGTTAAAATGTGAAAATAAACTTTACCGAGCACACCTTCTTTTCTCATGGACCATTATAAAATTTCTGCTTTTAATCCATCTTGGGTAACCAGTGGTGTAACCATAAAAACCTGAACCAAATAATTACACTTGCTTAAAAACCCTCAACAGAGAAGGACCCCTGATGATCATACCTGCTGCCTGACAACGTTGGAAGCTCTTAACAATTACTCATAAATTTAAGTATTATTTGGACTTGGTCAGGTTTGCTCAGTTTACATGTCAAATGGTAGGACAGGTGATTTTTTTCTTTTTCTACGATACATCAAACGAGTTTGGGGTTAGGGTTAGTTCATTTATTAAATGAAATTACAATGATTGTTTCTTGGCTGGATTTATTTGAATCAAGCAGCAACTACCACAGCATGTTAGTGCTAATGTCAGTGACAGCAACTAGATGCTGGCTCCAAAAAAACGCTGGCTCCAAGTGAAAATCTAGCCCCAATTCAAAAATCTAGCAATACGAGTCAATATTTTTTTTTAGTGATTATGGCCTCATTCGCTACATGCAGGCCGTTTAATAAGTTAGCTGGTGGTCATTTTGGAAATTGTTGCTTCACTAATATGATTGGAGGACTCATAGTTGACTTTGCTGTCTGCCATGTGGGCACTGATTAACAGCTGGCTCACCTGTTGCTCACAGACTAGTTTAATGTTACTTAATTACAATATACTGTATGCTCTGTTATGATTAGCAAAAGTAGCTATCATTAACTCAAGCGTGCGCTGCTCAGTATTTCCAGTAAGCTAGTGTTTGCTTCAACCTGAGGTGGCTTGTTTCCAGAGTGTGAAAGGCAACATCCTGGGTTCAAACCAGCTCCAGTGTAAACTAATGGGTGATGTCACATCTCGCTACATCCATCTTTCTACACAGACTATTGGTTGAATACAGTCTGAAAAAGCATCATAGAGAAAATACTGTTAATAATAATGCAACAGTAAGAATGACTTCTAAATTATTCTAACAAAGCATTCATCTATAGGGAAACTCATACAAACAATAGAAGGAAATACATTAAAAGACTTCACATCAACTGATTTTTCCTCATTCTTTACAATTACTGTCACCTCCTCTTTCATTTCTTCCTTTCTGACCCCTTTCTCTCTTTCTCTATGAATTCTTTCTTTCTAACTCCTCACATTCGTCTCGCTTATTTCACGTATTGCCCTCTCCTCCCCCACTCGGTCCATTTCCAGGAGTCATGTGAAACAGTGAATGTAATTGCCCCAGGGGGTTGAGTTGGTGATTGCTATGCAGCACAGAACACTAACACAATACCGTCACCATTGCTGTCACTGAAACTGCCACGAGTGCCACATGAAACAAGTTTGCATTTCTTCTCACTGAAAGATTTTTCTGTCTTGAAGTGGCTGGCTAATCGCAACAGGTTTGACCTACATTCAAGGTATTAGACTCACAGCAGCTTTGAGTAGACCAATATAAAGCAGTACTCCACAAGAGCAGCGGGTTTTCAAAAAAATACTTTTTCTTGTGTACCACCACTGTTTATACTGTATTCAACCTCTTTTTTTCTTTTCCGTAAACACTGTGCTATAATCCATATTCAGTATAAAACAACAGCAGTCTGTATGAATATAGCATTCAACAAGTCCAGAATTATATCTATGAATAAGGCTGAATAATAAAATCTAAAATAATCAGACAAGCCTTTATTCATTAATACACTACTAGTTTTGCTTAGCACCTAAATGTGTCATGCTGCTGCATCTAGATATGTTTGTCATGGAATTACTGTTTCCAAGAATCGAGTTCCTAAAATATAGAGATAAGGATTTCTCCTGAAGATGAAAGGTTTATGTGTCTATGTGTATAGACTGATGCACAGGAGAGAGCCAATAAACCACATTAGCAGCCCAATCCATCACAGGTAGAATCATTATATACTTCATTAGCCTGGCAGAATGAGCACACTTCATCTTGTGCAGTCTATATTTTTCTTCTTATTTAATGTTAGAGTAAAAAAAAAAAAAACACAAAAAAAAACATGTGTACCCAACGAGACCAAAGAAAAACAAATTGATTTTTTTTTCCAATCACATCTAAGCCTAGAGAGACTAGCAAGGATCTACTTGGGTCGTGGGGGGGACAAAATAGCATCATTAGTCAGCTCACCGCTTAGAATTGATTGTTTTTTAAGGGTTAGTCCTTTAAGACAGCTTGTAGTCAGTTACGATGGAAATACCTTGCTGTGTCTGTCTCTGTGCAAAATGTTCAAACCAAGTTATGCACTAGATCCATCATGAACTAATATATAGTAACCACATTGCTTCGCCCTATTGGTTTATCTACATTTGAAGGACTTTAAGGAAATTAATAGACAATACCATAATACCATTTTAAAAAAATCAACATTCTCCTATCAAGCATTATCAGCTTTTCCATCCCCAAGGTTTCTACCTGCTACAAACAGCCACTATCTGGTTGTGCTATTGTTGTGCAACTGCCCCTGATGAACCTGCAAACAGCCTCCACTTCCATCTGTGGTTCCTTATTAAGTAATATCCAAAATGGTAACGTGACATAAGTGTTTCCTGTATCATACTCTATTGCATATATCTGCAGGGTGTGTCTGCAGGTTTCTGTTTAAACACCTGAGGTGGTTGATGGCACTCTCTGCTGAATCTTTGGTGTGCTGAGCGGCACCCTAAAGAGAAGAAGAAGCTGGGGTCTGACATCCATGGTGTCAGTGTGACCAAATTTGGAAAATTATAAATTGCACAACAGGACTGTAGAAATAAAATACTGTACCAGCGATACTGACAACACCAATACTATAAGCATCAGCCCTAACCCTAACCCTTACCCACCTTGCATTATATGAAAAATGTGAAGTTTTCATTAAAAAATGGAACTGGATGTATTAAAAAACAAAAAACAAAAAGCAAAAAGCAAAGTTATTTTCACTAGCTTAACTACCCATATATCAAGAAAGTCACTCACATTAACACATTAGGCAGGAAGTGTTACCTTGATTATAGAACCATTGGCCAGCCTATTATTGTAAACTGAAATGCATTTAACCAGTGAGAACTGGCTGACATATGGTGACATACATAAACAAACCTCTAAACAGGAAGGCTGGGTTTAGGTTTTAAGATGTGTGGTTGGGGTTAGGAAAAGGTTTGGTTACACACACCCACAGATTTACTTAGGCAACCAATTAAAATGACAGACAGTGATGAATGTGACACTAACTTCTAGTAATATGTGGTGATAAACCCTCACAGTATGTGTTGCAATAGGATAATTAGTGTCTCTAACTTATTATATATGAGACCCCAGTGACCACTTCTGATGGTATGTATTGATACATGGTCTGCTTTCATCATCATTGAGTATGTAGCTGTAGTGTAAAGACAAACATTTTCAAGGCGACGGGTAAATATACTACACACATTGGTGTGGAGATGGAGCCTCTGTATTTTTATATAGTATTCTTTATTTGTGTGATATTCTTGGTAGATGTGATTGTTTCTAAATTTCCACTAAAATCCTTTCAGAAAATTTCACCTGCTTATACATTATAACTGGATTTCTGTCTTTAACCTTGTATTGCATATTAATTGGATATATGTGTTCAATACTCATGTGTATAGTGTGACAGTTGTATTTGTCTGATGCTCTCTTGACCAGGTCACTCTTTGGAAAATATATTTTAATTTCAGTGAGACTTTTGAAATGAATGAACCTTTCAGATGAGTATGATTTGAGTCTAAAACTACTGTATATGGAGAATGAATGGACTAAATAAACTAGATATAGGCCTACAAAAATGAACAAGGCTTTCAATTTGTGGCAAACGTCTCCACCAAGCAGGTAAATCATATAATCATTAAAGACATATTTTCAACAATGTGACAGGGAAACATGCTGCAGTTTGGCTCCTGAGCCAGGATGCCCCAGCTGCAGGTACAGCAGGTGCTTTCATGCAGAATTTCTCTCCAGCACATCTTACAGTCAGTTCACTCTTTGACATTATTATTCACCATAAACAATTATGATTTTAGAGTTCTGACACTGATGATTCTCTTAAATAAAACATGTATTGAAACACACAATTCACCCTTCAATGGATGCTCTGTGTACATCTTATCATAGGATTACAATATCAATTCAATAAAGTAAGCCTGTGAGGACGAATTACCACAAACGCACCAGGAAAAACAAAATCTAATGCAAAAACCAGACGCACATTGATATGCAGCTGTTATATCCAGTAAGATCATCAGGTTTACCTCAGTGTCTTGTGAAGCAGTCGTCCAGTTGAATGAGCTTTTTGGGGGATTTAACAGCCGATGGGAAACACAGGTAGCCAGCTCCCTCCCTTCAACCAGCTCCGGTCAAACTTCTCATGTGGATGGCAGAGGAGGAGACGCGCCGACTCTTATCATTAACACTCAGAGACCGACGTGTATCTTCTGAGTTCATTTCCAGCCGACTTCACGGTAACTCTCGGGCAGACTAATCGAAAATCAAATAGGGATTTTTATCTCCTGGAGCATATCTTCATCGGTCCATGTCACTAAAAAAAAAGAAAAGATACAGAAAGAAAAGAAAAGAAAAGAAAACGCCGTTTGGAGATACGGTGCGTTAGATGCGCTTGGGAAAAGTACGTGACCCCCGCTGCCTCCTTTTCTTGGACTGACTCCGCTGTTCGAGAGGCTTCAGTACAAGCTTTCACAGAAAAATGGAAAAAATTGATTGGTACTTCTCTTACCCTCCCTCCTTCTCTTTCTTTCTGTCTCCCGCCCCTCTCTCTCTCTCTCCCTCTTTCTCTCTCTCTCTCTCTCTCTCTCTCACTCTCTCTCTCTCTCTCTCTCTCTCTCTCTCTCTCTCTCTCTCCCTGTTTCTCTCTCTTTCTCTCTCCCTTCTCTTCTCTGCCCCCCTCGATCTTTCTCTCCCTTCTCCTCCCTCTCTCTTTCTCTCTCTCCCTTCTCTTCTCTGTCCCCCTCGACCCCCCCCCCCCCTCCTCTCTCTCTCTCTCTCTCTCTCTCTCTCTCTCTCTCCAATTGTCTGTACAATTCAACTGAGCTTTATTGGAATCATATAGCATTTACAGTGTTATGCATTAGTCAGTAGGGCTGCTCTGATAACATCATGTCCTCTCAAGCATAATTTGGACCAGGCACATGATGGGGTTATATCATTAAGTCCTAAATCAGACAAGGATGCTCAAGTTTTTTACTGTTTATTTCACAATATGTCCATTTCCTTGATGTGATACCAAGTAGCAGGGGTTATCCAGCTATGTTCTTTTCTTGTGAGTGTTTTCTCATTGAATGACTTACATAATGTATCCACCGTTACTTTTAATATCTGAAACATAACATTTTTTTGTTTTGTTTTATTGAATTATAATCCTCCTTTTCAAATCAGTAATATATAGAGCAACGCTGTGAGTAAAGCTGGTTTGTCGTTGGCTCAGTTTGTACAGTATTTGGGGGAGACAGTAGGCTATGTCATGGAAACAAACAGGAAACAGTGATTTTCAAATTAGGAGGAAATCACATGATGCTGTTCTGGTCTAAAATATTTTGTCAGTTTGTTTAAAATAAACGTAGTTCATTCAGAAACTCATATACCACTCAACTAATTATGTCATCCTCAATTCACTGGGTGATAAGTGAAATGTAGTAAGCTAGTTAGTGAGGTATTGAGCCGCTATGAGCTGCTGGAACAGTTTCAGTGCTCCTTGGTGGTAGAGATAGTCTGTACTGAAGGGAGGGGGGGTGGGGGGGGGATGCCAGTCTTTGCTGTTTTGTTGATGAGGTAGGGTGCTGATTGGTCCAATATCTCCCATAGGTGGGGGTGAGACATAGTTTCTCTACTTTTTCAGGTTTTTCCTTTAATTTACCACCCATATAAAATGTCCTTTCTAAAGTTTGCTGTCCATAGAGCTTACACTTACACTGTACGCTGCCTATTTGGAGGAGATATATAAGGTTTCAGATATAGAAAGTGCAACATGAATATTGTTGATGGTTATTGATCTTCAGATGGATTTTATGAGGAGTTTATCTGCTTTAATATCTGTTTTTTTTACTGTTGTAGTTTTCATTGAGTCACTGTATAAATGTGGATTGATCAGAGCCTCCTGTGCTGTCTATCACAGTCTTTAGATTGAGCTACTTTGGCTCCAATATACTGAAAGTATCACGAGTGCTGTGAATGACAGTAGTCTACAGCATCAGGGTAGCTCAGTATTAGGAAAATGTGTAAACTCACATTTCAAGTATTTGTTGCTTGGTTACCATAATGAGGTTTGGGCTTACTCTTGGCATTTTGGCCACATTAACCCTTGTGCGTGTGATTAAATATTTCTTCCATCACCCTAGCTGGAATCATAATTCACTTTTCTTTTCATTCAATCACTTAAAGGGCCTTAAGTGTTTAAATTCACTTACATGACTCTTAGATATTTTGGCCATCCACTAACATCTGCATCATGTATTTTATAAAGGATGTATGCAATGTGTGAACTGTATCTGGGATTGCTTTTTTTTTAATCTAAGTGTGTATGTTTCTTTTATTGTGTTTGTTTTAATGCACACACTGTGATACTGGGATATATTTAATGTTAATATTGTGTAGCTCAGGTATGTGCTGTGACTCTCCCCTTTGAAGTGGACAGATTTTTCTGCTCGACAACAGAATGTGCACCTTCACCTCCTCCTTCAGATCTGATTACTGCTGGAGGACAGATAAATAGCATGTGGAAGCAGAAGGTGACTGGTTGCATATTTCCATCATGTTCCTGTAGCACCTGTCCTGCCATGCTGTATCTGATTGCATTGGCACTCACAACTGTCAGATGGCAAACGCAAACAGACTCTCACATTGTCATGTCCTTGAATTTTCGAAATTGTCTGTCACATACTGTTCATATTCTGATTCATGAGTCAATAATGTTAATTAATGTTGATTAAAAATACATTCACAATCACTATTTTATGGCCCAGGAGAACATTTTATAGAATATGATGAATACAACATGTTTGAAAGATTTATATTTGTAAATTTACATATATATAAATGTGCATCAGCTCCATACATTTTTTTTAAAAGATGCATTTTATTTCTATTTGTTTATATACTGTGGGTCACATCTAAAAAAAAGGGTAAAATAAATGTGTATATGGTGCTTTTACAGCTCCCAAATGTAAACATGGGTTAAATTTGACCCTGAACAGCACTACAGTTAAACCATGGTAATGCAACAGGTAGCTGATCATTTCAGCTTCTACACATTCTGGGTTGTGTGCAGTTTATAGACGGTGTTGACCTCCTCTTGGTCGGGTAATACTGTCACTTACTCATCGCTCTCAGGCTGCAGAGACATCTATTCCCGGTCTGGCATCAGTTAGAAAGCTTTGATGTCTTTAAACACTTCTTCAAGTCTGCTGTTGTGCTGCTCTTGAGAATTTCTATAAACTGAGATGCTGCCCCAATTAGCGGCTGCATGTGGGAGTTCATTAACTGTTTGACCCAAATGTTTTAATAACATAGTCAAGAAAGCTATTTAAACTTTTAATCACCAGAATGTTGAATTTAGCTAGTCCGGATCAGATTAAGAAAACTGAATTAAATGGTTTGGCATTTATATTGGTTTCTTACGCCAACATATTACACAACATAAGGCTCAAGGCAGATAGACACTACAAAGCATATTTTGCCTGGCAAGTTTTAAAATTAATGCTAAATCCAAATGATTAAAAGTAAATGATAGTTTTAAAAAAAGAATTGTATGGAGTTCTGCTTTTAGAGAAGAGTAATAATATAGATAAACATACTGTAGTGCTCTTTCTTTACAGCTGGACCTGTGAGGACACATAATAGACAAAATCTTGCATGTTTCTCAGTTGCTATGGTGACATGTGGTCCATGAAATATGAGGGGCTTGGTTTACACCAGGCTGGAGTAGGCAGCACTGTATATTACTGTATCATAGTTGTAGGAATCCTCATCTGTAAAATCTGTTACTATTAGTGATTTTCTGCATATAGAAGGAAAACTATAATTTTACTTCATGCTGAATTACTCTTTTAATGCATACTGAGATCTCCACATTCCAATCTGCAATGTATTAAGGAAGCATTTTACAGTTTTGTGAGGGCTTGGGAAGCAGAAGAAAATCTGGCATGTATTTGCATTAATTACACAGTTGAAATTGAGGTCATTCCTTATTTCACAATGAAACTAAACAAAGCTAATTAACAGAAATGCTTAATGAAGAGGTGACTCACCGCATCACCTCCAGAAGCAGATGGGTATTACTAAGTAGCAATGTCATGCAATTAGATATGGATTAAAGCTCATTTGTAAAATCATATAACAAATAAAATGTTGGTTTATATTAATGTAAATAGCCATTGTAATGGACTACAGGGATCATTTCTACACTGCTGTTTCAACATGCATGAACTGAACACGCTAAACAGTTCAAGTGACAGGGCAAACAACTGATATGACCCATGTCCACCAAATACACTGATGCTCATGTCAGTGATAACCAGTCAAGGATACAAGGTCTCTACAACACAAAGCAAAACCTCAGTAGTCAAAAGTGTTTGGGTAGGAGCACTTCCTAAACTAAAATTGAATTTATTTTATGTGCTCTTTGAATAAGGATACATTTAGACATTAAAAAATATAAGGCTCTCTCTTTAAAACAAGTTCCTAAGTGTTTTGGCATCAAGCCTTCGTCATTGAGTCAATCAGATCTCATGAAACACCTGGTGCTTTTCTAGCAATGGTCCACCAACAGGAATCTTCTACTTGGACATGGTGGTGTGGCCTAGAAAGGGTGTAGGCATATGCAAATTCCACCAGATGGCGTCATTTTGGCCCACAATATTCATCAAAGCAAAGAGTAAAAGATCAACAAAGAGAATACACACAATGACAATGGTTAGAAACTAAAATATATTCACAAAAACAAATACATGTGGTCAATGCCAGATGCTTGTAATGTGGATGGGTTATGGAAGTCCAAAAAATGTCTCCCCATTGGGTAGATTAAATTCCCTGTTCGAATAGCATGTTTGTGTTCTGCTAGCCGGTCCTGTAAACGCCATTGTTACTCTTAGCAAGTCTATTCTAGCCTATCGATAACAAACAAGGATTAACAGTGAATGAAAAGATTAGTGGTGAACTCTTTGTGAGATGTAAAATGCAAAAATGGACTTGGTCTGTTTTACATTAGTGCAGTAGTTACAATGTTTATAGTTACACTTGTGTGTGTGTAACAGTTTATCTTGTGGAGTAGGGCATCTCCTAAAACTGATGAAAAGTCTACTGACAGCCTCAATAGCACGTGTGTGTGTGTGTGCTCTGTGGTTTGATAATGTGTTGATGTGTTTTGAGTTCCTTATCATTTTTGTGAACATCTGTGAACTTTTCCAGCTATCTTTCAGGTTATCAATAAATAACTCAGTGCTTGAAAAGTCATAATATGAGCATTTTAACCCCAAAGTTAATTTCAAAGTAGCTGCCAATCGACATGAGGAGACACATCTTAGTCATACCGAAGTTTCTGGCTTTGTTTTTCATGCATTCAATTCAATAATCTTTTTTTGTTGCATTTAATATGACAATTCATGCATTAGCTTATATGCATTCATATAGTTTTTGTTCCAACTTCATTTCTGAGTAATCTTGTTGATTTTCTATTAGTTCTGTTAGCAAAATGGCACAAAAAAATCTGAATTGATTTATCTTTTTTCACTATTCTGTAACCTTTATCTACTTCTTACAACATAAATCAATTTAGAGGAGATTGTATATCTCTCCAAAATACAGAGTTATAAGCTGAGAATTGTAACTGCATGTTTACATCGAAAAACTGTGATATTTTCTGAAACACTTCTTTATCTTTTGTGATGTTTCATGCTAGTCCAAGTCATGGCAGAGGCTTCAACTGTGTGTCATCCAACGTTGTATATGGAGGGAATGAAAAGGACTTTTACTTTTGCTTAAAATAGCTTCTCCCACTTCACAAGGTTTCCCTCCTCAGACAAAGAGAAACCATTTCAATCTCTTCTTGCTCTGGTTGATTTCCCTTTTGTTACATGGCACATTTCTTCATAAAATGACCTCGTCCACACTACAAAGGGAGATTGTTAATTTACTCACACTTTTTGAAAAGCTCTTTCTTTTGGTCTAACAAATGACTGTTCAATAAAGACATAATGTTACAGGTGGATTAGGCAGGGGAGCCATAAGGGGTAGAAAAGTTAGGACAATTGACTGACAGGGGCCCTAAAAAAATATTAGAACATTAGTCTACACAGTGTTATATTTTCACAGCTTAATGTCAGTAAATGAGTTAGTATTGGACTACAAGAGCCTTCACAGGTAGAGGTGTGGATACAGCAGTTGTACATAGTTGGCGTCACCTGTTTGTAGTGGTGGGGCCCAATGTGATCTTTTCATGGGGCCCAAAATCCCTGGCGGTTCCCCTGGGGGTAGGTAGGGTTGACGTGTGTGGCTGAGTGCACCAGTACTGTTATTTGCTTAGCTAGTTAATCAGCTAATTAGTTACACTCTCTTCTTACTCCCCTCATCCCCATGTATTCATTTTGGGAAGGTAACACATAATAAGATGTATTTTAAATGTAAACATGGTCTTAGTGCGATAGATTAAATCATGCAGGGAGAATGTGAAAGGTCTGCACCTGTCTTGTTGATCCTTGAGCAGATGTGAGTGGTGGTGAATGGTGATCCCTCCTCTTGTCCCACAAGGCTTGATTCCCATGCATGCTCATTACCCACAGAGGCCCCAAGGTTACATCTAATAAGGCTACGGATTATAAGGAAGGGGGGACTGGATGAAGGAGAGTTGAAGATCTGAGATAGTTGTGGAGACAGAATGATGGAGGAAGAGAGAGAGGGGATCATGGCAGAGAGAACAGAATGAGCAGTGACGTCTGCAAAGGATATGGAGATGGTTTACAAGAAAGCCAACAGTGTGTCTGCAGTGTGTATAAACTGCATGTTGCCCTTGTAGAGGAATAAATGACATGCATAGATGAGAGCTTAAGTCTGCCCTCTGACCCACTTACTGTATATCATAATTCATAGATCGTAGAAGATCAAGGGCAAGATGTTGATATCAAAGTATGAATAAAGCAGTATATTCTTAGTTCACACAGTAGTTAGAGGAAGAGGCCATCTCTTGATATTTAACCTTCGTGTCGTCCTCACTGGTCAAATTGACCCCATCTGTTTTGACTGTTCCTTCTTTCCTCCCTTCCTTCCTTCCTTCTTCCTCCTTCCCTTCCTTCTTCCTCCCTCCCTCCTTCTTGTTTCCTCCCTCCCTCCTACCATCCTTCTTTCTTTCCCTTGTTTCCTTGCTTCCCTCCTTCCTTCCTTCCTCCCTCCCTCCTTTCTTCCTACCTTTGTTCGTTCCTCCTTTCCTTCCTTCTTCCTCCCTTCTTTCCTCATTTCTTTCCTCCTTTTTTTCCTCCTATCCTTCTTTCTTCCTCCCTCCTTTCCTTCCTTCCTCCCTCTTTTCCTTTCTCCCTCCCTCCCTCCTTCTTGTAACACACCCAATTGTAAATTCTAAGGTCTGGGGCAAAAATTGATCAGACAAAGAGTACTTCAACGAGAAGGCAGCTTCAGTGAAAACAAGATTACCAGAGGGATTTCCTTTCAATCTATACTGGACACAACATGTAGTCAATTCATTAAATGCTCTATCAATAAACACAAAAAGCACCAAGAATTTAACAATTGGTTGATAATGAAAAGCAACAAGATGCAGAAAACAGTCACTACAACAATAAAGTGCATCTTCACATCCTGGATCCTTCTGCCTGCTTTTCCTATACACAGCATTACTGCATGTATTATGCATTACAGAACAAATAGGGAACTAACAGAGACATCTACACAGGAAGGATTTCAGCACTAACCTTTAAAAGGAAGGAAACATTAATATTATCATATTGTACATGTCATGTGTTTTTCTGTGTTTGGAATTTCTGGACTTTTTGTATTTTGGGGTTTTGGGTTTTGTTTGTTGCAGATGGAAAGGTTGAAGCATTGTGTATTTGGGTTTGGGTTTCATGTGTGTTCTGCTATGGTTTTATGTGTGTTAGTTTATTTGGAAGAGGGTTGTTTATTTAGGTTTTGGTTTTCTGTTATGCCTGTGCTTTTCCCCTGTATTGATTTTCCGTCCTTTGCCGTCTACACACCTGCCCTGCATCTAGCCTTGTTAGCCCCACCCTGCTTTTAACGCTGGATTTCAGTTCAGTCTTTGTTGGATCCTTGGTTTTCAATTCAATATACTTGTGCTGTATTCTGTTCTGACCTGCCAGCCTTGTTTTGCATGTATTAGCCTTTAATGAAAAAGTTTATTCAGCCTTGCTCAGCTTGCTATTCTTCTTCTAAACACTTTGGGGCATCACTCGACTCATGATTAACAAAAAACTCTTGTTTAACTCATAGTGGTGCTTTTTGCAGCCCCTCAGTTCAGCCTCTGCCTGAAACAGGTCGTTTTTGCTCCTGGCCCACCTCCCAATGTGCCCACCCTGAAACCTGCATCTCAGCTAAATTTGAGCTGCTCTGTAGGCACAATTTAGTAGTAGAAGGAATTATTTTCATTTTCTCGTCCTTCACTTGAAATATCAACTTCTCTAATACATCTGTACATGTTTGAACGGAAATCAGATCCAAAATAGTAGACAGTACAAACAGCTTTTTGAAAAACTGCTATGGAAGAGACAACCATTTATGTGCATGTGTGTCAAGTATGTGCATGTATGTCAGCTCAGCAGCAAGGTAAAAAAAAAGCATAAAAACATTGCAAAAAGCATTCAAAGCAGGTTGAAAGTTTCAAAGTGTGATAACACCAATAAAATCAAATTTTGATAGTGTAATGAGTCCTTTGATTGGGGTTGTGACACTTAAAATAATGTATCCACTGTTTTACAGATGTTTTTGGGCCTGTTGGATCTGGAAGTTGTTATTCCATGGTTTGACCACTACGTCAAAATTGGCTTCAAAGCCCAGTGCTGTTCCTAGGGACCTGAGATTGAGGCTGAAGCCAACAGGAAGTACCTTAAAGTATAATGCCACCTTTGAAATACTAAGTCAATCTTTTTTGTTTTTCAATTCGTTTTTACAGTCTCAATCCGAGCCCCCTAATAAGTGTTCTAGTAGTCATTTTGTTGTGGGAAGTGAGTGTGTGAGAGTAGTGCTTATCCATAGTCACGGTTCATGCTGCTTAAGGTGGTTAAGTTACCATAGTCCATAAGCTCAGAGCACAGCATACTTAGAGGCTAGTCACCGCCTACCAGCCAGGCTAAACTGAAGTAAATTAGCCTAGAATTAGCGGTCTGGAAAGGTAACAGTAATCAAAGTTCATGTTTGTGTAACGTTGTAACACAAATTATTGCAGACTGTGTGAAAATCTCAGCTAAGTACAATAACAATTTGTGAAAATGTGCATGGAAAAATGCAATTTAACTGCTTGTGTTTTCCAGGTGATAATCAGAGTCCAAGAGAGCTGCAAAGGCTTCAACAGGTGAAACTGCTGAAATGGACATGCAATTGGGCATCAGCCTGCATTAAAATAGTATATTTTTGGTAAAAAAACCAACCTAATAAACATTTAATTTTAAGATTAAGACCGACCTGCAGAGCCAGAGAGCAAAGACCACTCCACAAAGACCTGCCCTAGTCTGTCTCTGATTGGCTAATACTTGTTGCCTTTGTTGATTACATGGTTGAGTGAGATTGTTAGGATTAGGGTGAAAATATCAGGGACAGAGTGGGTCTTCGCAGAATGCAGGTATGACAAAGACCCACAGTTTTAGATGTGCGCATGTACAACCAATTTGACCCTGATATCATGCCTCCACCTAACCAACAAAGGCAACGAGCATTGGCCAATCAGAGGCAGAGTAGGGGAGGTCTTCACAGAATACCGGTGGGAAAATGAGTCCGAAAATTGCAGCGTTTAAAACTGTGGAGTTGATGTTTCTCACTTCACCAAGAAAACGGACAATTTATTTCAATAAAGCTACCAGACGGAGATTGGAGTCTTTACCTGTGTGTTTTCATTTGACTGTTTTAGCACTTTGGCAGACTGGGGCCTTGTCTCAGGTGTGTCATGTCTTTTGTCCTGTGCATGCTGGATCACACTGACCCGCTAGTGACCCAGAATCTGATTTGTTGACACTCATTGCGTGAATGAAACCTGAAAGAAAAGCCCTGCCACTAAACTGTACTGCACTTGGCTGCACTTCCATTACAGAGGGCTAAACACGTGGTGAGAGGGCTAATTAAAAAATATGAGCTTCAGCCAGAATCAGAAAATGCATTAACATCTAACAGCATTATTTATGACAAAGTCACACAGCCAGAGCCACAGTTACTGTAAATAGGCTAAACATAAAGCTGATGTTAGAAAGTGCTTGGCTATATGTCAAGTTGCCTACTTTTGGCTAACAGGACTAGAACAGATACCTGAATGAAGCTAGAATCACAGTGTTGTTGGTATAATATAGCTAAAGAACAAGACAGACACATATGCAGCATTTATAAATCTTATTATTCAACAATATTCACATTACAACATCAACACTGCTCTGCTAGTGACAGGTTCTAATAATCCCAATATATTGTATAGTTACTTTGTAATACATTATCAAGAGGCACTTCCAGTATGTCTGGCAATAGAGGAGCTACAGTATTGTGTCTAAATTACAAAACAGTAAAAATAAATATTTTTCTAAAAGTTTTTTTTGTTATAATATACTTTTAAATCTGTACAGTATATATTTTTTTATACAAAGTCAAACAATATCAAGAAATAAAATGTCATATTCCACTTAAACAAATACTGGTGAATCACACAATTTCCCCATCCTGTAGGTATTGCTACATGTGTTAAGTGCAAGATACTGGAGAGAAGAAAAAGAATTGAGTCTGTGAAGCGCCTGCTATAGTAGATAAAACATACCAGCCTTGTTTGTCTTGCTTTAAAGGTGATGGAAAAAAAAAAAAGTTTGTTTTGGTTTCCTTTGTGGCAAACGAGGAAAGCTGACGAATAGCATTCAAACAATGTATGCATACATACATACATACATACAAGTGAAAATGGTATGGCACAGGAGCATAGCCCCCTTTTAAAATGGCTGAAACAACAAACAATACAAAAAGGAATGTTTTTGGTTCAAACCATCAAAAGAAAGTACAAGGGCTTCGGTCTGAGCACAGAACACTCGGTCACTTCCATTGTAGTGCTACTGCTGCCTATTGACACGGCAGTGAAAAAAACAACAGACATGCGGACCAGACCGTGAACCCAGGTCTGTTAGATGAAGGTTAACATGGTTCTTATGTTGCTTTATTTTGTCCTGCCTTCACATAAGAACTGTTATATATGCATATCCAGATATATATCCTCACCATTTTTCTGGATTCTGGATAACACCGACAGAAAAAGAAGATGCAGGACACATGCACCTTTTTAGGGCTCTTTTTTTTGTGCAAATCACAAAAAACCACAGAGTTCAAAAAGTTTCTTTGGTTTGCACAAGTTCATCCAGTGTGCAGCAATCCCCTTCTTCTTGTTATTTAAAAGTTACCACTTATACTGGCTTTGATAAAAAACCAACATAGTAGCAGTGGACCCTGCACTTTTATTGTTTTCTGGACACGTTTTCATATGATGATATTGTACAACAAGAGGTTTATGATAAAACACTGGCCTGTGTAGCCATGACGACCAAGGCCAAAAAGAAACCGAAAAATGAGCTCTGCTTAATATATTTAGAATTAGAATAAATAATTTTGACATAAATATTTCTGTCTGTTATTGAGAGCCAGCAG
Source organism: Scomber japonicus (assembly GCF_027409825.1). NCBI lineage: Eukaryota > Metazoa > Chordata > Actinopteri > Scombriformes > Scombridae > Scomber > Scomber japonicus. The sequence goes on along the minus strand of NC_070583.1, from coordinate 29,709,708 downwards.
ATAGTCAATTCTAAGAGACAAATAATAAATAATGTAATACCCTAAAAAATCCTGTTCTTGCTTCAATGATGCACACGTGTTACTCCAAGGTGTGTCAGTACACCATGACATCACTGTTGGGTGTGGTTACCAGAGAAACACAGCTGACCACACCCATCAGTGATGGACGAGCTGTGGTCAGAAACTTTCAAACTTTTAACCAGTGAGGTTGGTGACTGGTATTAACTTGCTCTTTATGGGACCATACCAGTGGTGTCACATATTTTAACTACAGATTTCTTCACGAGGAACCATTTGACTAAAAGTGCTGCAGAGTTTTACACATTTGGATTTTACACAGCATAAAAACTCTTTAAAATTGCTTGAGTTATATAAACCAGCTAACATCAAATAAATATGAATTATATTATTAGTTACATTATTGTTGTTAAAAGCAAGATCGTTTTTGTAAAATCAATCTACAGTTAAATGATCATTAAATAAATAATATAACATTGACAAACTGTAAAGAAGTAATTCACAACTCAAGCAAGTTTCAAGAATGCATTCATAGATTTTCATATTGAGAGAAATGAATGGAGACTAATGGCTGCCTGAAACTGTAGGAAATATAAGTTTATAAAAATAAATGTATAGGCTGCATGATTTGTTGTTAAGGAGCTAAAGCTTGTTAACACACTGGTATGGTCCCGCAGTGAGACTGTAACTTTTGGCGTTTTCAGACCTGTACTTTTTTAGTCTGATTGAATTGGTCTCTGGTTTGTTTTCCCCTTGGAAGGAAATACAACAATAGTATCATTTGGAGGATGTGGTTTCAGTCCAGTCCCAAATGGTTCGTTTGTTGTGGGAGTTGTGGGCCTGACTCAACTACTAGGCATATCCTATGAGTTTGAGGTACACAGCATCCAAAGCCAGGTCTTCTTTGCATACTGGGTGAGCAAATGTAACAGTTGCTAGCAATTAGATGGAAAATGAATCAATGTCAGACCTGAACTTGAAGTATTTGATTTCTGGGCAGATAGGATCTTCTTCACAACTTTCTTCCTGTTGTATGTTTTCTGTCTTGTATGTTTTTGCTCAGACCAGTAAGCAGTGTGAATGTTCTCACATGGCTTGTAGGGTTGCTTGTATTTTTCTAAATGTGAAAAGGAAAAAAAGTGGAAATCACATCAAGTTTACCATCAACTGATGATCACTCTTTGACTGAGATTTGAATCAGAGCAAACAAACATTAGGTTTGAAAACGCCTGACTGGGGCAAACTGGACCAGTTGACTAATCCCACATGGCTTCCTCAAAACCACAACATGGTGAGACACACTCAAATGTTTTGTATTGTTTACGACAAAAATAGCTACCCCAAATTCTATCACAGCTTTGAGTCTCTTTGATTGCTGCACTATCGTGTACACAGTTTGTGAGGCAGGGCTGAGAAGGGAGATCAGAGGAGGGAAGCGTCTATTTTGACTAACTCGATCCCCCCAGGTAACCTTTGAATTTTCTAAATCACACAAAATTAAAGCAAAGCGACTGTGAGAAAGTCCTCGAGCAATCCTAAACTTAGAAGTGGAGCATGGAATGATACAGGTGAGAAATGCAAGAAAAAGATCCATTACAAGAGTATGTGCATTAGATTGCAAGTGAGGCATCAATATACTGTATGGTGAGAAGAAGGATATTTACAGTGCGCGGAGAGCTCTAGCTCATTCATGTGTGCTCAGATTCCTGTGTGTACAGGAGACAGCAGGCTTGTACAGCTTTATACAGTCTTGGTTACTTTTAGAATAACAGAAGTTTGAAAGCTATGTTGCTGTACAGAGCGTCAAAAATACCTCTTTAAAAAGACCCCAGTTGATGTCATACGTGACCCACAGCCGTGTAGGTCAGTCATGTATTAGCTGGTGCATTTATAGATTTTTTTTTACAGCTACAGGTGGATTTCTCATGACAAGCCGATGCAAGGAGACACAACTGGAAGACGTTTGGTCCAGGGGAAGGGAATGCCTCTTGCTGCATATGCTAGAAATATGCTACTGTCATTCGTGTTGGCACATTGGACCAACATTGTTTCAGGGGCCAGGTGCCAGCTTGCCGCTCCCTTTTTTCTCTTCTTTCTTTTTTTATTCTTTTTTAATTTTACATGATTTTTGTGCGGGGCTTCCTGTCATTGGAGGTAATTTCACTTCAAATCAATGTATCATTCTGGATTCCAGTTGGTAAAGCAAAACCTGGTTTGGTTTTAAGTTTATTTTAATATGTTTTTTTTCCTACGAATGTCTGCAATGACTACTGCATATCAAATAATAATAATAATAATAATAATGATAATGATGAATCAGTCTTTCAACATCTATTAAGATCTCTCAACTTGAACTAAAACGCTGATAATGAGCTCAGGCTTTGGTCAGCACAGACGTTCTTTTTCTTACAAGTAAAAACAAGCTCAACCACTGCGCAGGGAATAAGCAGTCAAGGGCATTGTGTTTAGCCCTCCTTTGCACAATGGGCATTTTGATAACAGTGCAATGGATACAGCTGAGGATTTAGACAGTATTAGCGTTCGCAAAACTCTAATTGAGTTAAGAAATTGGGTCACAGTAGGGCATGTACAGCCAGTAAAAACTAAGACAGTGTCTGCAAACAAGCCTGTTCAATAGATTGGTTAGTCTGTTTTCATCCAGCATACAGTATGTGTGTATAATGTGCTGGTCTGGTTGCATAAAGGGATTCAATCCTTAGTGGTTGTTTGTATATTTCTGTCACATGCTCCTCTGTCGTTTTTCATGTCGTTGATATTTCTGTTTCAATTCTATAACTATAACCATGTCATCATCGTAGTGATCAGAGTGCTTGACCCTCACCCAGAAGGTCACCAAGCAGCAGTAATGACAAATAGGGCATGCAGTGAATGTTTATGCTCACATTAACAGGGACATTTTGCACATGCATTGTTTAAACTAAAACCTAATGAAAGTTGGCTGTGTACCTACAGAGCTACAGAGCTACAGAGCTGGAGTGATACCACAGATGAATGCTACTTAAATACCTCGACTAGGGAAACAGCAGATATCACCACAGTCCCCACTCTGCTTTACCCTAGAGTTAACATTTTCTAAGCACCTCTGCATTTCACTTCTTGAGCCAGTCTTAGGCAGCACAAACTAAATGACAGTTGCCTAGCAATGTGCTCTGTTTCAATTAGCAATTTTGTCATAAAACACATGCTACAGATCAGAAAGTCTTAAATGTCCCTAAAGTTCCTATGGCTTCTTCAATGTCAGTATAAATACACCATTAAATCCCTGTATCATAGTCTGCACACTTTGAAATGTAGATCATCACATGATTTTGAATCCAACAAAACTGGCTCATCTTCAAAGAGTCACGACAGGACTCAGCTAAAATGTGACAAAAAAAATAAAAGATCTGACACCTCTCTGACCATTCCTAAGCAGCCACGAGTCAAAGCCAAGTGGCCTCTCCCTCTCCTCCTTCCTCTTTCATTACGAAGCCTCATTATCCAGGCTGTTCTCCTCATTCACACTTTCCTCTTATCACCACAGATCTGAATCCCTGAGGACATCAAAGGAGAGATCCGACCGAGAACCTGTTAGGCCACGCGCTACAGTATGTTGTCAGTAATGACTACAAATGAAAGAAAAAAAGCCAGAGGTGTGGTGAGTCTGCTTTCTAATCATAACCTATTGCACATTTGACCAAAATCTGCAAAATTTAAAACAACCAATGCAGCATGCAGGGATTGTTTTTTTTCCCTCTCCTGTCTTAGCACACTCAATATATTTTTTCTCCATATCTGCATTATGGAGAAGCAGCATTTGAGACTCTGGGATTTCAGTAATGTGCTAACAATTAACATCATATAATAACAACATATTAATTGTGACTGTCTTGAACATGTTTTTTTTCTTTTTTCTTTTCTGTGTTTTTTTTTTCTTTTTTTTTACACCTTTTGCGTCTACAGTTGTGCAACAAAATAATGAAAGACTTTTGTGTGACTGAGTGCCCAGATTCTTTTTGTGGGTAGTGGGTACACAGCACCTCCTGGATGGGAATGGTCTCCACAGAGAAGTTTTTTTTTTCTCACTGAGGTAAATCCTCTTGGGTGATTTGGAGCTGTGAGTCAGCTCTGGCTTGGGCCACTATGGCTTACTGGATTGCTTCACTTTCTGACATATTTGGCCTACATACCAGGCTATAAATTATATTGCACAGAAGAAAGAATTCTTGTCATTAGTGAGGACATTACTGTTAGGTTTTAGCAAACAAGTTAGGAAGTGACAAAATATGGAAATAAATGTAGCTTAACAAAACACATAACTGTATTAGCTAGTTTTGTGTCTTGTAAGTTACATTAAATGCAATAAACCCTGTAATCTGTTATGGTGTAGTACAGGAACCAACGGACACTGACATTGAGAGAGTGGGAAAAATGAAATAGAGTTGCGATATAAACTATATTGTAATCAATCTTTTTTTCCTTTATGTTTCCTTTGTGATGCACAAAGAACATTTTGAAGTAATGGCCAGTATAAAGACAAGGACACTGCGAGTCTCTTTCTCTGCAGGTTACTGCCTTCCTGAGTTGTATGATCTGAAAAGTGAAGGTGTACTGGACTGAATTTGAGGAACAAAAGACAGGGAGAAAACATGCAACTAAGGACAAACACTGTTTGACATGAACAAAACATTGTTTTGCATGTTTTTCCTTGAGCAAGAATAAAGCTTTGAGAGCAACAGGGTTCTTTGTCAAACTTCCTATTCTGTTACGTGTACGGAAAGTGCTCCTACTGTAGCATTGTGAGTGTGTGTGTGTGTGTGTGTGTGTGTGTGTGTGTGTGTGTGTGTGTGTGTGTGTGTGTGTGTATGTGTGTGTGTGTGTGTGTATGCGTGTGTGTGGTTTGAAGCTTGTGTGAGTGGATGTCTGTATACACAATGAACTACAACTGGCTCTTTTTTCCGTCTTGCTCTGAAATCCACATGGCTGAGCCTCAGTGGACACAGCTTTTTCCCTGGCTTTCATCCCATTGTCCTCAAGGAGAAGGGGCTTGTTGCACATCCTCAACCAGCCGGGTGGCTCCACACAGTGCTGACAGCATGGGAGCAACAAGATGGGTGGGAGGGCTTGTGACAGTGTATTACTCACTGGTGGAGTGAATCTGTGAATCAGTGTGGTTGGCCCATACAGCAGAATGGGCGGCCTGGGTGAGGGCAGGACACCAGATCCAGACTAAAACACTACAATAAAAACAAATACAGTCCATGTTCATTCTCTTTTTTTCTTTCAGCTTTTTCTTGTTCTACTCCTAAATTACTTCCTTTGCTCATCTTACCTGTCTCCCCTTGTTAGATGCCCTGGGCATGCATCATCCCTGTCCTTAAACCCTGTTTTTGTTAGGCACATATTACCCAAAACATCTTCTACAGTGTTGTGTCAAAGTGATGTGCTGGCTACCATATCAAGAGTTTAGTTAGGAAAGAAACAAACATTTTTAGACAACGTTCAGATTCCTGGTTTAAGAGAAGGTGAAAGTTCATAATATCACTCTGGTTCCTCCTCTTTTTCCCCTGAAGTCTCTGATTGCGGAAGGATTTCTTCTTCCTCTATAGCCGGCACCTCTTCCCTTTCATCGAGGCTGTCTGCCGACTCCTCCTCTTTGCTTACTTGCTCCTCCTCTTCCTCATGGATGGCTGTGATTGGATCAGTGGGGCTACTGATGCAATTTGGATCTTCTTTCTGGGCTTCCTCCTGGACTTCTGCATCAATGACTCTTTTCCACATTTCGTGGTTCTCCAGGATATGCTGTGTGATCTGGCAGAACACTTTCCTCCTGCTTTCTTTCTTTGTCTCTTGCCTCTCTGTAAGACACCAAGTTGGGAAAGAACAAAGGCATAATGCACTCAACAGTTAGACGAGCACCAATACATCTCTGACATGAGCTGAGCAATTAAGCAATTCAACAAGTGTATTTTGTAGCTGCACTACACAACACTACATTCATAGCAAATGGTTTCACAGTTAGCTTTAGCAGAGAGGAACTCCCGAAGAACCTGAGCAGCACTGACGATTCTGCTGGATGAGAAAATACCATAGATTGTATAAAAGAAATGGACGTAACATCCGTGACGTCACCCATTGGTGTGTGGACTGCTGTTCGGAAGCCAATAGTTTCGAATCTTGGCAGCGCCATCTTGAAAATTTCAGGTGCATGCTGGGGAAAAAAACCCCACGGATTCTACTTATATGGGCATGAGGCGGGGCCAACTCAGCCAACAGCAGAGCGGGGAGGTTGCGAGGGCTGGATCTCGAGGACATTAGGCAATCAACCTGTCAATCACGACGTAGCCACGCCCTAATGCATACCCTGCTTTATCGTCAAATATAAAATCAGGGCGGCCAAAATTTCACAAATGAACATCATACTGCATTGAAGAAGGCTTTAAACTAGCAATTGAGACCATAAACACATTTTGAAAATGTTTACTGAGGTTAGAAATCAAGTGAGAAGTTGGTGAATTCTCCATTGACTTGTATAGAGACGGTCGCCCCCTGGTGGCCTTTTGATAGAATGCAGCTCTAAGTTACTTCCACGTTGGCTTCATTTCAGAGGACCGGAACTCCCCGCCTGGGAAATACCCGTAAACAAACATACATTAACATTAAACCACTCAATCTGCAGAATGAAATACATTTTGACACTAGAAGGCTGTTTTCACATTCAATACCAAGCGTTGTTACAAGGCTTTCAGCAGAGTAACAGTTAAAGTATCAGCTAAGTACAGCTTATCACACCTGTAGCCAAGCAGCTGATAAATGAGGCACTGATGTTGAACCATAACTTCAGAAATCGATGCCAATCAGCTGATTAAAGCATGACTTTAGTGCTCTGCCTGAACTCATCCAACGTTACATTTGTGACAATACTTCTTGAATGATAAGCCAAAACAAACTACACTTTATTTAATAATTATGTGATGGGAATCTAATGCTCACCTTCAAACACCACAAAGTATGTTTTATATTAAGAAATAAGTCAATGTCCAATTACGATATGACATGAATAAGACCTTACAAGTACATTTTGTCAAATAAGACACTAAAACCCAGGACAGAGATTTGTTAGTTTTTTCACATTGGCTAAAAATGAAGCCTGTTCCACTCTAAATCAACCAAAGCTCTTCAGACTATGTTGACTTATTCATTTTCTTTTGTGAATCAGCGCTGGTGTTGAATCCTAATCAGATTACTTTAGGTTCCACGAAGCAAAAGCACATAAATCTCACGGCTTGATGAAAGATTTGGGAATCTGTTCCATTCCGTCCACATTATTTGGTCTGTGTGTATACTACTCTGAGATTTTTTTGGGGAAATAATGCATGAATAATTATGGTTTACGTACGGGAGTTGTCAGAACTTGTAGATGCATCTTCTTCCGCCATGTCTTCCTCTTCCTCCTCTGTATCATGCTCCTTTCCCTCCTCTGGCTCAACCTCTCCCTCAGGTGGGTCAACCCAATGACCCGGCATAAGAGCAGCAGAGTCGTAGGAGGAGCACAGAGGTCCCACTATGTGAGTGATGAACGACTCCTGTAGTTTAGCCAGTTGTGGAGCGGACCGGTCCATGAATGGGCTGATGGGAAGGCCCAGGCTCGCTTCTTCGTCACCCTGGGAAAGTGTAATCATAGACAAATTGTTAATATGCTTGGACAATTGTACAAGAACGAACAATTTTCTCACCTGTAGCATATTTGCATAGCTCCACGGCATCAGGCTTGAAATCCACCACTAAGTAAATTCAGTCCACTGAACGTTCTTAAGAATTTGATGTTTGGATTTAAATTCATTATCACCAACCAAAAGTTTAGTTTCACCATACATTAATTCTAAAATTATGTTTTCTTTATTTTTATTATAGATCTTTTCTCACGGGAAAAGCTTTTCACTCTGTGGGTGAGAAATCTTGATGTCAGATAATATATTCAACCTGTTTACCTTTTTACTCTCAAAAAGAATAAAACAGGCACATTCATTCTATAATAAAAATTATGCAAAACCTCTTAAATATAAGAAATATGTTTTCATGTTGTGAATGTTTTTTTTGCATTTATTTCCCTTTGTGTTGTTTCATTTGTACTTTATTACTACACTGTTGCCCCTAAAGTTGGAATAATTTTGTTTTCAGACACATTCCTCTTTTTATTTTCTATTTAAACACATCACTAATCACCTTTGACCAGGTGTAATGAGACTGATCAATACAATTTTGAGAATATATACACTTTATCTATCAATAATAAATCACATTGTCACAATCATTTCATGAGATGAAGTAAAAAGTATTTTATTCCAACTTTATGAGCAACAGTGTAAATATGAAGCAAACTTTAAATTTATAAAGAAAATGATCACATTATGAATATTAACACCATTATTAGTATGTTGGTACCAAAGCAAGAACAACCCAGTTTGCACATGTATGTAAGCTCTATGTGACTCCAGAAATGTGGCACATCCTGTACACAGCGGACACACTGTATGTCCTCTGTACAGTACGTGCCACATTCTCCACTGGATAGCACAGAATGATCCAGATACGCCGCCTCTGGGTACGTTCTCCAGAAAGTAGGTCAACAAGACTGCAAATAGAAAAACATCCTATTGCTGATTTGTAGGTATCAATCATGCAAATAAGACTGCCGGCAGAGACTTCAGCCTCAGTGACGGTGACTATAATCTATGTATTTGCTTCCCACAAGGTTATCACTGATAAAAATAGTCTGAGAAACTAGCCATGGCCACGAAATCTACACTTCCCACACCGTATCAGATGTACTGTATGTAATCGTGTTTGTTGAGGGAGACATTTGTGTGACAGCCATCTGAACCAAGGCCAGCTGAAGACGAGCCAAAGTAAAGCCATCCTGTTCCCTCCCAGGCCTTGGGATGCTTTTCATTCGTGCTTTTCTATTTTTCTGTTCCATTTCTCTAATGTGCATCCACAAACACAGAGTTATGGTGGATGCATACTGTACCAGTGAGCTAAGATGGTTGGTATCTTATATTTGGATTTATTTTGTTTGATTTCATTCTTTCTGACATTCATCTTCACACAAACTAAGCCCATAAGTAACTGTCAAAATTCACCTCTAGAGAGGAAAGTCCAGCTAAATGGATTGTTCCGGATAGAAAATATATAGAAAATGGAATAATATGAAATTATTCCTCAGCAGAAAAAATACATATATCTCAAAAACTTTATTATTTATCTATCCTTTTTAACTTAATTTCTTGATAAATAAAGTGGCTCAAAGTCAAAGTATGTGTTTTTGTGTTTTCCATATAGACTGATAGAATACAATATATGTATTGTGCTTTCACATATTGTCACATTCATGTGTTGTGCATTTGTTTCTGACGTCAGGGCTTTCAAAGTGATCCACTAGAAGGACAGAGGAGCAAAGGCTCCTATCACTATGGCAACCAGAAACCTGGATGGCGTCAGTGCACTATTGGTTCATGTAAGAGATGTTTGTGTTTATACATTATGTATAGTAAGTAATTCAGGGAGAGCATGAGGGAAGAGAGAGGAGGGGGGGGGGACTGTTTCTCAATACTAGAATTTTCTACCGGTATAATGCATAGCATAATGCATAGCATAGCTTCCTTTGTGTGTGACAGTGAATGAGCACTGTCAAGGATGACACATTTAGGTCATCTGTCTTCCCTCTGAAAAGAAAAACATACGCACACCCTTCTGTCTCTCAAAGGACAAACATATTTCTCAAAGCTATTATAAGAAATGAACATACGGTTTGAGTAGCAATAAAAATCTAACACATCAGAGGGAGGACGTTTCCCCTCAGCAATCACCACAGAGATTTCTTGTTGCTTACATAATGTTCTGAATGATATCCTCGATGCACTATTTACCTTCATTAAAAATTAGACTAAATAAACAAGATATGTACTGATACTAAGTTTGCCAAGTGTCAAATAACCTTCTGTCACAGCTTGTACATCCGTTTGGAGAAGAATGGATATCATAGATGTATCTGAACAATTATTCTTACTTATCATATTTGCCTCTACATTATCATAAAATAGCTTCAATTATTAAAAGTCTCTAATTACTATTCCACTAACACGTCATTGCCAGGTAAGTAATGATAGCTCAGAGACTAATCTGATTATATTTGTATCACTTGCTCGGTGCAACCTGAACTGACCAATCACAGGCATTGGTGGTTAAGAGCGGGATGCGTTTCCAAGGCGTCCATCTACAGTAGTTTCTAATAAATTCATGAGCTAGTAGGTGCCCTTTTATTTTGTCTGTTCTAATTGTGTGGGAGAGGAGCATGACACAGATAAAACCTTACTGAAGGGTTATTGTAGAGACTGCATCCCTATCATCTGCAGCTGTGTTGTTAAGCAGTTGATTGATTTGATGGTTGCTCATTAAGTCATGAATATTCCATGTTACAGAGAATAGTTACCCGAGTCACATGGGGTCAGCAGGAACAAATGGTGAACAACACACTTCAGTATCTCACCTTTAAGGTTATTGTGGATGTATTTGTTAGCAAGCAGTTATGGAGCAACCGTATCATTCTTTTAGAGTCATGTTTTTATTCACATGGTAAATGTTAAGTCCAACATTCACTCTCATCTAGTTCCGTTTTTTTTAGCTCTACTGACTCATGAGGGAAATATCCGTCTCTTTAATTGCTAAATGCTCCATCATGTTCACCAGCTTCTTTTTAGAGCTTTGTCTCTGAAAACAGCTGTGGCCAAAAACAACACTATGAGATTGTTGAGATCACTACACTTTGACATTACACATCGTCTTTTTATGCTTTATTATTATTATAAATTATTGATTATAGCTTTTTAATCAATTCTTTTTCTTTTAATCCTCATCCAAAAAACTGTAGGATTGCATATGTTTATAACCATACTTGTTCGTAGAACTCGTTGACGATCCCTTCAGTCCACTGCAGGTGCAGCTCCTTACACTTCAGTGGTCCATTAACATCAGCCAGCTTGATGCACATCTGGCACACCAGCAATCGGTCGTTTTCATTGGTCCAATCAATACCGGACACTCCTTCATCACCCACCTGGGGAGATGTGCACAGGAAGGTTTGTGTGAAAAAGAGAAAGCCTTGTTATGGATTGTGAGGAATTCCCACTGATTGATTGTCAACTTACATTTAGGATAACCTGGAAGAAAACATCATAGGGACAAAAAAATTCAACAAGAGCTCAATAGACATAAAAGGGACACAACAGTGATGTCTCACAAGGTTTTTGTTTACCTTTGCATTAAACTCTGCCAGGAAGTCAAAGTGCTTTTTGAGGTCAGTGGCCAGGATGGCTTCAATGACTAGAAAGCGGAAGCGCTTGAACTCAACGTGTTCAAGGTTAACCAGGAAGTTATACTCAGGTCGAGACATGAAGAGGTTCCACGCTGAAGCTGCATGGTGGTTTTCCAAGACTGAGCGGTCGTTGTATAGAAGAGCCTACAGCGGACAAAAGAGTGGAGAGGAGAATGAAAAATTAACACTTAATCTTTCAAGATGACACATAGAAACTTGCATGGCCCCTTTTCTCACCTCATAGCTTTGATTAGATCTAGGTTAAAAACTCTCATCTAGAAAATAATATTAATAATGACATTTAAGACCTAAATCAAAGTGTCTATGACCTGCATACATGCTGCTCTCCTACAGATCGGACTGTGTCATGGTTTCTGTTCTACCTAGTTATAATCTATATAATCATTTATTTGTTATGACTTCATCATTTTAAGATGTTTTAAACTCTGATGAAATACAAATCCCAATGTTGGAGCATTATGAATATGCACATCATTTCTTTTTTCTGTAACATTACCTTCACACATCAGAAAAGCAGTCACATTTCTACAAATTATACTTACTCAGCTTAGCATCACAAAATGATTTCAGCTCAAAACAATGGTTTTATATGACAGCTTCTTTCAGTGTTCTCCATATTATATGTGCATATGGTTTAATCTGCTGCTACATTGCCAATCTTAAACTCATTTAATGCATTAATGGCTATCTACTACTGTTACATTTCATAAAAAGAAATCAACTTCCCTAAGCCATTAATTTTTTTGAAAATAACATGATTAAGTTAATGATTGTCTGCTCCATTATTGATGTCTGATGTCTTGGCTTGCTTGCCCCACAACACACAGAAGAGTTCAGATGTAGCTAGTTTGGGGCTCTGTATGCAGTTTCGGGTATTATTGTTTTCTCTCCCCCAATTTATAAGCTTGGTGCTGGCTTTTGGGAGATACTCTATACATAATCTATATTCATTTAAGAATACACTTGATTGGTCACTTCAGTATATTGAAACTTGATTGAACTGATGACAAGAAATCTCAGTTCAAGCCACCCTGTTTGTTGTGAAACCCTTAGTATATTCATCATGCATATATATCTGTTGATCCATTACTACACCACCCCTCCTCTCCAGGGCAACTGAAAAAGGCCTGCTTATTTACCTGTGGTGCACTGGTCGCTACTAGAAAGGCGTTGGTTCTTCCAGGATGGTCATAGTCATGCATGGCAGCCGCTACATACAAGGCCATAAGCTCCAGGGCAGGGATAAGGCCAGACAAGGAGCCATAACCTTCCTCCAGCAAAGAGTTCATCTTGGACACCAAGAAGCCTGTAGCACCAGGAGTAATGCCATTCTCTGAGTCTATGAGCAGAGAGAGAACCAAGCTCAAACCCAGTCACTGATGGTGCTCTTAGACTGTTTTATCCTGGAAGGAAGCATTTGAGCATTTTGACTCACTACACCTGCGAGAATGAGTCATAAAGTGATAAAACAACAACAAACAACAACAGGAGAGGAAATAAATACAGAAACAAAACGTGAAGGTGAAAATGAAATAACTATTAATTCCTATCACACTGAGCTTTTGACCTTTTAACCGATACACAAAAATGTAAGAATAGATGGATATGAAGCATTCACAGAAGTAGTTGAAGATGCAACACTTTATTAAATACCAGGAAAAAACAGTTTAAATTCTGTCTAGTTTAATGAATAGGAGACAGGTTTCACGTTTGGTCTTCTTGAGTATTCAGAACTCACCAATGTGTATCCCATTCTCAGTCAGCAGGGTTGGCAGGCCTGGCACAGACTGCGTGGTGAGATACCAAACAGCATGCAGCACGTCAGTGGCATGGATCCGGTTGTGATCTGAGGAGAGTAAAATAAACTGCTGACTCACACCAGTGGAGGGCAGTAAGACCACTGTGATGAAATCTCAAACATGCTGCTTCTCAGCTGGAGCAGAAGGAATATGAAGCTATTAAACTGGCAAAAAAACACAAACAGCAAAGCCTCTTATAGACAGGGAATATGTAACATTTCATAATTAATAGGGTTTTTTTTTTGGTCTTTTATACATTGGGTTAAGTTATGGGTGATTTGTTCCATGACGACCCTGTTTATACATGACAACAGAAGGAGACAATGCTCCTTTGTTGTTGGGAATTTGGCACAAGACTTTTATTTTTTTTATCTCATCTGTTGGAGGGAAAAGTAGCTATGTCATTTTCAGATAGTTTTATAGATTTACATACATATCTTTAAGTGTTGTGGCTGGTGTCGCATAGGTATGATACACTTAAGATACATCAAAAGTAGAAAAAAGTCACAAGATCTGATGATAGTATAGATGTTACATTTACTTATTAAGGTTTTGGAACTTTTTGGTTATTTTCTTTTCTTTTTGACGAACAATATAGTTTCTGTTTTTATGGTAACTTAATATTGTTTACCTGATAAGAGTACATTTTGTCTCTGTTTTTGGCTTGTTTAGCTTTTATTCTTTGTTTTATTGATTCATGTCATTTCAAATGAGCAGATAGTTTTATTATTATTCTTGTTCATGTTGTGTTGATCCCAGTTAAGCTTTTTGTAAGGTATCCAAAAAAGGAATACATGAGATATCTGACAAAAATAACACACTGATCAGGGGCCTGAAAGTGATGGACTATAAAAAATAGAGTATATAGTATGTATTAACAAGCACAGTTACATCTGTTTCATTTCATTTAATAAATAGAAACTAAGTAATAAAATACAATGCTAATAAAAAAGTAGGCCTGTGTGGTCTAACATCAATAATATACTATAGTAATATACTGTCATTTAAATCCCTGCTGTCAAATGATCTGAAAGCTAATGCTACCTGTCAGCGCATAGTGTCTATACCCGTCTTCACTCTCAACATGAATTGATTTGATATTTCAAACTAAAAGGTCACACAGTGGAAAACTCAATATCCTAGCTAATTCTTAAATGTATTAACATCCTACAACTGCTGACTCAAAGCAGAGGGCAGGTCTGTTAGAGGGGCTTTATTTAAACGGCAAAGCTATACACCCACCTTGTGGTAGATGAAGGTAATGATAGATCTTATTTTTTTCTTTCACATAAACAATTTGTCAACTCACAAGGGATGTCTCTGTATCCGTTCTCCAAAGCATGGAAGTAATTCATAAACTCTTGTACAGGAATCCTGAAGGTCTCAAACAGACCTGTGTCCTCAAAGAGCCTGTAGGAAACCTGAGGAACACAACATGAGGGAAACATCATCACATTCAGATATGTAGTCATGCCTAATAAAAGCTATTCAGTACATTCTTGACTGATGTTAACACCAAGGTAACACATCTGCCCATAAACCTAATTAAACTGAATTAAATTGCTTTTATTCAATCTAACAATGTCGTTAAAAGCTGAAGATGCAGATTTACTCTTCCCGCTGACTAAATTGAAAGCTAATTGAACTCTGATGGTTTGTTAAGCTAATAATAACATACATAAGTTGCCTTTAACTGAGTGACTATTTATAAGCTTTTTATAAAACAAATGTCGTATGGGTTCTGATATTTCATTGCTCATTAGTGCTCACCTGGCTGAGGATGCAGCCTGCTTTGCCATGAGTCTTCTCCACTAGACTGAAAATGGGAAAGTTCCAGTTGTTGAGTTGACTCATCAGAGGCTCCAGCGTCGGCTTCACCAAAGGCTCCGGGGCCAAGATCGGCTTGTCCTGTGGGTTAGAGGCAAATGTAAAGGGGGAGGTATGCAGATAAAGACAGTTTATACCTAATGTTGTAAAATAATATTCAACTTTTCAGTCAACACAGTAGTATGATGATCAAGAGGAAGGTTTTGGTTGTAAGGCCCCATTCTCTCTCTCTAGACATACACTCTCATGCTGCATCAGAGACTGTTTTCCAGCATTTGAGAAACCAGTAAATAAAGCTTAAAATGTTATGAAAATTCAACCTAACCATTCTATGATAGTGTCTGTAGCATTTACCAAATTCAGACTTTTTAGGGCCTTAATGATGCCACATACAATGCAATTTTGTGAGTTTTTTTACAGTCATACTGCTCAAAGAAAAAGCAGTAACAATTATGTATTACAAACACACACATAGTAACATGAATACACAAAAACATCCAGATGTATGTAACATTAATTCCTGTTAGAAGACATTAATAAACATGACCCAGACAATGTCAGAAAACTGACGTAATAAAATAAAAATAATTAATTAATCTTAGTTAAAACAAGTATTGTCTGAAACTGTCACAATCAACTGTTGCACCAGCCTCACTTGACTCTTGACCACCCACATCTACATGTTGTTACCATTACCTTCATAAATCAAACTTTTAATGTCTTTAAATGCCTTTTTTGCAGGGAACTGAATTCAATACTTAAAAGTCTTCAACCCCTGAAGATACCTTGTTAGAAACCACTACTCCAATTTTTTTATTTCTGTCTGTCTTTAAAGGAATTAGCAACACATTTGTACTCATTACTAAAAGGAAGCTTGTATGTTTAGTCTACCTCTGGTGATGGCAGGAGTGGGTGAAGAACGATGCCCTCTGCTGGATACTCCCTGCAACCTCCCCTTGCTTCAGGCTGCTTCCTGCCTCCCTCTCCCTCCTCTTCATTCTGTGCAAAGTCACTGCTGTCACTGTGGTTGGTCTCGTAGGTGCTGTCGTAGGTGCTGTCGTAGTCTGATGACGCTACT
This sequence comes from Scomber japonicus, assembly GCF_027409825.1. Lineage (NCBI taxonomy): Eukaryota > Metazoa > Chordata > Actinopteri > Scombriformes > Scombridae > Scomber > Scomber japonicus. The sequence goes on along the minus strand of NC_070583.1, from coordinate 29,693,591 downwards.
GCACGCTCATCTGAAGGGGAAATGACACATGTTAGAAATGTGCAATCTTCTGTAACCAAGTTGGTGGTTATGAAAAGTTACAATAGGGAGAAAATCAGTATGAGTAAATCAAATATCAGAAAATAAGCTTGAAATTAGAGAAGATAATACTAATCAGGTAACAATAAACTCTTGAAGTTTTGGAATACCTCTAGTCTTGGTGGAAATACTGCACATGATTTAATTCCTCCTAATACTTTATGAATCTATTATAGCTGATGGATGGATGTGTATTATGTCAAACAGAAGCTGAGATGCTTGCAGCGCTGAGTTTACCTGGATGAGGTATTCTGTCTGCTTTGTCGACAGATTCTACCCCGTGGTTTAGTCGATTGTTGAACGGTCTGCCGCAGCTGAAAGACAGAGAGCAGAGAAACATTTCCATACAAATGGATGCATTTAGACATAGATGCTTTCAAAGCCTTATTCCAGTTTTTGTAAATTCCAGTATATTACCTGCTACAGAGCGATGGAGGCCGCCAGTGAGGGGTGGTGGAGCTGGGGGCACTCTGGCTGTGAGTTAAGGCTCTGTGGTGGCTCTTGGGGGCCACAGAGCTTGGGGTCCGCTCTGTCAGGGGCCCAGCCGGCTCAGGAAGCTGCACTGAACATGTCTTGATGGTAGGGCTGGAAACAGGACTGCCCTGGACAGGAGGTGATGGGCATGGAGAGCCCAGAGGTGATATGTTGGAGGGGGGGAAACCTGAAAAAGACACAGATGCTGTTTCTGCACAGAAATGACTCCGATATTATCAGTCTCCTTCTTTCCTTTCATGATGATATTGAAACACACACCTGGTCTTCCCAGTGGTTTGCTGTAGATGTGGTTGGAGGTGACAGTGGCAGCACAGGAGGCAGACATGGAGCGGCTCTTTGAGATGGTCATCATCACTGAGTTGTTCCATGATTCACTGGTTTAATGTAAGGAAACAGTCAGATAAATGAATTACTGTAAGCCTACATTGTATGTGAGTAAATTACATTACCTGTCTGTGGTGTGTTTGATGCTGGCTGAACGGTCTCTGCGTACAGGGCCTGGCTCGATGGTAGGCAGCCCTGTGGCCGAGGTGGTCGTGGTCCAGGTTGATGAGATTCTCCTCAGTAATCCCGGGGGAAGGCTCCGCCTTAAACGCTGTAACATAGATACACAAACACACGATTACACACTCACAAAACACTTTCTTCTAAACTTCTAACTAACAATGTACATACTGAGGCCTACATGAGTCTACTACACACACATGTCTACATGACTACACACATCTGTAATTGGAACCTACCATATGAATTGATAATAGTTTATTTTACATTACAGTTTTGGTGCTGAAAAGTCTTAATTTCTCCATGTACATGAACATTTCTTATAATCACTGGGACTCTTGATAATCATTTTCCTCTGCCCTTTTTGATCATTTAAAAATGCCACCATACCATGTCTAAATTTGTTTTTTGCAACATGTGTTTCTAACAAGTTTCATGTAGATGTGAGGCCTGATTAAGCAGCAGAGTGTCAGCCATTTGTTTGGATGAGGGTTGGCTTCAAAAACAGTTTAAAAGGTACATTAGGTTTCTAATCAAACTAATACAGCTAGATAAGAAAAGGGAAACTGCCAATGAAGCCAGTAGGGCCAGCCAACATAAGGTCAATCTAAGCAGATATGATATAGATATTAGGCTGGATCAAGCTGCTAAGTATCTGTACTTTGTTTGGGTGAGAGTACGATTCAAAGGCAGTTTAAAGATATATTAGGTCAAGGTTGGAGAATAGTGTCACATGTCAGATTGGATAATAGATTTATGATTTTTTTTTATTTTGATATTTATTATTTTACATTAATAGTGTTTCATAGGGCTGCTCACCCAATTTTTGGCCGATTTACCTATGTGTATTATTAGTTATAATAAGTGCTGCAAAGTTTGTCAATGTGACAACTTTTTAATCTATATCACTTTTTTGTTTAATGTATACTACCTTTTATTTGCTGCTGGAACAATTTCCCAACATTGTTTCAAAGATTATTTATGTCTTGTCTTGTCATGACACAGTAACTCTTACACTGTTTGGATCTTTTATGAACATAACAGGATAATAAAGAGGAAAGAAAACAGTTGTGAAAATATATAATTCTTTTCATTAGTTAAAATATGACATATAGCATCAGGCTTGTTGTGCCTCCTTTTTGCCCACATCAAAAAAAGCAAAGACACTGAACTATAATCATGCCATATTGTTTCTTCCAGGCCATTCCTGTTTTTAAAAAGCATATGGGGGACAGGATGGTAAGTAGATAGGAGACATGCTTGTTTCCCCCTGCGGTGTCAATCTATCCACTGTTGTAAATGTTGTTGTAAAGCCATGAGCTAAACTCAGTTATTTGTCAGTTTGAATATTTGGTTTTCTAAAAGGCTCTCTCTATCTTTCTCCCTCTCTCTCCCTATCTCTCTATGTCTCTCTCTTTCTCTCTCTGTCTTTTTCTCTCTGTCTCTCTCTCTGTCTCTCTCTCTCTCTCTCTCTCTCTCTCTCTGCCTCTCTCTCTCTCTGCCTCTCTCTCTCTCTCTCTCTCTCACACACACACGCACACAATCATATTCAATTCACATTCTACTGAAGAAAATAACGTCCATCCTACTGTCTCTAATCACTTCCATACACAAGCATCACTTCCTTCCAAACACACAGACTCTATGAGCTCTATTGGTATATTTATCTTCCAGAGAGAAGGAAATCTAATCAAACATCTCTAATAGTGTGCAAAAGAAAGAGAGAAGTGGAGAGATTGAGTAATATAGAAACAATGGGTGAGTTAGAGAGAAAGAGACATTTGGTGGTAATCAATCACTGTAAACATCACAGCTGTTTTTAGTGTTGGGAAAATGTGACTTGTGCAGTTATGCAGTTGTAAGTGCAGATCTGAAAAGTCTGTACTGCATTAATATGCGACAATAATAAAAAAAAATAGACATAATGTTTAACTGTGATGGATTGGTGTTATCCTCAAGTTTAAGTTTGGGATATTAACAAATGACCTCACCAGAAATTCATGAAGCATAAAATATCTAAAATTCAACCTCAATGTATGTAAGCAAATAACCAGAAGTGCTAGTGTTGAATCATGGAAAAAGAGTGAAAAGTGAAAGCCAAATGACAAGTGTGCTGCCAACGGGAGTAACAAGTAAATTCAAAAAGTTGTACAAAGTGCTTTGCTGTCCAGTTAATCTGCTCAAAACCTGAGTGAGTGAGAAAATGTACCTCAGTCAACAGTTCTGATTACCTTTATGTAACAGCTATTTCTGTCCTCAGTTCAGAGCCATACAGCAGGGCAGCACCAGTAAGCTGAATCACAAACTTTACCCATTGCCACATGCAGACTCACAAATCCCCAATGAGCTAAAATGAGGCAGCAACTCATTGACTTCCATTACATGGGCCGAGCATTTGAGTGCACTCAGGCAACGTTAAAGCTGCTAGTCACTTTCCTGGTAGGCTATCCTGCATTGCATCACACACTTTATTTAGTTTCTTTGCCGCCTTAAGTGCCTGCATACATTTTGAAGTACTGGCCTTGTAAAACATTAAAAAGCTCTGTGGAAGGCTGTGCGTCATTGTTAGCTACGTTAGAGCCACACGCTACGCCAGCAGTGATGCAGAGAGGAAAGGGGGGAGGGGGGGGGTGTTTGCAGGATGAGGTACACCTGGGTATACGTGTGTGTGTGTGTGTGTTTGCTTATTGACACACACTGCAACATATAACTGATCTAAAAGTGACTTTGCTGAAGTCTTCCTCCACTGATTTTGATGTTTGCTTCCTAATAATAAACATTTTTTAAAGGACAAGTTCACGTAATTTCACAGCCCTCCTTTCATACAAAATTGTCTACAAAAAATTAATTTATAGCTAACATCCTTCCATAGCTAATATATGCTTCAGCTGACTTAGTTAGTCAAATCAATTTACTGCCTTCTAATGTCTACAACGAACACAAAGTATGATTACAGCAAATTTTTTTGAGCACAATAAACTCTTATGATGACTTTTGGGGCTTCTGAATCACTCCAGTCGGCAAAATCAATGTTTATTGTTTGGACAGTATCACAAATGTGTGATGGGGGATGGGTGGGGGGGCATGGATGAACAGAAATGAGAGAAAAACACTCACCTTTGGAATGGCCAGTCTCTCTGTTTTTTCAGGCCCATCCTCAGAGTCGGAGCAGGCGTGTGTGTCTGCTGGGATGCGAGGCCGGTGGAGTGGCTGGAGGTTAATCTGGGTGCTGAGGAGGCTGCTGACGGCCTTCAGAGAACTGCAGGTGTTAGGGGGTAGCGACGGGTCTGCCAGCAGGTCTGAGATCAAACCGTGGGCCTCACCCATCACCGTGATGTCCACTACCACACTGGTGCCCGAAGACTAAAGGTGAGAAGACAGAAGAGGAAGATACAGAATGACATTGTCAGTTATGTATCAATATGTGATGTAAAAGTCTCAAAATGTGACTGCAAATGTTGATGGTATATTGGGACAACTAGCTGGGTTGACCATGTAAAGGTTAATAAGGAGTGTTAAACATATCACAGCAATGAAAACACCATTAACAGACACATGATAGTATCTTTATAAAGACTAGCACACTCTACTCCCATTTCCCTTCCTCTCTCCTAAATTTAGCAGTCACCGATTGACGGTATTGACTGATAAGCCCCTAAGGCTCAACTATGTCAAAGGTCAACCATGTGTAGCTTCAGTAATGGATTCCACTGTTAACGTCAACATGTGCTAATCAGCTCTTTAGCTTATAATCAATTTCCACACACTTTGCAACACATGTACCAACATTCACACTCATACACAAATATAAACGTGTGTATAGTATATTTTAGTGTATCCAATTACAGGTGAGCTAAGGGGAAGTCGGCCCCCCCTGAACAGGACACAAGCTTCCTTGAAAACCTACCAAGAGATGTATAACCCTTGTGTCGTCCTCCCGGGTCAAATTGACCCCATCTCTTTTGACTGTGCCTTCTTTCCTTCCTTCTTCCCTCTTTCTTTAATTTTTTCTTCCTTCTTCCCCTTCATCCTTTTTTCTTTGCTCCCTCCTCCTTCCATCCTTCCTTCCTTCCTCCTTTCCTCCCTCCCTCCCTCCTTACTTCTTTCTTTCTTTCCTTCCTTCCTTCCTTCTCTCCTAAATTCCTTCCTGTTTTCATCCTTACTCCTTTTCCTTCCTTCCTTTCCTTCCCTTCCTTCCTTCCTTCCTTCCTTCATTCTCTCCTAAATTCCTTCCTCTTTTCATCCTTCCTCCTTTCCTTCCTTCCTTCCTTCCTCCTTTCCTTTCCTCCCTCATCTCCCTCCCTCCCTCCCTTCCTCCTTCCCTCCCTCCCTCCCTCCCTCCCCAAAAACGGTGCACTCTTAGGTTATATTTTATTTTCCGTGTGTTTATTTGCGATTACATTCCATTTTCAGAACATCTGTCTGCACTAATTGATACAATTCTGTGTCTATTCCTGCTGTGGCCATCCATGCACGGCAGCACTGCACTTTAATTCCAGGTTTACGAAGCCACCTGACCCCTTATTGAATGGTTGCAGACCAGTATTTGAATGGAGTGTAAGCTAAGTCAACAGACATCATGTCAAAACAGGAGACAACGCCGCCTGCTGGAACAGTGCTTTTTGTGGTTGTAAACAGAACTTTTGGTCCTAATTCAATTTTCCATTTTTATTTTGTTGCAATCACACAGAAATTGAAATGTCAGGAAAGCGAAGGGACAGAGCAACAGAGAGGGACAGAGATTGACAGAGGGAGAGAGAGGGAGCAGGGTGGTATGTGCATTTTTAGGTCATTCGATTTTCTTTTCAGGAACGAGTATTGAAAAAATCCAAAAATGTGGTTATTTGATTTTCATTTTAAAATACCAAAGACTAAATTGAAATACAAGCTGTTTTTTATTTTTCCTGGTCAAAAAGGGATGAGGAGAAATTTTTAAAATGGTTTGATTTTCTTTTGTCGTCATCAAGGCAAGAGCACAATAACGATGAAAAAGTAGTTTAACACTGCTGCAACATATATGCATAAAGCACGTAATAACAGAAGGACAATCTGTGTAAAGGACTAGTACGTAACATTAACAGGCCTTTTCCATTGACGTTGTTGGCTTAGTTTGACTTGGTTTGACTCCACACGTCAACCCAGCATGGCAGGGATTTGCATCTCCATTACAACATAGCTACTGCTTGAAAGTGTGTCTTTAACTGATGACACACTGTTCTTGAGACGAAAAGCAGCAGGTTGTATAAGTCATAGCTGTGAATAGTCAATGTCGCAGCTGTAAAAGAGCGGATAAACACTTTTCATTCCCTATAAATTCTTCACAATAAAAGCCTTCCATTAGTTTGTCAGCAGGAAATGTTTTCATCAGCAGTAACTTAACACAGCTCTGACATGGGTAATAGTGATCAGGAAATGGTATATCTGAATATCTGATATCTGAACGTAGAAACAGTAACAGTGAAGAGAAACTACATTTAAAACCACAGTTAAGGGGCGTCAACACTGACAACGATAACTATAAATGTGTAACAGAGGAGAACGATATCGTTGGAATCACTTTCAGAGCGATTTGATGAACCATAAAAACGCAGACTGTCAATCAAAATCATTATTTATTTATTTGAATGCAGCTTTGCTCCTCTCTCGCCACAGACTGACGCGCTGTTAATGGGGTCAGGATAATTTATTTAGATAGGTCTTTATTATTACAAAGTAGCTGGATCTTTGTTCTCTATTATTATTACAAAGTAGCTGGATCTTTGTTCTCTATTATAATGTAAAATAAACAAAGTTAGCAGATCTTTGAAAGTGGATCTGTGCTCATACTGTGTGTCACTGCTTCAACATCTGCTGCAGGTCAGTTTGGTCTGTAAATACTGAAACATCACAGCAACTAGTGTCTGAAATACTTCTGATCAACACACTGAATCAGCACACACCTCTGAACTCTTTTGGTTTTCTTTTTATTTCCTTGTACAACATACAACAACTCGTCAATGACGCTGTTACAGGATGTTATCATTCTTAGTGTGGACGCTCACATTGTTGTTGTCATATTCATAGTTATAGTTATCATTCTCAGTGTGGACGGCCCTTTAGACGCAACAAAAGTACTGAGCACTGAACACACAGAAAGAGTTGAGTCTCACAACACTGTTTGAGTGGGAGAAGAGGGGATTGGCCACATTTAGTGAGCCATCACTGCAACCCGCTTAGAGGCAAGTCGGGCCTGTTTTGGCTCTGAGGATGGTCCATCTTGGGCATGACTCAGAACAATTTAGCATGTTTAAAATGGTAATGGAAATGCAAATCAACACAGCATGGTTTGACTCATCCAAAAGTGCCAATGGACAAACCCCATTAGTGGCCCATCTAAAACTGAGGATGTAGATTATAACCAAAGGAATACCCCTTCCATTCCAAGTTATTGTGTGTTGCTGATTTCGGTAAAATTGTTGATGGAAATGCAGGAGGTAACAAGGACAACACTCACTCATTAAAATTACACTAACTCATGGCACAAACTATTATTTCTCACTCAATCTTGTGATTTCGGTTCTCCCTGTTCCACTTGTAAAGGTCAGACATGTTTAAAACAGTCAAAAGGCAAAAGGCAAAAAATAAAGGGAATAACTAGCAATGGGAACAGAAAGAAAACATTTGAATTCTTATACATAACTAAAACCAGCTTGGTCTGATTTGTCTTGATGCCCAAATCAAAATATAGTCATCTTACACTGACAATAGCACTGGTGGTCATCTGTTGATAAAAGAGCCAATACAATATTTAGTTTTCAGTACAAATACTGAAACAATACTTTTTAAATACCCCCAAGAAATATAAACATCCTTTTTTATTATTATTAACAAAACGAGAAATACACTGTTGTTTAAATGTCATCTAAACACCAGCAGGTGTCCAAGAACTATGCCCAAATAAAACAAATTAGGAACTATCTGAAACATTTTGGTTTTTGGTTGGTACCAAACTACCAATAAAACAATGAGGTTTGATACGAAGCTGTAACTAACAATGTGATGCATGTTTGTTTGTTTTTCTTAATTTTCAGATAAACTCTTATTTTAACCCTCCTGTCGTCCTCCCGGGTCAAATTGACCCCGTCTCTTTTGACTGTTCCTTCTTTCCTTCCATCTTCCCTCTTTCTTTAATTTTTCCTTCCTTCTTCCCCGCCTCCCCTCTTTCTTTGCTCCCTCCTCCTTCCATCCTTCCTTCCTTCCTTCCTCCCTCCCTCCCTCCCTTCCTTCCTTCCTTCCTTCCTTCCCTCCCTCTTTACTCCTTTCCTTCCTCCCTTCCTTCTCTCCTTACTTCCTTCCTCTTTTCCTCCTTAAATTCTTCCTTGAACTGAAATTAAGGACAATTTCTAAGCTTTTTTTTATTAAATGTGATCATCAATAAAATATGAGAAAGTGATGTAGTGAGTGTATATTACAGGCTGTGCAGCATTACTCACAGGTCTATCAGCATTTAACACAATGGAATCTGGAGGGGAAAATACATAATCACTACATTTGTTGCTCTATCATGTACTTTATCTATGTATTTAACTGGCTGTCAGTACAAGATGTGGTTATCAATATGCCTGCATTGAGGCAAAATCAGCTGGTAATATTGGTTTTCAATTATAGGCAAAGCTACCAAAACATAATGCTGTGAATGTAAAACAGAATAATCGTGAGAAATGCTCAACATCTGTTAGTACTGATATGGAATTATGTTTGATTACTACAGTAGGTAAATCAAGACATCCAATCTGCCCCAGATGTTTTCTAGTCTTCCACTCCTCCTCTCCTCCTGCATCCTTCTCTCCCCCATTGTGCCAACACACGAAGCAAAGGAGCTCACATGATCACTCCATAAGCCTTCGCTCTCCATCTGCCTGCCCCCCCTGAGGCCATATGCTTGGCGACTGGCAGAGACCTCTGCTTTTGCCACTTAGCTTGTATCTGTGCCTAACTTTTTCACTTCAGTGTTTGTTTTTTTTAATATCCTATATAGTTGAATGCTTTTTGCTATTATTATTTTATTGTATTTATAGTCAGGTCTTTAGGGAATTAAAGCTATCACTTTTTCCTCTAACCTATGCTCATATATTAGTCCAAGCTAAATCTTAAGTAAGAAAAAAGAAAGATGAGTGGGTGGTGTGAAGGGGGGAACATTAAAGGTAACAACCCCTCTGTATTCAAACAAACTGACAGATGATTCTCATAATTTGCTTCCTTAAACAGATTGTATTAGCTCTTCAAACATGTCAGAGCTCAGGGCTGTGATGTGATGAGTAAATGCATTGAGCACGCAGGAAGACAGTTTCCTGGAAGAGCGTGTGTCTGCATGTGTGCATGTGCGAGTGTGCATGTGTCACCTCAACCTGAACAAAACCCATTAGACCACTCCAGAGCTTTATGACATCCTGCTATTGTGACATTCACCCATTACCTGGCAGTAATGGACTCTGTTCGGCTAATGTCAGGGAGAGAGTGAGATAGAGGGAGCTTGAATATGTGTGTGTGTGTGTGTGTATGTGTGTGTGTGTGTGTGTGTGTGTGTGTGTGTGTGTATATGGTATGTGTCACTTTTCTCAGTAAGAATTCTGATATTTAACTTTTGCATTCCACCTTATAGTTAAAATTATTTTACAAAACCATATGTGAGTGCATTTGCAGTTGCGTGCAGCGTGACATTCGGAGCATTTGAGCAGATCGACCACCACAGATCACTGTGCTGGTATAGAGACAGAGTGGTGAGGCAAGGCAAGGGAGAAGGTTATTGATTCCTCCCAGCATAAAGGCCCACAGGAGACAGCAAGGGGAGCGACGGTCAATGAGTAAATCAACAGCGGACACACACACACACACACACACACAGATGGGAGTATATACACACATACATAGACGTGCATGGACCACAAGTGCCCCTCGGGATCTGTCAGTACACACTGCACATAGAAAGATGGGTCATAATCCCTCAACAAATGCAGCGCACTGTAACAGAAGACAATATTAAACATTGGCCTGGGATGATGTACACTGATTCAAGCTCCTAACAATAGAAGCAATGATTTAGATAACTAGTCAGGCTTAGTGTCAACTTTAAAGAATAAACTAATATCCGTTCAGGGTTTGGCATTCAAGCAGACACACAAGGAAATACTTTTCACAACAATTATACTTTCAATTAAACCAGAGTTGCAACAATTAGCCGATATGTATACTTAATTATCTTAAATATCTACATCTGTACTATTTTGATAATCTATTAATTGATTTGTAATTTGCTGGTTTTCTTAGTCTTTAGTTATAACCTGAATATTTTTGGATTTTGAACTGTAGGTTCAACAAACCAGGCTATCTGAAGACGTCTCCTTGGACTTCAGGTTTTCAGATGTTTCATAGAGCAAACCATTAGTCCTTAAATCGGCAGATGAATTATGAAAATAATTGTTAGCTGTGGCTCTAAATGAAACTACACTACTTCTAGGCTAATGGGTTGGATTGAATTATATTGTTTTTTTGGCTACCCAGCTAGAAAGAGTAAAATCTCTCATCACAGGAAATCCTCTTGATCATTATTTTTCTGTTTTAAATTACACTGAAGTTTGGTGATTTGAAAAGCAGCCTAGTGTAAGAAACTCAATGGAGAAAGTCCACACAAATAATATGATGTAACTTGATTTGAAATGTTTGAAAATAACTCCAGCATTTAAAAAAAGATACATTATGATTTATACATGAGCACAGATGTACTGTATGCTGAAATGATGTGGATGTACATCATTATCAAACTCAGAGTTGGTGCTCATTCCACAGAAAATGGGATGATACATACACAAACACACTGATGAGTCTCCTTTTTTTCTATTCCTTTTCCTTCCTTCCATATTTCCAACTATTTTTCCTCTCTTGCCCCATCCCCCAGCTATCTCTTGAGAGACAGTTAGGAGATATGTAGGCAGATCAGGCATAAAGGCAGATGGCGAGAGCAGAGAGAGAGAGAGAGATAAAGAGAAAGAGAGGGAAAGAGCGTGATAGGCAGACAGAGAAAGAGAGGAGATGAGTCCACAGGCAGGCCATGGCCAGTCAAGTGAAAAAGAGAACAGCTCTATGTAGCAGACCAGCTGAGCTCCTCCACAGTTTAATCTCCAACAACTGAACATACACCCCTACAGTGGTGATCTGCCCATTGTTTCTGCTTCTACTATAGCACAGTAAAGAATAAAATAGGACTTTAAGAATGCTGAAGCGGTAGAAGCAAACAATGCATATCAGAGGCCAAGTTCATGTTCTGGATACGGGAGGATGAACACAGTAAATGCAAACAGTTGCAGGATTGCAGAACAGGAGCACCTCACAGCTGCAAGACTATTGATCCTTAACAAATGTATATATTGATTTGTCAATAACGATTAAAGTAAAAGTGAGCTGACATGTGTTACATTTTTCATTTTGCAATAAATCTACCTTTTTCTCATATGCATGGTGTTTAAAAGTGAGATATATATTGATATTATTCTAAGGTTACAAGTATACATAGATATAGGTAGAGATATCAAACCATTCTTATAAGATATGCTGCTCAACAACAAGGACCCATTTGAATAGTGACACTGAATGTCTCAGCAGTGGCTTCACTCTTCTGTTTATGGGCACCAGTCTCACATGCGTAATTGACCTAAAAACTAGGCTGTATCAAGACGCTTAATTTGCTTCAAGTTGTCCTATTTAAATCATCTCATCACGGCTGATTAAATGGCTTTCTTTTTTTAAAGTGCGCACACACAGAGCACAGGTACATGCACATTCACTTCATACTGTCCAGACAACAGCGTACACACTCCATTAAACTGATACTGAACCTGTTTAGGAGGACGTGTGTTGTCCTGATGATGTCCCATGATGATACTTGCTGAATGCCTCCTCTGCATGATTCGTGTTGGGTCTCAACACAACCAGTCAAACCTGATCTAAGCTATCAAGATTCTTATGGATATGATACAACAGCCTTCTGCTCTCTTTCCTTTTTTTTAACTGTAACTCAAATACCACATCAAGTAAGAGTCTAAATCCAAAGCAACTGACATTTCAATAATGTAGCCCACAAACACTTCCTCGCCCTCTCTTCTCCTCTTGCTCTCCTTTACTCTGCTGCTTCATGAACCTCCCTCTGTCTTCTCACCCGCCCCTGTTTCTGCATCTGCCAATTGCAAGTGTTCATTGGTGGTTCAGGGATAAGAAGACCTACACAGCACATAGAAATCAGTTGTATTGAAAATACCTGGTTGCTAAGATACATCAGGACAAAGATCAAAGTGGCTCATCTATGGACTATAAAATTGTTGTTTGGGGCTCAGTTGGCTACGGATATACTACGCCCACTACTTGTCAAGTGTTTCCTGTGATAGCAGGTGATGCATGACAACCGAGCAGCGAGTAATGTGTATTATCAGAACAGGGCTTTCTATATCAGGACACTGAGGCATATATTGATCACTAAATGTTTATTAATACAGTGGTTTGGTTGTTGGCTTAAGCTTGATCTGAATGTCCAGTATGAAAAAAAAAGATTGATGACTGAAAAATCATTTGCGGGGGTAAGTATGAAGTAAATGTAATCATCAAAAGTTCAGAAGACACTGACTTCAAAACTCTGGGAGGTTTGGTGGGAGAAGTCAAACCTGGGGCATCTATAAGAGTGATTTCATTTTTTCCTTCAATTTAAATGGCTATACTTTTTTAATCAAAATGTTTGTCTTATTCAGTGATTTGTTTTGTGTTGTTTTTGAGTTTGAGTTTCTATAAAAATTCCACATTGGTCCTTTACGACAAGCAATGTAATAACTAACGGGTGTAATTACATGTGCATCAGTTATTTAAAAAACAGTACAAATGGAAAAAGAGAAACACACATCAAGCCACAATTTTAATGAAATAGACAATTTTACGATCCGAGTTGGATCTTCGTCAAGTCCAAATGCTTTTGAGCAATTTTTTTAAAGTCAGAAAAGGTCTAAAATTAAAAAAAAATAGGAAGGAAGCTGAGTTGACTTAAGAAAGAAATTAAGAAAAAAAAATTTAGATGAGTTCTTTTTGTTTTTAGTTTTAAATCATCAATTCATTCAGGTAACATTCATGGTTGACATAACAGCCAACCAAATTATAGGAATTTAGTCTGAGCAGATCTGATCTGATCTGATCAGTGAACTCACTAACTAAATGAAAATGGTTGTTGAAAAATGTTCCACATTAACAAGTCAAGTCTGTAAACTGAAAAAAACAAAGACAACCACACATCCTTCCTTCTCGTCCTCTCTCTGCTGCACTGACCTGGGATCTGCTCAGAGCCCTCTTGTAGTCCCATTCTGGCTGGCACATAATCTGGAGATAGAAGGATACAAACAGAAGCGACTGTCAGAGACCTGTCCACTCTGTGACACTATACAGCAACTAACTGGGCGCAGGAACACTTTTTTCTTCTTCTTCTGCTGTCTCTCCTTCCTCCTCCCTTCATCCGTCTCTCCGTCAAACTATCTAAAAATAAAAGAGGAGCAGGCGCTGCCGATGAAGGAAAGGACACATCATACTTAATGCTGGAGGGCTGATCTACATACAGCTCCCCTTCACCACCACCACCACCTCCCTCCTCCTCATCCCCGCCTATCTCTCCCCCCACTGGAATGATTTTCCATTTGAAACTGTAATTCAATTTCACAGTCGGATGATGAGATTCCAAGTGGATTTCACTAAATAAGACAGCTTTGAAGTTTTTTCGGAAGGTACGTTTGACACAGTTAGCCATTTCCTCCTGCTTCCGGTCTTTGTGTTGAACTGGAGCTAAACACAAAACATTCCAGACCCAAACTTTGTTCTGCAGAGCTGAAATGAATATTGATCTCCTCAAATGATAAGGTTTGGCAACAAGGGTTATTTCCAAAAATGTGGGAATGTTGTTGAAAGCTGCAGTAGACAGCTGGTGGCCCCAAATGGCAGTGGAAATCATGCAATGTTGCATCAATAAAGTGTGCACTGCTTTGACCTACATTGCATTTGACTAACAGCTGGTGTAGTGGAGATGAAGAAGAGGTTAAGCCAAAAAATGATAAGTCCAACACTCAGTGAATGAAGAACTACAAATTGCTATGTTGGAGAAAATGGAGCATTTTGTGCAATAGTTTTGATTCATTACTTCCTGTACAGTACATAGAGAGGGCTTCCCACTAGTAATCATATCTGACAGCAGAGGTTAATTTGGGAGCTGTGGCATCTCAGCTGAGGTCGACAGGATGTTCTCCTCTGCAGCGAGCCTCACAGCTTGATCTGAAAAAAACGGGTTTACAATAAAAGATCCTATTCTTTGCATATTCACTGTAACACACACTGTATTATTTTTGTCATCTTTGCTTTACAGGATGATAAGTCTTCACAAAATATATACATCGTGAAGCTTTAAGGTTTCACTGAAGCTGGTATCTTCCATATAATTTCAAAATACAATTTGAAGTATAGATATTGTTTAATCATCCATCTGTGGGTGTGTGTTGTGTCTGTGCACTGCCCTAGCTGTCATAGTTCATAGGCTGATGTCATAAAATGAGATGACCTGACAGAGCAACTGTCATCCACAGGAGATGACTTTGCATCTTGAATGGCAGATGAGATAATCTGCCTAATACAGCGGACTCATGTTTTATCTAAGCCCCTCAGGATGGGATGGTTGTTTAGAGGAAAGAAACAACATGAATGCTGCATCACCCTCAACTCCTTGTTATAATGTAAATATGTAGAACTTGCTTTTTGAATGCTGTTTGTACCTTTCTTTGCTTGTTAGGGGAAAAAAAGTGGTGCAATGTTTAAGTGTAGTTACAGTGCAGTGTTGTATGGCAGAAATCAGACTTGAGTAAACCAAATTAGTCCTTTTTTCTATCACAAACAACACACTCCCATCATTCACCCAGGCCCTTAAATCTTCCTCTGTGCTCTGCTGTCCCTTGACGACCTCCATTACGGCTCAAATACACTTCTCATGTCAATGTCTGTAAGAGACTGGGAAATCGCAGGGCCCTAATGGACTTCAGAGCCACATAATCTTTGACAGCTCCATCATTCAGTCATTCAAGTAGACTGCTACTAATTCCTCTCATGCTTATATCATAGCTTCATATCAATAGATGTGTGTGCTGCCGTAAGAAACATCAACATCATGTGTCACGGATCTTGTCTGACACACACACGTGACACACACACACACATGCACACACACATACATACACACACACACACACACACACACACACACACACACACACACACACACACACACACACACACACACACACACACACACACACACACACACACACACACACACACACACACACAGTGCTTTATTGCTGCTAAGACCATCACATGTACAAACACACTGCAAACTGAAGGGGGAGCTCTTTTTGTTTACATGAACACTGGGAGTTTCAGGGGTGTGTGTAGTATGCAGAACCTAAACCAGTCCATAGAGACAGTCAAACCTATGCAATAAATCAGCACCAACAAAAACATGAAGTTACAGATAGACAATCAAACCTAATTTTGCTGTTATTTCTTATTTTTTCTAAGAACATCACACATAAAGTAAATGAATGAATAATAGGTAGTAAAAGCTGACAAAACCTTTTTAGACTGTCACCATATTTACAAACCCCTCAGGCTGTATCCTATCCCAGCATACACTGGGAGGACAGCAAGGGGACACTCTTCACATCACAGTCCATCACAGTACTAACATAGACGTTCAAGGAATGTAATCCCAGGTTTGACTAACTGTTGTGCACTGGGGACTTTGTTTAAATGCAAGGAAGGGCTGTAACTACGGATTATTTCCATTATCAATTCATCTGTTGATTATCTTCTTGATTCATTGATTACTTGATTAATCTTTAAAAAGACAGAACGTGTTGAAAAATGTCAATGACTGTTTCCCAGAGCCCAAGTTGGAGGCTAAAATGTCAGGTTTTATCCAACTAGCAGGTCTATAACCTAAATATTTAGTTTAGTATCATACAGACTAAAGAAACCAGAAAATAATCACATTTAAGAAGCTGGAACCAGATATTTTTTTTCTTCTTTTTATAAACTGACTCAAAATGATGAAACTAATTTTCTATAGAACAACTTGTCAATCCATCATCTCATCATTGCAGTATATAGTATACAAACTATTCCCAGAGGGTAACAGGGGTCCAAGCACATGAACTAATGTTGTCACTTACAAATTAGAGCTTTGTCCTGGACTGACATTACTGAATAGACTCTCCCAATGAAACTACTGTTATCTATATTATAGATGTGTTAGCTCATAGTAATAATTGATAATACTCTTACATGACATCTACTGGATGTCCTACATTCATTATCATACCAAGATATATTCAAAACCATGATGGAGTACTTTTTCAGACATTGTGACCCACTTCAACTGCCTAAAAAATAAAACTAAAAACAATGAGATTTCTTCAGCAACATCAGAAGCTTTAAGAAAACACGTCGTGAAAAATACTACTTTGATTCACCACAGGTACAACATATGGCATATCTCAGCATTCCTCTTTTTATTACACTATATCATGGCAGGAATGATTTTTATAGAATTTACTATACATGAAACCCACTGTGACAATGTGAATCCTTTGGGATCGTTAAGATAAGCTGTAGATATTGCTCTGATAATACAATGTGAAACTGTCCTTAACCCTGTTCTTTAAACATACTGCAGTGTGCGTGTGTGTGTGTGTGTGTGTGCATGTGTGTAAGTGTGCTTGTTATGAGGCGCTGTGAAAAACCATGTAAGGTCTAAAGGGACATCTGCCCGGGTGAATGTCTGTAAGCCTATCTTTACACACATACCCACCCACACACTTACACATAGAGACACACACACACACACACACACACACACACACACACTGTTTGTCACGACTCAGACACTCCAGTCCTGAAGAGCCCAGCAAGCCTGACCCAAACCCCTACTGGCCAGCAACTGTTCTCGCGAGATCCCAGCTGAGGCAGAAAAAGAGAGAAGGGGGGAGAGAGACATAACACAGAATACAGAAATAATTCCTTGTATCATGTATATTGTGTTACTGAACTATTACTGTAGTGTGTGAATAACTAATATTTGTAAAAGCTAATGTGGGTTGTTAGGGTTTGTTGTCAGGGTAACCAGACATTCCGAAAAATTTGGGACAGTTCCAAATCATGAGCAGTTGTCCTGAATCCTAAATCCTGTCCTGTTTGTCCCCAAAATGAGACTAAGTCTGAGTTTTGATTAATTATAGTAAAAAAAAACATTAAATACTGAACATTGTGAAACATTATTTTGGGCACTGTTATATCTGTACATGAATTATGGCTGTTGTAGTTGTGAATTGATAAATGACTACACATAACAGCGATGCATAGCTACAACATTGTTGAATTAAAACATTTATGGAGGACAATTAAATCATCCTGATGAATTAAAAAAAAATATAGTGTTGAGTTTTGACTTTCATGGGTTTTACTGTGGTTGTTTTTTTTGCACAGTTGGTGGTAGAGGTGCTGACAGGAAACAAGGAGAGAGAGAAAAATGGGTATGAGATGCAACAGAGGTCCCTTCCCAGACTTGAACCAGGGACATTGCAGATATATATGGCATGTGCTGTAACCACTCGGCTAGGAAAGCGTTCCACATGTCTTATAGTTTACTAAATAATTCCCACCATAGCCATCTGAATTTCACCCCTTCCAACTGTTGAGTCAGAGTACGTAGCTCTTGTATTGTGTAGCCAGCGATCAGGCTCAGTGTGACTGTCTGCTCTGCCTATGATTAAATGCCACGTTATCGCTTTATTCAAGATCTGATTTGCTGTGTTAAAATAACTCTAGCTATGCAGTGCAGAGCAGAACGGTATTTGAATCTAAATAATGTAAAACCAGGGGGCACAATCATGAAAACTAAGACTTAAAATAGAAATTTAATTTAATAGAAATGTTTTCCTCAAAAGGAGAACACAAGTAATTTACAGAGAAGATAATGCACTAGCAGACAAAAAGGGAATTTTATTTCAGTTGGACTTTAATATGTAGCCTATGTCATGATTTGGCAAATGTGCCCAAAATTACTGATTTACTGTTTTTTCACATCTAAACCAAGAGATTTCCATTAAAATTTGCTTTAAAATGTAACTTTTGGTCAACATTATTTCCATAACACATTATGATCAAATTGTACAAAAAGTCAGTAATGAGACAATATAGAATTGCTGCTTAGCCACACTTTGATGAGATATGGTCAGGTGCATCAGAGGGAACATATATAGATAAATCAGCTCCCTGTTGTAGCACCTCACATACAAAGTTTTTAAAAATGGTTTATCATTGACACCAAATTGAACTGTAGTGTTTCTGTTCAATAACCTAATTCAGTTGTATTCCTTATAGTGCAGTAAAATAAGATTGTTTCATTGACGGTAAGGCACATAATGTTTTTTCTATACCAACTGCTTCATAGTGAACCCAAGAATCACCGTTTACTCACTCAACACACTTAGCTTGCCAAATGGATTTGGCAAAGCTGCCTGTGTATGCATGACTTGCCAGTGTGTCTTCATGTGAGTGTGTGTGAGAGAGATGGGACGCCTGGGCTGGATGATGATGACTCACCCACCCCCACATTCACACACGTGAATTCAGACATGCAGTCATCACCGTCATCACTCAAAACCACGTTAGCGCTGCTCACTGATGCTAATTGTTCCCAATCAGCATATCAGGGGGCCTGTCAATGCACTGTGAAACCAGACCACACCAGCGATTGCTTATTGATCTCATTACCTGCTTACGTCACTCCATCAAGCAAATGTGTTTTTGTGTGTGTTTGTGTGTGCACATGTGTGAGGGGTCAACTGACACGTCCATCAGAGTGCGACACCTGAGTCCAACACTGGCCCAGCTATCCAAAGCTAATCTATGCTAACGTAATCAATACAAAACATGTGAACTGAGTTTCACATGAGTTTTATTAATTGAAAAAATGTACCTGAAGTTTACTATTTAAAACCAATTTACTATTAATATATTTTATTGGTCAACATATTTCATGGTCTTTAATAGGTTTGCATATGATTCAAGGCTTTTTATACTGATGATAACAGTTAGCATAGGATTAACAAGCGTCATGCAACAATGTGAAAGTACCTTCAAGTGCAGCACCACTGACTAGATACTGACAACATAAAATCCCAGGCTCCAACTGACTGCCATTCAAAAAGCTTCAACTTCTCTCTAGAAATATTAATACATTTCATTTGCTAAATTCGGACCATTGAATAATAATAAATCATTGCTCCATTAATAAGATTTGAAGACTTCTTATAGGCTTTCATGTCCGCTGTGTGGGTTGACAGTTCAATTAGCACTGTCTCATGCTTTGAAAGCTTCTGCTTAACAAATTTTTCTCCAGACACGCATTTTTACTGTGCTTGCAGTTAAAGAGTTACACTAACAAGACCCTCACCAGATGCTGTCACAAAATATTTTGGCAAGTTTAATGTCACTTAATTATGATAGCAACATTTAGCAATAGCAACATCCCGTGGATTTTACAGTTGGGATGACACAACTGTAAGAGATTAATACATTAAGGTTAAATGTTATATACTATATTTAAGGATATTTAAAACAAACATGACAAAATAAATGCAAGATTCCCTAAATTAAAGTCAAATAAAAAAAAAAACTGGCCTCTCTCAAAATAAATGGATGTGCTGTGAATGGATTGTGCTGATGGCAGCCACTAACAGCCTCAGGCAGGTACGTGTGTGTGTGTGTGTGTGTGTGTGTGTGTGTGTGTGTGTGTGTGTGTGTGTGTGTGTGTGTGTGTGTGTGTGTGTGTGTTAATGAGTCTGTCATAGGCTATAAGGTCATATAATTGGAGACGGCTTGTCCAATTGGTAAAATCCTGATTTTTGGGTCAATGGTTAAGGTTATGGTTAGGGTAAGTCTCCAAGAAATGAATGTAAGCATATGTAATGTACCCAAAAGTGACCTAAGCAAACATGTATGTGTGTGCATGTCTCTAAGCAGAGTTGCATGACTAAGCCTTTGCATGTACTGTCAAGTAAATGCATGCATGCATCTGTCAGCGAATTTAGATATGTACATCTCATCTTGGCATTCTCCTTCACATGTGGGTCACATGACTTGCTGTGTACGGTACAGTGGGTGTATGTGTTTGATGCTTAATATAACTGCACCCTGAATAATTAGACAACATGCTGCCAAAGCACGACAACGCAATTTTATCGAACCACATTAAAAATGACATGAAGAAATGTAAACTTGAAATGGTATGCAAGTTTTGAAGACGTATTGTTGCCAGTCTCCTTTAATTTATTTTCTTAAGAAGGCAATATCAGTCAACATAACATTTCTTTTTTTTCATTATGATGCTACGAAACTATTCTCAGTAGTTGTCTTAAGATGGTGTTTTTCTTATGTGGACATAGCTTCCAGATGTTGCATACCACAATGCAGGTTACTGTGGCAATAGCAAACTGCATCATGGTAATAGATTTTAACCATTTCACCCAACCTTACTATTAAATACATTTCATTTGTAATAACTCAACCTGAGTGTGTTTATCAGGATTTGGCAGTGCTAATGAAAATTAATAGAAATAATAGTTTATTTATAAGCTGACTCATAGTCATGTGTCTCTCATTTAAAATCAGCTGTTATATGGCTGTATTACAGTGAATGAATGAATTAGTGATATTTCATGCAAACACAGCACTGAAGAGACTAATCATACCAGCAAAACATACACATTTAAATCTACACCAATAAAGACTTTTGGATCATAACAGTGCACATTCCTGTTCTTGCAACATACTTGTCATCTTTACTTCACTGAGTAAGGCACATCACACGCCAAGAGGTCCTCATGCATGCACAAAACTCATCTGAAATACACACACCGACACACACACACACACACTATATTTCATCCCAGTCTTCCTCCCTCCCTCCCTCCCTCCCTCGCTCCTCTTTCTCCCTGCAAGGCTCCATAGCTAAGTGGAGCTTCTCCCTCACGTTGTTGTATCCACGTTCAGCTAATGACGCCAGCTTGTCATTCTCTACTCCTATTACTGCAAGAGGGGAGTGCGTCACAGCTCCCACAACCCACTTCTCTCTGTCAGCTTCCTGCTCTTGCTGATTGACAGTGACGTTGCTGGGCGTTAGCATTTCAGGCTGAGTGCCATGGGAACAACGTGAGTGTCCAGACATTGGTCTTCCATTTGGAGCTCCGTGCATAATGACTAACATCCCATTTTGCGTCTGCACTTCTTGAAATTTTGCTCTTTTATTCTTCTAAAATCTTCATGATGATACTATTTAAGTAAGATAAAATGAGTTTAATTTCATTTTTATGAGACACACAAAATGATCTGGCATTAGGACCCAACAGAGCCTGTTTAGATAAGCCAGGTCCTTTTAGAGTGGATCAGTGGTGCATTGATTTGTGCAATGTATGAAATGATATTTATGTATGTTTATTAAACTATTTTATTGTGGTATAATGCTGACATGGGTGGGAATGATTTCACAGTATCAATGCAGCAGCAGCAGCATTTTCCAGAAGCAGGTGATCTATTGCATGAGCTCAATGCATTAGGGGGAAAGCTCTTAAGATACATGAGTGATCACTATCTCACTTATCTGATCAGATACATCAGCTTATATATGTGTGTGTATATATATATATAATGCTGACAGTGCTTGAAATACTTGAAATGATACTCCTGCTTTGAAAATACTATAACAAAACTAATTTCAACCAATATTCTTAGCAACAAAAGGCCAAATTATTTATAGTTTTCGGGCCAGCTGTGATATGCAAAACCCACAGGAAACAGCTATTTCATGGATGTTTATCTGAAACATTTCTCCTGGGAGGAATTACCCCAGACTCCCTGGAAGAAGCCTGTAATTAGTAAGTATCCACTGTAAAAAACAACATGAAGATGACACGATTATTTCTCTATTGATTCATTATGTTGATATGCCTTGTCCGGTCATGCATACAAAAGCTATTAGTCCATACAAACCTTATGTTCTTTACTGACTACTCGTTATGTTGTTTGTGTCAAGATAACACTTGGTAAACACTGTCTGAGAGACCGACAAGAAAAAGAAAGAAACAAATCCATAGAAAGAAAGCAGCTCTTCCGAGTAGCCTTGTCTTCGGGCTAAACCACAGACACTCATCATGTTTCACACCAGAACAGCTACATCTAATAAAGACTTAGTCATTGAATTCCTTGTTGAATGAAATTGGACAGAGAGACATAGAAAAAGAAGAAAGACAGATGTTGGAGAAAATAAGCTGAATGAAAGAAGGGAACATGTTGACATTAGCACACGCTTTATCGAGCCTAATGAACCAAACAGACCACATTTATATGTCTGTGTGTGTGTGTGTGTGTGTTTGTGTAAGTGCTGTGTTTTTGTTTGTGTGAGTGAGTGATAGAGACTGAGAGAGAGAAAGAGAGAGAGAGAGAGAGAGAGAGAGAGAGAGAGAGAGTGTGTGTATGTGTGTGTACCATCCTGCACACACACATCACAGCCGAAGGCCAACTCCTTCGTCTGCTCTTCAGATGAGAACCAAGCGCTCACTTCGTGATGCTTTACCACAGCTCAGAGAAAGCAGGATGCCATTTATAGAATGGATCCAATTATTTCTGAATATTGAAACTTGACCTGGAATAAACTCTCTGCTCTCTACCTGGTTAAACATGACCTGGAAGATGTTTGAGACATTATGGACGATCGCGATGAATGAATTATAGTGTTCCACAAAACACACAGCACTGGGATAATGACAGATATGGTTTAAGATCTGCTAGTTTTAAATGTTTATGGTGTTTTTTTCAGTCCAATACTTTTAAAATCCAGTTAAAAGTCCATATTCCACATTCACCAATATTCCCTTTTAAGGTTCCCAATTCATTTCACCATCAACATTGTTATGTCTACATGTATGCAAAGAGTGAAATGAAATGAATATTAGTGAATTTGTTTATTCCATGATTTATCTCGAACACAGTGCAGTCAGTTAGATTCATAATTCAATTTAGCTTGATTCAATTACATCTTGGTCACTGGTTTTGCACACGTGCCCACAGCAAATGACCACCATCATTCTCAGAGTGGACGAACAGGTAAAAGCACAAGTACAATCCTTTTTTTCTTTTAATTCTCTCATGATGGCTAGAAGGCTAAGTCTTTTAAGCTACTTCATGTTATTGTAACTGCCTCACTCTCCAGCAAACCCCTCATACTAAATGGCACACACTCTCTCTCGCTGCAAACTTCATTCACTTTTGCACTCCATAAAATCTCTGGAGTCTATTGATGTCTGATTTTAAATGTTTTTTGCTTTCCTAAGTACGAATTAAGTACAGTATAAATTCATATTAAAGCAGAAAAAAGTAAGAAAAAACTTCAAGTTGCAATATTAAAGTTACAATACATGTTTATGTTTCATGTATTGGGAGCTCCCAGTTGATTCATGTATAGTACTTATTGTTAAGTATAAGCCAAACCCACAATGACCATAACCTACTTAAAAGTACTGTGTGTGTGTGTGTGTGTGTGTGTGTGTGTGTGTGTGTGTGTGTGTGTTTGTATATTTAAAGCCTCTTGACCTTGTCCTTCATTGTATATTTCTCAAACAACTTCTTTACAAAGTCAAGAGGTCAATGTAACACAACAAGCTAGTAAGTCTCTGCAGCCCAAAAACAGAATGGCTGTGTTTGGATCTGTTCTGCTGGGTGGAACATGTCACCCAGTACAATAGTTTGGCTCACTGACGTGTTTTAAACAGCTTTTTGGACAACGACGGAAGTTTACTCCACAGAGGAATAAGATACATCAGGCTAATACTTGTACGTAGTTCAATCCATTGCTGGTTTGGCTCTGCACATGAGATCTGTTGACAATAAGAAAAACAGAGAAAATCACTGGCCTTATTGTTCTCTCATTGTCTTACACAGAACAGACCGCAGATACAAATCAGCACCCTAAAACCGATCTCAATGGAGCATTTTGCCAAAACGAGAACTAGAATCCAATTATACATGAACATACAGGACATTTAACAAGAGGTCAAGGTTGAAGAGCTACAGACCACACATCTATAGAGAGATAGAAACTGGCCCCGCATCAGTTTGGATATGCTGAGATGATTGTGAATTCAGAGAAGGCATGTCAGGACTGAAGCAAGTCAAAAACACACACACGCACACACACACACACACATACATCAGCAGTGTCTTACATAACACAGTGAGTGATGGCAGCTGAGGACACAACAATACTGCCTTTGGCATTTGTCCTGTGAACGTTGGACAGAGAGGAAATTGGGTGAGTGGGAGAGAAAACAGAGAGGGACGCGCAGACAATAAAGTGACAGAAAGTGAGAGGGAGAAAAGGGAGGCAGAGAAAGAGAAAGAGGCTGGAAGAAGCAGAGATACAGGGAGAGATAGGTTTTTTTGACTACAGATGCCCACGGCCTGAGGCAAGATGCCCCGTGGGAGAATATCATCCAAATTAATGCTGCAGTCCAGTCATTTTCCTGTCTTCTCAGTTTTCTTATTCCATCTAGAGTCCCTAAAGCCTGTCCCCTTAGACCATGATCTGCAGCTCCAGACTATATTCACTGATAATGCATCAAAGTACTTTTTACATGAGTGAATTTTACCATTACACCATTTGAATTTCTTTCCAAGCTAAAGGCACAAAACTCATATGTAAAATACTACAATTTCATAGTCATCTACTGTGAAATTACACAGAATTTACTTAATCAAGACACTATTCAAACAGCTGTCTGCTTTGAATTTCAATTTACCTCATACAGTCGCACCAATGAGACCGTAACCTTTGTGACAGGAGGTGTGTCTCTGAAACAAGAGCTTTTTTTCATTACAAGACATGGACGATGAATTTTTAATTAAACTACAGAGACACAAAGAGAAAATGAAGAGTGAATATAAAAATCATTTTACTCACATGAGGTGTATCAGATTGTGTATAGATAGAGTTTCTGGGTTGATTTGTCTCTTTTGGTGTAACATCAATACAATAAGAGATGCTCATGAAATGTTCAGCCTCAAAGTATAAAGATATTAAGGTTTGTAAAGGAGATGATGTCCTTTCAAAAATGTTTAAAGTAAAGCTGTGGATTTACTGAAAAAGAAAAGTCTGGATGCATTAAGGTGTCTACATTCCTGAGATGAGATCCTCATAAACCTTTGGACCATGTTTTGTCACGGTTTTTTAGATTGCATGTCTTTACTTGCTTTTAAATTTAGGATATGAGATCTGTTGGATCCCATTTTAGACTGGAGGGACTTTTCTCTGACTACAGGGTTGCTGCACATGTTCTGAAATCAAATTTAATGCTTTTGAAGAAGCTTTTAAGACCTTAACAGAGAAAACTGAATAACCTTTCCATAGCTAAACAAATGCACGTTAGCTTACGCTGCTACTTCACCAAGACTGAGATGTAAATTAATTTATGTATGCAACCATGTATGTAAAATCATAGGAAATAATCAGGTTAATGACAAATGCAATGAACTGTGTCCATCTGTTAAGCTTTACATTAGATAATACTGTGTTAAAACAAAAGCTTTTTAATGTAAAATAAGATTAGCTTGTCACTGTTAATTTTGACAACATTTTACTAAAACAATAAGGCTGTTCTAGTTATTGTCATACTCAGAGACTAGACTGTACTTAATTCTCCCCATTAAGACACATACACATTACAGTATATCTACCTTTCATGCACTTTAAATCTGTAAACTCCAGCTAAGCAGTCACCAAATTAAAACTCCTCTCCTTCCTGTCACATGTTGTTCGTAGCTAACCTGATGCACCAGATGGTTTGTTGCACAGAACCATCTGAAAAGTTGTCCTTGAAAACTGGCTGGCACTTTCAAAAATTACTTGGCAGGTGATCGGATGATAGCTATCCTCTACAGGGGAGAAGAAAAAAAAGCCCTCTGTTATTCATGTTGCTAGAATCTGAATAATAAAGTTTTTAGCTTAACCACCAGTGATTCGGACCCATCAGTGTCTCAAATCCAGCTGCCAATCAGCAGTAAAGCAGTGACAGATGGGGATTAAATAAGAAGAACCCAAATCCAGGTGGAACAGGTTTTACTGTTAAACTGCTGATTATCATGTGATAATTACCAATCATGTGATTGATGTTCGATGTTAATGGGAAGAACGTTGACACACCTACGGTAAAAATATCTGTTATTTTAAAATGAAGATATCTTTTTGAGTTGATCTGTGGTGTCTGACGTTTGTCTCAAATCTCAGAAATTAGTGAAAAATATTCAAAGGTCAAAGGTTATATCGTATTTTGTCCAACAATAGTCCAATAAGTATTAATTTAATTCATATTAAAATACTTTCTAAGAAATTTAGGGGTGAAGTTCCAATGCTGTGTTTTGGTGTCTTGGGGATTTGTCCCTTTATTCTGGTGATGTAAGTTATTCAATAAAGTAAAGTAAATTTTATTGCACTAATAAGATAATAACATTAATTTATAAAGTTGCATCACATCTGTATTTAATGATGCATGAGACAAGATAACCATGAGTCCAACTGCTGTGATGAATGTCTTCCAGTAATGTTAAAAATGTAAAAACTTTTTTCTTTTTTTTTAACTAATACATTAGTACAATGTAACAAAATGAGTCACTCGTTGGAGAAGAGGGCTCATTTAATATCAAAATATTCCCAGACCCAGTGCATTATTTTAAACATCAGAAGCAAAGTAACATTGTCCTGTCTTATCCATCATTTCACGGTCCACTTCCTCATCATTATAATAACTTCAGACTCAGTTTGAAAAGGAGCAGGTATGTCAGAGTCTCTCTCTCTCTCTCTCTTGAAAGGCTTTCCTCTCAAAAACACAAAACGACACAACCACGAGTGGACTTATTGTTTCTCAATGCAGACAACCTCTAGGCAATTAGCTGCTGAATGGACGTCATCAATGTGTGTCTGCAGCATGTGTGACTGCGACGTGTATGTGTGCATTATGAGGGATAATGGAAGGGAAAAACACTCCCAGATGCATGTGATGCAATTATGCCCTTGATTATCTGATTGGGTAATCTACAGGCAGGCTGGAGGCGTCCAAGACAAACACACTGTCGGCAGACTGTTGACCAAGCATAAGCCACTAGGAAGCACACACACACACACACACACACACACACACACACACACACACACATTTGCACACACCTGTGTTTGTGTGTGTGCTCAATGGTGCATAGGTGTACAGTGAATGGCCCCAAAAAACTCCAATTGATATTTAGTAAAACAAACTGCATTTATGTATGTGGATATGCAGTAAAGTATATAATGTATGTGTGTGTGTGTGTGTGTGTGTGTGTATATGCGTTTGTTAGAATAGAGAGTGAAGTATGCAATATGGAAGCAAGTAAGGCAACCGAGCTGTGGATTATGTTGCAACGTTTGTGGTAAATATATGTGAGTCTTGCAGCTGACAACACATGTGTGTGTGCGAGAGAGAGATCACTTGACTGGGTCAGTGATCTAACCCACAGTGACACTTCAATTCAGCTCAATCTGAATAGAGGCCTTGCTTTACGAGGACACTGCACATCTGGGAGCTTCATCAAGATCAAGCTCTCTCTCTCTCTCTCTCTCTCTCTCTGTGTTTGTGTGTGTGTGTGCGTGTGTGTGTGTGCGTGTGGTATGTGTCTGCACACAACTTTATGCAATTCTTGTTATGCAAACATAATTAACTATGCAAGATATACACCAAAAAGGGCCTAGAAAAGGATTAAGGTTTAACTTTAACTTTACATTTTCCCCAGTAGAGGGCGGCTTAAGTGCAATACTTAGATAAACTACTAAGATAATGCTGTAAGTCATATTGCGAAGGTATCAATTAATCTTAAAAAAAGTATGCAATGCCTTGAATATATTGCTTTAACACAGTTGTATCTACAGTATGATCACACACAACTGCTGACAAAGATATGTTGTGGATCATTTCAGCTGAACTATGTTGGGTAAGTTTTTAACAGCTTGTATTCTATAACTCCAAAAATATTGTTTTTTTCTTATAATTATGTGAATGGCCTCTTGTTACGTATCCCCATTCACCTCTGGCCATTTTCCCCAGCTTTACAGTCATTGGTGAAAATATTGCAGTATTTGAATTCAGCCTGTCTTAAGCTGTTTTATGGCATCATCATGAACTTGTCTCTGTCATAGGTCAATCACTGGTGGCCAAAGGTTGACCGAACTGGTGACTAAAACATCTGGTTACAGTGTCTAAATCAGGTGTGAGGGCTAAAGTGCTTTGAATAAATAATCTCAATGAAGTAACAGAGGCCTACAGAAGATATTGGAGTTAATAGGCAGAATTGTATTTGGTTCTCATGAAGAGGATTCTTTCACTTGCCCTCTGAAAAGATGTCAGCAAGATAAATAAGTAGTCTGTCCTCCATGATCAACATATGTTTGAAAGAAAAACACTTTTATTATCAGCAAATGAATGAAAAGAATGAACAACCTGATCTATTGATGATGAATTACACCAGTGTGTTATTTCCTGTAACAACTAAAGAGTGAAATTTCAAGTTTCCTGAAAAACCTGATGTATTCAAACAGATGCAATGTTGAATGACTAAATATTTTGTGGCTTATTTTATGGTAAATTTCTGTTGAAAATGTGTGTATCATATTAGATACAGCAAGTATCTGTAAATCTGTTGCTTTTCATTTTATTGCATTTCATACATTATGTATTATTATCATGAATAAAAAAGTTAGGTAGCAAAGGTAGTGAAATGAGCTTTATGCAGGACCTTAAAAAAATGTTGAATATGTTAAAAAAAACATGCTATGAAAAATAAATTGAAAAAAATTCCAGTGTATTAAATATGATACAAAACAAAACTCATGCAAAGTCTTAATCAATTCATTATTGTTGAATTACTTGTCAGAAGGTCCAATAAACTGCAGTTTCAAATAATTATAATTTTCTGGCAGTTATTTGATGGTTCAGGCCTCACAGGTTAAACCCATTCATGGGAGTTACTGATAATTATTATAAGAGATTACATCAAATCAGTATTATTATCTCAGTTTTTAACAATGCAAGAATGCAGAACTATTGGGCAGCTCCCAGGTCTGTCAGTAGGTCAAAACTAAGTCAACAAAC
The DNA here is from genome assembly GCF_027409825.1 of Scomber japonicus. Taxonomy (NCBI): domain Eukaryota; kingdom Metazoa; phylum Chordata; class Actinopteri; order Scombriformes; family Scombridae; genus Scomber; species Scomber japonicus. The sequence goes on along the minus strand of NC_070583.1, from coordinate 29,664,183 downwards.
CAAGGTCATGGCTGCATGTAAAAGAACACGTAGATGAGTAAATGCCAACCACACCTGCATAAATAAGGTTTAAAGTTTCTTATCGCAGACTTCCCAAACAGCCCATTCTCTGTATCCACAGAATAGAAGAACAGGTAAAGACAGCAGGGGCCTAATTGTGCTGTGTGAACTGAGCGTTGCACTCAGTTTAGTTCAAACTGACAAATGTTAAGAGAGTAAAACAGACCAGAACTGTTTATGACATGAGCGAGAGTATTTAGAGGAAGTGGAAGGTATAGACAGAAAGACATGGATATAGATCTAGATTCTGCTTGTATATGCTGCCCCCTGCCCAGGCCAACAACCCTCCCCCCTCTCACCTCTCACCGAGCATATTTTGGAGCTAAAACACACCATTGAGTCAAGTAACAAGGCAATCCTTGTCCAAGGCCACCAAACCTCATCTGGACAGCCAGCAGGGAAGCCACTGTATGTGTATGTGTGTGTGAATGTGTGAGCACGTGTATACAGTAGTGGCCAGGCCAGGTTAAAATTATTTGCTGCTGCTTTTCAGCAGCAAGCTGTGGAGGCTACTCTTGCACACATTTTCTTCTTCTTTTTTTCTTTTTTGCTCTTGCGCTCTTTCCCCAGCCCTCTCGTCTCTCTGTGGGAGCATATGGCACGGAGCCATATTCACATTACGTGGAGACAAACACACAAAAATGCAATCTCTGCCGCACAAACTACAGTATATGTGATCAACACAAGCTGTGTGTCTCTGCATGAGTCCATGTGAGAGCTCAGAGCGATGGTGTGTTTAGGTTGAACACAGTGGACCAGATAGTTGTCCTTTTACCATCAACACTTCTGCTGTGCTTGGCAGCCAACCACCTCTCATTCCCCCCCCTCCTTTCCTCACCCTCCCCAGCAAATCTTTCAACACTCTCCCTTTCGCCTTTTCTTGCGCCCTCCCTTCCTTCTCTCTCATGCAGCAGCTCCTGCATTAGGTCCCTTCAAACTACCCCCCCTACACCCCCCATCTCTCTTTCACACAAACAAGTTCATAAACACACACACACACACACACACATTTGGCTATTTGACTGCTTCTTGGAGCTGGATGCAGCCTGTGCTAATGCTAGTGTGTTCTTTTCTATCAGTCACTTATTTTGTCCTTCTACCTTCTACCTTTCCAGTTTCTGAATGAAACTATCCATTCAGGAAGACTACTACTACTACCTAGCAGCAAAATTCCTATTCGCCAACCATTTTCCCCCCCTAATTTCTGCACATCTCCCACGTCAGTTTCACCACTTCAGTCCCCGCCTCTCTCTGCTCAGCACAACTCTTTGGAGGCTCACTGTTTTTCATTGCAATGAACAATCAAGCCTCCCTTAGAGTAAGACAGCTGATATTGTGATTATATACACTGCTGCTTTTGACCCCTGATTGCATTTGCATTTATCTATATGTATTTTTGACAGAGAGTTTTTTCTATAACTGATTTACATGCAGTTTAAGGTATCACATTTATTCCTCAGTTTTGAATGTCTTTGATGTTTTCATGGTTCTAGACAGATGTTACAGTATTTTCAATGTATTTGGCTGCATATATGTACACATGAGGTATGTGATTATAATGGTGATATGTAAATAAAATATCTCTTACCTTTCTCTCTCTCTATGATTGTCTGTCACACAAACATGCAAGCTGTATCAATGTGTCCCTTTCATATCTTGGTTGTGTGATGTGATTCTGTGTGTCTGCACAGCATCATCTGGTAACAAACTCAATGAACATGATGACCCATCAGATGAAATTGTGTTTGCCAAAGTTCCAATATAAACCACTGACACCTACATTCATTTGTTTAGATATACAATTGCGTAAAGTCATTTAAAGTACAGATTTGGTCTATGATGCACATTGATATGATAGGACGTTATAGTTCACACACATATACATAGACACACACACACACACACACACACACACACACACACACACACACACACACACACATTTTACCCAGTGCATTTGATACAAAATCCCTGTACAGACACTGAAAAGTTGTGGCTGTTGAGTTGGTGGATAATATGTGGCAGATTTGTGATATATACAGGATCCCTAACCTTAACCAAACATTATAGTTGCTTAACCTTAACCATAGCAAAGCTTTGGTATTATAACTTTTTTGTACAATTATCCAATATTAGTATTCCGCCTACTGAAAAGATTAACTCAATGTGCAGCCTATTCATTCATTTAAAAAAAAATCTCAATTATCCCAACAAAGAAGTAATAAGTCTCGATGGCACACAAAGTCAGATCGCTCTGGAAACCAGAACAGGTTGTGTGTCTCTCTGGAAATATACGTGCGTCAATGAGAGAATGTGGGCCTTCCCTCAAATAGATTTCAGCACATGTCTTTCCTTTAAAATCTCTGTCCCTCACTCTCCCCCCCCCCACCCTTCCTCTCTGACATAGATACTGTATTATGATGATGAGATGATGAACATACTGTAGTCTTATCCAACCTCCGACCTCCATTTCTAAAAGGCCAATTACTTCCAAATGAAAAGACAATGTATTGTTTGTTTTACTCTGCTAAGGATTTGTACTTTGATATCTTTACAATCATAACTTTGCCATGTTTAACAGCCTTGTATGAAACGAGTGACTGAATGTTTGGACAATCATCACTGCAAGGAGGTAAAGATAACTGAGAGTTAAAACAGCAAACAACAAGACACTTTGAAATATTGTTCCTTTTTTAGACTGTCTATTTATGGCTGTCCTTATCTTGTATAGAGAAAATGCTTTTCAATTGCATGTGACCCAAAAACCACTAGCAGAGGCCTTTCCCCCCCCAAATCCCTATCCCACTGAGACACTGGCTATAAAACAAATAACTTCTGTCAAAGCACATGTCCTCTGTGTGGCTGTAGTCCAGAAAAATCATAAAAGAGTATAATCATGTCAAAAACCATTGAATAATAAGACTCAATATCAGAATTAAACATGTTCATATAAATCTCTCATTACATTAATATAAGGCCATATGTTCTACATGGTGCAACAACAGCAAAACAATAAACCCCATTCAATTTAAAATGGAAAAAAAAAACAGAAAATAAAGCCACGGAGCAGAGCCGGTGCTATTTTCCAGCTTCCAGTTCAGCAGAGTGCCTGTCTTGCCTCTGGCTTGGCAGGCTGCACCAACCTTCTTCATAAATACTGCATAACCAACGCTTGATGAAAACCCCCACTTCTCTCAGGTACAACTGCACTCTGGAGAGCTTCATTATCTACAGTATGGATAAACTGTACCTACAAACTGTGCATGTTTGTGTCAAAGAGACTTTGAAAGAGATGGAAAGAGAGAAGGGATGTTCAAACCAATTTGAGTAACAGATTTGACTAATTAGCTGACTGATTTTATGGGGAACCATTTGTTCTCTAATACCTGTGTTATGGAACATTTGACAACAAATGGACAAAAGACAGGGCTTAAAATAGTTATTGACTGAGTAGACCATGCCGAGATGATGTGTGAGTGGGTTGAAAGGCATCAGAAGAGGTAAAATGAGTCCTCAACAGCTCTAACTCAAGAGTTTCCAACCTCTTGGTCAGTTGACCTTTGCAAATTAAGACAGTGATAGGTAGATGGTTCACCCAATCACTTGTCAAGTATTTTTTGAAAGTTCCTGCCTCTTTCCAAAAAGCTTCCAGTACAACTTCTCAGATGGTTCTGTGGATCAATCAAAACCATCTGGTCTTGTCAAGTTGTATGTAGATGCCATTTCTTATGTCTTACATACAAAGGCCACAGGACTGTGACTGACTGTGTTGGTGGTTCAATCCCAGATTCCTCCAGTCCACATGTAGTATCCAAAATACTGAAGCCCTTATTGCTCCCAATGGTGATGACAGCAACATGGTTACGCCCATCGAATGTGTGAATGTGTCAATGAGTGGTATTCATTATTAGCTTTCCCCTGTCAAATAAAGGCAAAAAAACCCCACCAAGAAATACTTTTTTCTTTAAGGATAAATGAATGTCTGCATGCTCTCTCATAAGATACAAACATAAGATTTACAATGGTCAAATAATGAAATATTAATTTTAAAAAAAACAAAGAAACTTTTTTTAGTCTTTTTTCTATGTTTCTGTGGTGTTGAACATCTTGCAATCCCACGGTTCATAAGTCAACATTTTAATCACCGTTCTATATCAGCAGGAGGTCTATTAAGTTGTAGGTAACCGTAGCAACAGTACATGTAATTACTTTGTCAGTTTGGGTAAAACCAATCAACAGTACATGTAATTACTTTGTCAGTTTGGGTAAAACCAATCACACCATTGGTTAAAAAGTGTAAAGCTTCATTAATACTATTAAATAATAACTTTTAATAAAATGATGAGAGGGATCTCTAAACAGTAACGAGCCAGCAGAGAATCATCCCCTAACTCTGCAGCCCTATGTACGCAGCCTTTTTAGCTTTTTCAATTGTAATTCAGATCAACCCTTTATATACTTGTAAAACATATATTATATAGTATGCATATTACAGATTTATTAAAGATCAATGATTGGGAAAATGCAACTATTTCAGAAAAATTCATATGTAGTCTACTGTATGTTATCCAAACTATTTCTAAGTACAGTCCATTTGTTTGCGCTCTTCCATCTGCCATGCATCAATCTCCATGTTCCTCTCACTGCTCCAATATATTACACAGCCAGGATGGGCAACAGGAGGACACGCTGTCCTCAGCATCTGGTCAATCAAGAGGTTTTTTTAGTTTCAAAGTTATATTTGTCATCACTCCTGTTCCAGACGTGACAGGCTAGAATGGGTAATGGAGCTGTTAACAGTACAAATAGTCCACTAAATTAGCGTTCCCTGGATACCAATTAGCAATGAACAACCAGCATCAAGAGTAGGGCAGCTGATGTAAGATCAGCTCGAGCTTCCAAATTAGCAGCACTCTGAGAAGTGTCAGGAGTTCTGCTGTAATAGGGCCATTGGTGGGACTCTATCAGCCAAACAGACTGAGGGGCATCTCAGGTAAACTGCACTTGGAATGAAAATACTCATTTCCGACTGCTTCGTAATAGGAAAAACCTCTGGGGATCTTTATAACCCAGAGTGACAGTTTATTGACACTCAAGAGCAGTGATTTTTATAACACCTTACTACTGGCTTTACACCATCTTTACAAACTGTACTACAGCGACTCTAAGGAGGTCTTTAATTTTTGTTTTTATTAAGAAAAAACAGAAAATGAAAAATCATCATTATTACTATCGATTAATTAAGAAAATGAATAACCTAGACATAAAAAGCAATAATAAAAATGTGAAAAAGTATCAATTAAAATGACCAGTGATTGCATTTTAAGTGGCTTTAAAATGCGATAGCTAGCGTGACCCATCATCTGACTATGAGGTGTACAGGAAATATCTATGACCATTCACCCCCGTCATCTACAATGACACTAAATCAAAAGAAGAAAACTGATGAGCCATTTAATTACTGCAGTTATAAGCTTTTCATTCTTTGTCACATTCTCTTGTCCTCTCAACTCTCTAAATCTACAAATGAGATCAGGCCAAAGTAAAAAGACCAGTGTAATCAGTTTGGATTACGCTGCTTCTTTAGCTGAGCCATACATGTATGTGTGTGACACAACGCTCACCCACTCAGGATGAGATATATCACTGTGAATCCTCACTGTACATGCATGTGAATGGATCCACATCTCTTCCTCCCATTGAGCAGAAACATCACCAGCCTTTCATTCATTCCCCCTCCAACATCTCTTGGATTTTATCTCAGTTTGTCACTAGAGGGCATAAGTACAATTGGGGGCAAAAACTGCAAGAGAATAAACTTCAGAGATGGAGACATTCATGGGTGTAAGGATATCAGACATCACTTCAGACGTAAAACACATGCAAATATGAGTGTGAATTATTTTGAATAAGTGACATGAATGGTGTAAAAATGTTTCCTTATAGCTCAAGACTCAACCTGCTGGCCCTAGATTATTCACATTTTTCTTCCTTTTTTGGTGTTACATAAATCATTTGCATTCTTAAAGATCGCCTCCAGACATGTATTAAGACATTTGAAAATACTCTGCTTGGAATAATAATGTGTGCCTGATATGTTTTTTCTACCAAAAAGTAGAATTATAATGTTAAACTCCTTAAAAGTACATCTATGTCTTCATTTAAAAAAAATCCAGAATCTATAAATATGTAAATATATTTGATTTCATAAGCTGAACCACTGGACACAAGATGTCCATTCTCAGTGTTTGTTTACTGGAGGCTTCAAATTTCCATACTTACATACAGACACTTCACTACGTCAGTTCAATATTGGCTTCAAACTAGTTGTAATGTCATAAATCATACTCGAAGGCCCGACCGTTTAAATCTGATTTTAAGCACAGATAAACTTTCTGGTTTCAGCAGATGAATGTGAACGCAGCCTCCTAGTGTCAAACTCTATGTAATTTTGCACAGTGATGCACAAACATCCAACTGTAAGAAAAACACATGTTTGACTGGATGGGAAGTTTCTCTCCAAACATTTGTGTTATCAAATTGATTATTATGGCTGCAGCTCACTTTTGATATGGAATTATGTCGCTCTGTTTCTGTGATTACAAATATAGTACATAGTACATATAGAAGATTATATGAATAAGCTACCATGTCTGTATTTTAACCCTTTATTTGTTGAAAGTTTTCTGTCAAATTAGTGTGACATATTTAACTGCACTGATTTTGGGTCGATACCCATAACTTAAAATTTAGTCGTAGCCTAAAGCTGAAGACTGAGCAAAGTGCCATAGTACTATATAAAATATAAATATATTTAAACGATTTTAAGTACAGTGCTGGTATTTTATATTTAGGAATACACAATTCAGTTTAAAGATGCATATTTTTTTCAATCTGACTGTTATGGTTATGGTGAAGCAGTAATCCTGAAAGCATAGTTCTCTCCTACAACCATAAAGATAACATAACATACACATCTTTGCACTAGCACATTGAAAATGCACCACATTATGACATGCCGATTTATAGAAATCATCAAAACCTCTGCCCATTCACAAACCATAAATGAAGGTTTATTAAAAAAAACTAAACGGCCTTCTTTTTTTTTTAAACAACAAAAAAACAACAAGAAAAAACAACTACATGTGTTCCAAAAGCTGAAATCTGTGCTATTTTGGGATGTGAGTCAAGTTGGATAACAAACAGAGATGTGCTTGAAGCGCCAAGTTAGCTCAGTGAACCAGCATTCAAAGGCAGAGCACATCCACCTAATTCATATTTGGGGTTTATACGTCCCATCCAGGTAATTATCATGGATCGTATAATTAACATCTTCCTTATCAATGCCACTTCCCCTCCAACCAAAAAATTGCAGGTGCCTCCCTTTACAACTGGGGAAGCTTAATTTCATTTTGAAAGCAATAATCAGAACATGCAACACAAGACGAGGTTCTTATAAGGACCCACTTGCATCAAATTTGGCACCATAATGTGCGAAGTTTGAGAACACGTGCACCACACTACTGGCCAGCACACAGGATAAGCCGAGGCTTTCAAAATATTTAGATGTGACCTCACACCTAAGCATGCACACACACACACACACACACACGCACGCACGCACGCAGCATAGCCTACTAAAGTGCACCATCCATGTCCTTATCAGTAGCACAAACACAGCGCGCAGCACAGTGATTAAATCAGCAGCAGTGTCAGAGCGAAGGTGGCTCACAGGGTGAGGATGTTGCAATTCAAAATCATAACACAAATGCAGACGGAGCTAATCTGAGAGGTTAATCCTAAACTGGAAGGTTCGAGCATAAAAGTGTGGCCTACAACAAATCGCTTGTATAATAATAATAAAGCTTGTTAATACGATTCCTGTTATCCGTGGCGATCCTTTGTGTGCGCGTAAAGCTGTCACATGCCATCAGAGACAGAGATGATGCCAAAAAGCGTTATAGGCCCTCTGTAGTTAGAAGGTCATAAGCAAAGCAGCATTCACAATGATCTGGTTCAAACGTCCAAAGTTGGACATGTCCTACCTGGTCCCGCGGAATGCAAGGCAGCGAAGTCCTGCGGTGGGACTTGCTGTTGCTCTGACTGTGAGCCATCATTTCCGAGGCCGCTATGGAGCTGGACCTCCGTCTCCTTTTGAAGACAGGGATGTCCTCCTCCTTCGCCCCGGTCACAGAGCCACAGCACCCCGTCCCGCTGGTCCCTGAGGCCGGCAGGAGCCGGTCAGCATACCTCGCAAGCAAAACCCCCAGCAGCCCCAGCAGGTAGGCCAGGTAGGGTCTCCAGCTGGCCCGGACTCTACTCAGAGATACGAGGGAGACGGCCCTAATGACGCTAATGAAGACCAGAATGGACACTCCCTGACCCAGCCGGACAACCAGCAGAGCCCCGCTGCCCAGGCAGCCGAGGACTACCAGGGTTGCGGGGAGGGACAGCAGCTGCTCCTCGGCGCCGGGCAGGAGGGACTGCGCCGCGGCTTCACCCAAGTGGCACACCGCTAATAGAAAAACCGCGGTACGGATGAGAACCCCGCAGCGAATCAGATACAGTCCGACCCAGAAGAAGGCACATACGAGTGTAAAAACGGGGGAGACGCAGTTACACGCAGTGAGAAGCAGCTCCACAGCGCAGCCCGCCGCGAAATGAAGACGAGAGTCGGACCTGCTACTATTTCTGTTGCTGCTGTCTGCATCCCAGTCGACCAATCTGAGCAGCAGAGCGAGAATAACGGAGACGGAGGCAATGCAGACCGCAGACGACACTCCTCGGCAAGTCCATGTCACGGCGAGTCTCAGCCACGACTGGCTCCCTGCGTCCTGGTACAACGGGGTGACACATGTCTTCACGTAGCCGTTGCGCTCCAACGCTGCCCGGGGGTATTTTTCATGAGCGCTTCTTGATGAACCTCTGTCGCTGTCTGCCTCCAAGGCCATCTCTATCACTCAAGGGGAAAGCTGCGCTGACCGTCCGGCAACAAATAATAGATTTTTTTTAGTCACTGTGTGAATGTCTCAGCCTACCTACATGTCCCACCAGTAATTCCTATGATAATGCATTTTTGTCTGTGAAGCATCTAACAGACGACCCCCCCCCACCACAAAAAATAAAAAATAATAATAATAGCACTGGTCACCAATGTTTGCCTCCCAAACACAAGTTCAATAAGTGACAATGCAAGGTGTTGGTTTTCTAAATGCCAAATGATGGGGCTCGCAACTTTCCCTTCAGTTTTGTGGTTGAGAACTTCATCATTACATTTGGTCCACTATTGAGTTGCCCCCTAGTAGTGAACCAAAAAAGCAACCCCTGGCGATTCACACATCTAGGCCACTTCCTTCACTCCTCCACAGTCTCTCTCTCCCTCTCCCTCTCTCTCTCTCTCTCCCTCCTCCCACTATAGACACTCTCCCCCTTTTTTTTTTGTGCCGCTCCGGTGATTCCTCCGTCACGTTTCAGCTCTCTCTTCCCAGTCTTGTTTCTTGCTCATTCTGCGGGGCTGCAGTCTGCCTTGTTGGATGTGACTCAGTTCACTCAGTGGATGGATGCCATGTTTACATGAAGATTTCCTGGCTTGTTCTGTAAAATGGAGAAGCCCATTAGGAGAATCAACTATAGTAATCCTGTAATACATTTTAGAGGTACACTATATGACAGGACACCAAAAAGGAGATGTTGTACTATATCACAAATATTTCAATAGCAAAATGTATCAATTGCATCATCACTCAAAAGTCACCTAACACTTTGCAATATAGGAAACTTTTAATTTAATGGCTGTATTATTTGTTTATTATATGTATTCTTTAATTGAAGTGGAAACAAGTTGAAATGCATAACCCTGTAAAACAAAGAGCAGGAATTGAGCCCTGGTAATAATCTTGCTATTCCTCATTTATTTATTTATTTATTTTCTGGATTAAAATCCTAAATCACATCATCCTCTGCCTCCTATGTGGCAGACTGGTCTAGGACAAGTTAGCAGCCTTCACCTGTGTGCCCTACATTTTTATGAGAGGATTTAAAAAGATGTGCTGCAATCATACAAAGCTATTTCAAGTCTGTTCATCTTTTTCCTGCAGTGGAAAGAATCACATGAATTCATTCTTTAGAAGTAAAAGTATGATAGATGCTGTATTATGTTGCTGAAAAAAAGAAGTCTGAATATCTATCTGTTACAGGTTTGGCAAGTTTCGATGTAACATATAGGAATAATGTTTTATTACTGTATGGTGGTGTTATACAAGGTCAATGCAATCAGCCAAGTCTAATCAGGGCATAAATCTCATGCTTTAGTCATATCATCACAATGGACGGTGGACATTTGCCAGTACAAACTGCCGATTCATATTCAAGCTCTCTAGTAACCTGGTGTGGATGTCAGAGGGGTCAAGAGAGGACAGTTGAAAGCACAAGAGGCTAAAAAGTTACAATATTTGGTTTATTTCTTCTCTGCTTTGTCACGATTGCTAGAATGACAAGTTCCTGACATTTGAGTGATGGAAGGATTTTCAAAGGACATAAAGGAAGACACCAGTACACACTTAAAAAAAAAAAAAAATCAGAAGAATCAGTCATTGCTAACTTGACTGTACTATATAGCTCAGTACGTGGGGGCCTGCAGGTGCATGACAGGAGATGACTTGGTTCAGTCCTGCAGGGTTCAGTCATAAAACACATGCTGTAAATCAAATTTTGGCAAAGGTAGACCATGATAATAACATTCTCTGACCTTTGCCCCCCGGAGACGTTGTCCAGATCCGCTACTCCAGTTGTGCTGAGGAAGTGTTGTAACAGTGTCATCTATCATTGTGAAGTGCTTGAAGAGAAGGGGATGTGTGTTTCTTTTTTGGCTTTCATCGGGTTATCTCTAACACGGTGGTTTACACAATCCCAGACACTTATACAGCCTCCTGATGGCATATATCTACACTGTCACTAAATGTAAAAGGTTCACTTTATGTTCTGGTAAGTCAGAGTGGATGACTTCTGCACAAAATGTTCCCCTGTATACTTATATGGGGTATTACAGGACATACTGTATGTAGTAGCTAGACTAAAGACTCACAGAAAGAGAAGTTTTGGCTTGTATGGGTCCACAGGGTTTGATTTAGAGCACAGTGCTTCTGTTTTGTCAAGTATTCATTTACACATTCTTAGTAGTAAGTTTTATTACTAGTTAGTTTGATTCTTCTCTCTGTTGTTGCTGATAAGAGGACACATAGCCAATATCAGGTTAAGAAATTAATAAATGAAAAGTCTGTTGCCTGAAAGAATTCATGTATTTTAGGTTTAGACCCACCATCGTTTGTCGGGTATGAAGAGTTTGTTGACCTCCAGTGATGTACTCTTTTATCATAGCTGCAGTGATGTACTATACTCCATGTGTCAGTTCACTGTCACATCATTGTTGGGTATGGTTACGCAGAAACATGTTTTCTAAGTCAAAGCATCATTTGCATCAAAGCACCTAAAGCAGCTTAGCCATGATCCAAAAAGTAACAATTGTAGTAAAAATCTTTTCCCTTGAAATAAGCTATTTTCAGGATTAAAAATCACCCCCCCCCCACCCCCACACCACACACACACACACACACACACACACACACACACACACACACACACACACACACACACACACACACACACACACACACACACACACACACACACACACACACACACACACACACACACACACACACACACACTTTCTTCCTGGACACATGCCTCCCATTTATTGTAACTAAATGAATAAAAAGTACACAAAATAGTACAAATAGTATAATGCAGCCAGAATTTTAAAAACACTGCCAGTTTCCAAATTATGGGGGTGACTCATAATGATAACAGTTTTTAATGTTGTTATGGTTGACTAATTAGCTTTGTCGTGGCTCACTTATACCTTTGGGCTCTGCACAGAGTGAGAGAGAAAGCGACAGAAGCAGCATTAAACATTTTAAAAATCTAAAAATACACCTCACACACACACACAAAAAGGACACAGAGAGGAATGTTACAGGGTTGTGAGCTAATTCTAATCACTGATGAGGAGATATAATGATGAACAGGTTTCTATTTCTCTACTTTACTTTTCTCTCTTTTTTCTGCTCTTATCTTTTCTCTTCTCTTGTCTTCTCTCTTCACCTGTTGTTTTAGCACAAAAACACGTCGGTTCAAACATCTTCCAACTGCTGCCAATGAGTCAAAATTTCCAGCTGACTCTCACACATACACAGATACACCCACACACCCATAATGCGTTGTTACACATCATTGTGTTTTATCTTGTTGCTGTGAAAATATAAACTCAAACTGAGCGTATCACTGCCTTTGGTTTATCCCCAAGTTATACACATGTGTACAATTTACAGCCCTGTCCTACTGTATGTGCCATTAAATAAACTGCTTTGTTTTCATAACCTTTTTTTTAATAATGGCACATGAAGCTATTTATCATGTTCTGACACACTGGGCCAGAGCGACGTCATTGGCCAGCTGTTTGGCTGCCAGGGACAACAGACTGCCTGTAGCCTGTTGAAGGAGAACGCAGGCTATGCTGCTGCTGCTGCTGCTGCTGCTGTGTGTACATGTGCCACTGACTCCATGAGTTTGAGTATATGTGCAAATGTGAGGAGAGAGGAGGGACTGTGTCTCTGGGGGCTGTTTAGCAGTGAGATGACTGTTCTCTCTCACTTCTTCCTTCTGCCTCTCCATGTTTTGCTAAACACCATAAATGTTATTTGAAGGTGCTGCTCTGACCCCTCTTCTGCTCCAAGGGGGGAAACTTTACGCAAGCCTGTGGTGCTCTATGGTTTTGGTGCAGTGACCCCACTCCAATCGCCAGTAAGGAGAGCCTGTATTCCAAGGACATTTGACATTCAACTGCTCTAAACAACAAACACCAAATTAGCACTCATCTGTGGATGTCACAAGTAGAGCTGAGTTTGATTATATAGTATAAGATGTACCTCTTACAGTACATGATGCTTGATGCTGGAGTGTGGGATTTAAGATGCATGGAAAAATACATCTGTATACTACTGTTTGTCTGTGGAAGTACATTTTTGAAAGTGCAACGCAACTTTTAGGCCATCCTCCCAAGCCATCAGGTTGTAAGTCAACTTTTTTTTTTTAAATGTACACAAATAACATCTGAAAAGTCTTGTAAAATGTAATGGCGCTTTTCCACTACACAGTTCCAGCACGGCTCAACTTTTTTTGCGTTTCCACTAGGGATAGTGCCTGGTACCTGCTACTTTTTTAGTACCTGCTCTGCTGAGGTTCCAAGCGAGCCGAGCCGATACTAAATGTGACATCAACAGACTGCCGGCCACTGATTGGTCAGAAAAGTTGTCGCTGGGAGAGTCATGAGCCGTCCCACATAAGAATCAAACCCGGCATTTTTAAATACCAGTAACAGCGTTACAGCCATACGGCTCAATTTTGTTGTTTTGTGTGTGACAGAAAGACACATACAGCAGCAAGTACACCACTGCCTCCATGTCCTCCATTGTTTATGTGTTTGTGTCGCGTATAAAACAAAGTCACGGCAGTCTCGCTGAGTCGTGCTATGACGACCCCGCCCACGTTGAGTAGGTACCTTTTTTTAATGGAAAAGGTCGTTCCTGGAACCGCGTCGAGTCAAACCGAGTCGAGCCGAGTAGTGCTGGAAGTGTGTAGTGGAAAAGCACCATAAGAAATGTGTTGTGTATGTACACATAACTGCAGTTGAGGAAATCATATAACCAAAACAATGTGCATGTTACAATGCTTGCAACAAGAGTTAATGTAATGTACAGGCACTAAAGGTTTTTTTGTAAACCTTTGTTGCTACAGTATTTTTTTTTATAAAGGGGCATTAGTCATTTATTGCTTTTATTCTCTATCAGTGACAAAGGGAAAATAATGAAGGTCTTTTCTAATGCTAACTGGTGACTGAAAAGGGATAAACTCATCATTTCAGGATGGAGTGAATAACTGATATATCTCAGCAAGAATTACAGTAATATATCTTGTCATCTTCCTTTTTGGCTTGGCACCGAAATGTGTTGTGATGCCGGTCATTTGCTTGTAGCACCGTCTGCCATCTTTCAGTAGCTGAAAATGTACAGGATGCTAAACTGACAGCATGAAGAAAGTTAGTCTCAAGAGCCAGAAATCTGTTGTTCTATCTCTTTCATTGTTTTGTCATAGTTTCTCCACTTCACTGCTTCAGTCTGTCTACTGTAATTAAAAACTTGCCAACAATGGTTAAATTAATTAGCTGGAGTGCTAAGATAGCAGGGAAACCACACTGAGAGCTTTAGAGGAAAATCTTCCTGAGGGCTTCAATTAATGTTACATGAAACATGTAGTGTTTTATGCATCAGTAGGAAACATCAACTGAATTGCAAATTATAGGAAGCTATGGAGCGCCTCTGCATTAGCTAATCAATACTGCCTCACATCAGTTCCAGGAAAGCAAAAGATATAAATGCACTGAGAGAGAGCACATGGTAACCACATACAGACTGCAAGATAAACAGGAGTCATGGTGTTATAAGAAATTTCATTGTCATAATTCAGCTGGTAGGGCATTGTACACATTAGTTTCTTACTTCTTTAAAACCCAATGCCTTTATAAATTGAACTTGAGAGTAACAGGGGAAAAAAAGCCTTATCTCTCCGAGGAATGAGGTGACATTTTAACATCTCATCTATGCTTTGGCATTCAGGATAAGCAGATTTGTAATTATTATTATTAAAATGATTATTACCTGATTACATTGAAGCTGTTAGCATCACCAAAAATCCACCAAAGACATCTTCATATTTAACCTTCCTGTTGTCCTCGAGTCAAGGAAGGAAGGAAGGAAGGACGGAAGGAAGGAGGAAGGGAGGACAGGAAGGAAGGGAGGGAGGGAGGAAGAAGGAAGGAAAGGAGGAAGAGAGAGAGGAAGAAGGAAGGAAGGAAGGAAGAAGGAAAGGAGGAAGGAAGGAAGGAAGGAAAGAAGGGAGGAAGGATAGAAGGAAGGAAGACAGGGGGATGGAGGAAGGAAAAAAGGAAGGAAGGAAGGAAAGAAGGAACAGTCAAAACAGACGGGGTCAATTTGACCCGGGAGGACGACACAAAGGTTAATATAAAGCTTAATTATTGTTATGTCCTCCTAAAGTCATGTACTACAATCTAAAAGTTAGACATGTACAGTACTTAACACAGCAGCGATACCTGCAATTATGCCGTTCTCTCTTCAATGTAGAATTGCTGGATGGGGCTCACTACCAAACAATTCAATGTAATTTGATTCAATGTTATTTGAGGGAACTTTACTAAATAAGAGTATATCAAAATGACGCTGATATACATACATGCAATACCTCAGTCCACATCCTTCACACACACACACACACACACTAGCTCTGGCCTTGCTTAATTGTTACCATGTGATGGATTAGAAGTTGTTCATGAGTTGGCACAGCAGAAAATGAACCATACTGTGTTTGTTGCTCTACACCACGGATAAATCTCCAACAGTGGCCTGTTCACACCAGTAATGACTTGGAACATTTAGCTCAAATACACCCGTCCTACGAGGTTTGTATTTGTGTGTGTGTGTGTGTGTGTGTGTGTGTGTGTGTGTGTTTACAAAGTGGCAGTCGAGAGGAGAAATATATTCCTGATTATGAAATGTGTATTTAAGTTTTCTTGTGTTTTAGAAGGGGGGGGGACAAAACATGTAATAAATCTATGGCTCCAGCAGAAAAGCTATAATATAATCTGCTCAACCTTTTCTTTTTAACTGAACCAGACACCCAATCTAACAAAAGCTCCTGTTGCTCCCTGATCTCATCAGGGCCAGATCAGGAAATGCAACCAAACCAGTAAGTCCCTGCTGGTCAAGTTATAAGGAGTCTCTTTAATGGGTAACAGGATGGCATTGCGTCAGCAGTGTGATAAGCTGTGTCTGCTAACCCTTCAGGAATCCATGGGTAAAAACGTCCTTATCAAGGCTGTGATAGCGGCGTCAGTGTGCCTGTGTGTCTGCATGTGTGTGTGTGTATTAAAAAACTCAGGTAAGAGTCAAAGGCCTGGGAACACAAAAGGTCTAGCATGCGAGAAATTCAGAGCACTCCCATACCATATATGTATGAGGTAGTATACATGTACGTGCCTGCCGTATGACGACATTAACTATTCAACCATTCCTTTATTTGTATGCATAGAACTCTGTGACCTGAAGATATAAAAAGACAAGAGAAGAAGAAGAACTGCGATATCAGGGAGTTGGTACCTGCGCTTCAGTCCCGGTCTCAGTCCAATTTATTTACACACGATCTCTCCGTTCTTCTATGTCTCTCTCTTTCACAACTGCCACCTCTGGCTGACCCTCTTTCACTGTGTTTGTCCAGCTAACTACCAACCACCGCAGTCCACTGGGATAACACACACACACACACACACAGATGTACATAAAGAAGGGCTACTCTTCCCGCTACGCTTTACAAATCCCACTTAAACAGAACAAATATAAAGCCTAACCCGGTGTGAGCATAGAGATGAGAGGGCGTGAGGTGAGACTGCCTACAGAAAATACCAATGAATTATATAGAAAGGCTTAATGTTAGGAATACACTGTAAAAATTGTCCATAGAATTAACAGTGAAATGCTGTAAAATGATTTTTTTGATTCTTTACAATAATATTTTGTAAAATACTAAAACAAACATAACTGTTAATCTAAAAAGAACATATTTCTTTATAGAAATGGCCTATTACTGTAGTTTAAATGCAGAAAAAATGTAATACAAAAAGCAATATAATGCAGTTTAAATGACAACATGATAGTGTTAAAATAACATTTGTAGATTTTGAGGGGAATTTACGGAAAATTTTAGTTAAACAACTTATAATCTTATAATATCTTATATCTTATACATCTTATAATGAGGCTTTTAGTAAAATAGAATTCTATGTACAATAAGCAACAGCTAAGATCAGGCGGCATGGTGGTGTAATGGTTTGCACTGTCGCCTCACAGCAAGAGGGTTCTGGGTTCTGGGTTCACCCTTCTGTGTGGTACTCCGGGTACTCCAGCTTTCTCCCACAGATTACAGTTTAGGTTAATTGGTCATTGTAAATTGTCTGTGAGTGTGAATGTATGTCTCTGCTCTCTGTGACGGACTGGTGACCTGTCCAGGGTGGACGCCTTCTCTCGCCCAATGACAGCTGGTATTGACTCCAGCCCCTCTGTGACCCTCTAGAGAGAATAAGCAGAATGGATTTTTAATGTATATTGGTTTAATAATTGGTCATGCTAATTCAGCAGAAATCCAAAGTTGAATTTCGAGATTAAAATGTAAGGTTATAACATTTTTAACTGTTTTTTTACAGGTTGCCGTACTATTTGCAGGATTATTCTGGCAAACACAGCTGGCCAGTTTTTTTTCCCCGTAAAAACAATGGGAGTTTTTTTTTACAGTGTATTCAATAATCTGTCATAGTTAGCTACAATATCAGACTACTAATATAGTATTACCCCTTACAAGCACCGGCTATGTTTCCATGTAAATGCTGCAAATATTTTAATTAAATTTGCAAAAAAAGAAACAAGTTGGACTGCAAGTGGGCCTCACAAATACTGTATTCTCAAACTGACATGAGTGAAAGTCTTTTGTGACCCCACTAATCTATGTGTAGTGGAGAACCTGCAGAATCAATGAATGTTGCTAAACGATGAAATCGAAGATTAGAAAGGAACAAAAATGATGTTGCTTATAGAAATTTCCAATTATAAAAGGCAGTTGGTCACTTTTGTCGATCAAGCATAGTCCAAAAGTATTGTCCTATTTTAGTTTAAAGTCAGTTATTGACTTGCATGTAAAATACTTTTAATGAAGCAGAATTTCAGTCAGGAAGACCATAATTTTGCCTTCTCATGTCTATAGTTTTATTTCTCATCTGTCTGTTATTCTGATCCCTCTCACAGCTCATCATTTCCTTGCTGTTATTTCTGGGGCATCAATTAAGACGTCAGCTGTTCACATCACCTGGTCAAATCTAATCAATAGCATGGTGACACACCTTCATACTGCAACTGTCTTTTTAGATATGTTTTCTCCCTCTCTGCTTTAGTGCTTTCTTGATGATGTTTTGCGTGACCCACCACCTCCCCATCACCGCCCAGTCTTCGCAGATTCATCAGTGTATCACTTCATCCACCTCATCAGCCCAATCAGTCATTAGCAGAAGTCATCAGACACCGCCACCAGTGTCTGGACTGGGGGGGAGGGGGGGGGGGGGTCTATCTTTCTGCTGGTCTGGACTGAAGTCTTTTCATTTAAAAATCTCCTTGCAGAGTCCAAGCACCAAAGACTTGGACAATTATGATTTTTTTAGTCTAAGCCAATCTTTTTGTGTTGATAGTTCACAGTCATGTTTGGTTTTGGTGTGAACACTGTTGAGGTCTTACATTGCCACTACATACTACATGCAATCTGAGCTGAGACCGTTCTGACAGCATTGAGATAGCCAGAGATTGGATATGAATCTGATCTAGCGACCAAGTCACCCATGTGACTATCATAATTAAGGGCAGCGAGCACACCACATACTGTATCATACACAAATTCATTAGTAAAACAAAATCTAGCATGAACAATACCCTGCACTTACTCTGCCACTGATATGCAAATGAAAATTTTTGCATTTCTGTGGAACATGTGTCTAAGAGGGCAAACAAAAAAAATATAACATTTGGTTAATTTGGGCTGGGAGAGAGATGAAGCAAAAAGAAGAGACAGAGAGGGACGGGAGAGAATGAAACAGTGTTATTCACAGCCGTGCGTGTGTGTGTGTGTGTATATGTGTGTGTGTGTGTGTGTGTGTGTGTGTGTGTGTGTGTGTGTGTGTGTGAAGGGCCTCTTGTTGTCCTCCAGACAAGTATCCCATCTAGGCTGAGTTGTTCCTTGCTTTTGAACTTTATGCTAATAGTCTATTTATACCTGTTTGTGATTCACAATAATGTTT
This sequence comes from Scomber japonicus, assembly GCF_027409825.1. Lineage (NCBI taxonomy): Eukaryota > Metazoa > Chordata > Actinopteri > Scombriformes > Scombridae > Scomber > Scomber japonicus. The sequence goes on along the minus strand of NC_070583.1, from coordinate 29,645,099 downwards.
TGTTTCTTGTTTGTGCAACTGCAGCAGAGCCCAAAAGTATTACAGATGCTCTATATACACAGCTGATTGAATAATTGTCATGCAGATTCACAATACTCATCACATCACATTATAATACAACACCTCTCTTGTTCTTGCTTCTCTGACACCAATCTCTCTTTAATATGTAATCATGCCTTAAAAAAGTCTTTGTGTCCTACCTCGATTATCATCCATCAAAGCACAAAGCAGGTCTAGTCAGAATTTCATGCAATAATAGTACATTTTCAACAATAATACATCATTAAACAGAGCACCTTGAAAGCTATTTTGGTCTCACTTTAGGAGGGAACTCTAAGCTACCATCGTCATGATTTCAGAAACCCAGTTTTCGGAAACGGAGGCCTCCAGAGACCGGCCCTGACAACTCACCGGATTTGTGGCTGACCTTCGTGGGGTGCTCTCTTCTTCCACTTTTGTCTCACTGCTTGATTGGCAACCGTGACCCACCATTGAAGGGCCCCTGCCGGCCGGCCTCGCGCTGGTGTTCGGGTGGACAGTTCCTTTGGCCTGCGGTCGGGTTCGCCTCTATGGCTGGAGAGAGCAACATGAGGAGGAGATTCCGTCTTTTCTCTCAATTCCTCCCTGGGCCGCCCGGTTTGTATGGTTTATATGGAAATACATGGCGGTACAGCAATGACGATCATTTATCCTATGCTATCTGCTGGTGACTTGCACTAAAGCGAGTGGGTTCAAGTACCAGGGGCAGTACCTTGAGTTTTTAAACATACCTTTTCATTTTTGCACAAGGAGTATTCATGCATATGTGTGTGTGTGTGTGTGTGTGCGCACTTTCCCTTGCTTTTGGATTACATTAGACTGCACAGGTGTTCCTAATTAAATGTATGGTAAATTGAAGTTGCCAAATTGAAACATGAGGTATAGGTAGTTGGTAGTTTTGACACAGTGCATGACTAAACCTGAAATTCAACAGTACAGAAGTGACTTGCAGATTAAGAGAGATGAAAAGGAAAAAAAGGTGCCAGGGAGTCAAATAAGGAGAGAGAGAGAGCGTGTGGGGCCAGAGACGTTAAAGTAACCATGCCAAGCCTGATTAACATCAAACCAGCTTGGTTTCCCTGACAACCCCTTTTACATACAGCTAAAGCACTTACACACATATATATATGTCACTGATCAGTTTTGTAAGATCCAATAATCAGAGGATGCTTCATCAGTATTACATCATTCCAGGTCTACCATTGTCTATTCTCCATAGCAAATTGTGGCAAGTGGATGGTAATATATTCTCATTACCAACATATGATTTGTCTAAATATAGAGAGAAACATATTAAGCATATTTTCTCTTAAAAATCTATTGTCCCTCTTTAAAAAATGTACCAACAAGCTCCAAAAAAATCCTCCTTAAAATACTCTATGAACAAATCCCCAACATGATGAATTCATAGCGTGCAAGCATCATTTCAGAAGTATTTCCTGACAAAAACTAAATGCTCAAATGAAGATGTATTCAAGCAGACAGGGAAAGACGCTTGTACACGTGCATGCTTGGGTGCACATGCTCGAACAGCAACACCAGCACACACAAATACACAAAAGGAAGACGTGGACATAGAGGAAAACACATTCCAAAAAAAAAAAAAAAAAGAAGAAGATGCAGCATCAATACAAACAGCTCCCTCTCTAAGGTCAGAAAAAGCTGAGGGCCTCGATGCTTAACGTCTGTCTTTCTGTAACAATTATCCTAAAGGACAGTGGCGTGACGTTTCTTCCAGACAGTCTTTGTTTATATGTGTGTGCCTTGTGTGGGTATTTTCATGCAACATTCATCCTCACTGAGAGGGCCCAGACCTTACATCCCTGCTGATCTTACTGTAAGTGACAGAACCAGTCCATTTAGCACAATCCTCCCACCATCTTAGCAGCGAGCCCTCCCTTCTTGCTGCCCCTGGTTGAACTCTTGCCAGCACAGTCCAGTCCAGTCCACTGCAAGCATTCACGTGTGTTTTTATGATGCTGGCTGCTCCTTGTCCTCATCTATTCTCACCCAACCATATCCCACTCACCCTATGCAGCACTTACAGCATGTTCGTGCACATTCCTCTTGCTACATTGACACAACACATGCATATGTTTGTCACAATATGCTGGATTACAAGCCTATGACTGCAAATAGCGCGAGGAAAAGCAATTAATTCCCATAACCCATCCCTATGCAAGCTTTATTACAATTGCTAATGAGACATGAGGAGTCCAGAACTGAAATTCTGCATAGCAGGTGCAACACAGAAATGCAATCATGGGTGCACAACAGGCTCCTTCATTCCTTTTGTAAATAAAGAGGTTGAGCAATGTGGCAAGCCTCCTAGGGAAATGTATTTGCTGCTACATCAACTAGTGTTTCCTATGGCTGGCATCGATTCCAGAACACAGGGGTCAGAGTGCAGTGTCCATAGAGAAAAGGAAAAGGATTTCGCCATCTTACTATACTAATACTTATCCCCGAAAAGGGCAAAGTAATAAGTAGATTTCCTTGTAATTCCTTTTGAAATAACTCAAGCAACAGTCACATATACACTGCTCAAAAAAATTAAAGAGACACTCAGTCATGACAGTAGAACACCAAGTCAGTTCAACTTCAGGGATATCAATGTGTCCATTTTAGGAAGCACAGTTTATTGTGGATCAGTTTCAGCTGCTTTGGTGACAAATGAAAGTGACAACAGATGCAATGGAGAGTCAAAAGCAAGACAATCCCCAAAAAGGGAATGGTTTTTCATTTGGTGGCCACGTATAATTGCTATCTCCTTATCCTTCCTGACTGATTCTTCTCTAGTTTTATGTTTTGCTAGTGTCCTTGTCACCACTGGTAGCATGAGATGGTACCTGCAGCCCTATCAGGTTGCAAAAGTAGTCCAGCTCTTTCATGGCATATCCATACTTGCTGTCACAAGGTTTGTTGTGTCTCCCAGCTCCTTCTCTAAAGCATGGAGGAGATACCAGTAGACTAGCCATTATAAGAGTAGAGATGGTATCTGCTTCTTTATGCCAGGAAGAACAGGAGGAGCACTGCCAGAGCCCTACAAAGTGACTGGTGTGCATGTTTCTGACCAAACTGTCAGAAACAGACATCCTCTAGCAAGACCTGTGTTCATAGCCCAGCACTGTGCAGCTCGATTGGCATTCACCAGAGAACATCAGAATTGGTCGGTCCACCATCAGAGACTTCACACGGAGCACATGTGACAGGTGTGAAAGATTCTGGAGATGCCAGGGTGAATGTTATGCTGCCTGTTACATCATCCAGCATGACCGGTTTGGCGGTGGGTCAGTGATGGTCCGGGTAGGCATATTTTTGGAGGGTCACACAGACCCCTATGTCATAACCAACAGTACACTGACTGCTGTTAAGTACTGAGATGAAATCCTGAGAACAATTGTCAGATCTTATGCTGGTGCAGTGGGCCCTGGGTTCCTCCTGGCCTCATGTAGCCAGAGTGTGTAGGCAGTTCCTGGATGATGAAGGCATTGATGCCATTGACTGGCCTTCACATTCCCCTGACCTAAATCCAATTGAGCACCTATAGGATTGAATCCAGTACTCAATGGGTTGATGATTTTGATTTCCATTGATTGTTGTTACATAAATTTGGTCTCAACAAATGATACATAGACATATTTAGACATTTTGGAAAAAAATACACTTTTTTGCTTTCTTGGTTTCTTGGTTGGAGTTAGACAAGAAGACCAATTCCACTCTTATATCAGTCCGTGTGAACTGCAATGTGATCACCACCTGAATTATGCTCACCGGTAACTTGTTTCTGGGATGACTGAAGCACTACATTTATATTTCATTCTGAAATCAGAAGGAGGGGGATTGTGTGGATGGAGGGTGTACAAGATACAAGACTGACACCAGAAACCGGGGATTCGCATCCTCAGTCCTGCGTGATTGTACTATTTGCGGGATAATTTTACTTGTCAAATCTATTTTTATATGCCTTCTGAACTCTGCCAAACGCTGGTTACCCAGACTCAATACTGTGATTAAATGCACCCTATATAGACACAGACAGAAGACTGAAACTGCTGCTGCTCTGTTGAGCCACATACTGTGCTTTCAATACAGTCTGTGTACATATTGTGTAGCTTTGCCAGGAAACACAATTCATAAAATATCAAACTATTCTAGTGCTGCAACAATTAGCTGATTAATTGAATAGCTGATTGACAGAAAATTGATCTGCAACTATTCTGATAATTGATTAATCATTTTGAGTATTTTTTTTAAAATAAGTAAAATTCTTTGGTTTCTGTACTTCTTTATAATATGATACTCACTATTTTTGGACTGTGTGTGGACTATTGGTCACAATAAAAAGTTACATTTTAGGTTGCATCTTGAGCTTTGTGAAATGGTGATCGACTCCTGGTGATGGATTCCCAAGATCATGTGAGAATCCATCTTGTCAGGCTTCAAGTTATGTGCTTGAGCCAACCGTGGTTCAGACTGTACTATGAGGAGCTATGGGCATAGTTTAGGTGTGACGATAGTGAAAATTTAGTCTGTGATAGACAGTGATAGACGGATCATTAATCAAACACCTGTATCACCAAGTTGTGCCAGCCCGTTTCCATACAGTTGTCAAGGATGACTTCTCAGATGGTTCTGTGGAATAAACCATCTGGCGTGGCAGATTAGGATCAATGTGTAACTGAAAAAAGTTTCATCATTTATTCAGTTTGGAGGATGGTATAGCTTTTCATTGGTAATGTAGCAGGAATTTAAGAGGTGCTACCTCACACTGTGACATAAATGAGAACAAAGTAGGTTTCTTCCTGGGCTTTTGAATATTTCATATTGTATTGCACCATGTTATACACTATATTCTCTTCAGTTCCAAGCATTTCAATCAAGGATGCAATCAAAGCTTAACAGCTAGAAGAACTTGCCAAGCAGATTCACTCTGGTATTATGCCTGTCTCCCTTCTGCATCAACTCTCCTCCAATCACTTCATCCATATCCTTTAGTAGACAGTGTATTTACACTGAAACAAAATCCATTCCTGGGGGAAAGTGTAGTGGTTACACTTCCGTAGAAATCCTCTGTTCCGGACAACTATCAGTAACACTGCTGTGCAACTGGCCTATGGATGCTTTAAGTTAGTGGATCACAGGGGACAAGATTTTTATTAATTCTGTCACTGGTTATGATAGACAATGTCATCAGCAGGAAGCACATACTCATAACTTTGTAGAGTGGATGTACTTAGAATACAATCTGGTGGGAATGTTTGGATGTTGGCGGAAACACTCTTCAGTTTCTCTCTTTTTGTGTGTATTTATCATTGCCTGCTGAATTGAATTTATTTGTCATATTTTCTTCCATTTTGCCTCATAAGAGCTCTGAAATGCATATGTGTGGAGAACTGAATTCCATCACACACCCAGTCCTTTATTGCAGTCATTTGTTATACCCTGACAACATCTACTTAAAGAAAGGAAGAAGCAGAAATCTACCCTAGCCAAATGCTGAACCTCCAAATTTGAAAGGACTTTATCGCCTCTATCACTATCATCTATCACAATTATAGAAGTTCGGGAAAGTTATTCAAGAGTGACTGTTTGTAGAATTGCCAGGTAGAGACCAAAAGAATGAGGCTGTGAATACAAACAGGCTAATTAAGATTTTCATTCAGGGTGGCAGTTCTGTTTATGATCCTCAGGCACTTGGCAAAAAGGCTCCCAAATGCAGCTCCTCAATGGAGATACAGAGGGGACGACCATTCAGGACGATATATGGGATACAATGAATGAACTAGTTTTCTCTGCTGGCTTGGCAATTACCAGTAACACATTACAAGAAGGTGCAGAAGGTTTCGTAAAGGGTTTGTTTAGGTTGATGTGCTGTTTACTACAATGCTGGCCTGGATAAGTATATAAAAATGAATAGATTAATGGATGTTAATGGATGCACTCTGATATAAAAGAAAAACAATACACAGATTCATAAACATAGACTCATGTTTAGATATTTCTTATACTCTTGTTTTTTGAAACAGCTATCAGAGCAGTGTATGAATCAAGGTATCCATCAAAACAAAGACTGACAGTGAATGTTGATATGTTCCTTTTCTAAAATCCTTTGGAACAATTCACTGATACGTTTGTACAATGACAATGGACATTTATGTAGGCTTTACGCCGATTTGATCGGCTGATATTTTGCATTTTATGCAATTTGTGAGATGTCTTAAATCGCCGATCGGATCAATGTCGTCATATTGAAACTTTTTGCAGATGCTCCCGTTGCATAGATTGTAGATGGCTTGTGTTTTATCTGTCTCATTTACTCCGAAGAAGTTCCACACCACCGACATGTTTGTTTGAATCCGACAGTTAGTTTTGAGCCCTGTCACCATGTGACGGACAATAAAGTTTTTTGAATCTTGAATCATTAGCTGTCTGATTCAAACAAACATGTCAGTGGTATGGGCAGACAGATAAAACACAAGCTATTTGCAATCTGTGCAACACTAAAGTACCTCGTGGGGAAGCATCTCCAAAATGTACCTGGATAGGGAACACGAGGAGGAACATGCCGAGTTTAAAGAAACAGAGCGTGGACAAAGAAGACGTGATCGGATTGGTGATCGGTTTATCTAAGCTCACTGATCGTGATCTGCCCCAAAAATCCTGATCGTGTAAAGCCTACATTTATGTATACCCATATACATGAGCACATACACACAAGCTGTATGTGCACATTAATAGAAACACAATGGGAGAGAGGGAACAATAGCGAGTGGAGGAAAGGCATAAGGAAAAACCTAGTCCATTTAGTCATCATCCTTATGGGCTTATTGCCCAGCAAGAGGGCCATTATTGGCCCATTGTACCAGTGTCACACTGGCTCACAGTGAGCAGGCGTACCCAGAAGCACATGTAATTGTCCTTATTTGTAAAGCTATAAACCCAGCAGTGGGCATCCAAAGAGGTGAAAAGAAAACACCCTTGAAAGTAATTTTGAACAGTTTTGGGATGTTATATGTTCTCATATAATGTAATGGAAGGAGAACACCGAGGAGAGGACAAAAGACACATAACTGACAGCACACTGCACAGTAATATACCAAAGTGAATTCCCGAATGAGTTGTCTTTGTTGTGGCAGTCTATAAAAAGATATGAACGAGAACAACTTGGTTATCTTCTCAAAGTATCAGGGACAACATCAGCATTCATTTGGAGTCAATCTGTTGGATTTAAACTCATTTTTGGGCTCCACCAACTCATATAATTACCAGTGTTCAACTAACTTCATCTGTCTGCCGTTTAGTGCTGGACAGGTAACATACAATGGGAAGTGTAGGACAACATATATTTTACAGGCTGTCTCTGATTTTTTGATGTCTTTCTTGTTATTTTACTGATATTTTGTATTTTTCTATATTGTGTCCTGGTTCTTTAAAAATATATTTTCTATAATCTTATAATTACGTTCTACAGAGCAAGAGAAGCATCTGCAGCTGAGCCAGGCCTGTAACATGTTTCCTTTTTTTTTTTTTTTTAAATAAGAAAAAAAGTTAGTGATAAGTAAGAAAAGTGCAACTCCTTTTCTGGCCCTAACATATACATACAAGTGTGTATATATAGTGCTGTGCAAAAGGTTTTAGGCTGTAAAAGGCACTTGGCAGGTTAGTTGTTCCAAGTATCTTGGAGAGCTTTTCCACAGTTCATCTGTGGATTTAGCTGTCTCAGTTCCTTCTGTCTCTTCATGTAATCCCAGACTGATTCGATGATGTTGAGATCAGGGCTCTGTGGGAGACATACCATCTGTTGCAGCACTCCTTGTTCTTGTTACTGGATATACTTCTTTATGACTCTGGCTGCATGTTTGGGGTTGCTGTCATAATGAAGAATACATTTGGGATTGATGGGATGCTTTTCTGATTGTTTTGAATTATGGATAAGAAACATTCAAAGTGTCTAAAAGATTTACACAGTACTGTGCGTGCACACTCACACACTCACACACTCTCACACACACACACACACACACACACACACACACACACACACACACACACACACACACACACACACACACACACACACACACACACACACACACACACACACACACACACACACAGGACATAATGCTCCAGAATTTGTGATGAGGTGGAGGTAAAAACAAGGTTACTGCACTGGGCTTTGTATCAAGAAGGTTGTTGTTTTGAATCCCCAGAACGGCAGCAAAAAGCTACAGAGGAGAAAGTACAGTAAATGAGCAACACTCCCTGCTGCCTCATAGCTGACGTCACGATGGCACTGACTAAATGGCAAAGGAATGTGGTTGTGTTGGGCAGCATCCAGGTCATGCCTGCAACTGCCTGCTTTTTAACCTGGAAAAATTAAAATACTACAATGCTACTGTCATGGTGATGCTATTGTCTCATACACTTCTTCCTGTTTTCATTTAATGTTTCCCACTCTTTTTCATTACTTCTGCGTATTATGGATTTGCATACATGCCTGTGTAGTTCTTCTAAACCAGGATTTGTCTCGCAAACATCTGGGAATCATAAATAGAAAGAGAATAAAACACTAGACACAGCTGTAAAGGCCCCACAACTTCACTCCCCCGCTCCCTTCCTGCCTCTCCCTGCTTTCCAGACTGTCTGTTTCTTATCGTCCTAACACCTTCCCATAGGAGCTGTGGGCTTACAGCAACAGAGAGAGGGAGGAAGGGTGAGAAAGCAAGGGAGACAGTTCATGGAAATGTACATTAATGTACAGTAAAATCCCTGGGGTATCCTCTATAGAGTTTGTTTTGTTTTTTTCTTTTGGGGGATGGGGGGGGGGGGGGTCTTGCAACAATCACACCAGCTTGCGCAAATAGTTGCCCATGGAAAATTATCATCATTATTCTACATGTTGAACTTGGCCCGGACTTCATGTGCGTACATGTACACGTTTTTACCAGTGTGGATGAAGACTAATGGGAACAAATTACACATTGGCAAAGTCTTTAAATATATGTTTGTGCATTGACGGAATATATTTCTAACATAGAGTCTACTTAGGAAACAGTGTATGCAGATAGTGACTGTTGATGTAAGTGACTTTAGTTGAACCTTTAAACAAGGTGTACTGTAAAAGTAAGTAAGACATTTATATTGAATACTTGTCAATGTCATACAACTGCAGGTTTTAATTTATCCTTAATAATATGTATCTGCAATAATGGTATATGATCAAATGAGCATGCAATTAAAGTGATGTATAATAATATTGTGGGAAAATAGCATCCTATCAATCAAGCAGGCCCCACTGATTACCCACATCCCGACCTCACTCTTACTGCAAGTCAACTCAATCTTGAGAAGAACGTATGGTTCACAATGGTTTGCCATGACGTCATATATTTCCCACAGTTCCCAGAGGCAGTTCTAAACTAAGTTTGTGAATTTCTCACATCACTGTTTCCTGAGTCACACTGTGCCTATAGCAGGATCTCGGTCCCTTATTATAAAGCTTTGAAATGTTGCGCAGTCAAATAAATGACATTAAACATTCCCATTGAATAGTAAGCAGATGTAGGTCTAATGTGGATAAATATAGAAATGTAAATGAGGTTTTTGTCCACATTAGCATTTTGTTCTCATATAGTTTGCCACCACAATAAAGCACTGAAACATAGGAATTAGGGCTGGGCCGATATGCTTTTGTGCCGATTCGATTCTCTAACGATTTTTGGGTCCCGATTCTGATTAAACAAGTATTGCGATTCGATTTTACCAAGTATTGCGATTTTATATTTCAATTATTGTGATTTTCTTTCCTTAAACAAGAACAGGTTGAACCAAACACTTGATAATACATCATAAGTCATATTTACAAAAAATACAGATGAGATGTATTTTTAAAACTGTGCACCTGCCCTCACAAAAAACATTCTCATCTGCCAACATCTTACAATAAACTAAACTGCTACATTTAGCTGCTCTTTAGAAAAAGAAAATAAAAATTAAATAAATAAATAAAACCGATTCTTGTATGAGAATCGATTTTTAAAAATCGTCAGATAAAAATCGCGATTAATATAAAAATCGATTTTTTTGGCCCAGCCCTAATAGGAATTATATCTATTGTATTGAGTGCAGGCCACTAATGTCAGCAACTTTACACCACCTCTGCCACTGAGTTTCATACAGACCAAAACAGAAGAATAGAGTGCATCAGCAAGTCCGTTTGGATGGCCTGAGTATGAATCATACCCCAGTCCACAATGATCAAATTCATTCACCCCAGGAGATTTATAAAGGCAGGCTTAGTATGATTGGTTCCAACTAATCAACAACAGAATATGCAAATGTGTCAGCATTTATATCTTTTCACTGAGGTTTTGTGCATTACCTTGTGATGTGTGACTTACTCTTTTTTTGCAAAGGCCAGCAGTTAGTCCCTCCTGTAGGGGCCAGTCCTGTCAGGGTAGTGTGAGTATGTGTTTGTACTGTATGTATTGTCTCTGCACACAAAGACACACAGCTTTGTGTTTCTTACTGCTTCCTGCATAATGGGTAGGATTTAAAGGCCATTACAGGCTGCCAGTGATTTCCATCTCCTTAAAAAGTGAAGGTTTTAGATCGATTAGAGCTCATTCACAAGTGTCCTTCTATATCCCCACCATGTCTGGGATCAATAACATTTTACCATCACCAGTGTTGCAACTGGTAATTCACCCAGCACAGAGTACGTGCTTTATACAAAATCTGTGTACACACATCCGTCAATATTCATGAATGATGTATGTGCACACGTTCATGCTTGCAGATTTGTTTTGCATACATACCTAGGGATCAGGGGTCATTAAGGGGGGGGGGGGGGGGGCTTAATCCTCCATTGACCTTTCACCATAACCGGAGGATTTTTAAATGCCTTGTTGTCATATTTTTTACATAACATAATATCATTATTTTAGAACTAAATCTATAGTTTTGATGTATAGTTTAAATGTTTTTAACATGTTTTGATGGTTGCTGAGTCACTGAGGGTCTTTTTATTTTGCTGCAGAGTCACCACCTACAGCTAATACTCTGCTCTGCTCTGTTCTCGATGATAACATGATTGTGGAATATGGATGGCATGAGCAGCAGCAGCTTATTGTGAGTGTGAATGTGAAAGAGATACAGCACAAAAATACAGCTCTTTGTTAAGGGAAGAAACATGATCTGGCTACCTGGATTCCTCCACGGTCCTTTGTGTGTGTGTGTGTGTGTGTGTGTGTGTGTGTGTGTGTGTGTGTGTGTGTGTGTGTATATTCTTGTGTACTTAACAAGTGTCTATGTCTGTGTGTGTCTCAAAGTCGAAGCTGTGTGCTTGGCTTTAAGGTTTTGTATCGCATTCAACAAATCATCAAATAACACTGAAAGGTTCTGAGGTTCATCTGCAACACATCTGTGTGTTTGGACAGAGTGAGCTGAGTCTGTTCTGTTAATAATGCCTCACAACAACAGGCAAACATTCGGTCCAACTATAGATCATGAGCCAGTTTTTACAGGTGTTTTTTGGGGAGGAAGGCAATAAAACTGCCTTGTTTCTTATTTCTTTTAATTCATTTAAAAACAATGCCATCGTGTGAACTTCTTTTGTTGTTTAATTGACGACTGTTAAAAACTTAAGTCAGAACTGTGCATGTCACCCCGAGCAACAAAAAAAAAAACTATAAAGAAAATCAATAAATTCAAAACACTGTTAAGGATTGTATCTGAGAGGGAACAATAGGATCAACATACCACACCAATACCAACCATTTGTTAAAGTTGTGAATTGAAATTGTTAAAATTCACATGTGTGGCACAACTATAGTTTTAATGCTTCTCCTTGTGTGGAGGCAGTAATAGATGTAACTAGGTTATTTTACAATAACTGGGGCTTACTGGAGCCTTGTGTTTATATTGTTATCTATAGTGCATTAGTGGAAAATGTATGTGATGTAATATGTTAAAGTTTTGATGTAAACTATGTGAAAACCAAATATTTGTTTTATTGGCACAGAGCTCTTTGCCTATATCACTGCTTTAAAAGGTTCAAACTTTCTTCTTGATGAATTCACCCTGTAATACCTTTTTATATTAATTTTAAAATTGCACTGAAGTTGGAGAATCAGTTTCTATCCATTTCTAATTCCCACCAGAATTAATCAAATATAACAATAATTATCACATGATAAAAAAATATCTAGATTACATTTATTATTTAATTAACTGACCATATCCATATTTTTTCTACAACCATAGCAAATTGGTTTTGAGTTATTTGAACTTTACTTGACCCTTCATTTGAATAATTTACATTTAAATGAAAAACATTCTGCATACATAAAAGTATGAATGGTCTGCCAGTTACATTGAAAATAAAGGGATAATGTATGGAAATATTATTACTCTGCATTTTCTATGGCAATACAGTGGCAAGCTTTTTATTTTATTCGATGGGATGTGGTTAAAATGTTTAAAAAAAAGGGATTTTATTTAGCTGATACTGTTTGCCCATGAGGTGAAGAAATGAAATCCTTTTGCATCATGAATCATTATGGGTGGATTTATTTTGAGCTACATGTATCTATGTGCTGTATGTACACGTGTGAATGGAAAATGAAAATATTAGGCTCATGTGCAAGATGAGCCATAAATGGATTAAGGCTGAGGCTGATTCTGTTTTTGGAGTATCACTATATTCTCCCTCCGCCTGTCTACTCACTGGAAAGCTCCCTCATGCAGGCAACTCTCATCCCATGCAAGCATTGATGTCATAAGTGGCCCCATTTCTCTGTCTCCTATTGGTCTATCCAGTATGACACTGCTCTCCTCTTTGTCATACAGTTAACAAAGTCACGTCACTGTGGTCTGATCTCTCTCCCTCTCTGTCTCTCCAACACCTTTCATCATTTATTTTTTTTCCATTTTTGCTATTTATTTTTGCTGTGTTTCCCTCCCGCTGCAGGAAAGGAAACACCCACCGAGCCATTTGCTGATTGGCTCAGTCAAAAACAACCAGTGATGCATGTAGATGTCAGAATCAGGAATAGACCTATGTCTTTGTCTGTAAACAGTATTTATAACGCAGTTACCATCAGAGAGGAGACTCCACAGTGTCCGCAGGTAGAATCACTACCTAACATCATATCTCTAAATCTGAGTGGGTGTCATTATGAGTAGATATCCACTAAGGTACATTCCTCATTATCAATTTTGCATGTATGATTCTGTATCTATAACCACCTAATCTTTCATAAAAAACCTGTTTTTCCTATATACATTTGATAAAAAAGATATTAAAACATGGATGAGACACTATCCAGTGATTACATTCAAAATGTTAAAAACTGAGAGTATCCTCACTGTGGATTAAAGCTCCCAAAACTTTATTGGACTGAATTGTCCTGCACCTGGCCCAAATACCAGATCAAATGTGCACTTTTTTACCTTTCATTCCACATTTCATTCTTTGGGCTCTGTGCAACATCCAATTTCAAATAAAATAATGATTAAATTAAAGCATTAAGTTGAATAGGATGGAGCTGTAGCCCAACCTCTTCACCCTGAAAAGATCTTTGGCTGTTTTGGTTGTATGTTTAGGATAGTGGTCCTGCTGAAATGTTATTGATAAGTTTTTATGCATTTGGCTAAATCTGAGCTCACAGAATGCTCTGTATCCATCCTGTTGTGTCCATTAGTGGTGAAATTAATATATGAAGGCATGCCTGTTCTGTTATATTCATCAGAAATTAAGTTAGTGGACATTTTGAGAAACCAGCCAATCATTGATTTATTCATTGTGCTTCTTTTAAACATTTACTACAGAAGTTCAGCCCTAAGGAGTCACCAGGGCTAGTTCATTCAGTTCAGCAAGATGACACATGTATAAACGTTCTTAATAAGACATAAACTGTGTCTGTTTTTCATTTAGACAAAATCATTTTGACCACTGAATGGGGCATAGTGGTAGCTGCTGCTTTGTCCATTTGACTTCAGGAACTTCAGTTGAGTTTTCCCCTGTGTCTGAAGAAAGCCCAATCATCCAGTTGACAACCAGCTAATAGCAGGCCTGCAGGCAAAAACATATTGATCACGTCGTTCAGACTGTGTGTGACAATGTGAGATGTGTTTTCCAAGAAGCACAGGGCCCCTTGATAAAAGTGGAGTCATGCTTGGATGCCACAGGACATCTTAACATCACTGCCAACCAAATGCAAAGCCTTGTTGTTGATCACAGTCTAGCTGTAAGTGGGTTTTTTTGTCAGTAGTGTTGTATACTAAGCACGGATGGTTCCGAAAATACTTCACCATGCGATGGTTTGGAAGGTTATAATTTCATCCGTCCATATTATCCTGTGATGCATATTCAGAATTCAGATCATATGGTCTGAGTCAGTGTCCTATTTCTTTTCAGACAAGAAGGACCACATTATTTTGCTTCAGTGGATTTTCACATGGTTTACCGCTGATATTGAGCGGGTGTGGGGGTGCTGGTGCATTTGCGTGCATGAATGTTGGAACTTACACGAGAGGTGCATTGCATGTGGGTCTGTTTTAGCAGTCATGCATATGTGATTAAATGTTTGCATGGCACAAGATGATGACGTGCATGAGGGAGCAGTAGCCCACAAACTGTAGCATATTTATTCAAATTAGGGATGGTAATTTTCAGTTTTTACACAGATCGAGTAATCTCATTACTCAAATGGTATAGATAAGTAGTTACATTTAGAGTGCTCTCTCTGTTGGGTGGCACCACAAATACATGTACACCTAAACAGAAGTTACCTGGATGTAACTCCAGTTACAGTATGTGAACAGTGCTCTTACAGACGTTACTTTTGGACTACTTTCCTTGCCCTATCCCCTCGGACCAAGCACCACTCCCACTGCCACCCCCACCCTCTAGAATTCACTCCCCAAACCCATCAGAGACTGTACAGACCCCCATACCTTCAAATCACCCGAGTTCATCCATATGAAATGATTCTCATTTCAGGGTAAATCAAAATATGGAAGTAGAATAAGAGGAAATAAAGAGAAAAGAGAACATGATGTGAGGCTCACAATAAGAGGAATAAAGAACAAGATAAACATAGTGTGCTGCGATAAAACTAAAGCTTTCTCACATAATGTTGTTCTTTGCTGTCTTAATTTGTTTATTTTCAAACTAACCTTCATTTGCTGCCTCAGCAACAGTAATGAGCTCCGATGCTGCTCACTGTCGGGGAGGAAAGGAGATAATGTTTCCCCCTAATGGCAAAGCAGAAAAGCAAATATTTTCAGTCTGATTTAAACTATTTGACCAATGAGTCAGTCATTAATAGTATTAACATATTGCTTATTCTGCCTTTACTCAATTCCAAAAAAATCTCAGTGTTGCATACTAAAAAAAAATGTCTTCAAAAATAGGATTAATCCTAGAAAGCAAATAAAAATGTTTCATCTTTCATCTGCTTCTAAATCTTTCTGTTTGAAACCTTTATATCTGTAATGCTGACACTCAAACAGCCACCAAGGCGTGCAGTGACATTTTCTTCTGTCAGAGTACATCTAACCTAAGAAAATGCCAGCGTATTGCTCTTTCTGCTCTCTAGCACCATAATACAGTACCAATACACATAATGACCACTTACAGCTTTGAGTCCTTCATGGCTCATCTCATCTGACAAGAAATTATAATAAAACTCTGAGAAGGTGCCAGTCTCCACATCTATTATATTTGTTTGGTTTCATTTTTTCCATAAATCTCTTCGAAAGCTCATTTGAATTAAACAATTTAATACTCACAGTTAAACTACAATTACTTTATTTTTTTATTAAAACAGTATGCCTGAATTTTCAACTATTTATTTGTATTTCATGTGTACAATTAAATTTCACTTAACACTTAATTTTCATCATTATTTTAAAAATCCAGACTCTGTGATGCTGTGACAATATTTAGCCACTAGATGGTGGTACAGGACAAAATACAGTCAATGAACCATCTGAACTCCATCAACAGGAAGGAAACCATACAATGTGCTAAATAGTATTAATTCACATTATTCAAGCACTATTTTTGTTTTTATGTTTTAAAAGTATACCGTATATCATCTGGCAACCATAATATATCACACAAATGTTATGTACATCCTCCACAGCATGTCTACAATACTGTATCTATTAAATTTTAATGCTCTTGACATTTCTTCATTGAATCAGTCAGAGCAGTTACAAGAGATGGTCTGTGTGTGTAAAGTCAGCCCCTTCATGACTGACACTTTTAAAACAAGACATCAACAGCCCCCCGCTGAGGTGACAAAAATAAGCTATATGCAGTATTTCCCTCAAAATAGTTAAAGAACAGTCAGTGTAGGTGCACAATTACTTCAAAGATTATAAAATTGTTCGTTTTCCTCTGAAACCATTTTTGAGAGTATCTACTTGATTTCTTAGGACAAAAAAATAATTTGTTGTTTATTTGCTGTGTGTGTGTGAGACACGTGGTTATTAGCGTTCTTTATTATCTATTATGATAATAAGACTAAGACTAATTGACTTTATGTTTAACTTATCCTGCTTCAAGCTTATAAATCAAAACCTCTTCCTCACTGACATAACTAAGGACATTTAAATAGATTTTGATGTCTGCGGTCTTGCCCCCTGATAGAAATCTGTGTTTTTAAGTGCTCTCTTTTAGAAGCAAGGTCTTAATCAAACTGTTTCCATAGCAACAAATAGGCAATCTTTCCATTTCATACAGTTAACTTCCTCTGTGTTTGTGTGTGTGTGTGTTTGTGTGTTCAGTGTCCAGATCAATGACTGCCCTCATTGCCCTCGCTCTTCTCCTGTTGTTCACCACACAGCAGTTTCATGTGCCAATCTAATACACACATGTGAAAATCTTACACGCACACACACAAACACATGCACACACTACTGAAAAGCAAACGAACAACCAAAATACACCGCACACACTTACACTGATGGGCTTAGAAAGCAATCATAATTACACAGCTTCTTTATCCACCTTTTATTCATCAAAGCCAAGGCAGGTGGCACAGACTGTGTGTCTAATTGCTTGTTTTGCCGCAGATGGGATTGTCGTCCTCCCTCGAGTCCCTCAGTGCTCCCCACCTGCTCTCGCTGCTGCCCAGGGACGCTAATGAAGTTACGCCACCCCTCATTCAGGCTCTTAAAAGCTCCAGCAGCCAGCCTGATGGCAGGCCAAAGTGCTCCCCTCGGCTTTCCCTTTGCCCTCTCTTGTCTCAGTAAACAGCTTGTCATTTCACATCAGCCAGTAGAGCCACTGCTAACCAAACCTCACCTGTGTCTACTATTCATGGACTAACCTCTCGGTCTGTCGGTTCTATTCCTTACAGATCTGCTATTAGTTCTTCTGGCTTTCCCTCTTTCCCTTTGAATGTAATCTCTTCTATTTCACATGGTTTATCTACTTAGGGTGAATGTGTGGTAGGTTTTCTTGGCAATCACATAACACACTACAACAGAGGGACTCGAATAGGCATGGGCCGGTATGATAACCATAAGCAAAAATATCATGGTTTCACGGTATTGCGGTATTGCGGCATTGCGGTATTTCGATTACAGCTCTAAAATGTTCCTAAAAGGAAGAAAAATAAAGACAGACATGTTAATTTAACCTGAAAATACACTGTAATGACAGTGTGGGGGGTCGTGATACTCTACGCTGCAGCTGCACCACCTGAGGGATTTCTGACCAGCACTTTCTGTCTTTGACCAGACAAAAAACAGCTCATACCTTAGGATCGGTATGACAGAAAATTTGGCTGTTTCGGTTATCGTGGCTTTTTCAAATCGCAGTATACCTTGAACACGGTTATCATCCCATGCCTAGACTTGAATATAACTCTAAAGTTTAAAATTCTATGTCAACATTGCTCATTTCAATTCAGAATACTTTCACAAATTAAAAGTCTGAACCCACATCCAACCACCTCCCTGTGGAAAAGCTGCACCATAGCCCTGAGATGTTGTTAATGCACTGCAGGCACCTCAGACACAGTTAAATGATTTTTATTTTTTTTTACACTTCTGATGTCCTGGTAGTGCTGAATATATTTAATATGGAAATTAGTTTCTAAAAAAGTGGTGTTGAATTATTACAAGGAACAAGATAAAACATTCATTTAAACAGCAGTAGCTTGCAGCATTGTCTGGATATATTGTTGTATAATAATATAACTCGTGTGCCTTAAAATTGTTTTAATTGTTTACATATGGCTTACTGTTACAATAAAGTACTGCTGCTGTCTGCTGAGTTTGCACCTTTTATTTTGCATATTGCACTTTATTGCCCTTGTTGACTATTTCTAGTGTTTTTATGTCTTAAATTGTTTTTAATTGTCTTAAATCTTTGTATGCCTCAGGGAGTGCTATCTAAATTTCGTTATATTGTTGTCTGACCCTCAATATAATGACAATAAAGCTACTACTACTACTACTACTACTACTACTATTCTGTTGCGGAAAATGACAATATATATTTCCCAATGCACAAACATCTATGGTAGACATTCATGACTAACAATTTTATGCAATCCATTTTGATTTTTTTTAATAGTGTTGCTTCACTTTTCACCATCTCAACACACCTCACCAAGATTAGTTTTCACAGTAAGTCTTGCAATAAGCAATTTTTACATTCCTCAAAGTTTCCATCTAATGTAGCAAATTCTGCCATGTGTACACTCCCAGAAGCCCGAGCATGCATATTGTTTTCTGTCAGGCAGGCTTAACTGAATTTGCAATCTCAGTACTGACCATGAGCGTGGAATTCAGACCAGATGTCATATGAACATGTTTTATCAGTGCAAATCTCCAGGAAGCATTCCCACCATTTCTGAAACATTTTAAAATATGTTATTCTGGAGTATCAAGTTCTATCATGCTTTCGTTAAGGTTTATTTTATAATGAGCACGTGATAATTGACATAACCGAGCAGAACAAACATCCCTCACAGTATGACTCTATTTTGGCAGCTCATTCTTGGAAGCATGTATGAGCAAAAAGCAAAGTCATCAAGCACCCTTCGCCTCCAGGCTGTTGGCAGGACCTGCATCAACAACAGGTGTTACAACTGTTTGATGTAGCACTTACAGTTTAAAGGTTTCACTGCTTTCCTCCAGAGATTAGTTATCTATCAGCTGATCAGGCACAATTGATGATGCTTGATTTAAAATTGAAAACTACATACATAAAGTATTGTGAATATATATGGCATCAAACTTTGTTGTCGATTTGACAATCTACCTAGAAAATACTAAATGTTTAAACAATGAGTATAAGTAGGGGCCTACGATTTCTGCGATCACGGAATTGCGGACGGAATTGCGGAATTGGCCAATTAAAAGGGAATTTATTTTTAACGCTGAATATTGAGGAATTTGACATAATTTGACTGAAATGCTGTTTTCGTGTGGAAGAGGAAGGTATGCCTGGAAAAATCTGGGTGGCACAACAAGCTGAGCCCACCCCCCTTCAAAACAATGTAAGCATGGCGAAGCAGCTGGCCACGGCTCTGTCTTTGTCTCTCGAGACTCGAGACTAACTCCTCAGTACAGAGCCGAGCAGTTCCCAAAGGACTTCTATGTGTCAGGTGAACTATTGTTTTGCAAAAACACACTGTTTTTGTTAGTAAAATCAGAGTAAAAGGTAAAAAAAAACAGGATTCACAGAAATTAAAACGGGAAAAAAAAACGATTTTTCTATATAAGAGAGCAGTCAGGGACTGTGACAACATGGTGGACTGTGTTTTAAAAAGGTACACTATACAGGATATTCCTAAAAAAAAAACAACCATGTATAGACTTACAGTACAGAAAAAATCTCCCCTTCCCTTTCAGTCATCACTTCTAATCTGCTATAGTGTTTAGTTTGTATAGTATGTATTTATCTGCAGAGACTCTGCCCTTTTCCTGATTTTTTAATTTTCTTATTATTTTGTTGTGTTTAGGACGTTTCTGGGTGTCAACCTTTGTTAAGGTTAGGGTTAGGGTTAGGAGGGTTGGTTGAGTTGAGTAGCCTCCAACTAACAACAATAAACAGAGTTGTTGGGACATGTAGTGTAACGACCAGCTAACATTTCTGTCTTTGTCTCTCTCCTCTGCTCCACGTTTCTGGACCATGGAAGTACAAAGAGCTGCCGGGCTGAGCTGCACACACACATACCGAACAGGACGAAGCTATGCATTAACACAAAATGTGATAATGTGGCATCTTCCCGAAGCATTGTGCGGAGGTGTGTGCATGTTTATTTGTGCTTTAGAATGTAATTGCTGTGAAACAATCAGATAAATAATGTCTTATTTATCTGATTTACTGGTTAGTCCACACCAGTGCCACTCCCTCTCTTCGTTCACTCCCTAGCTCACTAGACTACGCTGGTCTCTCTCTATCTTTATCTCTATCTCTGTGGAGGAGATGCCAACAATGAACGCTATGTGTAAACAAACCGTAACCAACAAATCCTGCATACATATCAGTTATATCATATCGCTGCTTATATCTTTGGATTTTAAAAAAATGTCAAATCATTGATCAAAGTCAACTTTTCTGAGATAGTACAGTACATAACATTGCTTTGAAATTAAATTCCAAACTTTTTCTCAATGTTGTTACAAAGATAACAAAATTCACAACCCATGTGCCTCCTCACAATAGCTCGACATAATAACGTTATAAAGGAGGGAAGTAGGTTTTTGCCATACTACACCACAGACAGCAGTTAATGGATGTCCATTTAGTGACTCCATTAGTTTTTACAATCTATGTTCCGCACTATACCTATCTATCTTCCTAATTATGGGGCCGTTATCATGCTGTTCAGAGACACTGCGGGAGAAAGGATGTCTGGGCCATTGCCCTTGGCGAATAGAGCTCTTAGTGAACCATAGCCCCTTTCCAGTTCATTACCCTGACCTCTGTGGCACTGAGTGACCGGAGGTTTGATTGAGCATCAACCCAGAGAGACACAGAACTGCTAGCAAAACTGGGAAAAATTGTTATATTTCACTGAATGGATATGATTTTTTTTAAATATACAGGAAATTATAAGCCTGTATCATTCTGTTCCCCATAAATAGATGATACAGTCACTGTTAATCTAATCTTTGAACAATGGTTGTGCTCATCTCATGTGGCAATTCATTCTCGATTAAATCTGGGTCTGCCCCACTGAACGGGTAACAAAGCATGGAATTGATAATCTCCTGCTATGTACGCAGGCTTTCAAGATAACCCAATTACAAAACCAATTTAATATTTACTGAATATTACAATCTGAGGCTTTTTCTTTGTTGTTAGAAATGGAAAAACACAGCTACAGATACTGTATAATACAATGCAAATGGCCTCATGTACTGTGCTTATTATTGTTGTGTGTTTGCTTCGATAGATATATTCTTTGGCTGAATTATTTCCATATGTGCAGACCTATAGGATCTCTACTGGAAATAGAAGTGTGAGTGTGTGTCCTTTCGCATTACATCTAAAAGCTGCTTTCTGGCAGTCAGAAACACTTACTGTAGCTACGCCATCTTTTAGCAGAGAAATGTGAGAGTCACAAAGCCTTTCAGGGTGTGAGGGGATTTGTGTATTTACAGTATACGTGTCTGTTACACAAACACATTCAGCATTAAGATCACACATTGTTGTTAGTTGTGTATAATAAAAATTATGTTCATTACTGATAGAAAAGGAGTAGTGAGAAGTGTTGTAATAGAAGATTTGTAGTAGAAGTTTCTCTGAAAAATCACAGATGATGGAGTGATGAATCTTTCTCTTTATGCATTACATGTCAGCACGGAGAAGGACACACAGTCGTTCTGCCAGGCAACAAACAGTTTCAGCTTTTATACTGTAACCCCCAGTGCCAATTTGGATAAGACAAAGTACAACAGTCGTTAAGTCATAAAGTAATAAAGTACAGAAACCCCCCAATGAATAAGCTTTGCTGACCCCCTACTTGATCAGAAACAGTCAGTTTTGCTACCAGGTGTCTTGTCTGATTTTACAAAATGCCACCATAAAAACCAAAAAATTACACTTGCTCTTATAACACGCTGTTCCGCCTACGGGACGGGTCGGAGGTTGGGAGGTAGCGACAAGTTCTTCTGAATGGTTTAAACACCAACCCCTAAACATATATATTCATGCCGTACATTGTTAGAAAGCTTAGATAGACCTGATTCATTCAAGACCACTCACGAATTATATGGTTGCTCACAGCTGTAGTAGTATTAGCGATTGGCTCGGCTAGCCACTCAGCTAAAGTAAGAACAGCTATAATGCTACATACCTTCAAAGTCTTCCCTTTATCCACAACGATCATCTTATGACGCAGGACTTTTTGTACAGCTCGCCAAGTATCCATTTTTGTGAAATATGAAATCCGTTTCCTTCTAACCGAAATACTTTCCTCAATATGTCCATGTATTTAGTCCAACACGTAATGTAACATACGCGGAAATAACATATACGTCCCTTTTACGTCATTTCCTGACCTGCATGGTCATCTGTGGCACACGTGACCACACACCAGCCAATCAGTGCTTAGGATGAGGCAGCACATGCCTCCAAAGCCAATGAGGACTGAGGTTTCCAACAGTGTATGACATGCTATCAAGTTTGGTTGTGTATAAACAAATGGCATTATTCACCGTTTACGCTCCAGTTCCTGTGCGTCCGCGCCGTTTACACAGGAGAGAACTTTTTTTTCATGGACATACCTGTTGAAAAATAACTCATTTTTTGGTCTTTTGACTCCAAATTTGGACTGCATAAAGTAAGTCACAGAATCACACAGACACTTTTACAAGAAGCCTGAGAGTGTTTCCTTTCTAATGATACCAGACACATCCCTGAGTCTCAAACTATGCGGGATCAGTGCTGTTCACAATTTGGGTATGTCGTTTTGGCAAAAAACGTAAAAATAGGTGCGTGTTTTAAGAGGTTAAAACCCCTCAAATTCTCAATAAAACTAGTTTGTCATGATGTTACATTATTACTATTTCATATCAAATAAAGGTTAATGGAATACAGTTGCTCTAAATATTAAATATAAAATTCATTAAAATTAATATTTTAATTAATATTGAGACAAAAGCCATGTGCCTACACAGGTGTCAAATTTGATTTTAAAATGAAATGTCAAAATCGTATAACTGTTTACATTGTTTGAGTCCAATTAAAAGCCTTTCTGTTAGAGGATGATGCTAATTTTGTTAGTTTATGATGCTAATTAAATAAGTATTATAAAAACCTAATAATAATTCATTTAAAGGAGAAATGTTACTCAAGCATAACATCTGTAACCCTTATTTGTCACTGACCGGTATGTTTATTATTCATTTTATAAATTATTTGTTTTGTTTTCTTCTTATTGTTTGGTGCAATTGTCAAGTTGTAGGTGAACTTTATATCTGACATTTTACTGTATCTGTTCAGGAAATGCTGACAAAAGTTATTATTTATAGAGCCCATAATTTACAACCTGCATTTGTTGGGATCTCAGTGGACAGTAGGCCATATTTTGAACACCTGTCTTCTCTGCAGTGTTTTGGAACATAAGCTCATGAATATGAGTTGTTTAATCAGGTGTCAATGCGGTGGTAATATGTATGTTTCAGGTGCGTTGGTGTGGTTTTCAGGACTCATGACTTTTAATTTGGGTGAATGAATGTTCTCTTTGTCCCTCAGTGTTTCTCTTCTTCACTTTCTCCATCACACACACACACACACACACACACACACTGCAGCTGACTTCATTTTCTATTTCGGGAAAGTTTATCTTGTCTGTCAGCCTGCTCTTTCTCTAAGATATAAGACAGTGCATCAGTCTGCTGTAGAGGTCCTTTCATGTCATTCATTAAGGACAGTACAGGTATTATAAAAGAGAACTGTACAGAATAACGTAAGTGAAGTTGTGTCATTTTAGAAAGATGAAATAACACTTTAGCTTATAAAAGGAAAGCTGAAATCACAAACAATAAAACAAACAAATCATTACATGCATTGCATTTGCATGTGGTCTGGTATGAGTTGCATATTCTGGCAAATCTTTCCTAATGATGGAAAGTTTAAGATGGATATAGCTGTGTAACGGACATTACTGAATCAGTTTGTTGTCTTCATGATTCCTCTTTAGTTTTGCAACTGTTACACTTCACAACAACACATTTTGCATTTCATTTACCCAATAACTGCTGCTTGTTGTTTGTTTTTTTAGCTGGTTACACTATAAAATCAGGAATATTGCCAAAATTAAACCAATGCTCCACAAAAACATAGGGAATAACTTTTACATGCTGTCTTTTCCTCTCACCTAGACTACTGCAGTTCATTATTTACTTGCTAAAAAATGCAATTTGTTCCTTAATTTAAGATTCTATACATTTTAGGTTTAGCGAATAGCCGAATAAGATAGAAACAGCAACCTGTATATTTTTTAAGTTGACATTTACTCGTCTCCTTGAACTGTCTTTACAGAGAGTTGTACAGTCTCGGAGTTGTTGTTGCCATTTGTCATTCTGTAACAGCTCTTTCACACTGTACATTTCAAATATCACTTGCTGTACAAGCTCTCTCTGGATGTGGGTGGCAAAGTGTTTATTTGTCCCAAAATGATAAGAAAATCACAACAAATACTAGCGTTCCAGTGACACAGACCAGTCCCTTCATTCGACTGGCTTATCTTCGCCTCAAGCTGTTTTTGTTATAATGTTAAACACTGTGAAGAGTGACATTTTTCTTCAAAAATATGGCACAAGGTCAACTAAAGCAAGACTGTGACTGTGACTGTGCCTGTTTTGGAAACATTTGTGCATTTTGTATCAGACATACTGACTACATGATTGGATTCGCCATTATTAAAGGGGATTTTTTTTTTTTTTGGACAGTTGTTTATAGCATTTTGCACCTTTTATTATTCATAACTTTCACTGACTTCCCTGTATATAAACAAGATCAACATGTGATACTTTTTGAGTACTGAATGTTGAAGTCCAAATAAGGCTGCATTGATTCACTTGTCAGATCAGACCTGCCTCTTGACATTGTAAATGTGAGCAAAGCAAGACACTGACCTAGCCAGGAATCACACACCAAATCTTTGACGTGTCATTTTTCCATGCCAGCATTCCTCAAACTGCCTCAAAAATGGAAGCAGGGTATATATGTATACATGCACTATGCAGGGATGGTACTTATTTATCTAAGAAATGGAGTAGTCACACCATATATCATGCACATGAGACAGAATTATCTTAACTATCTTGTGGTTCTGTTTACATATGAGGATTGCCGTGCATGGTGCTCATACCGTGTCTCTACTTCTTAGAAATTCTACAATATTTATCCCTCTAGACTGAAATAAACCATCTCATTATCACAACAAGCACTTAATTCCCACTCTGGCTCACACTGTGGGATCTGTGTGTGTTTCTGTGCAGCTTACAACAGGCTAAAGTAGGTGCAAAAATATATAAACAACGTATCCACAGACAGGATGTGCGTGTGTGTGTGCGCGTGTGTGTGTGTGTAAGAGAGACAAAGGGAGAGACAGAATGTGCATTGTCGAGATCCCAGGAAAAATGGTTTACCATGGCAGGATGCCAAAAAGGACAGTGTCAACCCTCATGACTGTAGCACTGGGGTCAGTGTATGTTTGTGCTTGTGTGTCTGTATTCACAACTACACAATGACTTTTAGACCTTTAGTTAAATGTGAATCCATGTGGGAAAAGCAAATAGACTTTTATGACAGAATTTGTTGGCATGATTATAAAATGCAGCAAGCAGAACGCTAACTGGCTCTCTTTGAACTATTATTTGTTAGAAGTGTTTAGCTGTAAAATGAGAGAAGCCCCTTTGGGAAGTTTGATGTTGGTGTGCTGTCGCCTGGATCCTCTTAAATGCATAATATGTCATTCCCTGCTGTTAGGGGTGTCTCAATTAAAGCAATCACAGAAGACAGAGTTTGATATCCAGTGTGGGATCATGGAAGTTGTTGTCTTCATTTGCTCCCAGTAAGGATTCATTCTGTTTTCATTGTTCAGGAGGTTTTAACCTAGAGCTGAATTATTCAAAGAGGTCTCTCTCCCTCTCCAAAACTACTAATACTGTTCAGCAGGCACTGGATGTCTGGAGGGGCTGTGAACTGAGCTACTGCTAACGTTTGCTCAACTTGTTTCTCTGACAACCTCAGACTCAGGTGTCCAATTAATAATATCCTTAATATGGTTAAAATATGTAGTTAAAACATGAACCAGAGCTAAAAAGTTTATTGCAAAAATGTGGCTTAAAAGTACTGAATAAAAATCAATTTATGACAGATTTTCTGGCGGGTAAGCAAAACACAGACTTCTTGTGTGTGTGCAGCCTTCGGTGGAGGGAGTATGACAGCACTGACAGGTGACCAAGACTGAAACAGACCTGATTCAAATTACGTATGTCTCTGGGTTTGAACCAAGCCCCCAGGAAGAGTGCCATGCTTTGAAGCAAATCGACATAGTGGCCAAACTTTATTACAACATTACAACATCATGTGATGCTTTTGGACCTAAAAAGACTTTTTCCTATAGACTTACGTTTTGAAAGAGACATCTGTAATCAGTGGATTCATTTTTTTAGCCTCACAAAATGACTCTTTTCACTATCAAGAGATGCACTATTGAATCATTTTATCCCCAGTTCTCTTTATATATCCATAGTTTGAACATGTAAGTACATAACTGTCATACACATTTAAGATGATATTATGAAGATATGCAGACAGACAGCTCAAATCCAAAATGTGTTATTTAGTTTCAACTTTCATTTCCAAATAAATTGGTATTACAGATACAAAATATTGCATTTCAATCAGGAGAGACAAGTAAGACATTGTAATTATAAGTCATGACAATTTTCTGGCGCTTGAACTCCATGACGACATCATCCTGGAACTGCTGTGAGATAGATACCCCATGAAGTCTAGACACTGGTGGAGGTGATGCTGATGAGGTGATGGGAATGATGCCAATGTAAAGATGAGGGTGATGATCCTGCAGAGACTGTGTGGAGATGGTGGGATGTACATACAGCTGAATAACAGACTAGAGCAGAGAGAATGAGTCATATTCAAAAAGACCACGACTGGTTGATAGGTTAAAAATAAAGTGTGGCTGTGGTATTGTACTATTGGATGATGTGAGTGACAGGTGACAACTGAAACTCATTACGCCCCTTAATCATTGGCAACCCGGAATTAAGTGTGCATGCATGAGAGAGTAAAACTGAACATAGAATAAAGAATATAAGAATATGCAGCAATGTTTGGCATGTTACTGATTATATATTTCCTATAGTAAAATCAATTACATCACTTTATTCAGCAGCAAAAGCAATGCATTACATAACTTGTTACTTTACTTTCTTTACTCAGCCATCAGTTCTCAGCTTGCATGAGCCACAGTGACTGCACACAGCACTGCAGAGGTCCTGACCTCAGTTGCAAGATTCTCACATCCTCCAAGTCTAAAAAGAAAAGTGAGTACAGTTCTGAGGCACTAGCACTTACCACAATACAGTGAATTATTGTTCGCTTTTAAAAATCTCTCTCTCTGAAGATTAAGACTTGCCTTGTAAAGTATTGTTATAGACAAAGGTATCAGGTAACAGTATATGTGACGATAAAATTCTGCATCAGTAATAATAATAATCCAATGGTACAATACAACACTCTGAAAAAGGGAATTCAGCCACCTAATGATTATGTTAAACACTTTAAATATGTTTTTGTGATAATACAGTATTTCCATTAAAATTGTGAATGTAGGACTTCTAGTGGTGTGTTTGTACTTCCACTACTAAGAATATGTGAGGCAGTGGGAAAGTGTTTTATCTACTATAATACTGCTGAAAACCTTATTTCCTCAGGCAAATACAGCATACCCATTGCAGATTGAAGAAAATAAATTCCCATGTCAGTTCTAAAGTAATGGCAGTGACCTTATAGTCAGCTGTCATTTCACTGTTGATACGTTCTCACACAAATTGCATGCAGTACTATCCATCATGATTTTTAGGTAACATCTCAAATGACTGTTTTTGTTTTGTATTAATAAAGCACTGCTCCAGTGAGACCTGTCCCTAGAGATTAAGTTATTATTAGTGATAAAGTGAGAGCACCAAGTGAACACGAAAGCCCTTTTTAGAAGTTTCCTACAACAGAGAAAAGCAATTTGTCCTCTGAATATCTGCTGTGAATCAGGTCAACACTTTTGTTTTGTTTGCTCCTCAACACCATCATCGAGATGGGATGGGTACATGTGGCTCTATTGTTGTCTGAGACTCTGTTAAAGGCCATTTTCTATGCACATTCATCCCTTTATGCCAGGACTTCCTTCCTGCCATTCAATGTTGATGTCATTGCTGCTATTTCAAGGGTTACTGACTGCAACTCTGTAAATACTGTAAGACTGAAACAAATGTCAAGTGACTGTGTGTGGGGGAGGGGTTAAACCTCTTTAACTCACACTCTTTATGATTTGGAGTGTGCAGACATCATAAGAATATGAGACAAATGCATTGAGATACCATAGATACAGTAGTCAAGATAATGTAAAATAAAAACCTGACACATCTTTAAAATAGGCTTGGGAACATTTTCAATCATAGATACCTTTCAATTTGCTGTTTTAAAGCACAAATAACACACATACCTGTCTTTGTTCACATGCAGCTCTATGCTCTGACTAATGGACAAATGTTAGATTAAGTAAAATCTCATGTTAGGCTGCTGGTAAACTACACATGCTCTTATCTAGCCCTTTATTCACCTTCAGTTTCTGCCACTATGTTGTTATCTGGGCAAAGTGTTTGCACAGGTAAAGTAGCTGTGATCAAATCATAAAATGACAGCGAACCGAGTGGCCAGTCACACGATACATAGTCCAGTTAATGTTTGGGATTTCTATAGATGGTCTGTGGGCCTACTGACAAAAAGTTGACAGTCACTATTTAATCATAAACAAATCATATTATATAATTCTTAAATCTAGAAATTGGAACTACATAAGGGTAATTAAGGCATGTTGTTCATGGTATCAGTTCATGGTGGCAGGAAGAGACTGAAATACATCTTACAAAAAGAAAAATTTCATGTATGCAGAGACAGTATAATACCCTAGCCATGAAACTGAAGTGCAAATAATGACAGTGTGATTTCAGAGGGCTGCTCAGAAAATATCATTTCTCCACTCATTATGAATAAATCTTATAAATATATTAATACAGAAGAGAATAAAGATGCATGTTGGGAGATTCAGGAAGAAAATCTTACTTCATATATTTCAACTAGTAGTCATCTGCCTCTGCTCTGCCTGTTAAAACGGATCAGTGACTGCAGTTAATGATTATTCACCCTGACTTCCCCTTTGCTAGATTCAAAGGAAGATTGTCCAACAACCCTGGTGACAAGTACTTAAAGATTTCACAGGTTCATACATCTCACTGCAGGAGTAGCCAGGTGAGGGTTTGTGATGATGTCATCTGTATCTCATACACCAACACATGGTCATTTTCCAAATAATACATTGCATGGGGAAATCCTGAATCATTCTGATAAAATATAATTTACTGAGGGAACTGGTTTCATGTTGATGCATCAGCAATCAGTTCATCTTTAGTTGTTTTTCTGAGCCAACAGGTCTATGCACTTTTGAATCAATTCAGTCACGATTGCTGGCTTTAGATTGTCAGATTGTTCAGAATTTGAAGATTCATCACTTCACACTTATCAATGAACAAAAAGTAAATCATGTGTCACAGTTTTTTTCCAGCATTACTGAGGCTGCAGATCCTGTCCTTCTCTGATGCCAGTTATGGAGTTATTATTTTGATACTCCGCTCTATTCCCAGAATACTGTCTCCAAATACTTCACTGCTGTGATTTATGCTATCTGCAGAGCATGTCAGTAGATTCAGAGCTTTAGTTGTTGATCCTGCATGCTCTCAGGCTTCTTTAGCCAACACACTGGGGTTGAGAAGTCATGCTCTGTTTACTGTACATTCAGTGTCAGCACAAAGGATGTATACACACACACACACATATACACAAACACATGTAAACACCATGATGCACCCACAAAGGGAACCTGCTCATCTATGTAGTGCAAAGTGAGAGTGACCATCCGTGAAGAAGATCAACAGAGCAGCTTGGGTTTACCACAAAACGTCAGCCATAATTGGATGGGATCCAGCATAAACATATGGGATTGCCTTTCATCTCTCGTTAACTGCATATGCTGCAATGAAAAAACCTATGGAAGATTTATGTTTTGCGCCACCCATGTTTATTATTGCAAATGTCATCCATAGTCCATCCATAGGGTAGAGATCAGCTTTGAACCTGACCTTGACATTTCCAAAAGTTCCAAAAGTTGCGAAATAGAAATCCACACGTAAAAGGTATAAGTAGGGAATGTGTAAGCTGACTTTCCCCCTTTAAAGGAAGATAGATCACCATGGTAACTTGCCTGTTGAGTTCAGAGCAACAAATCCCCCCTCAGCAATCAGCTCCGTGGGAAACTGGTATTCCCAGAAGATCACATGGGCTTGATTAAAATAACCTTTGAAGTAAAAACGTCATTTTGAATCTGGGCAAAAATGTTTTAAAGAGAATGAAGAAAAACTGCAGAGAGCAGCTAACAGACATCTGTAAAAGACAGCTTCTCTCAAATAGAAAGTAGGTCTCATTAACTAATGGGTGTTGTTACCACCTGGTTCAAGGATGGCAACAAGAAGGGAGGCCACACATAGACATCTCAAGCAAAAAGTCATTTATTTAACTCAAAACGAGATAAACGTTAACTAATTAGTGGGATGTGTAAAATGGGGTCAATATCAATGAAACTCAATATCAATGAAACTCAATATCAATGAATAACTGAATTTTATAGTCAGTGGCTGATGCAATTTTTTCAAATACAAAAACATCTATAAACACAATGAATGTAAATAAATAACTAGTAATGCTACAAAATGACATCCCTGTTAGAGAAACCATCAACTGATATGATATCTTGAACAAGGCAATAGTAACTCAAGGGAAGTCCAACAGAACTTTCAAGAGAGCAGTGATTATTGTGGAGGTGGTATAGTACATAACATTATAATATCTGTACATATAATGAAATCACTGGAGGAACTTTGCCTCAAAGCAAGGCATATTTCATATTTCAGTTCAGTTCTGTACTTATGATTCTGTACTGATGGCATCCATGTCCATTGTCACAATGCAGATACTGAAGACACTTAAATAAAGGAATGAGTTCGGTTGCTTTTACAATCTGAATCAACTATTGCCACATAATTGTTTTTTTCGATGTAAAATCAGTAACTTCCTCTAAGGGCCCGGTGGTGTGAGATGATACCTTACATCCTCCGTATCCTACTCCCAGTCTTTGTCAAAACACTGAATTCTATGGCCAAGTTGGAAGATATTTTGACTTGTTCTCTTTTTACTGAAATACAGCAGAGCCAGGGACCATTTGATATGTTATGAGATCATGATGTTCCCTGCAGTGTGTTCCTGCTGCGTTTCCCCACTTGTGTTTTTACCCAAAATGTCAAACAGACAATTAAGATTAAATCAAAAAAAGCTGGGTAGACCTTATGAAAAGACATCAGAATGGATTTTGACTTCATGAAGTGTTCAATGAATATTTGAATGTATAATATCAAATATCCACACTATGGTTTAAAGCCTCTGAAAAGGTAGTTTTCACATCTTCAGCAATTCGCAGACAGGCTCTTTTATACTAATTTCCTGGAAATGTTCTATGTAATTTTCTGGTCATTTTTACAGAAATGTCGGTGCAATTTGGTACAAATTCTAAAAATTGAAAGTGTTATGATGGTTTAGTTGGTAAGTGCCCACTCATGCTTTCTGGGTTTATATGTAATGTGTTAAATGAAGTTATTATAACCAAGGTCCAGGAGCAAGACCAAGCCTCGCTCTCTCTCACTAAACCAATCACCTTAGAAATAGAAAATGAGGTCAAATTAGAATTAGAAAAGAATAATTATAATGAAATGATGAAAAAAATTAAAGAAAGTAAAGAATGGGTTCCCCTCTGCTGTGCATACTTATCACTTTCTCTCCTTTTTCTCTCAGTCCTCATGATCCCCCCGCCCCCCAACACCATTCTTTACTTCTCTCTCCTCTCAGTCAGCGACATGTTGGCTCAGTGGTTAGCGTTATAGCCTCACAACAAGAAGGACCTGGGTTTAAACTAAAATGGTTCCACTGGGGAATGATGAAGCAGAAACATCATTGAGATGTGTTACCACCCTGAGTCTCGATCCAAGAGCTTCTATTTAAGCCACATCACGACTCCAACTGAACCCTGTTCATCCCCATGCAATATCGCTCTTTCATCCTTTGCCTTGTCCCCTGTCATCTCATCTTACTGTACACAACTTCGACCAACCTTTGCCTCCTATTCATCCCCCCGATCAACCCTCTTCTTCCCTCTCCTCTAGCCCAATCTTCCCACCGTACTTAACCCTCATCCAATTCTTCCAGGATCTCACCGACTCACCAATCCAGATAAACTGTTCTTTGTTTTTACTGCATAAATGATGTGAATTTTGTTAGTGAATTTGTAAAAAATCTTAATAAATTACAAGGAATTAACAGCTATACAGCTATCTACTATCTAGGAAGTCAGGGGGAAAGTCGGGGATGTGTAAAATAAAAGTGCCACCAACATTTTTGATAGATGCCCAATCTAGAGCAGCCACTTTTTAATCGAAATTCATTCAATTTGTTCAAACATGGGGTGAAAAGTTCATATTCGAGTTGTAATGCAATCTCCGCATCAGACCATTTGAAGTAGTTTAGTAATCAGTATATCAGTAAACAGCTAATGTTAAGGAGGAATGGAGTGTAGCTGTCCTGAACGGACAGTCACGACAACTAAAATTAACGACACGACAATTAAATACCTACAAATTACTCAGAAAATGTCCAAATGATTAGTATAAAACTATAGGGTAACTGTAAAATGAAGGAATTGAAACAATTATTACAGGAATCTTTGTGTAATAGTGTAATAACTGTTCTAACTTGATGTACTGATGTAAGACCTCATGCAAATATATTTTCGGAGCCTTTAAGAAAGGTATGCAAATCCAAAGAGGATAGTAGCATCAGTTTGTGCATGTACATTTGACACTTGATATCACTGGAATACTTAGTCACTCTCACATGTGGTCTGGCATGCACTCCTGATGGTTTACTTGAGAAGAAGAGTCTATGGGAATAGCAGGAGATCTGCTAATCTCCATCTAATCTATTTTCCAAAAGGCAACTCACTTGTCTCCACGTAGAGAAAGGTCACGAACCAAAAAGAAAAGAAAAAAAAGCACATCTGCATAATTCTGCATATTTCTCTGTTGCTTTTATTTGAGCCACGTCAACATCCTGTGATATGTCTTATACATACACTTACTAACATCACTTCCTAGCTTCTCCCTTATCGCCCCACGTCCTTGTCTGTTTCATCCTTTTTTTTAATCTTATTTCCTTCTTTGTTCACCCTCTATTCCCACTTGTTTCCTTCAGTGTTTATTTTTTGAACCTCTGCAAAAGCATCTCTTTGTTCCATACTCAACACCCTCTTTCTCCTTTCTTTTCTCCCATTTGTTGTCCCGCTCTTTAAATTGGAATATTAAAATCTCAGAGTAGTTTTCCTTTTGACTGGTTTTAAAATTAGAATAGGGTTTAGGGGTTTGGCATATTGCAGTTGATGTTGAGATGATGGTATTTGTTTCTGTTGCTAGTGCACTGCCAATATTTAGATAGCATTAAGCTTATCAAGTAGAGCCATCACAGACAACTTATGATAAACACCATGGTATAAGAAACCAAAAAATAAAGTCCAAGGTTCAAAATGTTAGAAGATATTATAGTCAGCATCTCACTGACTTGCTTTATCTCTTTGTTGCCTCGTGCACTGTTACAAAAAGGTTTCATGTGTACTCTAGGTATACGCCGCAGTTGAAATGCAAAACCGTCTTGATAACCTGCCAAAGGAAGTCAAAATGGGACAGGAAGAAGGCTACTGAGGATGTGGTTGTGTATTGACATGTTGCAATAGGGTGGTTATGCAGCATTGAGGCTTTACGGGCTTCTTTGTGACTCTGATGTTGGAGGACGACATTTATCTTTACGATATTTATAAATGTCATTAAAGCCAATGTTTGAAAATCTCTTGTCCAGTATTCCTCAGTATTCACCCAGAGGAGTGGACACATCTGTTTGATCATATGACTCACTCAGTACTAGACCTACATCATAGGGTTGAGGTTAAGGACATGTAATGCAACACCTCATAAATAGATGTTGGTGTTTGGAAAATGTTGAATCTTAAACATGAGTCATGCATATGGTTGCAGTTAAAAAACATTGGGAGAGGCATGATTGTAACATTTCTCCTTTTGTAATTGTCCAGGTGGGATGTTGGAGGAAAAAAAAGACAAAACCACATGTGGGTCAAGCCCCCCTACCAGGCAGCTCCCCTGAATTGCTGTGATTTGTGTGAAACTGTGACACAGTTACTGTTTGTTTTGATGTTGAAAGTTGAGGCCTTGCCATGGAGACAGGGCATGAGGGGTTGAGCCTGGAGAGGAAAGGAAGTGAGGAAGGGCCAAAGACACAACAGAGACCAACAACACAGCAGCATTCTCTCCTCTCTTACTGACATATTATGTGGTCAGTCTTCAGGATCTCAATATTAAATCTACTGTCAATCCTCCCAAATGACCACAGCTGGTGTGCATCTCCATCGACGAGGCAACAGGATTTCAAATGTGGAGGATGGATATTTGGTTGGGGACCACAAATCAGATTTAAGCATGAGTCATGAGGCTGCAGAATGCTCTCTGTCTTCCTCTTGGATTAAATGTCATTCCCCTTTCACTGGTCCCTTGTTTGTTCACATTGGACATGTTAAAATGTTATTTACTGATGTTATCCAGTGGAGCTGAGTGGGTTAGAGGTCACCGGGTAAGAGGTGGAATCTCTGCTGTGGCTACATGTGCTAATAACAAATCAAGTGGCAGCTACCACAGTTTGAGACTGAAGCCAATGCAGAAGTACCTTAAAGTGCAATGGCTGCTAGATGCTGGCTCTACTGGAGTCCCATTCAAAGAGCAAGTCAACATGGTCTCTATTTCTAAAGCTGGGCTCACTAATAAGTGTGTTGGTGGTTATTTTGGAAATTATTGTTCTGTTAATATGATTTGAGGACTTATAGTTGCTTTGACATCTGCTGTGTGGGCACTGATTGATAAATGTGTTTGACAGTTCGCTCACCTGCTGCTCTTCCCAGCTCTGGCACTCGCAGTTGAGTCGGACAATTGTCACAATATGTCAGTTCAATGTTACGTGATTATGATACCGGCCCTCTTAGCACATTTTAGCAAAACTAGCTAACATTAACCGACCTGTGCATCACTCAGTGTTCGCTGTAAGCTAGCAGGTGCTTGAGTCTGAAGTAACGGGGCTTGTTTGAAAGACAGCCCCGGTATTCATTGGGAAGGTCCTGAGTCCAAATGGAAGAGATTATTCAAACCAATTGGCGACATCACACCTTGTTATGTCCATCTTTACAGTCTATGAAGCAAATCCATCATAGCAATTTGGAACAAAAGCACATGCCTGAAAGTGAAGAAAAAAATCAATTTCAGCAGCAACGCAGCCAGGAGGCTTCATTCTTTGACCAGTTAGTAAGAGAAAGTGCAACCACTGGCTACATCTTCATTTTGGCCCAGTACTTTTCCTATTTTGTCAGCACTCCTGGGAAAAGACTCCAGGCTTTACATGTCAGAGCACAGTATTTGATAGTAGATTATGTGTGTGTGTTTGTCATCTAGTGTGAATGACTTTCCATCTCTCAAGCACAAGGGAAATAGATTTGCATTTGTTTTTGTGCCTCAGCTGTCAGTGAACCTAAAGGTGAGAGCCAGGTCCTTCAAACACAAGACAGCAGTGGCTGTTTGTTTTTGAGAAAACCACTGTGACGTACTCCTTTCATGTTGAGGGGGAGTCCACGGATATTTGACGTCCAACCAACCTTGAGTGCACTGCTCATTTCATCAGGCGACTTCTGCTATCTCGAACCGCAAAGATGAAAATTGCTGGCCTTTCATCCAACATGTTCCCTCATCAATGCAAAACATATTATTCCCTCCCCATGTTTCTTTATCTCCTCTGACCTTTGTGGAATCATTGACTGTGTTTGACCAGAGTGCACCTGGATGACTTCTTGACATCTTTTTTTCTATCCATTACAAATAACATCAGTGGAAAAGGATATTGAACTGGGATCAATATTGGTGAGCCACACAATAAACATCCCAGATAATTACAAAAAAAAAAAAAGCCAAATGCGCCAGAGAGATATAGAGCAACCTTGAATCAACATTTACAGAATGTGATATACAGGTGTCAATGACAACTCTGAGACTAAGTGATCTCTCATTGATGCTGGACCCACAAGTCTTGTGTTTATCAGACAGTATGGAAGACTTATAATGCCCTGTCAACAGGCTTAATATAGTACTCAGTCCAAATCCAGTAGGAGTGGCCTCAAAAAATCACATCATTCGCATTGTACATAAAGGATAATGTGTTCTCAGTTATTTGATGTGCTTTTCAGAGAAAAATGACTTGTTTTTCTGTGAACTTTCAATTGTCTTGTTTTGAACCAACCATCACAGTATTTGACCAAATGTATCAAAAATAGCATCTCCTGTTTTGTTCATTTACCTTTGGCCTTGGCTCTGGCTAAAATTTGATCATGTCAAGGCCTATATGACAATTACTCGGAAAGAAAATGCAGCTCCACCCAGTACCCAGAGAACATGTAGCCTCTCAAAACATCTGACTATTGCAAAAGAAAAACAGGAATTATCATTTAACATCCTGAACCTGAGGCTGTTTTTGCTATCTTTTCCCTCCCTTTGGCTTATGGTTAGTGCATGTCTGATCCAGTCAGCTAATATTTTAAGGACAATTGGCAAGAGTGTGGTACTATACATCTTGTAGGAAATGGGGAAAAAAAGTATTTTGATGCCATTTTCCAGAGACTTGAAAGGGAACTGAAATATTATTACTTAAATAACACTTCTAGGAATTAAGTGTACTGATGTCTTGTTAAAATTAATGATCAAACTGTTTTATAGACCACCGCAGAGACCAAAAGATCACATAGTGAGATATCTCCCCAGGGCTGCAACAACCGAGATAGTTGTTACACACAAATGGGAAGTGTCTCATGATTAATGTTTAGAACTACACAGTGAGAAAATTAACATGAAACAACTTTCCCCACCTGTCTTCCCAATGCACCAGCTGTATGCTGCTTAGCTCTGGCATTTGAAGTGTCTCGGAGGTGAAATGGAGATCCTTCCAGTCAGTAGTTTATCTTTATTCTCTGCTATTTGGCTTGGCATCTCCCATTTTGCCATTTGTTTTAATTTTCCACTGGCTAATCCAGAGGAAATAATATGTGGCATGGAATATACAATGATCTACTGTCA
Source organism: Scomber japonicus (assembly GCF_027409825.1). Lineage (NCBI taxonomy): Eukaryota > Metazoa > Chordata > Actinopteri > Scombriformes > Scombridae > Scomber > Scomber japonicus. The sequence goes on along the minus strand of NC_070583.1, from coordinate 29,607,434 downwards.
TGTCACTTTCCGTTTGGGTTTGTTTTCTTCCACTTGCGCACACAGCTAGTCCATACTGCCATCAATTTGTGTCCAGCAGGCTGCAGTGCTTTGTTATTCTGCCATCAGTTAAATTTGCACAACAACATGTTCCTCAAAAACAGATGGCAAAGCTACAGTTTTCCATGAAATTAATTAACCTTGCATAAGAAGCAGCATTAAAGTGTGTTTATGACTGCTCAAGGTGTCAACTGAATATCCCATGACTCTGTGAGAGAGCAGATAACAACTAGTGAGCTCTCTGTAATGTGATTAAAAGTGAGAGCAACTAGTGGAGCCTGGTGCTCAAATGCTCTGTTCAAAGCAGAAAACTCCTATGTAGATAATCTAAGTTTGTGTCATCCTTCAATACACTTAATTCAAAATTATACTGTTTGTGCTTTATTTTGCTTTGCTTTCATAATTCATGAATATTCATTTTAAAATGCTTTTTTTATTATTATATCTGAGCTGCAGAGATAATGTAAAGTGGAGAGGACCAGAGAGGAGGATATCTGTTACATTTTGAGTCCAGCTGATAACATTTATGTATCAGCAGGGCTCAGTGTGCATAAAAATCAGCATGGCCGAAGAACTCTGGTATATTTCCACTCTTTCCTTCAACTCACAGTTATAAAACTGAGGCACTGAAACAAACTGAGGTTGCCTTTATTGCATAGCAGACATTAGCTTAGTCCCAATCAAAAACAAACCTTTATTGTACTGCATTTATCAAAAGCTCATTTTTACTCTCTCTCTCTCTCTCTCTCTCCCTCTCTCTCTCTCTCTCTCTCTCTCTCTCTCTCTCTCTCTGAATTGCACATTGTGCCAAATTCATTCTGGAGGAATTCATTCAGATTTGGAAAGGACCATGCGCACTAGGTCTCTTTCTCTATCCCTCTGTCTCTCTGTCTCTCTCTCTGTGCGCGCGCGTGTGTGTGTGACAGAGAGAGAGAGAGAGAGAAAGAGAGAGAGAGAGAGAGAGAGAGAGCAGAATAACATAGAATTTAAAACGCTCAAAAAATGTAACTCTTCCTTACATGCACAAGAAGGGTGGAGGGCTAATAACACCAGAGAGATTATCACGTGCACTGAATACCTGCTCACTCAGAGGGGGGCTGGACATGATGGGAGGCGTTTCCAGCATCAGTGGCGCGTTGCACACAGACATTTCATGCACTACCAACTGTTGGGTTGAAGCACCGGTCGAGCGAGCGCAGTCCTGCATATGGTCGCTTTCAGCACCAGGTGGCTTTTGGATGCATGAAACACGGATGGCATTTCCCCGTTCATTAAAAAGGTGCCTACAGACATGGAAACATTTATAAGCCGCAATGATAGAAACGCTGCGTAAGTGACAGCACGTCTACAACGACAAGGGACTGGTGCGCTCTGGCACCGCAGACAAGCAGTCACCAAACTTCACACGAACAAAGCACCAATTTAGGACAAAAGATCGGGACACTGTAAGACTGAACATGTTTCCGTGGACTATTTCTAATCTGCATTTGTAGCCTTATTATCAACTTCAGCACCAGAATAAGGTGTGGAAAGCGTCCGTGCTGTGCTCATTTTGCCTTCCCTCTCCCCCCCGACCGTGCCAATGCTAGAATGGCTTGTGGCTTTGTGCATTGTGATCCTGGTGGTCTTTATCTGGCCAGGCTCTGCTATGCTCCAAGAATTGGGGATTTCACGGCAGGCAGCGAAGGACAAAACCGTGAGATGCATCTCAGACAGAGTGGGGAGTGACAGTGCTCAGATGGCCTGTGCGGGAGCCGAAACCGATGAGAAAGCACGCACCGTGGCACTCATCTGCAAACCGTCCGCGCTGGCCAACTATCTCCTGAAACACTGCAGGACTTTCAGCAATTACTCGCCGTGTGTCGGGTGGACGTGGCGGGCCAGTGCCTTCCTCCTGAGTGTGTATGAAGCGTGCTGGCCGTACGACAGTCCGGTCCAGTTTGTGCGGGACAACCTGCAGCTGAGCGACGATGGGCTGCTGGCCTTGGACTGGGCAGTTCCGTCTTACCAAAAACGACGCAGGACTTCTAGTCACTCCACCAGCCCGGTTCTTCTCATCATCCCAAACTCTTTTGGGAGGATTACAAGAAATGTGTTGAAGGTAAACTGTGAGCTCTTGACTTCTCCCACAGACTTAACTGCGTAAAAATCCCCCCAATAGTATAGAAATGACACATTGACAAATCATATTCAGGTTTCATAAAAGCTGAGGACAATAGAAAAGTTCACAACAAAAAGTCATAAAAGTAAATTAAAATATTCCAACGAGTTGATAATCTATAAAATGTTGGAAATGATTGAAAACCATCATGATGCTCTTACTATAGATGCAGCTGATGGGAATAAACTTTTTAGCTTCCCTGTAATTCAGCATTTGTGTTTCAGTAGATATTTCAACATGATGAAAATGACACTTGCTTGCTTGCATTGAAACATACTGTGCATGGCATAGTTTCCATTGTCTTCCAACACTATTTCTAGAAATTAAGGGGAAAATATCTCAAATGCAAAATAATACCCTCAAATAATAATAAATAACCTCAAATTAAGAAACCAAAAACCTTCAAGATACATATTGAATACATGCACAGACAAATCTTGTTTTGCATAAGGTATTGTGAAAGAGAAACTAGTCAAAAAAAGAAGTCATACATTCAGTAATTTGAAAGAGATGTGGGTAAAAGCCAGAGCAGATCAATGGCTATTTGGCAAAGCAATCACTTGAGCTTAAGGCATTGCAAGCTCAGTCAGAAGAGAAAATCCAAGTGATAAAAAGAGCAGATGCGGAGGCAGCACCAGTCTTTCAACTGCTCTTTCAATACACTGACTGAGGTAATTGAGTGAGGGATTACAAAGCATCGCTTGACTTGAGGGGCCTGGGGAAGTGCAGCGCTGCTCCACATGAATGCCTGTTGGCTCTCGCTCCACTCTGGGCACCTGGCACTGTGCTAGCTCATTTCATTTCATACTGTTAGCTCTGTGAACAAATCCGTCACAGGCTACTGTCAGCTCCATGTCAGAAATAGCAACTCTACAAGAAGTTGATACTAAAAACAAATGTGTGTGTTTCCTTATAGTCTAATCTAGAATAAAGAAAGGATGGATGATGATAGAATAGAGGAAGAGAAATAGAGGGGAAATAGTGATGAGACTAAATGAAAAGGAAAAAAATAGATATGGGATGAATTATAGCTTTACTGTAGGAAAAAAGTAACATTATAGAGATGAAATATAATTGTCAGATTTAGACAGATCGATGTCTGTTTTGAGGCTGACATCAGAGTAGAGAGTATTTATGATGCTGTCAGCCAGTTATGCTTGGGAGGGTTGGAAGCCGAGGCGCCACAAGGGATATACACCAATTAATATTGCTCCTGTCACTGGCGAGATTCACTGCGCATAACCCTGTGTGTGTGTGTGTGTGTGTGTGTGTGTGTGTGTGTGTGTGTGTGTGTGTGTGTGTGTGTGTGTGTGTGTGTAAGAGAAAGATAAAAAGAGCTCATGTTTTTGTGGGTATACTCACACATGGGTCTATATCTGTGACACAGAGAAGAAACAGAGAGGGAAATGTGGATTCTTTTTTTTAAGTTTGTGGGCTTGCAGGCTCTGTGCCCTTCTCTTTTACACAGTACATTTCAGGAACTCATGAATTTATGAATGAGCAGCTTCATCTTAAATCATTCAGGTCTTTACAGTTTGTCTAAGGCTGCTTTGTTTCATCTACTGTGGTGGGATTCTTACTCATTTAAATGACAGTGTGGAAAAATGTTATATACAGTATCTAACTGCACTCAAATACAGTATTTTCATTTATTTGGCTTTATGTTTGGTTGAAATCTAATTCAATATGTCAGTAAATCAATCACACAAAACATAGTCAATCAGTCAGTCAGTCAGTCAGTTGGTTGAATTGATTCACATTATTATCAGGATCACAGTGCAAATCATGTTGTATCATGCTGGATGTTCCCATGATAAAAACAATCTAATAAGTATTAATTGTTGTATTAATATTGAGACTACTTTATTTTTTTAGTGAAAGAAAAAAAAAAGAAAAGCATCACATTTCCCAAACATACACCTCCTTGGATTTCTCTTTCTTGTTCTTTCTCAGTGTATCCATCTCAGTCCCTTAATATTTATGAGCTATTTCTATTTATAAGCTGTACCTTGATATTTTCGGAAATATGCATATTTGCTTTTTTGCAGAGACTTCGATGACAAAGACAAGGTCAATGTCACTCTCATACAGTATATATATGGTAAATATGAAGCCAACAGCCACCAACAGCTAATTAGTTTCACTTTCACTGGAGACAGGGGGAACAGTTAGCCTGGCCCTGTTCAAAACATAACAACATAACATAAATGTTGTATCTTTTTTGTTTAATTAATTTAAAAAAAATAGAAATGCAAAAATGATTTCTACCTGACTATTTCTTGGACAAGTGTGGAGAGTCCTAGCTGTCACAGTGACACTACAGGAACTTTAACTACCTGGCCAAGAAGTGTATCAGGCATATGCAGTAAACCAGTGTAAATTAAGCTAAGCTAGGTGGCTGCAGACTGTATATTGAACAACCACATAGGAGAGTTGTATTTATTGTCTTATCTAATGCTCAGCAAGAAGTCAATTACATATATTTCATAAAATAAAACTCTTGCTTTAAACCAGACCTGCATTTATCTAAAATTTAAAGCCTACAATAGAAACCACAAAAAAACTAATTAAACTTCATTATCTGTCTCGAGCTCCACCATCAACCTTTTAACCCCTTTTCACAATAAGAGTTCAGCTTGACATGTTGAAGGTGTGTGGAGGCATGTAGGACTGAGCCCCATTTTTTCAGCCTGTGATCAGTGTAGAGCGGTGTGTTGAAAGGTGATAAACGTTCCTGGAAGAAGACATAGCAACTGTTTCACTCGTCTCCCCTCATTTGATTTACACGTGTCACACTCTTCTGACAGAGCAGATAGATTTACTGCTAGTTGCACAATAATTTTGTGACCTAAGTTCACATTTTTGTTCAGTATGCTTACAGATATATTTCATTAGACATATTTCATTCCTTATACACAAGGAAGTGTGATATAATCTGGCAATTATGTGTAATTTACCATTCAAAACTCAAATTGTTTTCCAGAATTTCTCTCTTTTACCTCTGCTGAGAGAGCAACTTTGACATTTTCCAAATTCCTTGCGGGATGGGATAATTGCTTTGCACTCATGCATTGCAAGTGGGAAACATTTACCATAAATAATTATGATTAGATCAGTGAAATGAGTAATAGTAGCAGGAATACTTCACCATTACCAGTCATGGAAATTTTTTGCCAGTTTACCAGCAGCAGTATACACAATACCCAATACAGACAGGACATTCATGAATCAATGTCCATATATTGTAGCTCCTAAGCATCATATTCATCAAACACAGGTGCTCATGTTATAGTTTTTATGGAGAACAAAGTGAGTGGGCCGAAGAAACAAGCAGTGCATCTGTGTTTTCTGTCCCATCATCACTTTGTGAATTTTACAGCTTGGTGTCGACACACTGTGGCCAAACAGTCCACACAAAGGCAGTCTATAAGTATTACTGTAACACACTGACCCCATTTTAGCTTGCTGACTCTGATTGATAGATAGATAGAGAGATAGAGAGATAGATAGATAGATAGAGAGATAGAGAGATAGATAGATAGATAGATAGATAGATAGATAGATATTACAGTGAGGCAGCAGCATTACACACAGTGACGATAACTAACATATAGTATAAGAATAGAAAGAACAAACTATACATAATAGCAATAGCAAATAAAATTAAAATAAATAAAATAAAATAAAACGTGTGCATCAATAAAACAATGACAATGTGGGTAAAGCGCTAATTTACAGCTCTGATTTAAGGGTGTTTACATTCATGTTCCTATAAAGCCTGAAACATCAAATAATTGCCAGAAAATTAAAATTTATTGGACCTTCTGACAAGTAATTAAAAAAGGTGAATTAAATAACACTTTGCATCTATGAGTTTTGTTTTGTATCATATTTGATTTTTGGCAATTTATTTTAACACATGAAAACATATTGAATGAAACTTTTTTAAGGTCCTGCATGAAGCTCATAACAACACCTTTTAAACCTTGTTATGCATGATAATAATATATAATGCATGAAATGAAATAAAATGAAAATTGACAGATTTACAGATAAATGACTTCTATACCTGCTGTAATTTGTAACACATTTTCAACAGGAATTTACCATATAATAAGCTACACATTTTTTTTAGTAATTCAACATTGCATTGGTTTATCTTTGTACTACATGTATCTGTTTGTATATACATCAGGTTTTTAGGAATTAAATATGATCACACTGATGATTTAAAGGTCTCTAAAACTCATGTATCCAATGTGATACACTTAGTGATACAGGGTAAAGAGTGCAGGAATTGAAACCCATAAATGGACGCAGCATCTTACATCAGTCCCTTTTATATCTGCAGTTTGAAATCTGCACATCAAGATTTAGCAGCACCTCTGTGACTCATGTTGCTCCTTAATGCAAACCAATCTTTTGTTGTTAGATGGCAAAATTCACCAATCAGTACATCAGTAGAGTAGAAACATAGACAGGTAACCTTCAGTATAATGGTTTAACTTTGCAATAGGACCGATAAATCAAACCATTTATTGTAAAATCTATATTTTGGAGGCTCATGGGACAGGAACTAGCTTTAGAAACAAGTTGGAACTTTAGTTTTCATTATTTGTACTTTGTTGTTATCTGCAATAATTCATAGCTACTCTCCCCTTCGAATGTATGTCTGTGATGCTTAATGCTTTGAAATTCAGTCAGACAGACAAACTGTCTTGCACTTGCAAAAAATATTTTTCAACTCCATCATTTTGTCAGCTTGGTGTAGACTTCATAACACTCTTTATCTTGGGTTTCATCTGAAGGAGGCACATTTTTCTATGTTAGGTGTGATTAGAAAAGACAAAAAGAAACAGCCTGTGGTTTGTTTGGTTTGTTTATTGTTAGGCCTCATACAATTCATTGGTCAGCAAACCTGCAATCAACTAACTTTATAAAGATGTAAGTCATGAAATTAATTACAGAGTTCTTCATTAAAGCAATGAAAAGATTACAGGGGATCCACATGTATTGTTGGAGGAGTCTATACAATGGTATACAACAGCAGGATACATTTTAGTTTGTCTTCTTCATTTGTAAAATAATTGCTCTACCACTGCATTTTGGAATATATTTAACTCAGAGTAGCAAATCTATTCTCGGACATGTATCACAAGCTTGTTGAAGAGAATTTCAGCAAACTATTGACCTGAACAGAGGACAGCTTTGCAGCAGGATGGTTTGATGCCTCTAAAAGGCTTTTAATCGAATAACATCCTTAATTTAACTTGATTTGTGGCGACATGTTCCGATGAAGCCACTAAAGGTTGTTAGACATTAGAGAACTCTCTCATATTTATGTGCTTGACACTGTTTCAATAAAGTGAGGAGAATAAATGGGGCCCTGTTGTGTGTGTGTTCATAGTGTGTGTATGTATATGAAGTGTGAGAGCTGGCATGTTGTCTTGTGTCTGGAGTCCTTGCTAAAGGAATTTGTCACTGACCCGACAGTTAATCATCTCCGGCAGAAAACTGACTGGAGTAGCTGCTGATCTGTTTTTTCCCCTTTGTACAATATAGCTGAGATCTCTACCAATACCAGCACCTGGTCCAGAGTAAACATGGCATTTAGAAAAGGTTTTGCCATAAACTTTGTGTACACAATATTGGAAGGACAGATTTTTTTTAAATAATTTTTATTTGCTTTTAAAAACGACAGATCAAACTTAATCAACATTTTTTTTGCAACCCTATAAAAAACTAAAAAAAATCCACATTAAGGAAGCAGTAAGGACCCATGTTCCCTTTAAGATGCATGTACTGTATGCGTCTTTGTAAAGTTCATGTGGTAAGTAACATCAACATGATAATTTACGAGATTGTTCTAAAAATAAATTCTTAACCCCAATTTTTTTTTTTTAATAAAAATTTGCCTCAGATTTCAACAGTTTTCACACAGTCCCCCTCTTACTGTATTGCCCATAGTGCCTAATGATCATTTATGATGTGTGGACCATATTGATACCTGAGCTGGCTGGTATAACCACTTTCATCACTCTGAACCCAGCTCTTCTCTGCAGTTTAAATAGTTAATAATGTATCTTAATATCTTTTGGAATCAAACTAAACAAAAGTGATTTATATTCATTTGAAACTGCCTTTTTGGATCAATTCAACTCAGTATCTATAGAATGAGATTGGGAGCTGAGTAACAAACACATTAATGAATATTCCTGTGTACTAGCTCTTCTAGTTTTCCTCTCACTACCTAGTCATGTATCTGTCCTGTAATCCCTCTTTTTATATTAACCTCCAGGAAGTGGCATAAATGCTGCTGCAGTCATTCTCAGCTGGTAAATATTTAATGCAGTGATGTTGCAGCTCTTTCTGCATTCAGTGGGGATTTATGCAGGTTTAAAGCAGAATGTTACTTAAAAAATAGACTTTTTTTGCCACAGTCTCATTATTGTCTCTGATCATATAGTGTAGTAGGTCTAAAAAAATAGAGAACCCAGCTCGACTCCTCCTGTGTTGAGATAAAGCAGAGTGACACTGCAGATTTATTCCTTGTGGTTCCAGACACTGTAATGGATAATTTATTCTTAAGGTAATATTCAGAGTTTATACTGGAGAGCTCACTCATCTTCATTCCTTGTCTGCATGGAGAGGATTTTCAGTGTAATTTATATAATGTGATTCACTGCCAGTTCTGCTCTGCTTAAAATCAAAATGTCCCCTCTCTTTCCATAGTTAGGTGTGTTTTTCCCAGCGTATGACTCCCTCAGGTTTCATCATGTGTCCTGATTATTTTTGGTTTGACTGTATATAATAGAAAAAGGTCTCATTTTGCATGAATGGGCATGGTAATATGTGCTGTGTTGCTTTAACTATTATACCATATTCAAGATCAAGGAACAACAGAGCCATTATTTTGAGAGAAAGCTCATTGAGATCCTTAAAACCCAGAAATTATAAAAAAAGATAAAACATTATGGGTGAGCAGAAGAACATTTTATATTTTTGAAAGACACATATTCAGCAATACCTGCTTAATGAAACTGGCTTGTTATTGTGGTTTGCTGTTTTATATAATGCTTCATGGAGCCACATGCTACATTTTGCTTTTTGGTTGGTAAACTTTGTGCATATTCTCCTATAATTTGCACAGAATTGAAACTGATTCACATTTGACATTATCTCTCATTCAGTTTCTTATGTTCATCAATGATTCCACTGCCCAAAATAAGATACAATAACAGTACCTCAGACTAGAAGAAATAGTAGATAGTGATATTTTCTGCACAGTGCAGCCGACAGAGAGATCACAGTGTCCATATTCAAGTCTTTGTTGCTCTCCCTTTCCAATTTTGCTCCCAGCACAGTTCGAGGGGAGATGCATGGTGCAGGTTGAAGCTGTCTGGGCTGCAGACATCATTTCAGCTAATGAGATTTTGCACAATGTTGGCCTCCTCAGTGCTTCAAAACTGTCACACATAACTGTACGTTCTGCAGGTGGAGGCTGGCAAGTGGCCCCATCATGACAGCCCTGAAGCTATGAATGCACTTTTCATATCACAGTAGTTTTCTCAGTTATGGCCTCATCAGTTGTTTTTTATGTCCAAATATGGATTGTTGGATCAACTTTTAGAGGCAGTAAAACCAACTAAAGATGTAAACTAATTAAAATTAATTCCAGAGAGAAAGCACATCCACATTTTACTTTTCCACTGGAAATTAATGAATTATAAAATATGAGTTGGTAGACATTTTGAAGTTGAAAAGTTAATGTTAGCATAATGAAATAAAACACTTAAATTAGTAGTGCTACACAATACTCTTTAAAGATACATTTCACTGTATCCCTTCACATGGAAAGTCTTAAATTGTTCATTATAATTTTTGTTGGCCATATTTTACACTGAAGTCAATATCTCAGCATGCAGAGGTCTCATGTGCTGCTTTATCTGTGCATAACTTTATTATTAAATAACTTAATACTGTGTATTTGTCTCCTTGTTTCAGGTGAATCAGGCATGCTGTATTTTTCTGCACAAGTAAAACATTGTGCGGTAATTGGAAAGAGCTGAAACTGCACCAGAAAACCACACACAGTTAAATGATATCACTAGATTTTTACCATGGCCTTTCCCAATGAAGTGATGGCGCTTGTTCCTATAAGCATGCTGGACCTCATTTTACTGTGTTCTCATTCCCCCAATAACTGGTCATTTCTTTTTCCATACAATTGAAAGTAGTATTGTGCATTTTCAGGTGTTAAAAGTGCAAAAAACAAGTCAAGGAACAAAATGGAAACTCAGTGCTAAAAGGAGGCATTGTTTAATTCTGTGGTATTGTAACAGAGAGACCGATTTAACCAAATGGCCTATTCAAAGAGTAGAGTATGTTGTATTTAAACCATCGATCGACCATTTCATGTACCTTTTTCTGTAATTGGCCCCATCCTTTTCTTCTTCTTCTCTCTGTAGTTGTGTGAAACAGCATTATCCCACGGCTACCTCCCAGTGGTCTTCAACCGTCGCAGCCATAACGGCACACCGCTCACCACCGTGAAACTGCAGCAGTTCGGTGACCCCGCGGATCTTCGAGAGGCCGTGCGCTACATTCGTTATCGGCAGCCTGCAGGAAGACTGTACGCCGTGAGCGAGAGCACGGGGTCAGGCCTTCTCCTGTCTTACCTGGGGGAGTGCGGATCATCGAGCTACGTGACAGCAGCCGTCTGCCTGTCACCCGTGTTCCGCTGCCAGAGCTGGTTCGAGAATGGACTCGGCTGGCCCTTGCAGTGGGCTTTGGTGCTCTACCAGAAGTTCTGCCTCAGCAGGTATAGAAGAAGAGGGTAGGACTGGTGTTAGGCTATGAGGGATGGATGAGACAAATTAAAAGTTTAAATATAATATCAAAGGTGAAAAAAACTGAAAGATTAACAAAGAACAATGCAGGCTTTTAAAGAATAGTTCTAGATATTATGGCCTGGGTCATATTTTCAAAGCTTTGCCCATCATTTCTATGTCACTACACAATATCGAATCAACACTACAAGCTGTCATGTAGCTAATTTAGCCAGATTTAACCATGTTGAAGGCAAAACGTAAAGTAATTGCACCTAAACTGTTGGTAACAATTCCTCTTTGCACAAGAAAACTATGTGCACAACTACGGCATGTAGGTTAGCTCAATTTCTTTTACCAGAAAGATGTTCTGCAGACTGTCAATGATTGTTAACAACCTTTTGTAAGCACTCAAAGCAAAAAAAAACACAACTACCATAGAGAAATGTTTAAAAAGAAAAACCCACCTAAAACATAAAAATACTCCCACAATTCGAGGATCAGCAGTAACCTCATGTGTATTTACAAATTGAAATGAGGTCTTAAACGGCAAAACTATGGTTGTAGAAAACTGAAATTCCTTTTTAATGACGGTTAGTGACCTGTAGAGAATGGATATTGTGAACTTTCTGAATTTCCAGATGTAGATATACAGTACAAAGCACAGCACATATCTCTTAGTTTTAGAAGATTCCACATTAATTTAAATGAGATTTGGAGGATAGAAAGTAATAAACAGCTTCTCCTTTCATCCAGGTTTCTCAGAGGAGTATGTCACACAGTGTCAAGAATATGATCAAAGAGCAAAGTTTCATAAAGCTACTGCTAAAAAGATGCCTTATGAAAATCTTAGATGAAAATGAAAACAGGAAAATTGTGAATCTTCAGTCAGCAGAAAGCGAGAGGCTGTGAAAAAAAGGATTGTGAGAAAAACAGATGTATGTTCTCACCAGCCATTTATTGGAAAAGCAGAGGCAATTAAGAAAACAGCCAAGTTACTGTAGCAACAGATGGCCTGCTCAGTGTCAGGATATTGATTCTGAGAGGCATCATGACCCAGGTAAAGTTTGTCCAATCAGTGCCAATGGGGAAATGAGGCTCGTGTAGCTCGTCAAAATTGATTTAATGATTTTCTCTTGTTGTCTGTGTTTGTGTGTGTGTGTGTGTGTGTGTGTGTGTAGATACAGGACAGCGCTGGGTGAGACCATACAGACAGACACCTTGTTTTCTAGCTGTTCTTTGCGTGGTCTGGAGGAAACGTTATTCTGTCAGGCTGGCAGCAGCAGCAGCAGCAGCAACACTTCAGGTGCCTGGGATGCTTACTGGGAGCGCAATGAACCCTTAAGAGATGTGGATGAAGTGGCTATTCCTGTTCTGAGCGTCTGTGCTCAAGATGACCCTGTCCGTGGCGACACCCAATCCACGGTGCCCCTCGAACTCTTTGAGACCAACCCACATTTTTTTCTCCTCCTAACAGGCCGTGGCGGTCACTGCGGTTTCCCCACCCAATCCAAGGGGAGTGCCACTGGTGGCTCCGCGGTTGTACCGAACAGTGGGATGGAAAGCTGTGGGACCTATTGGAGCCACAAAGCTCTGTTGGAATTCTTTCGGGCGACCACAGACTTCTTCGCTGCAGAGGAAAGAGCAAAGCAACTCGCTGCTAGGAGGAGGGGGCTCGGGGGAGGCTCAGGGGGGAGGGTTTTCCGTCACCGCAGTGTCAGTACATGTAAACGAGTGCCAGCGTGTTCCCATAACATCCACGCCATTTACAATTGGCAGAGGTCCTATACACGATGAGGGAGCTTGATGGAAGTAGATGGACTACAGTACACTGATGCTGTTTGAATTTGGGATATGAAGGACTGTGTTTGTCATGACCAAAAGTAGAAAAGTGCTTGGGGTTTGTGACGCAGGACGAGGTCGCGGAGAACTTCTGAGCAAGAGAGAGCAAGTGTTGTTATCACATTCTTGATGTGAGCCATAAAACACTAAGACACAAAATAAAAAGTTCATAAAAGGCCACAAGCTTGCGTGCAGTTGTTATATTCAAACTTTTGACACTAAACTCTCAAGATGGGTGGGAAATCTATTTTTCTACAGACTGATACAAGTCTATTCACTGCCAGCTGTTGAAACTGAAGGATTCTGCCACAGATGTATTAACAGACACATAGACATTTATTAATCCATAAATTAATCTGTCTCACATCAGCATTTGGGATATTTGAAACATTGACACTTACTGTAGTATTTTATTAAAGTTTGGTATAACTTAAAAGTGTTGAAATGATGTATGAAGGAGAGTTTACTGTGTATATTATTGGATGTTCTCCTTTTTTTCTTTTTTTGGGGAAATGTCCTGTGATGTCCAGAGTGGAAGAACTGGCATGTGGCTGCCACCCAGTCAGCTTCCACAGGAAAGTCTGTGTCATGAGGTTATGATATTTTAATGAGCTGGGTGGGTGGAAGCATTTTATGAGTTTTCCTGTCTCATCATTCAAACTCTATAATAAGAGGTTTCCCCCGGCAGGTGGTGAAGCAGTTAGGTTGCTGGTTTACTGAGATGGAGCATTGAAGACTTGGTAGTATAATGTTTAAAACATTTCTTGAATTTCTGGTAATTTTGCTTTATGGGTTGATTCTTGTGCATAAGACTAATAAAGTACAGAAATCAAAATAAAGAAATATTTGATGTTCAAAGGGCAGCTCTGCAGTTTAATAAGCAGGAACAAAGCCAAGGTTCAGAAAAGTATAAAGCTAAAGTTAGGATGCAAACCTACCAAGCACTATTCATGAACTTAATGTTGTGTTTTGTTTCATAATTGTGCCATACAGTTGATATTTGTATAATATTATGTGATGGATTTATGGGAAATAAATGTATAATAAAGAAAAGATTATGATAAACTTGGAATAAATACTTTGTAGAGGCAGTATGTTGTGAAAAATAATACTAATAGGTTGTTTTTCTGCATATTACTGTAACTTTCTCATTATTTTTGGTCATACACTTGTTGCTTTTTTAAGGCACATCACATTAAAATTGTAATCTATGCTCCTGTCAAACCCCTGCTGGGTCAATGCTTGCAGACACTCCCAATTATAGCACAGTCCCCACAGTCATGTTGTGTTAATGTGTGTGTGTAAGAGAGAGAGAGTTGACAATGTGTCTTCTGGCACACATTTTGTGTGTGTCTGTGTGTATACTGCTGTGTTCCAGCTGTCAGAGTGGATAAGGCTCTGTGGGCCGACAAACACTGCAGTGAATGTCACAAAAAAACACATACATCCACACATCCACACACACACACACAAGCATGTAAACAAGGTGTGTGTGTGTGTGTATGCAGGATACTCCTAAATGTTCGTAATCCACAGGAAGACTTGCATTCTCACACCAAAGTGACTGTAACATCCACTCCCACTAACACACACACACGCAGTGTACATGCACACTCTCACACACACAGACACACACACTCACACAAAGAGACTAAGCCATGAAAATTTCACCATTATCAGTATAGATCATACTTTCATGACAATAATCTGAAATGATACCCAGTTTGGTGGCTCACTATAAACTCAGCCAAAATATATTGTGGACAGAAATACATTTTCAAACATATTTTATTCTGCATTTGGAACAAGCTGTCATTATCAAACAGGTGCAACCCGACAAGTCGTGAAAAGCCAATCTACATTTGTTATGAGCATTAGAGCAGAAAGTGTCTCCAACCACTTCATGTTTTCTCATTTGTGTGTTTTCAAGGCATTGGCTTTTTTCATGGACGTTAAAATTAACTTGAAACAGGATGACTATGTTTAAGTGTTCATAAACAAGTAATCACTTGTATTACTTATCAGATGTGGAGGAGAGAGCAAAACTGAAAAACTTAACTCAATCTTTAATGTCCAAAATGTATATTTTTGATTCAGTATCAGGTTTTGTGTCTATTGGTTTAAAATGTTTCAAGTCTGGTGCCCAGAAAAAGGGGTTTCTTTTCTGTGATCATTCCTCCTGTTCATACTGGCTATTAAAAGACCCATTCCTTATACTCTCTCAGTGGAAGTGATTCACAGTCCAATCACACATTTATCTGAAGTTGATGTAAGGTTGCATCAGTCTGTTTAAGCTGCCTGTTTCTGTGTTTCCTTATTAAGCTGCAGTTGAAGGTCATAAAAAGAGGGAATTCTGTACCAAAAAGGCTGCAACTTTTGGCAATATCCACTTTGGATTTGATTAATTTGGATGGCTTACATCTCATTTTAGTCTCAAATCAGTTTCAGATACATTTTTGAATATCTTTTTACATAAAATGAGGGCTCTGGATTTTGTTCCAAATCATTTACATTGAAATCACTTTAGGAAGGGATCTTTTATCAACCAGTATGAAAAGGAGGACTTTTAAAACCAGCAAAAACTGGTTTAATCTACATATGTGCACCTGACTATGATAGACTTGAAAAACTCTGAATTGGTGGCCTTCATTTAATTCTACAAATGAAGTGCTGTAATGGTGCCACTGTAGGACAAGTCAAGACTGATGGATATACCAAAAAAGATTTAAAATGTAGCACTGATAACATGTATGACAATGGACAAGTACACTGTTAATATAAACCTGCATCAGAGCTACAGATGAGTCTGAGCAGAAGCAAACATAGAAAGTGGAACAAAATGTAGACAGTTTGATAAAAAGCAAACAATGCATAAATGGTTGAAGTACAACAGTTGTATCATGAACATGCACCAGTTACTATTGCATTGATTGTATTACATATTGCAGCTGTATTTTAACAGGCTTTATATATAATTTGTAACCAAATGTCATTGCTTGACAGTCTTAAATACTGTCGGCATAATAATAGGTCTTATCACTGGTACCATCATCTGTATGCTTTCTCTTAATACTATGCATGAAAGTTGTTTAAAAGAAATGCCATTTATGAATATCTAACACCACTCCTAACACTCCTTTTAGGCACTCCTCTCCAGAAAATTAGTCAAAAACTTGATGTTGAAACTATCAGACAAAACAGTTAACCTCTGCTTAGAAAGGCCATTGTGTAGTTCCTGGGGAGCACATGCTGCTTGACCTTAGGCCTTATAATTTAAGACCAAAAGTAGATACTGTTTCCTTGCAATAAATGCCAGCATTCATTGGCCTCTAGCAAATTAAGCCATTAAGATTGAATTGCCCTTTCCCTCTTGACTTATTCACTTCAAACCCAATACTCTGCCTCAGTGATCAGAGACTGATTTAATTAAAATGATTGATTTTTAATTAACATGGAAGCTGACATTCCCTTCGCTTTAATTGTATAAAATCATAGGCTTTCCAACATAAAGGGGACATGCTGTGTTAGGTGTTTGTTAAGTGTGACAATAAGAAGAAGCACAAAGTTTTTTTAAAGGAATTGGTATCATAGTATCATTGAATCCCTAAAGTGAACATTGTTACTGCATTATACTCTTTATGGGAATAAAGTGATTAATGTAAAGAATTTGAAATAAACTTTCAGCAAATTTTCAGTCTGGGTCAATAAAGCACCTGTTGTCCTTGAGTCAAGGATGGAAGGGAGGAAGAAGGAAGGAGGAAGGGAGAAAGGAAGGAAAGAAGGACAGAGGAAAGAAAGGGGATGGAGGAAGGAAAGGAAGGAAAGAGGGAAGGAAAGAAGGAGGTTGGAGGAAGGAAAGCAGGAAGGGAGGAAAGAGAGAGGGTGGAAAGAAAGAGAGAAGGAGGGAGGAAGGACAGGAGGAAAGAAGGAACAGTCAAAACAGACGGGGTCAATTTGACCCGGGAGGACGACAGGAAGGTTAAGTAGGCTATAAGTAAATTTTACAAAACCATGCATTGGTTGTTTTTCTTTAGAACTGTTTCTCTGAGGCCGTACTACATGAAATATTAAATGTGTGTTACTGCATTTTTCTTTGTATTGTAGATAAACTCTGGGCTTTATGTGCATAATTACATGCCGAGTGTTATTTTCAGTCTATGATTTGAACTGATGTCACTGAGGCTAACCTTCTCTCCCCAAAATATACATGAAATCGGTTTATGGTCAAGGATTAACAAACTCTCAGATCTGGCCAGTGTAATAAAATAATCATGTAATTTAAGAGCCACCTTCCCAAAATAGTTTCTGGATTCCTTAGTAAATATATTTATTTTATTTCTAAAGATCTAAAAGCTGGTGTGTGATCAAAACGTTTACATGTCCGTCCGTTTCTTACTGTATGGAAGAGAAAAGATGCCTGAGATTTTGTCACTTTAAAGACATCACAGCTAAACGAATTACGTTATCAGAGTGTCCTCAGAGCCAAAGCAACTAAATGTGATCAGTGAGAACCTAGCAACCAGCGGGGCCAACAAAATACAAAACAGATGTTAAGTGCTGGGTCACTGACACTCTAATTGCACTTGGTTTGGATGGTTATCAACAAGTCAGGAAGAAAGAGTGCTTTAGTGTTTCTTTAGTGCCCCCCCTCCCTCTCTGTAAGAATCCAAAATATATTATATATTGTACACAAGCTATTTTTATAGTCGAGGACTTCTTCCTGGTGTTTATAACTTGGGTAAAACACCAGAGATAGTGTTGTTGACAGACAAAAGAGAAAGACAAATATTAGTCCCTTCCCACGTTTTGTTATTGTAAGTTTTGCTGAGAGTTTGATATATAACTCAGTTTTGTGTTTATTTTATTCCAGTTTCTGATATCAGTGTGCCAAGAGGTAATAAAAAAGTTGAATCTACTGTGGTACATATAGTAAGCTTGCTGTAAATTCATTATGACATTCTGGCTCTTGGTTTCAGAGTTTAGCACAAAAACTTACTGAAGACTTTTGGTATTCATGACGTAGTTGGATTTGATATATTTTACTATTAAATCCTCACTGTCTTTTATGATTCAGGAATATTTACTCTTTGACTTAATAAAAAGTGTTTTTCACCATCATTTCTTATTTAAGTGTATGGCTATAAAATATTTACGGTATGTTGCAATATTTCAGATGCAATATTCACCACTATACAGTTCACCGGAGGTACTGTAACACGTGAGCATATCTCAAAAGCTGTTGACCGTTTCAACTCTGAAATCTCTCATTCACAACTGTAGGAGAAAACCATCATTTTTATTCATTTTAAAATGTAAGACCTATGTCATTGTCATTACAAGTCATTTTCCTCTGTTTTGTGATTCATATTTGGGTTTTCAGTCAGGCAATAATCATGAATCGCCTTGGCATCTGTTATCTCTTTGACATATTCCATTTTTGTTCTCTTAAAGACATATTTTAAAGTGCTGCTATTAAATAAAAATAATGATAATAATAATGATAATATTTTGAAAGTCAAAACAACACAATTGAAAAGATCCCAAAGAAAATTACATTGATCATGGGCACCATCTAGTGGCCATTGAGGGGAAAACAACGGATCGGTCAGGTCCCAACTGCAAATATTAAAAGGCTGCTTGAGTCTTCAAATCAATGCAATTATACAGCTAATATTGGAAACAGATACTGCAATTTAATCTGTATGTAGTTTCTGCATTTGTCAGCATATTTAATAACTAGTAATCGTTAATACATTAGTTTAGTTAATTGTACATATTACATTAAATTAAAGCTCATGATATGATGGGTTAACTGTCAATGTACTACAATAAGATATAAAAAAAGGACATACAAATTCAGTTCCATTCAATCAATTATACAAAAGCAAATATTTACTCTGGGAAAAGTTTGTGACAGAAAAGACATTTTGATTGTAAAGTTATATTCACATAGTAGTTTTCTGCAGTCTAATAAGCTAAAGGTTAATGTTAGCAGCAGCCTGTTGGTAATGACAGGACACAAAAGCAGCGTCGTGTCCTGATCACATCATTATTCAGTGCAGCTTTACATCCACAACCCTTCAAATAGGTCTGTCTTCTTCCGTGTGACCTAGTTTTGCAATGATGCCTGTATGAAGATCACTCGGCCTACTTGCCCATCCAAATTATCCAACCATGTCATCTGACGTCGCCATGGAGACCTCCTCCTCCTCCTCTTCCTCTGACACTGCTCCCAGCAGATGGCGGCATCAGCAAGGTTTCTTCCTGGAATGTTCCACACTCCAAACTTCTCCAGGGGTTGACTCTGCTCTGACAGACACAATGACGCAGCTATCTCTGCTTTTGGCTTGGAAACTGTCTGTATATTTAGCACCTCGTTTAAAATTAGAGCTCAGCACATGGGGAATAAATTTAGCTGGCAGTTTGAATAGATATCTGCCGAGTCACACAAATTGGACTCAGCACACACATGTCTATAAAAACTGTACATATGTAAAGGAGGAGTTAATATAATCATTCTAAGTACATTTGATCGAGGGTTTTTTTTAATTTATTTTTTGTACAGTCAACACAAAGTCTCAGCTGCACTTCAGAGAAAATGTCCAGTCATCTTAAGTAGAATTTCTGTTTTCATAAAATGTGTTACAAAGGTTACCTCATATCACATGACTCCTCAGTGAAGTGATGTGAACAAGCTGAGCTTCTTGTGGCATTTTTACTGCTTGCATTGATACAAGCCACATACAGTATAGTAATCATACAGTAATCAGATTAAGGGTAGACAGATCATACATGCATGACTCCAGTTTAACTCTGGCCATAATTTGTGAGGGAATGAATTTCTTTCTGTTTCTACAGTATGCTCTCTCTATTTTCATTTTCAGAACTGGAGTGCTGGTGAGCTGAATACAAGCCAGGGCTTTTTCTCTGCATACTTATATGACATGTGTTAGCCATGTGTTAGTTAAACATCAGCTCACATGAAAAGTGTACTTTGGCTCATTTGCATGTTAGCACATCATGTGGTTGGACTCTGTCCAGGTACTCACCTTGGATTGCAGCCAGCTGGATAATGGCATAATATCCTTACTTGCTTAATGTTTATTTAATAGAACAACTTATTTGCAACTGAATAGAAAGAAATGACCCTAAAATATCCCTATGCGCATAATGAGTTTGAATAATATTTACAGCTATTATCCTCATCAAACCTGAAAGAACATTAAAACAATATGTGATTGAAATTGCCCTTCTTGTGTCTGCTTTTGGTCCACAAATCAATAGAAAATTGATGGCTTGAATTGACAAACAGCCTCATGTGACGTGTCACTGCATGCAGGAGTGACATTGTGGAGAATTTGAAAATGCAAAAACCAACATTGGGTCAATAAACTCCATGAGGTAAAAATGAAAAACACGTGCTTTGCTGAGCCCCCCTTTGTTATATTAAGCATGAATAAAGCACAATATAACACAAGTATCAGCACAGGGTATACAAGGAAAAATGCATGTGTGTTATGTGTTATGTTGTAATGTTAGACTCACCTACTTTGACCTATAGTGCAGAGTAGGTTAGTTCAATCATAGAATTACACAGTACTCTCACTGTGAAATTACTATGATTATTTTAACAAAGATATTTGGTTTTCTAACAATAGAATCCATTGTCTATTGTTTTATAACAATAGAATCAATAATGTTACATGTTATTTTGTATTTTATGGGTGCATGTTAAATTGCAATAGAGTCAGATAATTCATGTCAGACTAACCTACTCTGAAACTGTAGTTGATCAAAGAACAGCACAGCAATCTCACTGTTAAATTACTACCATTATTTTAAACAAAGATAATGGGTTTTATAACAATTACCTTCAAAAACATCTATTATGTTCCTGTACCAGCTTTCCACAGCCGCAGGTTGGTAAGCTTTCAGCTTTAGTAGATTTAGTAGATTAAATGTTAGTGTAAATCTGAGCTGATCAGCTGGTTAATTCCAAGGTCATCAGAAAGTATGAGGAAACATGTTCTGCACTTACACAAAGTGAATGCACCAATTATTGTGGTAACCGTGGGAATCTGAACAAAGTGTTTTTTGAACATTTTTAAAGTGTAATGTCATCTGCATTTTTGTTGCTGTTTTCTCTTGATTGGTGGTATAGTGTGTGTGGATATATTATTACTTTTGAGCCTAAAATCACCACGTGTTGGAGACCACAAATATTTGTATTTGGTAATGTCCACAGACTTTTCTGGTCATGTGACTCTGTGGGTGAGGTGTCATACTCTCCTAAAGTAGGCAACTAGTCAGGGTATCTAAAGTACCCTTTTTTTTTAAACAAAAAGCTGACTACAGAAACTCAGCACTAAAAGAAGCAACAAAAACTCACTTGTATTTTCTGTACAAACACATGACAGCCTTAAAGCTGCAGTTGGTAAGTCTTATAAAAGTAACTTTTTGTCATATTTGCTAAGACTGTCACTATGTAAAGACAGCATTACATGAAACTAGTAATCTATAAAAAAAAAAAAAAACCCAAAAAACCAGGCTCATTTAGCGCCACCTACTGCTCCTACTGCTCCTACTGCAAATTGCCAGAATCCACTGCGACCGGACAAAAAGACCCAATCAGAGCCAGGATTGTGTCTGATGGAGTGTCTGACAGCTGTCGATCACTGCTCACGCACGCAGGCCCCTCCCCCTTCCTACTCACAGGCCCCTCCCCCTTCCTCCTCAGCTCATATCTCCGAGTTTCTAGGTAAGGTATAGCCATGTGAAAGTCACTGTAAAGCGTTTTATATCTAGCTGTGTGGAGTGTAGTTCATGTATTACCGATCGCATGCACATCCATGGTCGCGTGCACGTCAGCCTCCTCTGCGGGAGGGACTTTAGAGGCAGGGCAGGAGTGCAGCGGAGAGGGAGGGATCTGAAAGTTGTACTTCTTCAAATTTGATGCTAAGTCCTCTCTCTCCTCAAAGTTACCAACTGCAGCTTTAATGCTTCAGTTCAGATGGAAACTAGTCCTAACCAAGATCACTATGAATATTAAAAAGCCAACCATGAGGTATTCAGGATAGAATCTCAAAGTGTAATTATGTGAGCATATGAGTAGAGTGGCTTGGTTTTCTAACTGCCAAAGTATTCAAAAAATGCTGAACATTTATTTAAGCACCTGCAAAGTATTTTTTTAAACCAACATGCTGAAAACAGTTTTCAGCAAGCCTGACCCCTGCTGCATAATTTTCTTGTCATTTACACCACTAGTGACGTACAAGTATCTCAGACTCAGGCTGTAAGTATTTGTGGCTAGCCTGCAGCAAATTCCACAACTGTCACATTACATGGGTTATGCTGGGTGTGGCCATTTTCTGCAGGCGAGGAGCACTTTAGCTTAGTGTATCCACCAGCTAATCTGGGCTAGTTTCATTCTTGCTGGCCCTGAAAGGGACAAGAGACGAGATAATAGAGACAAATGAGAAAAATATATTTTAGTCATATTACATGTCAGCGTGTACTGCCATGATTGTGTGTGTGTGTGTGTGTGGTGTGTGTGTGTGTGTGTGTGTGTGTGTGTGTGTGTGTGTCTGTATGTATGTGTGTGGGTGAGAGGGAGAGAGAGAGACAGAGAGGGCGAGAAAGAGAGAGAGTATGTGTATGTATCTGGACCTGCACATGTTGCATGTGTATACATGTCTTTTTCGCTGTACAATTTGCGGTTGCTGGTAGGTAACCACCTCGCCTTCAGGCTAAATTGGAGTCAGCTTGAACGATCTAATGCAACATGACAGCCTGCTCTGCCCAACAGTATCTGCACAAACTCCAAATAGCCCTGGCATCTAAAACCAAAGCATATCTGTAGACAAGAGTCACCTGCAAGCTAGGTCAGCCAGGCTCGATTGTATCTCAGCCTCAACAATTCAGGGAAATAAAACACAGGCTTTGGTGACGCACTTGATCTCTGAAATGACTGTCATGTGCAGTCTCTGATACTGTGGTTACGTTCTTTCTGCTTTTCCTCATACAGTGAGTGTATTTACACAAAAAAGTAACAACTGACTTGACCTAAACTGCTATGGAAACATGTTTTAAGAAACAAACAGCTCAGTGGTGGAAGGAGGTATCAATATAGTTGTAAAAAAAGGGGGAAAAAAGACAGACATGAATTCTATAGGCAGAAGTTGAACCAGAGTTTAAAGGGCTAAGCTCAGAGATCTATATCACACTTCCCCAGATTGTTCTCTCATTTGTATTATCACTCTCATTTTCTCTGTTTGTAATGCTATCTTATTTCCTGTCTTCCTCTGTCTTGTTCTCTCTCCTTGTGCAACCAATGGAGTCTTGTGCAAGGAAGAGTGCTGTATAACAGAGCAGCAGTAGATGAGGGCCAGAGAGCAGCAGGTGGGCTGCCAGGATGCAGCAGGGCTCGTCTTTCCCTTCATCTGCAGGACACCAGTCCCGTACAGAATGACCATACAGTCCTATAATCTCCTGAGGACTTTCTTTCTTTCTTCATCTCTCTTCTCTCTCTCTCTCTCCCCCTCTCTTTCATTTTGTGTTTAATAGAAGCAGGCAGATAGAAAAACACACGTCTGACAGTGCAGCAGTGAAGGCAGGGCTTTTGTCCCGCGCAGCCAGTTTGTTCTTGTTCTACTGTGTTTTACAGTACAGGCTTACATAAGCAAACAGGCCATGAGCAGCTGCCAGCTGCTTTCAAAATGGACTCCGAGGATGCATTTTCTTCCACATGCAGTCACACACAAATACACATACATGTACAGTCGTAGACATTGCATCTGTTTGGTGTATGTCTCTATATGTATTATTCTCAGATATTTTTGCAGACTAATGCCTCTCGTATCAGTGTGTGATAGTGAGGCGTCACTGGAGGATGTTTCCTTGACCTTGGTGCCTGTATGGGCTAGACAGCTATGACGAGGGCCCCAGCTGCAAACTGAAAGGGAGTTGGCAAAGAGAGATTGATATGGCTAGGGAGAGAGCAAGAGAGGAAGGTAGGCGACAACAAGGGAAATGAAAGTGGAAAAAGTGAGGAGGAAAAGCGAGGAGGAAAACATTGGAAAGCACAGACAGGAAAGTAAGTAGAGGGAATACAGGGATGGAGGAAGAAATAAAGGGTAGAACCAAGAGGATGGACATGGAGAAGTTTGAGATGAGAGGAGTGTGTGTTAGCATCATTATAACATGCAGAGCAAGGCTCCTTGGGAAAATACCAGCATTTTTTCTCACTTCCTTCACTCATGTGTCTCATTACAGTCCATTTGGCTGTCCTGCTGCGCACCCACCCTCATGGTGGTGGCACCCTGCCCTTCCCCTCTGTCCCTAGTCTTTCATTCCTCTCATTCCTTTTCTCCCTCCTGGTCTCTTCCTTTCATTTTCAAGCTGCAGCTGCAAGAGTGTAACACAGAAGCATGGCCTCAAGGTGTCACTGTTCTTAAGTTGCATTGATGTGCTTCTTGATTTGCAGAATGTAAGCTATTAGTGTACTTGAGAATTGAGATGTACAGTTAGATTTCATAACATGAAGCTTTTAAGAGCTTTAAATGTATTCATCTTTATATCCAGAAAGAGAAAGCAGTGACACCTTGAACTTCACTGTTTAAACTTTAAGACAAAGGAGAGAATTTAATAACAAATTACTCTGGGAACAAAGTTTGGCTTTAAAAAGGCTAAAAAATAAAAAGCTCCTCAGAGATCATAGCTAATGAATATCTTTATATCAGGCTGAAGTAAATATCCACATAACCTTTTCAAACTTTACATTTATCTGTAACTTATATGTAGAAAGGTTTTGATTAAATTTAAATATTGGATCATATAAGCCAACTCATCTTTTGTGTGTTTAATGTGGGGAAAAAACAGCAATACGCTGATATTTAGCTTTATAGAAAAGAATAATAAAAGAGATGGCTCTGTAGTCTGATTGGTACCTCGTGTTCAAGCTAGTGAATAATTGGCTATTTATAGAAGCAGGAAGCAAGCTTTTGATGAGTCACTGCTACTTCCTAAAGAACTAACTGCAGGCCCAATGCAATTCACAGTCTTCTAATTACCCACATACCATACCCAGGCAGGCAACTGGCAGACAAAATAAATATACACTTTACCGGGAGAAGAATTCAATTTACAATATGTCTTTCTACGTCAAGTTATGGAAACCCCTCAAGAAAATCTTTCCATTAGGATGAGTCATGATTAGACAGTGAAAAAAGCCTCAGCATGGTTGTTTAGATAGGCTCTCTGCTCAGAATGAACAAGCTTACAGGAAGGACATTTCCCTACACTCAGCTACTGAGGGTGAACTGATTGTCAGAAATATTCACAAGACTTAGAGGCACTTGTGTGGAGGACGTTTTAGTGAAACAAACACTTAAATAGGACACCTGTGGCGACTTAATCAGCTTACTGTAATGCGAAGTCAGACAGGTTAATGTGGCAGGAAACCTCACCTCACTCAAACTCAATCTCGTACCATAACACTGTCTGATTTTTCACATTAGGTACATCACCAAACCTTGCACAGACAATGCGCTGTGTGCAATCTGCTGCATCTGTATATCTGTGTGTGTGTGTGTGTGTGTGTGTGTGTGTGTGTGTGTGTGTGTGTGTGTGTTTGGGAAACACACCTACCTTCTCTCCTGAAGGCACAACAAGGTCATGTTGTGTATGGAAACACTATTAATCACCCAAGCGCCGACACCTTGAACGCAATCTCAGAAAAAGAGAATATCACTGATACATTAACAGTGTTATGTAAGGTACTGGAAATATATTATCACTTACTTATGATATGTTACTTACTGAAAAAGCATTGCAATACTTTGATAATTATTCAGCTTTAGCTACTCAACCAAGCTCCACATCTATATCACATCATATTTGTGTGACAAAAAAAGTGTATAATTGCAGTTTAACGAGCAGCCAGCCTATGGTTAGGAGGTATTCACTGATTTTCACAGCCTTGTATTACCTGGCATAATAAAACATGCCAATTTCCTTTTGCTTAATTTAGCATTTTTTGCATTTTGTATGTCATTTTATACCATTAAAGCGACTCTTACCTTTCTTGCATTTCACACAGCACTTTGAAAAAACTTGAACAGCAACAACCCCTCCCCCCTCCTATGTCCCGCCCCCACACTCCCTTCCCCTCCACCACATATCATATCATTCGGACCAAATGATATGATTGGTCAGAGTTTTCACAGAATAGTACGAGAATAGAATAATGATTAGTTTCTATGCCATTACCTTATTAATAGCATTTTAACCTAAACAAAAAAAAGTGTAAAAATGTACCAAGGTAAGGGTAGCTTTTAAGGTCTCAAGTTCAGTCACCAAAAATGACCTATGTTTATGTCTGACTGACAGGGGTAGTCACACATTTAGGTTGATGTCAGTATGATGTGACTTTCATTTATACGGTGATTTTGGATTATTAGAAGAAGTTTGCTTTGGTGGATGACTAGGTAGTTAAAATAAAAAATTGCAAAAGCAGCATGATTGTCCTTTTTGACCACAACTGGAGATTTTTACCCTCAGACCAGGACATTTCTACCACATTTTACTGATAAACCCAAACTCTGATCTTTTCCTAGCCCTGACCGTTAGTGTTTTTTTTTTGCGTCTAAACCTAACCAGCAGCATTAAATGACATGAAAAACTTGAAATGTGTGGACACAACAAGCAAAATGTCCTTAAAAGTAGTGTGTTATTTGTACACCTTCCCATAAGAATATGTTAGCTTAGCCCCATCTTCAATTGAGGGATTACAAACTAAATGTAGACAAAGTTACCAGTGGCTAGCTCGGAGCTAAAAAAAACTCCCCCAAAAAACATGTTAGTAAGATAACATTTCAGTTACAGATATATTTCTCTTCTTTTGTTAGAAGCTAACTGCCACTGCCCTGTGCTAAGCTAACACATCCTGCAGAATGCACAGACAGCAAAATCTCTGTCTACGAAAGAAAACAAGTCGACCCCCAACTGTCAAAATAACAGTGCGTTACTGGAATAAGTAACTATAATTTAACTAATGACTTTCAAATTGTAATACCTGTCATTACTGTAACGCATTACAAATTACAAGTGCTCAACAATAATTATACATTGGCATTTGGATGAGAAACACCCAAAAATATGTCAGCACAACATCAAGCCAGAACACCATATTTTGTCTGGAAGACCATACTAAGTCACATTTTCTATGACTACCCCACTACGCTTATGTCATTTGACCAAATGAAAGCTCCTGCTCATCCAAAAGCTATTCCCCATGTGTGTCTCTCCTTCTGTCTGGGTGCATGTCTGGGCACGTCGCAAGAAGGCCTCACCCACCCAAGTCTGGATCTGACTGCCTACAGTACAGTACATTGACTGCGTTTCTGAAGGGTGTGAAGGGGTAGAGAGGGGTTTGGGCTTATAGACGAACGATGTGAGGGGGGAGGGATAGGAAGGAAAAATGTGGGTCAACACAGTCAAAGCCCTGTCACATGTTCCAGTCAGCTGGAATCTCGCCTCCAGTCCAAACCAGAATGTTATGTAAGAGCTTATTGATCCGTGAGAGTGCATGTTGGAAAACGGAGTGCCAGTTGGGGCTGAGGCAGCATTGCTGGTCTGTCTGCCGCATACTGTCACATGGCGTCACAGCATGGAAAGCAAACATGTCAGAGCATTGCTGCAGGTGCTAACCGACCGGCACAAACTGATCCGATGAGTGCAAGATTTGGAGTTAAAATGAAGCAATGGATTTTGATGATGTTAATATTTAAGCTAGTGGTGTAAAAACGCAAGCCCTGGCACTTTGATATAGAGAAAAAGAAAGTGCTTGAGAGTGGCCTGTCAGCTCTAATAGCTACCACTTGTCACCAACACGTCTTCTCTCAAAGTCTCCCTATCGGAGTGATGTCATCACTTTCAGTCCACTGTTCTGCGGGGCTGTCTCCATCAATTAGCTTCAACAGCCCTTTACTTCATTTTCTTTTTTTTCTTCTTGGTAAGAGGGAGGTGCATCGCCATCAGGCATGTAGATACATTTAGGACACCGAAGTCATGTCCTAAGTAGTTTTTTGGCGTCTTTTTATGTTTTTAATTTATATATTTCTTAAAAATTTTAATTAAAGTGATGATTTGCTGATGATTTGACATGCTACGCTACAAAGTGTAGCATGTCTGCTGGTGTTTGTGCTTCAAAGCACACATGACTGCCTTACCAATATGGTGTTGGTAATATGTATAATTCAAATCCTCTTAGATAATTTAAGAATATCGAATGACAGTAATAAGGAGGGGGCTCCAGTTTTATAGCCTACATGCTTTCAAAACATCAAAACATCAAACTCTATGCACAGAATCAAGTAGGAGTGTCTCCACCAACATTTTCCATGGCATAGATATTTACAGTGGGGAACAGGCTAATACATTATTATAAAGCTGCAACCTAGCTTGCTGCAGTCACGCTGTCTGTTATCACCTACTCCTAAAGTGGCAGTTGCCAGGCCTGGCACGAGGTTCATGGTGATGAAGGATTGCATCAGGGTATATAGGGTGTCCAAATTAAATATGTTTGCATGTTTAAGAGTGAAGTCAGTCTCTTTTGGGTCATTGTGCTGCTAAAGGTCTATATATATAAATATATACATACATACATATATAAATCTGTGGAAGCACCTCTTTCTTCCCTTTTAAACACACTGATTTTTTGGTGGGTGTAGTAATCATCTAATTTAAAGTTAACTATTTAATTACAGTGAAGGATGAGAAGAATTAGCATTTGGGCACATTTATTAACGCATCTTTTTTGTCTTGTTGTGGTTGGGTTTAGGGGTCCTGACAGTAACAGTCATATATCTTTATTAAGTTAAGATTCTCCTTTTTACTACTATATTTTATAAATTCATGTTTCACTGTCATGCCATATGTAAGTTTTATGACTTATTGTTTAAATAAACTTGAGTAATGAGTGTCAGGTCATTTAGAGCAAAACCTGGAAGATAGTGCAGTTGTGCTCCTGTGCTCATTTTATTTAACAATGAAAATTATTTTGATGCAATAAGAAACTAAACTGAAATGTGTTGGCACTGACAGTGTTTCTTGTTTTCTTGTGATCATTGTTACTCTCAAAATGCATCGAAATGACTTCATAATTTTAATAATTTATACTATAGCTTTCAAACATTTCTGGGCGGGGGTACTCATGACCAAAATATTTCTAAATTTCTGGCTGATCACCATTACTATCATTATTAGTCATTCCAAGCATCAGATAAATAAGGCTGTTTGGAAAGAATGGAGGTTGGATCAGACTGTCTGAGGATAATGTGTCCCTTTTTCCACCAGCACCAAGGCTAATCATATCAGTAAGTAGGCCTTGGCCCTGCATGTGGCAACCAAGATAAACCTTGTGGAAATGCTGTTCTCCGGGAATTCGGGCACGACTGCACATTGCGGTGGCCTCCTCGTCTTCACATGCAAAGGGATCAGAGTTCCCTGTCTGCTGAAAGAAATGGTGGGTAATGAGTAGGAGAATGACATAACAGTTACATCTATGACACAAATACACACCCCCACACACACACACACACACACACACACACACACACACACATACAATAGCCATTTACACCTACAAGATTAAAAAAATCTGCTACACCTGGAGTTCAGATGTTCAGACTCTCTACGTTGTTAATCTTGGCTGCAGTTACATGAAAGAGAGTTGCTTACATCACAGCCACAACAAGCTTATAAAACAGCTGGACGTGGATCACATGAATCAATGAGGAAACCGCTGATTCCCTTCACTGGTTTGACCTCCAAAGAAAGTGGGTGATTTCTTCAATGGTTCAGGGTTCAAGTGAGAGCATTTCCTGGAACAAACAAACTCAACGTGGAGAGATGACGGAGACCAAGGGCAGCGGTTACAGTTCACTGACTGCAGACGAGTACAACAAGCACCGAAAGGAGAGCACGAGGAGGGCAGCACTTTGGACCAATGTCTAATCTACTGGGAGCAGAATTGTTTCTTTATCTGCAGTTTCCACGACTGTTACTCAAACAGACTGTGTATTTACCCAGTAGCATGAATAGAAAGAAATAGGGGTATGTAAATATTAATTTCAACATTCATAACCCCTACAGCATTCCTTTAATTACTCAACTCAGCACACCTACACAACTCAACTGACTTTTTTTCAGTGCCAGCTTAAGGTTACCTTTGCCCCAATTGGCAAAAAATTGTGATTGTGCATAGCGGACTATTGTGAACAGAATGTACTGAGCTATGTACATGTTCCACAAAGTTACAAATTATGTAAGCATATTTTTCGATTCAAATTGTCAGCATGAGTGAAAACAATAATATTACACAACAATGTCATTGGGTTTGTAACACTGGCATTTGCTTAATATCATTTTCTTTAGACAAGGGCCATTATCAGGAGATTGTGTCACAGGCATGCTGGCAAAAACGCTGAGAATGTTGCAAGATTAAACAAAACTTCAATTTGATACGGGTGTCTCATTTCCAACACCTAATGGCATTTCTTTCTAGCATTTGTGTGAAGAAATAGAAAGTTTTAGATGAAAATGACAGTTGAAAGTTTTATGGAAGATTTAAAGAAATATTCTTGTTCACTTTATTGCTATCCTGGTTTGGTTCTAAAGGTAAAATTGACATCTCAAAATCACTTAAATCAGCACTTTATAAATACATTTTATACATACAAACGCCAAAACGGATTTCTTAAACTTTGAATAGCTGTTACCCATTTCCAGTCTTTAAAGATATACTATGCAGGATTCGACAGATGGTGTTTGTAAACACAACATTCAAAGTTGGCCCCTCCTCCCCAGCTCAACGAGAGAGAAAGCAGCGGTGGTCGAACAGAGTGAATGAAGAGAGGGAGCACCACTGGCACACTGGCAGACAAAGTTATGAATCAGGTAAATACAATGTTATTTTAGGTTATGTTCTAAAGCAAGAATAAACATGCCCTGCACAACCCTGCGGGAAGGTGCATCATTAACAGATTTTGTGTGAATGCAAAGCTTCATCCTGACAGAGTAGAGAAAAGCAGAGTGGAGCAGAGAAGAAGGACGATGACAGTTATGTAACCTGGTCACTACACTACGAGTCCAGACCTCACACCTTGCACACTGTGGCTTGGGGCTACATGCCCACTGCCCAAAGGTTGACGCCCAGAAACATCCCAAACACAGCAATATAATAAGATAATACAGGCAGAGGGCAGCGACTCCGTAGGTAAGTATACTACCACACACTTGTAGTGGGTCATGATTATTTTTGTTTAAATTTATATTTTGTTTTTTAGGTAAATCCTGCATAGTTTGTCTTTAAGATAAGATAAGCCGACTGTCTGCTTCATATTGAACAGGTAGCAGTATCTTCATCAGCAAGACAGTAAATGATTGTACTTGCAATGTTTAACTATTCCTTTTAATGGCATACAGTTGTGAACTATGCCTTTAAGAGGCCCCTTTGCCTGTGGGATGCTGGAGATGGCTGCAGTTGCTGAATAACTGCTGGCCACAGTATATATATATAGCCCTGTCTTGTCACAGAGGTGTGCTGTGCTATGCTGACTGTTGCAGGCCTGACCAGAACAATACTCAGGAGTATACTTCTCCTGTGGCCTAATGGAAGTTTCCACTGCTGCTCACAGACTTGACTTTTTCACAATACAGTACAGCTCAGTGTTTCAGTGCAGAGAGGAAGAAGGAACAGTGACCAGTTCAAAATGTAGGGCAATTACATATATAAAAGGGGTGAAAGGGCAGCTCATTATCCACTACAATTCTGTGTACCAGTGTGAGGATGACTCGGCTCAACGTATTTGACGAAACAGATTACGGGAAGCAGAGAATGGAATTTATTGTGAAAAATGGAGCCAACTTTAGAGTCAGATTCTCCGGAGAGCGACTGAAAATACAAATCAGGTCAAAACTAAATTAACAAATTGCAGTCCGTTCATAGTAATCGTTACTTCAAGTGTATCAAACTGAAAATAGCTGAAGACCAAGCCCCTCATCATCAATATTCCCCACACAAGAAACTCTTTACCCAGATGTCAGTACATTGTGATTTGACAGATGTACTGTTGCATAATAGTAGTTTTTGCACATATCAAAAGTGAGGCATTGTATTGCAAGATCTTTAGCAAAAATAAGCAGGGTTGCATGTGCCAATACACTCAGTTTACATTTATATTGATGGTTGACTTATAGTGACCTTTGGCTGGAGGTGCAGTTCATTGTTGCTGGTTGGTGGAAGTAAAATGGTTGACTAATGAAACACAATTCAATTTAAGTTACACATTCTTAGAGAATTTCAAGTTTTAAACAATAACATCCTGTTTCCAATCAGATATGAGGCTGTTGTAGATAATGATAAGTGATGTGACCTATCAGTAAACAACTATCTGTCTAACTAACTATCTGTTTACCCCAAAACTTGTTTAATTGTTCTGTCTAATTTTTTTACTTTTTTATTAGTAAAAACTTGCAAGAGGTCACAGCAGTGCCCTCCTCAGATGCTTGCCCGAAAGTAATTTGCTGGTAAAATAAAATGTGACACTTTCACCTTCTAAAAAGCAATATAGTTTTATGACATTTGATGATACCCTAGTCTGCAATCTGTAATAATTATACAACAAACATGTTCCAAAGAATGCAAAGTCAGACAGTGTCCTCTGAGAGAAAAAAGATGGGTGTAGCTCACTAATGGACCCTGCACAGACTTAACAGCAACCCTGCAGAACAACCTGGGCCACATACTTTTCATGATCTGCACAAGAGGGAGGGAGTGAACACTTGGCCTGATTTCGAAAGTGCATTTTTTAGCTTCCTTTGGAAGGCTGCAAGCCGGCACGCTGGCCCTTTAAATCGCTGCAAAGTGTCATCTCACACGCACCCAACTTTGCTGAGTCATTGGGTTCAGGCTGCTTTTGTAACCTCCACCCAGCAGGGCTTCTCATTGGCTTCAGTCTCCACACAGCACTCCACGTGGTTGGCTGCCAGCACTACTAATCAGTTTCTTTTCACCAGAGGCATTCCTTAAAGTGACAGAGGTGCTCCCCTGACTCTTGGTGACTGATGTCCAACTGACAGTCTGAGAGGACCAGGCCCATGAAGCCCGTAGATTAGTCTAGGGTTGGAAAACACAGAGAAGAATAGGTGTGTGTGAGATCTGTGACGTTATAACAGTCCAGGAAAGAGCTCTTGGATATCAGCAATTCAAAGTTGTGTAACTGATTTGATGTATAGCCTGCTCAACTGTGTATCTGAGAGTTCAATTCTCATGTTAAGCCTTTTATTCAAAGACCTAAAGAATACCGTGATCACATGGAAGTATGTTATCTTAAACTAAGTATCCATCTGATCAGAATCAGATGTGTCATTTTCACTTAGACCATTTAAGTATCTCTGAAAAGATCAAGCTGTACTATATGTTGCACTTAACATATAGGTACCTACAGTATATAAGTTGATTTCTACCTGCACATTTCTAGAGGCAATATTGGTCCACCACTTTGGTCCAGATAGGAATATGTCATTATTTTTTCATTTTCATTTTCAATGTGAAAATTTGTTTCTGGCATTCATGGTTGGTTTCTGGGTGATAAATACAGGTGACTTAATTATAAATCCTTAGTTATTGCCATTTTTGTTTATTAATGAAATATTTTGAACCAATTTTGGATCAATTGTGATGTAAGGTTTTAGGTCAAAATTTCGATTTGTCCAATAGTGTGGTTTGAAACTAAATGCAAAACTAATGACATTATCATCATCCTCAGTGGTACTTGTGTTTATGCTACTGTATAGCAAATATTAACAAGCTAATGTGCTAAACGTAGTCTGTAAAAAAATAATGAACACACTCTAGTAGTGTAAAAAAGCAACAGCTATGCCTATACTCCTGATCTGGAGTTACAATATTAATTTACGTAACCAACATTGTCACCCTTGTAGCGACTTGTCAATCACAAGGTAGCCATGCGCTAAAGTATACACTGCTTCATTGTCTATTTCATTCTAATTGGGACCACAATTTCCAAAATGAACACCATGTTGTATTGAAAAAGACTTGAAACTAGTGATTGAGATCATTAACGCATTAGGGAAATGTTTACTCAGGTAATAAATCAAGTGAGAAGTAGGGTAACTTTTTTATTAACTTCCAAACAATTGGACTTTTTCAAGCCAGTGAAGTTGCCCCCTGCTGGCAATTAGAAAGATTACAGGTTTAAGGCTCCTGCGCATTAGCCTCACTTTTCAGACCTGAAACTAGACCCCATCGTGCTAAAGTAGTATGTTGAGCATCATAGGCATTATACATGCTGATCAACAGCATGTTAACACAGCCATTGTTAGTATACTGATGTTAGCATTCAGTCAAAAACCCTGCTGTGACTAAGTAGCCTACAGCCTCTCAGAGCTGTTAGCATGACTTTGTCTCTTGATCTTGTTTTAACACGCATGCCTACTGACTTACCTTTCAAGGAATTTTAACATTGTTTGCACTAGTTAGACTCGTAAATCATTATCTAACAGCGCAACAAATTCTATATATTTTATAAAAACATCACAATAAATCAGCAAAATCGTGATAAATACTACCATGTTTCTTCACACAGCTAAAAGGTGATGGTACAGTATGTAAAACCTCTATGATTGAGCGGTACTTTCATTGACCATAATACCTTGATCCAGTATGGCTAGGATAGTTTAGATAATATCCTCTGCAATCTGTCAGTGTCATGGTTTCAGACTCTATTTCAGCTGTGAGAGTCAGTCCTGCTCAGTGGCAGCAGTCCCCCACCTGTTGTAGTGTGTGGCTATGCAACGTGTTCTCTGTGTTCAGCTTTGGAGTACCATTACCTGGCTTGAATAGTTTCCAAATTGCTCCTTGCCTGGCAGAGGTGCTGATTGATTCTTGGAATCTCTTTAAGAGAGGGATTTATGTACTCTGAGAGCAAGATCACAAACAAGGGAGGGGAAGAAAGAAAGGAATGGGGGGAAGACATTAGACACAGTGAAGAGGCAGAAAATAGGAGCATGTATTGTGAGAGTGAGAAATGCAAATGGGAAATTTGCAACTCAATGTGAATGGCTGTACAGCTGCACAAATCACAGTATCGTTCTTAAGTCTGCTATGTGGTTAAACGAGACACAGGAAGTAGCAGCATTATGTTTCCACTGATACACTTAAATGTGTCTCACCAGGGGTAAAGTTTACAGGCTTTCATACCCTGTGGTGCAAGTTTTTTCTGAAGGATGGATACCACCACATGCTGCTTTCTTCATTATTGCTCAGTAGTGCTGAATCATTCAGGTTATAATGGTGAAATAATAATGGTGCTATGCAATCTAAACCAAATTAAATATAATAACATCTATTTATTTAAATGTATTTATTTAAGTTTATTATTTTTGTGTATATCAGAAGATGTCTGTGATTACTGTTGTTATACTAATGATACAAACAAGAATGCTTGTTAGAATTATTGATGTTTTCCTAATTGGTCATTTAGGTTTGGATGACATGAACTGTTGGGGAATTTGCAGTTTTGTATATTTATGTTTATGACTTATGAAGATATTAAGCTTACTATTTTAAATGGAAAGGACAGTAGCTACTGGAAAGAACAAATAAATCATATAGGCAAAAGTATTACACATGTTATAGTATGGCTTTGGGTTAGTGTGTTGTTTTATATTTTACATATTTCATTTAAATAGATATGACGATACAGAGGTTGAGCTCGTTTGTTTGCTGTGTGGGCTTAAATATGTCTCTTGTTTTGTTTTGTCTTCCTGTCTTGTTTTTTGCTTTGTCATTAAGATTGTGGGTCTTGCTTTTGTTGATGTGGGGAGTGAATACTGTATATACTGAGAAATCTACATAAAATCTTCCTTTCTTTTTTAAATTCTATTTTAAAAGTTGACATGTATCCATTTTAAGTATCTACAACTGTGCTACACTTCCTTCTGTATGTTAGTTTGGGTAAATGGACATAGCATCATTTTGTCTCGTGCAAAGAGTTTAATACTTAAGGATGAGATTTCTGTACCCTTATTGTCAACAAAATTATGTGCAGAGCCAAACCAACAATGAACTTCTACGTACAAGTATTGTGTATAAATCTAAAGCCTGATATATCTTATCTTATTCTTCTATGTTGCAGATCTCTGTCATTGCCCAAACACTATTACAAATATTAAAAACATGGTAGTGAGCCACACTGGGTGTTTCTTCACCTCCAAGAATTTGGTCATATAGGTTTGCTTAGAAATGGCTTCAAATACTAATATCAGTGATAATAATTGAATAGACACCACTGACTGCACATGTGTAGAACAAAGCTCTGAAAATAGATTTGTATTCAATAGAATTAATAAGTCACCAGAACAGAGCTTTGTTAGCTCATTGTGCTAAATATCACAATGTCTTGAATTTATACTACATTGTCTATTGTCTAGTCTGAGTAAGAAATTTCAAATGATGGAAGACAAAGCAAAAACTATCAAGCCATGCTAAACTCAGACTAACACTCATCATGTCACGTTACTAGTGATATGGCTGATATTTGGGCATGAGGGTCATCCACAGCAAACTAGACTAGGTTGCAGGTCCCTCGGTGTGCGTTTACAACTCCACAAGCAGTTTATTAGTTCAACAGTAAAGATGTGTTTGTGGGAATGCAGCATTCCTGAGGTATGAACTGAATGGTGCACCCGGCCCCAATGGGTTTAAGTCAACAGACACAAAGGGGAAAAAAAACAATCGCAGTCTGCTCCTGGAGGAAACAGCCATCTCACGGTGTGGGTTAGAACCATGCAATAACGCTGAGGGGAGGAAGGATTGGTTTCCAGAACGATGTGTGCCTGTGGCGCATTCCTGCCCAGCTTTGTGAATGCATCAACATAAATTGAGGCAAGGAATAAAAGCTGTGTCACTGTGCTGAGGCGGCATTGTGTTACTGCCTGTCTGAAATATGTTACAACAAAAAGGTTGACAGGTTGCTGCCTTTGATCTGTGTAACTTCAATGCTTTGTGCCTCGGCTAAGAGATGGGCTGATATGGCAATGCTTAAACTGCATTCTTTTGATCATCCCTTGACATTAACACACTTACGGTTCATACGCATGATCACATATGTGAAGCTCATGCGTGTAAATATGCATGCAGTAGCCATGTATTCACACTGAATAATCATCTTCACTCTCAAAATGAATGCTAATATGCGAAAACATGCATTTGCAACATGCATACAGAGACTCACAACATTAAACCATGATGAGAAAATTCACCCAAGATTTGCTTCTTGTCATGTACTGCAGTGGCCTGAGAAGACTTCAGGTATCGTCAATTATGCAACACTGAGCAAAATCTGTATACCTTCTACTGTATTTTATGAATAAACCCGATTCTCATGTCGTCAAATGCTGTTGCTACTGTATCTGCAGTAGCATAATCTTCACCACAAAGATCTTATCATGTAAATTCCACCATGCACATTTTCATTTCATCTAGAGTTCTCAAGAGAGAATTACCTCCACAGTTGGCACAAAAATGTTCTTTTTTTTTCCTTTGGTGGGAAGGGAAAATGTAGCACACACTCCATTCTCTTTTCCAAATGTGGAATTGTAGTGACTTCAACAAGCAAGCCTCCAATTGAGGTTTCCGTCCACGAGAAGTGCAATCACTTATTTGGTAGTAGAACCCAATTCCTGCTCCACTCCAAACCACAGGAATGCTTTGTTTGCTTAAAAAAGATGCATAACTGAGCACTGAAAAACAATTTAAAATGCTAAGGAGTTTTTGGTTGTTTGGGCGTCAGTGTTAAACATTTTGTGTTTAAGGATGGAGAGTTCTTAGGGAGACCAGGAATGAGAAGCATAAAGTATATATAATGAATAAGAGGTGGGTGGTGAAGTGTTTGTCACAAGTGCAGCACATATTCAAGCCTGCCCTGTGAAACTGAGGAACCAGTGATGATCAGAAGACACTGACCATAGATTAGATAATAAATCACCATATTGTCAAATAGTATCATAAATCTAATACTCTCTACCATATGGTATGCCAGATGATAGGCTTTTGCATTTGCTTGTGCAGTCAATCTGTATTTTCCCACTGAAATATGTGTGATTTAATGTAATGAAGACATAATAATAGCTTACTTATAGTCTATAAGTAAGCTATTATTATGTGCTCTATTATAGCTATAGGAAACAGTGTTTTCCAGAGACAATGACAGGACATAAGCAACATTAAAATGTCCTGCATGAGGTAAAAAGTTAACTATATAACCTCCAACAGCTCACATAAAGGAAAGAACATGTTATTAATCGTTAACTAAGGTCATTCTGTAAAAAAAAAAAAAAAAAAAAAAAAAAAAGGTTATAAGACACTGAAGCAGAGTCAGTGTCAACCAACCTAATGCTATTTGGATGGCTGATCCAGATCCAACTCAATTATCTGGGACCCAGGAACAGTTTAAGACCCAAATTGGCAGATCTGATCTGAAGGGGCCTAAAAGGAGGACAATAAGGAGTCAGAAGTTCAGTTATATACTCCAACACCAGAACATGAAAGGTACTGTATATAGAATAGCATTTTCTTTATTTGAATTGCGACATATATTGTACAGATTATAAAGCCACCTGAAGCAAATGTGTGATTGTGGGCTATATAAATGAAATTGATTCGACCTAACTTGACCCAGAATAGAATAAAAGAACATTTGACATTGAAATTTATTTTGACACACATAAAGTTGACCATATGCAGTGTGTTGTAACTCATTGCTTAAAATCTCTGTAAGCTCATTACTTCAACTATCTTTAATTTGAATTTCATCTGTAGCCTGCTAGTGTAGAAAAGTTCCCAACACTTCACACATAATACTTCCTAACAC
Organism: Scomber japonicus; assembly: GCF_027409825.1. Classification (NCBI taxonomy): domain Eukaryota; kingdom Metazoa; phylum Chordata; class Actinopteri; order Scombriformes; family Scombridae; genus Scomber; species Scomber japonicus. The sequence goes on along the minus strand of NC_070583.1, from coordinate 29,568,609 downwards.
CTAATAGGTCAGAGGATGAAACGCCTCCTATGGGCGGATGCAATCTTACTGGTCTCTATTTCTAGTGCCCGCCTTATTTCTCACAGAGATCTGCGCGCCATTGGCTAAGGGAACCTGATCGTGCGCACTAATTTTTCCGGTGTGCGCCTGATTGGTAGGTTGTGGGCGTTTACGTCACGACTCTGCCAGCTGATCGGAGTGAGAAGCCGGTTTGAAGAGAGGAGTAGGACAGGAGAGAGAGACCGGGGAGGGAGCCCCGAGGAGCAGCGAGCAGCACGGGGTGGGACCGGCCAACCGGATACTCAGCTTGGACCGTTTTTACAGTTCTTCTTTTTTAATGGTTTAAACGTTAACACCGAGGGGGGACACACAGGCTTGTCAAGGGAGGGGGGGAAACTTGCGTGCTCTGCGTCTCGTCGAAACCTCTGGAAGTGACAGAGAAAAAAAAAATTGATTGAGAGTTAAGGTGTGGCTGGGGGTTTCTGTAAGGCTTGTGCACTAAAAAAAAAGGTTACAAAACTGACTGTTTCTGCCGGAGAGTGCTCGCTCAGGCCAGAGACTCTTCTGTCTTTCAGTGGCTTTTAACAATCTGCGGTCATTTTCATTACATAACAAATGTATTGCCATCTTGATGTGCGTTCCTTTTGACTTAAAACGCTTGCAGTAGCATACATTAATTAGACTATTACGCAGGAAAGAAGTAAGTCGAGTATTTTTTTTTTTATTTTTTATTTTTTTGCTGTTTGTTTCACAGCTCGCTTTCATAAGTCTGTGAAATGTAATGGACGTGGCAACTTTACAGTAGCCAGCCCTGCTGAATGCCACAGGCAAACAGGGCGTGGGGGAAACAGCCCGAACAGAGCCTAATATCCCTCAAATCTTACCCAAGCACGGCTCAATTGCGCATATTTTGACGTGATATAAGCGTACTGGCAAGTGCCTCCGTGGAACCAGTGGATTTACCTGAAGCAAAGTAAGTGCGACTGTACAATCCATTTTACAAACTTTTTAGCGGTGGTGACATTTAAAGGCCACGAGAGAGGGCGTGCCACGGTCTTATCTTAAAGGTAATTTAGCATTTTTAACCATTCTGTTCAGATCTCTTAACATAAGAAAACGGGATGGTTTCTTTGCAGTAGACTGGTGTGTCGGTCGGTAGGGGCCTATATATATATAAATCAGTATTTTTCTACAATGCGAGATTATCACTAGAATAAGATATGGGACGGGTGTGTCTTTACCTTGGCTAAAAACGTTTGGGTCTTTTGAATGAATCTGAAACTAGAAGCAAAGGGAGGCATAAGAGTTGATCTACATTACAGTAGTCTCCTCGACTTGTCAAAGAAGTGAAAATATCGAGGAGTCATTGCTCAGTCCTGAGATGGGTTTATGACACACTAACTCAGTCATAATTGAGTGCGCAGGCAGAGTAACCCTGTATAGTCTAATTAAGATAAGCTTTAAGTCGAGAGAAAAGCAGATAGAGTGAATTCCTCGAGGCCCCACCCTTTGCAGCGCAATATGGATGTGGAGAGTTGCCCCCACCTCCTCCTCCTCCTCCTCTTCTCTCTCTCTCTCTCTCTCCCCTTTCTCTCTCTCTCTCTATCTCTCTCTCTCTCCCTCCGCGTCATTCATTTCCCCTTTCAAGCTTGTCTTATGCTGTTTTTTCCTCCTCAGTATCCCCAGGTGCCTACAGTAGATTCAGAAAGACCGTCTGGTCTTATAACCAACTTTAGATCATGGGACCAGGACGTACTTCCAGGTATCTACGGACGTGTTAATTGATGGAGGTAAGGTGGGACTGTATTTGATTCAACCTGTGGAATGTGTAGAGCCGTATTATAACAGTATAAAGATATGCTTTGTTTGTCTAGTTAACCAATGACATTTAAGACCTGTGACAATTTGGAGAGTTTGGTGCACATTTTAGTTTTCAGCCTTTTTCGGTTACTTTTTATTTGTCATTGTTTGCTTTTTTTTTCTTTTACTGAGCCTCTATAACCAGAGTACACTCAGTTCTCTACCAAAGAATTTGAGCTTTGGAACCTGAGCTTTAGATAAGTTGTCATATTTTAACCCACCGCCTTCCTAAATTTTGAAATCTTTAAACGGAGATTGCATAAGCAAAGGTTCGAGGACCCTGAACACTGCCAATAACATTACATAATTCCTGCCTCTACAACTCATAGAAAATCAGGGGGCAGAGTGCATAGATTGGCTAAACTTGCAACAGGTTGATGGACACAACGCAGTAACTAATTCACTAAGGACTGGCTGCCGAGGAGCAACTCCCCGTCTTTCCATTCTGTTTTGCAACCAGTGGCTTTTTCCACCTGCATCCCATCTATTTCATCCAAATGACAGCTCAGACCTTGTCGCCTCGGAACTTTGAAAGGCATAAAAGCTCCTGATGGATATCTTGACCTTGTGCAAATAATGGCCATTTCTGTTGGAGGATGACTTGTCTTCCCTTCTCCCAGGTAGTAGCTCAGAGGGGTTCATTAAAGGCTTCCTTTGCTGCTTATTTTCCTATGGGCCCATGCTGTACTGACAGGCTTATTTGGTTAAATTGCTTAAGTAACCTCCCCTCCTCCAATCCTACATAATGTCAAAAAGTAAATGTGCTTTTCTGGCCGGATATGCTCTGGAAATGCTTGTTAGCTGCAAGGGGGCTCACTCCAGCTTCCCCCAGTTGTCTGCCCTTTCCCCAAGAGTGCCCAGCCTGCTGTAATTATCTACTCTTTGGCTATGAATAGTGAATTATACATGATGCTGCAGGCCAGTCAGAGTCCAGGTCACTGGACACATCTGGATTATCAGGATGCCACAATTTGAACGTTCAAAATCACGGCTGTTTTCAAGAGAATTAGCCTCGGTGTTAATTATGTTGAAGTCGCAGCACATGTCCCACCCACACTCCGTGTAGGAAGTGGTCTGTTGGAACTAGTTTCACATATATGAGTCTGATGACGCATTGACTAGACCTCATTCACTTAAGCTTACAGTGATGCATTTTGACTGTTTAAAAAAAAAAAGGTATGAAAGTCCTGTTATTGTTTTAAGAGTCATGATTGTCTTTTTTGTTGATTTCCACTACATGAAATATGATCCAAGTTAGAATTGTGCATCAATGTCACAGTTTTAACATAAAATAGGAAGTGAATCTGCAACCTCAGTAGCTGCATTCTTGCAATTCATGGGTTATTACTGTCGCTTTGTGAGGAATTCAATTACTTAGAAATCTTCAGTTGAGTTGTTGCTCAGATGGTGCCCTTATTCACCACTACAGATTTTTTTTTTGCTTTCACTGATTATACAGTAGCTACATTGTACCAACCAGTACTGTTAAGAAGTCACCACCTTATGCACTCTCGTCCGCCCTCTTTCTCTCCTTCTCCCCTTTTGCCATCTTGTTTGAATGTTTGCTTTGTCTGAGCTTTGATTAGTCAGCCACATTGGATTGACCTATGTATGTGTGTGTTAGTTGTTAGCCGGCACAGTTGTTATCTCTGCATGGCTAGATGTGATTAATACAGCCGTCCAGCGGTGACGTCCATAGCGCCACTCCCCAGACAGACACACACAGAAAGGGCATGCAAGAGGGGAACAAGATTGAAATCTGATGTTTGCGCTGGTAATTTTATGTCCTTGTGCCCTATGACCTACAGTTACATGTTGAGTCATCCCAATAGTCAAAGATTTTGTGGTTATGTGACTACATTTATCGCTCTGTATGTGTGTGTGTTTTGAGTATTTGTCTTAATTTTATGCAAATGTATTGTATTTGTGGGTCAGCAAATTGGTAAGGATTTAGCCTGCGAGAACAACAGGCTTTCAACTAAACTTTCCAAAATACCCGCAGAAAGATCTGGAACCGTTTTGCCCCATCAGTGTTGCTGACATTGATCAAAACCAAAGAATGTGAAAAATATGTCATTTGATGAGTCACTCCTCCTCCGCAAAGTTGAGCTTGTTGAATGACCATCAAGTGGCTTGGTCTAACTGAGCAGGACTGAACATTGACTGTTATTGATGGTCAATCAAAGGGGGGAGGATCTGCGGTGGAAATGCGGTAGCTGCAGTGCGGTTGCACATTTTTATAGCCACACCCAGGCAGCCCATCAGAGGCTCTGAGCTGCTAGCTTTGCCTAGCTTTTGGCAAAGATTGATTTTTAACACACTTCAAGATTAGTACTGCATTTTTTTTTAGTTTAGTTGAATATTTAAATGTAAGTTGAAAAAAAATAAGTCTAGGAATTGTAAGTGGTTTGAAAGGGTGTGTGCCTGCGACTGGTTAAAACCAGAAAAGCTTCTTGGCAGATTTCATTATGCTGTACATAGGTGTGTGTGTATCATCTGATGGAGAAACAGATGTACTCTCTGTCTGTGCTTGTATGTGCACACATTCACAGAACAATGATGTGTGGGTGTGTGCAGCACGGCTAAGTCTGAGATATAGTAGTTGGTGATGCATCGCTGACAGTATTCCAACTGTGTCCCAGACGATAACTGCTTCATATGGAGAGAGATTGTCACCGCTCCTCATCAGGCCAGTGTGTTTCCCAAACCATCCCCATACCCATATGTACAACACATGTTGCATTATGTGTACATGCCCACTGGAAAAGTTCTCTCTAGCAACAAAAATGCTAAACTAACAACAAATGAATTGTTTTACCAAGCACTGCTGAATGCATGCAAAATGAGGACTACACTGGTAGAGTAATCGTGACCACTCTTCTGCCAGGCTCGGCCTCAGAGACATGCAATAAACCAGGATGTTTCTACCTGGAGTTGCCAGCATGCACAGAAAAGGTTTGAGCCTTGTGATGATTAACAAATATATTAACCTCTGATATGTATGTGTGCACACATACTGATGTCCTAAAAAGGGCAACTAGGTTTCGTTTTTCAGTTTTCTGTAGGTGACCCAGTTAAAGAACCGGGACTATTGTGCCTTGTAGATTTTGCGCTCGCACTCATATATAGATAGACCTAGAGCAAGTAGCCTGAGGGAACAGATATTTCTTTCAAGAAAGTAACCACAGCAGGTGGTATTCAAGTAAAGAGACCTAAATGAAACATCATGGTACGCTCTGGGTCTGAATTTATGGGTCCTCATTTGTGAGGCATAGTAACGTCTAGTATCATGCTGGCATCAGTAGAGCTCAACTAGAGCTGTATTAAGATTATTTTAGGCTGAAGCAAGACTGCAGCACACTCAGCTCTGGGCTGGTTTCTGTAGGGCCGGCGGCGAGGAGCTGTGGGCCTCTCGGCAGACCGGCTGGAATGTGGACCATATGTAGCAGGCATCCCAGGAATGTAACTCGGCCTTGCTGAACTGACCAACCTAAAGACACAGAGAGACTGAAGCAGGATACGGAGGAGAGGAAGGGATAAAATAAAGGTAGAGCAAGGAAATGATATTAAAGGACAAAATAGATCACGGGGGAAAAAAGCTATGAGCAAGAAGAGAGCTAAACCAGGCACTTGAGTGATCAGTGTAGTAAAGATTGGAGGGTGGAGAGAGGGAGAGAAGTGGTAGAAAATACTAAAGACAAGTAGGTGCATACTCTAAAAAAACTCGAGTACACATTACTTATTTTTTTTTCAACAGCTGTCTTCATCAGGGTACTGCAGACAGGTTTTGTGGTGAATGAGAGATGGCGTTGTTAGTGTGGACCACACTGGTGTTCAATCAATGCACCAATAATCACAAACAGGTGATAATAAATGGCCATCAGGGTATTATTACAGCTTAATGAATACCACTAGTCTAGTCCACTGAAAAAATCAATCAATCAGTTGACTAACTGCTGGTTTCCAGCTTCTCAAATGTGTGGATTTCCAGCTTTTCTCTGTTTTAAATCATTTAAACATGTAATACTTTTGAGTTTTGGGCAGCTTACTATATTTTCCTCTGAAATTAATCAATTCATTAAAGATTAATTCACAGATTAATCAATAATGAAGATACTTGTGTCAGATCTACACCCATGTTTAAAAAAGAGCAGTTTTTGAAGCTACTACTTTATTTTTAAGTACTTGAGTGCTTCTATGTCCACCACCTCTTTAACTGAAAATGTTAGAAAAACTGTTTTTAAACACCCCAAAAAATATCTTGTAAATGTCATATTTAATGTATTAAATAAACATATGTACAGTGTAGTAGAGGGTATGTTATATGCTGTGGATGAGCTTTAGTTCATAAGGAAAATGAGAGATGGGGTCATTCTTGGTGGGGCGTCAAGCCAGTGTCCTTCCAGCTCACTAACTCAGAGTGAATGTCTCTTTCTCGTCTCTGTTAGCTTAGCGCACTCTGCTCTCCGGCCATCTGGGTACAGCTGGGGTAAGAGCAGCAGGATACACACACTTATACAAACATTCTCTCTTTTTTTTCTCTTTCTTTTTAATGTATCATACCCCAGTGATGCCTCCTCCACACACATACACACCCTGTTTGGTGGAGTGTGATGAGCCCGTGGTTGCATGGTGGTTGACCTCCACTTGCCAAGTAAACTGTCATCAGCTTATCATTTCATCGTCTGTCAGTGTGATAGATCTTACTCCCTTTTCCATCTAATGAGAAATGTAGCTAAAACAATCTTTACATAGTGCAGGGACCCACCTATATTAGCACTGTAACCCTGTATTGATCCTTATCTGCAACTGGAGATGATAGGCTAAAGACAATTTGGTTTGGACTGATGTTGATACTGTGACATGTTCACTGTCATCTCGTCATGTTTGTGAATTCAAAAGACCTACTTACAACGGGTCTTACACTTTCCGACTTTTATCTTCCTTTTTTTATGCTTCATCTAATAAGATATACACCCCAAGCGGAGTCTCGACTGGCTACTAACGGTGCGCTGTTGAGTTTTCAAATCACTATGTTGTGGTCTTGTTTGTTTATCCTTGAGGACAATTTAAAAAAATAAACTTTAAATTGTCCTTTTTTTTACATAAATGTTTGCCTGCTAGCAGTCTTTTCTTCTTCACTGTCTTTTGTTGATGCATTGCTACATTTCTTGGCACTGCTACCACATACGCATAAATGGAATAGTGTGAAACTGGAAACATGTACATGCTCATAGAAAGATTGCCTGATAGCATTACCTGTGGTCTAAAGCCCACTGGGTATATTTAAACTTATGTGAAAGTTTGGCTTTTTCCTTGTAGTCTTCTTCAACCCTTTCACTTGTTGCGTTTTCTTCAGTTTGGAGTGGACCAATGGGGGGTACAAGCATGACAGAACCTAAACTTAGCTAAAAAGTGCACATATAGAGACAGATTGGGGTGCAGAGGGCAAAAAAAATGTTCTTTATTTTTGCTATTTGTGTAAACCACATCTAGTTTATGCAGTGTTGAGAATTTAAGACAGAGAGTAAAAGGTGATAGAGTCACATGACAGAGCAAACCTGGTACTTTTGTCAGGTAGGCAACCCGTGGTTTGTGAGGAAATGGCATTGGTCAGTGGAGAGATGTGCATGGTCTAAAACATGTTTCAACCTTCTATATCTTTTTCTCTTTCTCTGGAGGGAGGATGGGTGGGGCAAAAGGATGATACTGAGGAGATTCTCGGGATTCGTACCATGCATGGGCAGCTGCCACTTCTTATTCATTTGCCCTGCAGGCATTTCCTGTCTTTCAGCACGCTTACTAAACTGCTAGTTAGAGGGGGAGGGCGACAAAGGATATATATACAGAAAGAGAGGGAGGGAGAGAAAGAGAGAAGGAGGATGAATTCATAAGGACTATAGGGGCATTTAGCCAGAGCAAGGGATGGACACAAACAGATACATAGAGAGAAACAATGTAGTCTTTGACACACTTCTTCCCAGTGGTAGGAAGGGAGATGACAGCCGGAGGAAGCACACAAATCTTTTCTTTATGTTTGGCCCCTTTAGCCAGCGTTCACACCCCTACTTCCACCCCTCTGTTTCTGTATCTCTCTATCTCGGGAGCTCTCTCTCTCTGTTCAGTTATATATTCCAGAGGAGGGTGTGATGCTGTGTTTGTGTATCTGTGTGTTTCTGTGTGTGTGTGTGTGTGTGTGTGTGTGTGTGTGTGGGTATGTGTAGATAATCTGACACACAGTGTCCTTCACAGGAGCTTGCATCAGACACACACACACACACACACACACACACACACACACACACACACACACACACACACACACACACACACACACACACACACACACACACACACACACGTACGCAGATTCAGAGTCATGCTGCGTCATTGTCTCATCTGTGCGTGGTAGGTACCAGGTTGTCTGCTCTCACTTCATGACATCACTGGGGCAGAAACCACCCTGCCTCCCTCTACCTACACACATGCACACACACACACTCTCCATACTGTTCCCATGCATTCATGTCTCCAGATGCTCAGTATAAAATCCTGTTAAGACGTTCTGCAAGACTTTACTGAAAGGGTCATTTCCTCTTCCTCTCCCCCACCTGCTGAATTCCTGCCAATTGACATCACCTCTTCCTTAAGCAAATACCATCGTGCAACAAGCTGTGCTCACTGGATCAAAGCGGGTTACAAAGCTTCACACATGTGGATAATGACTGTAGCATAATTGCTGTCAGGTTGTCGTATTTGAATGTATATATTTGGAGCAAAAAAGCCTTGTTGAGATGTGACCGTATAGTTGAATTACTTGTTTCTGCCATGTTCCATGAATCCCACCAATAGTGCAGTCTTTCTCTGCGTATTCCCCTTACTCTGCTTCATCCCCAACACTCCAGCTTCAGCACCTAAATTAGAAGAAAACCTTTTATTACTGCAATTTAGGACATGACTGGATGTTTCCTACCAGGGGAACAGCTGTACTAGACAAAACTCTTATGAGGAGCATATTAGCCTTTTACGGGGCTTCAGTCCATGCTCGAAGAACGCCTGACGCACGTTCCTGTTTTCTACTACTGAAAGTTGTTGTTCCACTTCCAGCTGTAGCTGGTTTCATTCTGAACCATGAATTCATTTTCAGATAAAGAGCAGCCATGGGCACAAAGACAGATTATACATGCGTGCACTCTCCTCCCTCCTTTTCTGTCACAAGTGTCAAGTGGCATTTCATAATTCACATGGCATGTTGTGAGAGAATGAGCTGGTCATACAGGACGTGGACCCCCCCCCCCCCCCCCCCCCCTTCCCCCAGGCTCGTTCGGATACTTCATACACATACATTATCCCTCTTTTGTACACTCAAAATGATCAGTATACTCCTCACTCCAACCTCATCTCTCTTGCTTGGTCATTTTGAGAAACAAGCAGTACGTATGAATTACACTTCAGGAATGTTAACTTGGGTGTGTGTGTGTGTATGTGTTTGTTTATTTATTTGTATGTATATGTGTCTTGAGGTCCGTTCCATTTCTCCTAATCCCATTTGAGGCTGTAGGAGGAATGCGCTGACAAATATATTGATCCATTGTCAACTGGAAAGCAATTTGTTGTGGCCTTGGGAGAAAGATTAAGGGGGTTGGGTGTGCACATATGATCGAGTGCAGACCAGTAGAAATTGGGATTATGGCACACCACGCTTTGAGTGTGTGCAGACGCCGAGGATGGAATTTTAATAATCATTTTTGCTCCAAATAGTTTTGACTAGTCGTCCATAATTTAAACATTTAATGTGGCTGTAAATAAAGTTTGTAAAATCTTCGAGCACTGCAATTACTAACGTAGATCCTTGACTACATCTGGAGGAGTGTACCCAAATGGCACAGCTGACTGGACAAGGTTAAAGGTATCAAAGAACTTGCACTGATAGTTATGCCTTTGTGCAGCAGATGTGCCAAGGTTTTCCTAAGAATAACTCATTTCACATGAACTCCAGACCGAAGGAGGCATTTTATTGGTTGAGCTTTGTGCTTTCAGTGGCATAATTGAGCAATGGCTGTTTTTTACAGCATCTACTTTACTGTAACGGTCAGTATTAAAAAATCCCCTCCAGACCTGTCTTCAGATATATATGAAAAACTCTACCTTAATAATAATTTGTGTCTGATATGGGTTTTACATCTTGTTCCTTTCCCTCATTAAAAATTCCAGAAACTATAAATATGCTAATACTTTTCTTTGTATAAGCTTAACTGCTAGACAAATGAAGTCTCCTACATTACTTTATAGTCAATTTTTCAGTGTTTGTGCTTCAAGTTTCCTCATCACACTTGTGTAAATTGAATAATGGACCAAGATTGGCTTCCAATATTTGTGATGTCACAAATTGTGCTTGAAGGTCCACCCTTTAAAATTACATTTTTAATTAGCGCAGAGAAAGTTTCCACCTTCAGTAGATGAATGTGAGAACAATCCTTAAGTGTCAAACTCTGGCCATACATCATTCTGCACACTGAAGCTCAAACCTCTAACTGCAGGAACAAGAAGAAAAACACATTTTTGGTTTTTAGGGGGACTTTAATATCATAGATTATAGGCAGATTTGAAAAGGAATGCTAGTGAAAATATGTCTTGTATTATTTTTGTGGCCTTGATTGACATTTATCATGTTTCCAAGGCCGCAAATAGCAACCTCATCTCTCTATGCAAAAATTCCATTTTTTTAGGACTCGTAATGATATGGTCATTACTTCTACAGTATATACATTTTTGATTGAGACGGAAACTGGATCACACAAATGTAACTTTTGTATTTTATGTGTTGACAGATTTTTTTTTTTCTTTTATTGTAGAGGTCAGTTTGAGACAGGAGAAACTCACTTGGATATGTTTGATTGTTATGCTACTATTCATCTTATTACTCTGGGGCGTGCCGTGAGCATGCTGTTATAAAACTAACATTAGCTGTTCTGCCAAGCCTGCGGCTTTCAAAGGAAAATATTTTAGATACCAAACGAGGCTGGGTGATGTTTCTTGAAATTTGTTCTTGAGAATTTCTTGGATATTATTGATGCCTTCAGAAGGAAGATAAGAGGCTTGCTAGAATCTGTTGCAAAGCTGCTCTCATTCTTATAACACAGGAAGCACAAATGTAAGATTATCCAGCCCTTATGGAAAATAATGATGGCATACTCAACTGCATTACATTTGGCTTTCATCTTTGAGTGCTAATTTCTAGTACCTCTGTGTTCGCTTTTTGACATTCAGCTTATATTACGCCCTTTGCAATAGATTTTGGACTTGGAATGGCATTCTTTAGATGATTCATAGGGCTTCCCGTTCGTTTATGTGGGCCAAGTCATTCCCTTCACAACCCTCTGGGATATATTATTATTGGCATTTGTCCATTCTCCATCCTCTAAATATTTTTTTAGTCATACTTCAGCAATTACACATCAGTCAAATTTACAGAGAAAGCCTATTACTGCTCATAGCATGCCCACAGCTGCCTCCCAATAAGTTAAGTTGCACAGGAAACAAACAAGGGTGTTTTCCACCCTTCAAAGGCAGCGCTCAGTGTGAAGTCATACCACTTAACAGTACATAATGATATTTGGCTATTTTACAAAGCGTCATAAGGATATAATTTATTCTTTGGTTAATGTGTTACATTTAGCCAAACCTTACTTTAGTTTCAACTTTTGCCCTCAGCCTAACCCTTGCGTCCACTAAACACCTTTTGGCCTGGTCTTTATCCAAGTGTGAATTGTGTGTGATAGCTTAACAGATATTTAGTCCATCTGTCTCCAAAGACGTCACTGTTCTGACATGTTGCTGCTTGCCTATGAGTTTTTCTTTTGTGTATGGTAAGACTATAAAACTTAATTAACCTTATGGGATAAAGAGTTGTCTTAATCTTCACTGCCTCCGAAGAACCTGAAAACACCTGAAGCACAAACATAGATGTCTGTGCACGTTGACCTCAGAGTATGTCTTAATTTGAGGGCAATAGGCTTTGTTCTACATGGTTTAAGTTATCGGCTGCACACAGACAACCGTGCTTGGATCACTCATACCATACACGCACCGTGTGCTCCTTGTGTGTTTGCGTATTTGTGCGTACACACTCGGAACAGCCATTTTCAGCCTGTTGCTTAGGCTGACTGTAATTGTCCTGGGAATCGTCAGCTCTGTGTAATAAATCACTCCTCTGGTACACTGTGTTCTCCACTCTGGAATGGCCTCTGTGTGCATGTAGGGAGCATGCTTAACATATCGTGAGCAAAGGAAAAAACATAGCTAAGGAATAATAGGGATTGAAATGACATTTACAGAAAACAAAATTCTGTCACCATTGGCTTTTTATTTCCCAGAGGCATAACTTAATTTTTTAATGCGGTGGGAAATGAGGATGTAAATTAATTTTATGTCGTCCTTTTTATGTTTTGAACCTTTTGATGCTCATTCTTTTATTCCTGTCAGTTTTCCCTTGAGCCTTGCATGTCCAGACAGCCTGGATTTTTTTTATTCAAATGTTCATACAAATGCATCTGATGCCTGCGGTATGGAAATGATTGCAGATTGCATCAAGCTAAAATAACTGTGGCATGATTAACATTGTCCTTAATGAAAAAAGTGTCATAACTTGATTTTCTTTTACCCTCCCTATACTACAGGTGAAGATGGTGCATATGGGTGAGTCAAGTTCTCATTCCTGTAGAGTGTCGAATTTCCAGCTAATGTTATGACTTCACTCAAATTCTTCAGTTTACAGCAGATATTTGTGCTAGCTGGGTTTACCGAGGTTTTAAATGTGAAGTGCTTCTTTCATTGTACAAGGCCAGAGGGAGGCTCGTTGTTCCACCCTGTGTCATATCAGGGTTATTGCATCGTTTCCAGCCTTTTTTTCAGTTTTCTCGTAGTCGTGGCAATCCTTGACCTTGTTAGTGTTTATTGCCCCCTTTACATTATCCTTTTTCTGTCTGTTTGTATTCCTTCTATCTGCTTACCCCTATCCCCAGTCTTCCGTAAAACTGTAATATTCTTTACAATTTAAACACAAGAGGAAACTTATCTCCTCACTTGTAACAAGGACCAACATAGCTATCAGGTGCCTCTTTACAAATTTGCTCAATGAGTTTCAAGGAGGTGGCTTTGCCCTGGATTCCATCTCCAATATTACCCGCCCACAATGGATCCCTCTAGATTTAGTACAAGATCGAGCCCCACAGCTCATTCAGAAACTTTTACTCAAACTATTCTCAGTGGAAGAGGATTGACGGTCACATTGAGAGAGAGAGAGAGAGAGAGAGAGAGAGAGAGAGAGAGCGCGCGTGTGTGTGTGTGTGTGTGTCTGCCGTCCAGAGCTTTCCACTGTTGCTCAGAGCAGCGTGGGGTTCATTGAGTTTCCAGGGGTTGCTGGGTTCGCGGTGCTGCTGAGAGCTAGTTTGCCCAAAGTCCTGTCCTTGAACTGTGAAAGAATATGCTGCTAGGGAAAGGCTTTTCAGACTGACTGACTGCAATAGTTGAAGTCAGGCCAGCTGAATGGAATCCAGGCAAGACAAATCCAGGGCTACTCGTAAGTATTACACAGTGGCCAGCTGAAAGGGGATGTTAAAGTGGTACATCACGTAAAGGGTTTTCTTGTCACTTTCAATCTCTTACACTTGATCTAGCCATTGTTAAACTCTCAAAACTATTTTGTAGCAAAGAAGATGATGGCTCAAATTGGCCCCACTTAAGGGCTTCATCCTTCTACCAACATTTCTTAAACTGACATTTACTGGGATGCAATATTAGGGAGTTTTCTCAAGGTGAAATAACAAAATACTTGACATGTTGGTGAAGCAGTCGTGCACACCCAAGGGAGTGGAAGTGTCTCAACTGCAAGGAAAAATTCCTTCATTCAGCCCTGTATGGCTGCTGTAAACTGAACTGCCCCACAGGACAAGAGCTGTTTTCTATCAGGAGTTCCAGGCTGTAACCAGAGGCCGAGCTATCTAGCTAGCAAAAACTTCTGTATTCAATTATAGCGAAAGCAGAGAGAATGCTAAAACAGTAGGCTGGCATGTGTGATGCTGGTACACACACGCGGCTCGTCTGTTTATGCGTGCACGCACATCTTTGAAATAAAAAAACGCCGTAAACCGCAGTATTCACAAATAAGGACAAAAGAATGTTATAAAGTTTTTTCTCTCTGGTATCTTTCTCTCTCCCTTTCCCTAAAACCTCATCACCTCTTTCCCACAAGTTCCCCTTAACGCCAGCACAGAAAGAATCAGAAGCTGATTTAGTGTGTATGTGTTATTGTGCCAAGCTGCAACTAGCATGGCCAAAAGCTGAAACCAATGTGGATAAGCTTTAAGACAGAGAACCAGTCATGGTTGCTAGATATTGTCTCCATATAATCTCCAACTGCATAGAATTCCATTGAAAAGATCCCTAATTTTCTCCTGTAATGCTTAATTGTTACTTTTTGTCATGAGAAGGTAAGGTCTTGCTAATGTTTAAGAATCATTGTTTTATTAAGGAGGTATTTGGGCTTAAACAGAAATATGTTTCAGGGTGTGTTTGCTTGATTGACAAGTGTCTGATCTTATTAGCCTCAGCTGGAATATCTAGCTTCACGGACACAGATGGCAGCAAGCTTGAAATACGTCTATCCTTTTCTTCAGGTTATGGGGTATATATGGTGCCTGTTGGCTGACCTACAGCAGTTCTTCACTGGCAAGCTTTATGTCCTCATGTACCAACTAAAGCTGCCAGCTGAAGAACTGTTGTGGTTGGCTCTTTCCTGCACTGGAGACCCGTCCATCCCCATGAGAGACATGAGGATAATGACAGAATTTAATGCATCATATAAAATGAATCACAGTCCGTCCCTGAGTGGGGGAAAAAAAGTTACTTATGCAGCATGTTCATGTGTTAAGATTCATACCATGACACTTGCTGTTTCATGTAACAAAAGCATTGCATCATAGAACTGCAGGCTCATCTCTGTCATTCTGGATTCATTTTTGTGATAGCTATGCAGTTCAGTGTTTGTTTTTAATGATGTAATTATAATGTTGTTGTATAGTGTTTGCACAATTTTAAGTTTCACCTTGCTTGCATCATCCTAAAAACACATTTTACTCAAGCGTCAGCAGCCACACTTAAGATTTTTTTTTTCTCATTCCAGGTTGGTAATACTGCTCCTGATTAAATTTTAAAAAGAAAAACAAATATTTGAGTTGGATTCAAATTATTGCAGTGAAATTACACTTGAAAATACTGTTTTCTGTATTGAAATACGAACATCTGAAGGTTTGAGGCCTAGGCTGAAAATCATTTTAATCACCAAATATGACCAAGTATTTCCACTTAATGTCTTTACACATGTAAGTCAGGAATATAATATTTTTAATTGCTGGTGATGACTTCTGGGGTGTTTAGTGAACAATGAAACAAGCCCAAAAGGGATATAACTTGGATAAGAAATAAATAAAGGGACGAACAGCTGAAGTCTGCTGTCATCAGCATGCTTCTGCTTTTACTCCTCTGTGTCACAAGAGACGCATAACATTTATCTTCTGTAACAACCCTGAGTGCCATGCAGAAGAGCGCACACATAAATACAGACATACATCTTGCCTGTGACCCTCAGCAGTCATAAATCGAACTTCAAGAGAGAGGGCAATGCCCAGAGCAGGATATGAGAGCGAATGTGTCCCTTTAAAAGCTGCCAGCCAGAGTAGAACAGAGGGAAGGAATGTTCTGGGGCCTTAACAAAACCAGATGCCCTAGCTTACGCTCGCTCGCACACATGCTCTCTGTTGCCTTCTCTCACTCCTCTAGCTCTGTCTTAACACCACAGATGGAACCAAGAACTGGGCAGGCTCCTTTCTAGGTCTGTCTGCAGTACATCATCCTCTTTGTGGTCTACCTTTAGCGTGGTCTGGCTCATAGGTCACTGTCTGTGTCCCAATCTCCTTATCGTCTTGTCTGGTCGTCTTTACCTCTCTTCATGCTTGGAAGACCTTTTCCTCATCCCTGTCCACCCCCACAATCCTCCCTCACTCCAGTGACACATACACACACACACACACACATACGGAGAACACCAACACAGGATTATTCCACTCTCTTTCCTGTACATCCTCTTCAGGTAGCACTGCCAGTACCTTGCATTAATGCGCCATAATAGTGCATATAAAGGTTGTACCTTGACCTTGTGTGTTGTGTAGGTTTGTTTCAGGTCAGTGACTTGTCTGCCTGATCCGCTCCCAGGAAAGCAGCCTGTGCATTCATTAAGAGATTGCAGAGGGAGAAATGCATGAGATCAGAGGAGAAGCACCCACAATACAATAGGTCCACTTGATGCAACAGAAAATAACTTGTTTCTTTGCACTTATATGTTTGAATGCATGCATCTTCCAAATCGAGATGCGCCCCACCCATGCCACTGGATCCCTGGTGGCCCATACCTGTGCATGTGCCTGTGCCAGCTGCTCTGCCAGCTGTGGAGGGTGATGAGGCAGAGCAGCATCACAGAAAGAGACCAACAGACAGCTGCTGCAAACAGAAAGTTAGAGGAGCATCGTCAAAAGAGGAGGACGCCATCAGTCATGTTATATTTATTATTAGCTCACAGTCATTTCACAGAATTGAACCTCTTATTAAGTTAAAAGCATTTGTAATTTGATTTAAGGCTGTATAATTTGTATACTGTAAAGAAATGTCAGGCAATCAATCAATAAATAACTTTTTAACAATTTCACTGCGAAGTAAGCTGTGAATATTTTGTCTTTTGACATTCATCAATCATTTTACATCCAACTGGGAGTTCAGCTGCTTCACATGTTGGGAACTGAACTACAGCACTTCAGTGTTCCAGTCTCCAGGCTTATGGACTTAGCTTACACACTTCCTGTTGGAGACATACATTATACTGCCAGGGGTACATAAACAATAATCTTCTTAAGGTGTGAGCTGCTCTGTGTAAGCCCTTACTACTTACCAGCAATATACAGTATCTGAAGATGACATAGTGATTAACAAAATAATGTGGTATTGTGGTGCAGTTTTCTCCAGTCACCTGCCTGGCACAAATCATCCAGTCAAACATACATTTTAAATGTTGCTTTAGTTTGGACTAAAATGAAACTGTAGCTTTTCTTTAGATTAATAAATAACTTTTTGCTAAACCTAATAATATACCTGTGCCTTTCCTGCTATACTATGCTGTGAAAAGGCAAACTTTTAAATCCTGCAGTCATTTCATCAACATCAGGCAGGCATCTGCTGAGGGTGAGTTAGTGCACAAAGAGCTCAGCTGGGTGTAATCTCAATGAGCTATTGAGGGGCTGCTTGAACTCAGTGAAAGATAAGAAAGTCAGACAGAGGCAGTGAAAGAAGGCGATACCATCATTTTGTTAACAGTTGTAAAGGTGAACATAAATCATTTAAAAATATATAGTGAAATATAAGTGAAGGCCCATCAGTGTCTAGTTAAGTCATTTTATATTGTAAAGTCTTATGGTTTCCGTGTCATGTCATCTTCACTTCAGTTTTACAGTTTTATAATAAATGATTATGCTATTAAAAGGCATAGGTTGGAGCAGTTCATGCACACAGAGGATTCACTGAGACAGTTCTTCCTCCAAGGATAGGGTTGCCAGTGCCCTTTGGAGTATCTTTGCACAGCGTGTATAGACATTAGGCTGTTGACTTTGACCCAGACCTGTTCTTAGACAATCTTCATCTGTTCAAATGAATCTGACCCTCACACAGAAGGTCAGAGAAACCTCCCCACAGTCTTTTCAAGGATATAAATCTAACTTGGCTCTCACTCTGCTGCACTTTTTCTGCAGGGCATCTTATAAGATCTGATCTCTGTTCCTTATCACCTGAGTCTGAGTGGTGCTTTCAGTGTAATAATGGCTAATGGAGTGATAGGGAATGTGATTTAGCATACTTTCAAATACAAAAACAGAATAAAGGTTGAATGAATAAAATGCATGTAATATATATTTTTATAAAGTCACCAGAGTTTGTGCATGTCAACGTTTTCTGCAGAAATGAATTAATTGCAAATGAGCAGCATGTTGTGTATTTTACCACTGAAATATTCCCTGGTGTAGTGTCTGCTGCACAGTCCTTGTTCACCTCCTAAGTCAAAGCAGGAAGAAGGTCCAAGGCCAGGTCTGAAGAGGTTTACAAGCGTCTCCTAAATTCTTCCCTGTGGCTGAAATCATGTGAAAGCTGCTTAGGCAGATGATCCCTGCCTCGACGGCAGCTGGTAGTGAGATCCTTGGGAGTGCACCTGACTCAATACTGGTGGTGACGAAACCGCAGCCTGTGGCACAGCATGCTCCCACAATCCTCCATGAACTTTAGCCCCGGAGGGAAAAGTGTATCTTGTGAGGCTCAAAGCAGGCAGGAACTAGATCACACTCACACTTGGTGAATTAATCTCAATTAAAGTGATCTAATAAGACTGTTCAATATGCTTTACACAAGAAAAAAATTAAAACATGAAGACAATTACATCATATAACCACTTTAAAAATGAATAAAACAACATAAATCAACAGTTGGTTATACAATATATAATAAGTGATACATGTCACCTATCTTTATGCAACTGTACTCATGTCTCAAGTCATGTATATGTTAGCTTATCGTCCTGACAGGCTTTCAGCTCTTGACTTTTCTTTGGTCCCAGACAGTTCAGGAAGGATCACATATTTTTGAAAACTTGAAAAGATTTATTTTTCAAGATTGTACAACAAGCTCCATTAGAGATGAATCCACTGCACAATAATCCAGTCAAGTCAATTTATTTGTCTAGCCCAAAATTACAAGTCATAAAGTTTCCTCAGGGACCTTTATAATCTGCACAGCTATAATACTTCATCTATCCTTAAACTCTTGATCCAAATAAGGTAAAACTCCCTTTAAAAAAAACTTTAAATAGAAAACCTTATTCAGTTTACAAAATACTCTCTCTTTTATTGATGTAATGTCTTCTAATTTAGGAGGAGATGGAAAATGATGTGGTTACTGCTGAAAGCCTGTGTTGTTTGACCAGTAGCCTGTTTAGTGACATTAACAGGTTTCTCCTGGTTTGGCCAAAGTATTCATACAGATTTGTGGTGGTGCAGGTTGATAAAGATAATAGATGCCCACTGATGCGATAAACACAATATATTTTCTGCACTCACTTACAGTAACTCATCTTTTTATAGGTCACACAAAATCAAATGTGAAGTGGAATGTAATAGACTGCCGGCTGCTGTCACTTATATTATCATATGATGAGCTAACTGTATTTCGTCTTCTATTCAATGAACTAAAAAGTTTGCATTCATCTGTGGCGGCTGCTCACGCACATTCAAAATGTAGGGAATGGACAATTGTCTATCCGAGCTCAAATTTTTCAGGGACCAACCATTTGTGTGTAAATGGTAAATGCCACTTGTCTAAATGAAGTGTAGCCATTACTAGAAAAAGTGTGTCTTTTGCAAGTATATTTTAATGAGGTCCCAGGTGCACTGTCACCTCATGAAAACACAGCGCTCTAATAAAATCCATGTCCTATCACACTCAGCCACTCAGGCAAGTTTTATTAAAAATGAAAAGACTTCCATTTCAATGCTTCAGACAGCAGCGTTTGCCAGGTACAACCTAACAAAGGGGGAAAAAATCAGTGGCAGAGCAATGGTTTGCTGAAGTGAGAAATATCTTTTTCTTTTTCAGCTGATGCAGAGGTGAACTATGATGCTGCTCTTGGGATACATTTCATTTTTTGAAAATTTACAATTTCAGGGGCCATTACACAACCCACAGAGCTAAATATACCATCGTCTAGACAACGGTTGTAGTCTTTGATTTGAAAAGTAAGAAACTATAAATATAAATAAGTCAGAACAGAGAAATGCAAATACACTGTCTTATTCATGGGAAGCAAACAAGCAGTAGATTAGATGAACTGGGTGTTTACTGACCAAAGCTGATGGTGAAAATGGTCTGTGAAAATCATGAAAACACTTTTGAATTATAAGCATGTGAATCAAATAACACAGGGTGAGTATTCAGTAAAAATGTGTTAAATGTACAAAAATGTCAGCTACTTGCTCCTGAGAGTTGAAGAGTAATCGTAGAAATGTCAGCAGATGAAATGTGGTGAGATCTGGTTTTTGTCACACTGCCTTTTTTTCGGAGTACAGTCTAATTTTAAATGCAGGGAATCTGTCACCACGGTCATCTGTTTTGTCTCAGGCAGCTGTTTTATAAAGGGCTGCTTTGATAAATGAACAATTTATTGAAACAGTCAATAACTGTCCTCTGAGCTTTTATTATATATCACAATGACCATATATCATCTGAAACACATTGCTGGACCTTCAGTATAAGGAATATATAACTTAAACCCATTACTGCAATATTGCTCAGGCTTGGCATACATTTAAGCCACTTTAATCTTTCCATGAATGTTTTGATTGTGGTAACACACACAGGTGTAAATCCAATCATAGATGATTAAGAATAAAAAAGAAAGATACGTTAAGCAGGGGGTTGGATGTGGTTTTTAAACCTGCATATCTAAGACAGTTTTCTATTGCAGAATCAAAGATGAAAATGTCATTAGATGGAGACACAAAAAGGTTTAAAATCTGATACTAAAGAACAGGCTGGGATTGAGAGATTATACAAAAGTAGCCTACACCCACTCGCCACAGTACTTTAGCCAGAACGCATCCTGTCTCAAAGGGGCTCCTACTCGTGATGTGTTTTACACATTGCAGCAGATACTTGGCTGGCACGGAGCTCCCGAAATAGACAGCAGTTCCAGATAGGTGGGCTGTGAGGTGAAATAGAGAGAGAGAGAGAAAGCGGGAAAGGAAGTGAGAGTGGGACGCAGTGGAGTGTAACAAAAAGAGAGAAGACCAGTATTGTGTGTCTGCAATGTGCTGCCTGCACCTTGCACTCTTTAATTCACTATGTGTGTGTCCATGCGTGTGTGGTGACAACAGGAGAGGTCCTCTTGTTAAGTCTGGTGCTCTTTAGTGAAGGTTCATTATGTAATTTTTCGGAAACTCTGAGTCGTGGTGGCCAGACAATCTTGTTAAATGGCTGTGATTTACACACACACACACACACACACACACACACACACACACACAAACACACTGAACCAGTTTCAGGATAGAGAGTGGATGGACACACACTCACAAACTCAACCACTGTGATGTATCCCCTTGGGTCCACATAATACAGCCGAACAGAGAGGCCCATACATGTCTATGGGCTGAAGTGGGCCGGAGAGAGAGAGAGAGGAGGCTTACCCAACGGAGTTATAAATAACTGGACCTGCACCTTAAGACGGTTTTGTCTGGGGTGGAGGGCGCTCAGAGTTCAATGTAACCTGACAACTTAATCCCTTGTAAGAGAAAGAGGCAGAGGGAGACTGGTGAACGCTGGGACGTCTAGGATTTCCAAGCTACTGTTGCTTATTAGCACGTAGAGAGGAACAGCAAACAGTGGCTCTTTTTTTGGATACAGTTCAGCTTGTAATTCACATATACATACCACAAACACAGACACATGTTGCTCTGCTGTGCTTTCACACTCACATGCATAGGTACATGCGTAGGTTACTGTTTCTGGTGATGTAATGACGAGAGTTTCTATTTCGGCTTGACCTGTCTGAAAAAGTTCATAAAGAGTACTAGCACACACTAAACATAAAGCTGTACACTTCCTCGTGAACTCTCTCACTATATGATAGACACTTAGCAGTTTACGCTACGCTTAACAGTAAATCAAGATTTCGGACACTTATATCATCAACGTTTTGCATCCAACATTGACAGTATCAAACAGTGATTTGCATTATGTGACTGTTAGCAGAAAGTAGTGTATGTGCCATTGAGACTATTGATATACACCTAAACGTACAGTAACATGCACATTTCCAGGTTTTTACTTATATTCTGAGGATATGATTTAATGTCATCGCATGATTTAAAATTAAAAAAACTTCTCATGTCTCTTATACTGGCTCTTTATGCAGCCCTTCAGTTTTGCCTCTGTCTGAAACAGTCAATTCTAGCTCTTGTCTCTTTAAGACCCGCCTCCCGATAAGCCTACTGTGTTCTGTAGTAAGTAGTAGGATTTCACCCCTTTTTCTCATTTTAACCCATATTGGAAACTTCTCAAATACATCCGTGCATGTTCACCTCGAGTTTTGGCTCTTTGATCATGTTTAACATAAAAAGCCAACATTATACCAGTATTTAAATGAAAGAAAATTATTAAAATCATGTGCTTAAAATTTTACAAAATTAGGACACTCAGGTAAGATGGTAGAAGGTAAATACAGTGTACTACAGTATATTATAGTGGTGTAAATGGTGCATTGTTGTGCAAGAAATAATACCCAACAAGCCAGTATGTTTCTGATTTACAAACATCATTCTATCAGAATTGATATTAAAATTTTTGCCTTCTCACTGTAAGGATTAGCCCACCTACAAGCTTCCCCAAAATTTTACTTGAGTGGAAAAGTGGAAGCTGAACCCATCCTCTTGTGTCAATCTTTGGATGCATGCCCATTACCAGAGGCAACTTTTAGGTGTTTTAAATAGGAAGGTTCAGCACAGCTACAAAACAGTATTACATGATAGATAGATAGATAGATAGATAGATAGGTAGATAGATAGATAGATAGATAGATAGGTAGATAGATAGATAGATAGATTGATAGATGTGTACCTGCGTGCCATATGCAGGACCAATGTGAGAGCAGGCTGACCTTTGATTCTAGCTGCATGCAACGGATGGATGGATGGAAAAAGTGTTTGTGTTTCTGGGAGTGTCCTCCTCTGTGTGCATCTCACGCATACTTGAGGAAATTGTCAATAGTCGCTCATGAAGAGCAGGACCAGCTCAGCTCCGTCCTGCCCTCTGACAGCACATGGTCCACATTAAGGCCCGTCAGACGCTGCAGTCTCCCACAAGGCATGGTCGCCATCGGGTTCTACAGTCAAACGTCTGGCTATTTCAGCGGTCTTCCTTGGTCAGGAAATGACATTGCGTTTGAAATAGTAGATAATCTCTCCCGGGAGTGTTAGTAGAGACTTCCAAGTTCACTGGGTTTGTGTTCAGTCATGCAGAGTGTACCAACAGACTGTGATACAGTAAGACTGAGATCGATGCATTATTCACATAGCCTGGTTTGCTTCTGTGGCGCTAGCAGTTTAGCTCTGTTTCCTTTTAGAGATATGTAGCAATGCGCCTCAAGGTTGTAAGTTAAAACCAAACTAAAGCAGTCCGTCTACAGGATGCACATTTTAGAAAGCACCAGCTAATGATTTCTAATTTTCCAAACAAATAGGTTTATGATCTGTGTCGTGTCTATGTGAGTCAAAAGAAACAATATAATGGGCAAAAAATAATGACATTAAGGATCAAAATATAAATGACAATTCTCTTTTTCAACTCCAAACTAGGCCTTTTATAAGTTTAATACTACACACTCAAAGAGCTCTTGCACATTTTTGTGGGTTTAGCCATGTGCTTTCACACAGGTAGACAATTTGTCTTAAAGATTGGAACAGGTTAAGTATATTGAGGTCAGACAGGATGGCCTCAGAACAACACCCATTTAATCCCTTGACCTGGTCCAACCAGCAGATTAGGCCAGCTTGTTAGGGGGAAATACTCACGTCGATCCTGTCGCTCTCTGTTGGCTGCACTTCAATCACATTCAATGCCCCCCCTCTCACATATCCCCACTGGCCTTGCAGAAAAGGTCAATACAGCTCCATCACATTGCGTGATCACAGCGCAGGACTACTTTAAACAATGAGTCGGGACAGAAACGTAGGCAGGATTTTGTAATAAGATGACTTCATGGCATTTGATACTGAAACACAGAGATAAGACCACAAACCAGGTTCATTTTACTAAGACAATCTAAATGACTAACAATATGTTCATATAATAATATCACTACTTCAGCACACAGTAACAATTCAAAAATATAGTCATTTGTTTTTTTTCTCTTTTTTCATTTAATTATTTGTAGAAGGACGTTGGTTAAAAATGTGATGCTATAGATAGTTACAGATGAACACATGAGACAACGTTTTTTGTTTGTTTGTGTGCACGAATTAATGGTTTGGGTAGTTTGGATTTGTTATTATCTGATCAAAAAATTGGCGTCAAATGATGTGTCTGCTCCTTATGTAAAAAAAAAAAAAAAAAAAGTAATTGGATGTCATGTTGCTGTATGAAAAACAGTCAGAGAGGCACTATAACTACGCCATAAGATGAGAGGTCAGTATTTACAGTAAAGTTTGCAGAGATTCACTTCAGTTTGAATTAGCGCTAACTAGCTCATGTCAATGTACTGTAATTAATGACAGTGCGTTTTATTTGTCCATCCGTCTGTCTGTCTGTCTGTCTGTCTGTCTGTCTGTCGGTCGGTCGGTCGGTCTGTTTGCCTGTTTGTTTGTTTGTGTGATCTGGGTATAGAGAGACGTCTAAAGGTCTTACAAGATGTTTAATAATGACATGAGCTGTTGTTGAAAGTAAATAGTGAGATTAGATCTTCACTACTTTGCATAGGGCTGGTAGGTCAATTAGGTCAATTAGGTCAATTAGCTCACAGCATGGGTACAGGAGGATTTACCTTGTCTATTTCAGTGTCTCATCAAAACAATACTGTCAATTAGTGCGGACAAACCTCAGCCAACCTGGATATGAGAAGTTAAAACCATAGATGTCATTCTCTAATTCAACCCCGACTCATTAGCTCAAAAGGTTAAGCAGTTAAGAAGATGATAGGTTTCAGAGGTGGAAGGTTCTGGTTTGGTTTTCTGTTTATGTCTCAAGTATTTTTTTCATCTCATAGCATTCAATCAACTGATTGCTACCCAATACTTAGTTCTTAAAGGAGCACTCCACCAACTTCATATGTCAAAATCAATTTACGGGTCAAGTGGAGTCCTACTCAGCCTGTGAAAACAGTTGAAATGACATACTCTCCCAGGAGTCAAATTGTATCATGGGAAATGTAGGATCCAGTGTCTTTGAAGCTTGATCTGAGATAGGTGCCATAAGTCTGGATATCTTGGCTGCTATTACACTGAAGAATTTATTATTAATCTGTCTCTCACAAGTCTTCCAATATTATGGGAGCGCAATATTACCTTGTTGGAGTATTTCTTTTACTTGAAAAATGTGTCATATTCATTAAACATCACCTTTTATGTGATCTATAGAGACCAGTGTGTCAAGCATACCAAAGACTTTAAGAAGGAGAAGATGAAATCCAATATACACTGTTATTTTAAGGATGTTTAGATTATTTTGTATTTTACTTTCGAGACATTCTTATTTCTTACACTCATAGATCCTGTGAGTTAAGGCAAGTACTTTGCAGTGTATTACCATATATTTACAAGTGTGTATGATTGCTATAATGTCATTATCTGCTCCCAGTTCTGTCCTTCAGTATTCCCCTGTAGTCAACTGTTCTCCCTGTGTAACCCAAATCATGTGACTGTGTGAACATGGCTACATCAGTAACCATGCCATGTCTTCGTGTCTGTGTGATTTGTGAAAAAACTGCACAATTATTCAAGCTACTGTAGGTTTTGCTTGTTACACATCACATGCATAGATCCAGTCTTCCCTGTATCATGAAGGACACATTTGCATGTGTGTGTGCATAAGAAAACCATTCAGTACCTACTGTATGAGTGTGTATGTGTCGTGTGCATTTGCCCTTTGTCCTGGCTGCTATGTGTGCTGGTATGTAGCTAAAGGTCGGGGCCAGGCGGAGAGCAGGACGGCAGGGGCCTGGTCAGGGGGAGCTGCGGCTGTGAAGATCCGTAGAGCCAAAGGCCAGCTCTGCCGAGAGCAGGGATTAGGACAGAGCCACAAATATCAGAGCAAAACAATACACATCTTTGTGCACCGGTTAAAAGATTAATAACTATAGACTGCATGAGGAAATAATCAGTTTGTGAGTGATGTATATTTAATTTTCTCTACAGGGACTGCAGTAACTGAAGCGTGTGTTTAATTTAAGAGCAGCAAGTTGGAATCTGAGCAAACGTGTCATTCCAGAAAGCTCTCGCCTGTCGTTACCCACTGCATGACTTCACAAGACACTAGTGCAGGCTGTTCCTGAGAATTTTGCAAGTCAGGACAGCCACAGCTAACACACACACACATATACACACACAGTATAGCAAGCAATGCTGCAGCCCTCCTATTGGCCAGAATAGGTATTGCAGGGTCAAAAGTCCTCCGTCTCAGTGGCTTTGAGAGCAGTGACTCCAACCTCTGACCTTTTCTGCTTGGGCAAGAGGATAACACTTTGCTTTGCACATGTCAGGGCCGCCTTTTACTACCTGATTAGACTGGATTTACACAAGGAAAAGAGAATTAAGTAGTTATCACCACATGACATTGAGGGTCGGCTCTTTCACCTGCTGGTTAAACGTGGAAACACAAGCAGATATGTGTTATATAGGGTTAAATATCGGTTTTGTTGCCTTTTTTCGTTTATTTGTTTGTTTGTTTTAGTTATTGGGGTTTTTGTATTAATTCAGCCACTTTGAATAAAATCTTAATTGTCTTGTTGATACACAGCAGAATTGTGTAAGAAATGATTGGGAGGATGCCATTTGTTATCAAATCTTAGTAGACTCTGTGACCTCGCTCTACAAGTCTTACCTATCTTCTCTTTGTGCTAGCTGGACACTTTATGGGTTGAAAACAATATTATAACACCTGTATGTTCTGATAATGAATGCTATAGGCATAACAACTTGGATGCATGAAAATACAGAAACAGAAGACTCTCATTCAATTATAAGCAGATACAATGTTAGGAGTTGAGGCGAGTTGGTGATTGTTCAAATTCCACAGACATCTGTAATCTATGAAGAAAAGTTGTGTGCACAGCTTTCCTCCATTTTGGTCACTTTGAAAAATAAGGCATACACACTGTTGAAGAGAAGATCCAAACATGAAATCAACCACGGCTGGAAGATTTCACTAGCTTGATTTCACTTCTGAAAACTTGCTTATCATTGCTAAATGTTTGGGGAAAATATAATGGATGGACTTCCTAATATAGGAAACACAAAAAAATAAGTAATGTCAATTAATCTTATTTATCAGCTTTACTGTCAAAGCAGGCAGTGCTTAAGTGATCGGATAGAAACTCACACAATGATTAAGTTGATTATTCCGATTTGGACATATGTGAAACTTAACTCACTCATTTGTAGATTAAAGACATCATAAGCTGAAGGTTTAAAATAAATTTGAATAAAATTGCCATCTTGCGTAATACACATCAATTACATGAATGCAAGTGTATTTTTTTAAAGACACTCAACTAAGAAATGTAGCTTCATAGTTTTTTTGGATTCAAAATTAATTATATGCTTCATTAGTTTGTTTTAATAAAGAATCAACAATATTAACATTAACTTAAAGACCTAACACTAAATCATATTCAAGGTTTCAACCATGACATTTTATCAACATGACAATATTGTAGGATGGCTTCCAGTAACACAAACATATTTGAGCATGTAAGCATTCCTAGATTGTAAATTTGACCATGGCTCTCATTTTCTTTTGGAAAGGACATTTTGTTGTATATCACAAACTTAAACAACCAGCACAAAATGGTTAGAGGGCAGTACCAGCCACTGATAATAACATTCATTTACTCATGAAGACAATAGCAGCTGGTGTGAAAGAATTCCTACGCCTATTTGTTCCACACTTCAAGACTGCGCCCAGCATCTGCAGCCTCATGGGTGCAGCTGAAATTAATTTCCTGCTCACACAATCTGGTAAAAATACAGCCATTTTGTAGAATTACCACCACTTGACTTAATTCTTTTTAAGAAAAACACTTTTGTGACATTAAAGGTGCAGTGTGTAGAATTAAGTGGACTCTAGAGGAACAGACTTAGCAGAAATGAAATATCATGTTTATAAGTATGTTGTAATTAGTGCAAAACCACCTGAAAATAAGAATTGCTGTGTTTTCGTCACCTTAAAATGAGCCCCTTACATCTACATACGGAGCAGGTCCTCTTCCATGGAGCCCAACATATTGTATCCCCATGTTTCTGCAGTAGCCAAGAACAGACAAACTAAAACACTGACTCTAAAGGCTGATTTATGCTTCTGCGTCATGGGAACGTGTTGCTAGGGGGTGTGACTGTGTCTGTGTGTGTGTGGTTTCAGAGGAGTCTCTATCTGTATCCTTGTTTATCTTCCGGTCACAGTAGCATGTAGCATTGTGCTATGTGTGCTAATAACAGAAAACACATACCTTTTGTTCATTATTAATAAATAAAGCAACTCCCGGAGGAACTGACGCTTTGACCGGACCAGTCACAGCCCTTGCGGTCCGCGTAGGATTTTTTGGAGGTGCATGTCAAGCTACGGCGTAGGGGTCTGTGTTGCCGCAGAGGGCTACACGTAGCTATGCCGTTGGCCCAATGCAGAAGCGTAAATCAGCCTTAAAGAAGGCTGTTCATGGTTTTTCATAGTTTCATGGCCACTGTAGGTTCTCCTACACTTTTGGAGGGGGAGGGGAAGGGATGTTAGGTTGGTTGCAATCTGCAACCTCACCACTAATATGCCAATAAGTCCTATGTACTGGTCCTTTGGAGAATTTACTCATAATATTCAGTTATGTGATACGTTTTTCTAACACAACCTTGGAAAAAAACATTTGTCTATGATCATTAGCATCAGTCTAAAATTGCAATTGCCTTGCAAAAAAATCTTGTAAAATAAAAAATGTATTGACCTTATCTTTAAAAGAAAAATTAAATGTTTTTTGGAGGTTTTGTTTTGTATATTTTAGAATTTAATGTAAATTGATGTCAGGAAATCTAAAATCAGCACAGTTGAACTAGACTGAATTGCCCTTGCAGATAATTATGATAAATGTTTTCAAGGTTTGTGTGAGTGATCTTATACTACAAATCTTACTGTGAAAGAACATGTCAACTTATTCAAGGCCGAATCCTTGTGTTCCTTGTATAGTCAACTACATTTTACAAACTCAGTTTTTGCTGCAGTATGTTTGTCCAGTCAGATCTGTACCAAACCAGTCTGCAAATCTTTGGAGGATAATGTGACTCACTACCTCTGTAAACTCCTAAACATCATTTATAACTATTATAAATAAGCAACTTGTTCCCATAAATGTATTCAGAAACTGATGTTGACTTGACTTTTCCAGAGCAGACACCATATTTTTCCAGACTGAAAACTGAAGCCAAAATCCCAATGTGTTGTGTGTGGAGTGTGTCCATTCATTCAGGTTTGAGATGTGATTTGACTTGGACTTGGTATTCATAACATTACTTGACTTAGACTTGAGACAGATGACTCAAAAGGACTTGACTTTTTTTAATTAGATATTTGCATTTTTCTAGATATTGAGGAATGTCTTGTTTTTGAAACATGATCGGGCGATGTCTGGTGGAGACTTCACAACCTACTAGAAAGTGGCAAACCAGCAGAGGCCAACGCATGAGACAGCTATCAAGGAGGGGACTACATTTGGCTGATTTGGTGATTTACACCCGTAAATAAGCCAAAACTGATTCAATGAAACAAAGAATGAAACATTTTTGAGGCGGCACATGTCATCATCAGTGTTGGAAAGCATCTGTAGTTTGGAAGTCTCTGATGTTTTCCCTCCAAAGTCAGAACAGATGAAGCTTCTGGCATAAAGTCTCCACTGAAGATGTTAGGTTAGGAATTCAATTCCACCAGTACTGTGTGTGTGTGTGTGTGTGTGTGTGTGTGTGTGTGTGTGTGTGTGTGTGTGTGTGTGTGTGTGTGTGTGTGCAATCATATTTCCAGCTGAGGGTACAGCCTCTGGGCAGCACACTGTGCACATGTCTCTGCTTCTCAGAGAGCAATCCTTCTCCACCGCCATTGTGTTCCTGGTGTGTGTGTGCAGGAACAGGGCGGGACTGAGACTGCACAAAATGTCTTTGCATTTGTCTTTAGCACAGGATGTAGGTGTGTCAGCAGGTACATTAACCATTTGTGACTGTGTGTGAGTGTCTCCATGGAAGTGGCCAGGAAGGCTGTCATTGTGTCGCCCTCCACCCTGTCTCTTCTCCTCAACCTGAAGAGAGCACACACACAAAAGGAGATGAATATATAGTGACATGGTGCTTTGGCCTTGATCTCTGTGTATGTGTGTGCATGTGTGCATGTGTGTCTGTATGGCAGAGGAAGTATTCAGATCTTTTACTTAAAGTTGTATTAACTAATGATTTGGGACCTGAACCAAGCTGTAAACACAATATTGGCATAGTTGTTATAAGGCAAAAAGTCACCTAATTACATGTCCAACAGACACTGAGCAACATTCATATTCATTTGGGGTTGTGTTTCTTGCCACCTGGCAATTTTAAGGCCAATATTAACTCTTTTTGTAGCTCTGTTTTTTTCTAGACCAGTTACTATTAAAACTAGGCCCTATAACTGCTAAATGCTTCACAATGTTCAAGCTATTTACTAACTGTGTTAGACCTGTTCTACCTCCAGGGTGACAGCCTGATCCGTTGTTAAAACAAATATATTGAATAATACATATTTAAAGGTTCTATATGTAAGAATCAGAAATTCCGTCTCTTTAGTGACATCAGTGGCCATTACGTGAACAGCAGTTAGCATGCTGTCAATCGGGTGCATGCTCACACTTTGTCGGTGCAAGACTATTTCAGGTTATGTATTTTTCTTAACTTAGATTTCTCATAATAACATAAAAGATCTGTATCATGGTGTTTTGCGCCGTGCTTCAGCAAAATACCTCTTAGTCTCACACTCCCTGTCAGCCAGCCAACCTGATGGCTAACAGAATTGGAAAGCTAATATCTGCAAAGTGTTTCTATTCGGATAAGTTTACACAGTGTTTGTTGTGGTGGGTACCGGTGGTTTATTGATGTTGTTGGGAGAGAGGCAAGGCATTCGAGGGCGCCGAAAAATGTCACATCCTTTAGGTATTTGCAGAAAAACTGACCTGACTGTTACATAGAAGTCAGTGCCAGGCTGTTAAAGACAAGAGAGGAAGTCAGGGAGGGCCTAATCTTTTAACTTACATTACAACCTGTACACTCATTAGAAATAAAAATGTATTATTATATGTAAACTGCTTCACAATTCTTATATATAGGACCTTTAAGTTAAAATAGAAATTTGACAATGTGAAAATTACTCTACAAATAAAAGTCCAGCATAAAAATGTTGGGTTTTTTATTGTTGTTCCTACATTTGGATGTTTGAGCTTCTCCGTTTCTCCATGCTCTCTGAAAAAACTTGGACTTACAAGCATAATTTGTGACTTTGTCAAGTATTTAGCTGACACAAGTGTAATATAGAAACTTGAAGCCTCCAGTGCACAAACACAGAGAATGGACTTGAAGTAGGAGACATCTTGTGTACAGCAGGAAAACTTTAGAAATGAAAAATATTTGCATGTTCATAGATTCTGAAATGTTTAATAAGAGATAAAGCATAATCTCCCTTTAAGGATCATAACAAGATGATTGAACTTTTTTTATAACCACCATATCAGATTCCAAGCAGAATATTTTCATAAATCATAAACAGTGAGTTTATCTTTAAAAAAAAGAAAAGTAAAACTATTCTGTGTGCAGCTGAATGGACCCTGTTAGTGTTATATTATTATAAATTATATTTTTGGATTATAATGATGCTTTAACATGTAAGTATAATTGTATCTATCTGGTCATGGAGGAGCAAATTCTAACTATTTTACACATATAATAACACATCATTTGATATGCTCATTATAGGTTTTTAAAATCTTAATAAGTAACAAGGACAGATAAATATAGTGGGAAAAAAATTAAATGTAGCATTAAGTTGCATACTCAACTACAAGGACTAACCCAGATTTTCTTAAGTAAATGTACTTATTCTTCAATACTGGTGTGCGTGTGTGTCTGTGTGTGTGATGAATACTGATCCCCACACTGCTCTTCCTTTTGCATCTGCCAGGTCAGCGCTATATGTCAGTCTGACAGGAAAAGAAAGATTCTCTCTTTCTGTCTCTCTCAGTTTCATTCCTACCGCAGAGGCACAAAAGATTTTACACATCCATAAACATTATGCTATGTGCGTGTATGTTGTGCGTCATGGAAGGAACCTTCCCCTTGGGGGTTATGTACTGTATATGAATGAATGGCCTTTACAGAGGGAATGGCTCCTCCCTGGGAAATCCATGACTATACTTTCCAGAAATAGAGTATGACTTGCTTAAAGTGGAACTAATGCATCAGTGATGGGTTTCAAGCAGGGCTAAATATGATGGAGACCAGGGTGTACCTCCTGCTTGCAGGACTGCTCACAGCTGAACTTGTTCTCGAAGATGTGTGTGCATGCGCTTCAGCACACTGGCACATTTGATTTCCCACACTACAAATTCAGATGTGCATGCACATAAAACACACACGTACGCACACACACACACGCAAATGCACCTAGACACACATAGGCAGAGCAGTAGAGAAAGGTGTAGGCGGTGTGACGCAAGCAATATGAGTCACTGACACAAAGCCTGAGTTACAGCACACACCATTGTCATAGTATCAGTTCATCAACAGGTTGGACGGATTGCTGCTCTCCCTCCTCTCACTAGCAGGAAGTAAATGATCAAAGGCGAGTACACAGACACAACCTGAAATCACCAGATCATTGACAGTAAAACTCTCTTCTTTCAAGAATGGTGCTGTGTCCAACCGTGACGATTATTCACACTATCTGTTTCTATAAACAAAAAGGTGGCAAAATAATGTCTTCTTGCTTTTCAACTCAGAGATACGATTATGATGATGATGTAAAAGGCTGTAACTATAGCAACACAAACCTGTCATCCAAGGAAAGCACCACACCATATGCCCCTGTTGCATTTTCAGTGTTTCCAACACCACAGAGAAATTCTACTCCAGTCTCTTTCTCTCTATATATATATAGAGAGAAAGATAGATATAGATATATATTTAAGTATACTGTATAGTATCACATATATATAAATGTCTCAAAAGGCTTTACAAGTTTACATCAGCAACATTTTCAAACCCAGGCCCAACTTGGCCAAGAACACCACTCCTGCTGCATTACCACTTTTGTCCACAAGGGGGCATAAAATTCTATTCATCGCCTGTGCTTGGAAAGCTGCCAAGTACATACCGAACTGTTGCCCAATCCTGTTTGTCACATCAGTGGGGAAAAAAGGCAAACTTGATAATATGTTGCAGCACTATTCAGGGGTATAGAGGTCTTATTTGAATAGAGATAAAGCAGCAACCTTGCCTGATAATTCATGGTGAAATACCTATACTGCTGTGCTATGTTGCTCCACAGGGGAAACACAAAGCTGTAAAGTTATACAACTGTGTGCGCTGCCAGGGTACAGTTATGGGGTTTTCTATTTGTGCAATTAGTACGGAATAAGGCATTAACACTGGGTAATGTTTGAGAATAATTGCCCCTCAAACTGCTTGCAGACTTTGTTAGCAAACACGACAGGAGCCTTGGATTACTCACACACACACACACTCACACACGGACACATACACACACACTGCCCAGATGGGAGACAGATGTTTAATAGACAAGGTCAAGGAGTCCATACAGTAATTGTCTGCCCCGCCATTTCTCAGTATTCACTGCATTGTTCAAATCACCACATCCACATAAATCCAGGAAATTTCCTCTGGAATGGAAACCATGTCCTACTCTCACAGACCTATTTGTGTTCCTTTACTTTAGCTCTTTCTCTTTCTTTCTCTCTCACTCACACACACACTGTCTTATAATACATCCAACAGATCTGGATTCTTCACCCACACAAACATACTTTCATTCCTAAGAAAACAAAACACCTTCATGTCAAGCGTTTTCTGTCGATAGTAGTCCTCCAAAAGCTTGTTCACTCCTCATTTTTCTCTCACTGTAACACTCTGTTTCTCTTCCTTTCTGGATGTTTCTAGAGGCTGGCATTCAAGAGAAAGTGCTTAAGGAGGCTGATACCCGAAGCAACACAAAGACAATGAAACATAAGGAGAGGAGGAGACGTTTCTAATCTCATTATCCCTACCTAAACTAATCCAACACCTCCAAGACATCCATACCCTTTATACATGTGGTGCGCCACTCATCACACACACAGACTGACTCATAAGATATACATGCATGACAATATAAGGTGACCAATATCTAAAAACAGGAAAAAATGTCAGATATAAAGGATGCATTGCTGGTGGGCGCAGACAGCATCAAAAAAACCATCTTGCATGGAGGGATTGGAGATATCCCAAAATTCATCACTGGGGCAAAGGTACTGTAGGCCTTTATTAACACTTTCTAATAAATCTATGATATCACATTTTTTCATCTATACGGACAAACTCAGAAAATAAGTTTGATTTAACAATATCTCTAATGTGTCAATATTTAAAATCTAATTAGAGGCAGTCATGGAGTTTAACATATGCACTTAATAATCATATTGTGGACAGCATCATATGAGCAGGCAGAGACTAAACAGGGCAGTTTTATACATTGTATTATATAGACTTTTAAACATAGCAGATGTGCTCTTATTTAATGCTAATATTAATAAAGAATCAATTCAGCTGCACATTAAACTTGGGATCTGTATGTTATATCTCCTTGAGGATGCCAATGTGCTGGACTTAAAGGAGCAACAAGTAAGACTGTTAGTGGCCTGTTGAACAGTGTGACCATAGTCTGTGAAAGGGTTTATGTTCAATATGGATGACTTCATTAATTGAGATTTATGGTTTTTCATTTCCTGGGCTTGCAACAATTTCTACGTAAACAGGAAGAGTGAGGAGAAGCAGATTAATGTTGTTGCCATTCCCACTGGCAGCCAGTTGAGGTTGATAGAGGACACATATCACTCAAGTCCCCTTTTAATGGGCACAATAATTCAGAGGTAAATCAACACACTGTGAGATACCATATGCTTAAGGTGTGACACACTTAGTCTAATGTGATGAACACTATTTTAAAATGTGTAGATTCAATATTTTATGAGGGGGAAAGCTCCTCTAATGTGAGAGATAAACCTTTTTTATGATTCTTTGCTTCGAACAATAGCCTATTTCTGTGATATAAGAATATGTTACTTTGCCATGTCCCTGTTTACGTGGCTTATTGAGTCTGTGTTTGTTTTTCTGCATATGGAGATCTGTTTGACACTAAAATCCATTTTGACATGTATGGGGAACCCTATATGAGGGCTCTGCTACCATAAAACATGAGAGAAGCAGGGAAAAGAGCCATTTTTGTACCACACTGAACACTTTTCTTTGACATTATACAAGCATGCAACCTTGGCATCCTTTCTGTCTGCCTGCCCTCTTAAATAAGACGAAGCTGGTGACATAACAACTTTGTTCAGACTGATGTTCATTTGTGTTCTGCAGAGCCATGTTTCAACAGAGCATGTCATCATTATCAGTCAGTGAGTCTTGACTTGCAGCAACTCTACCTCTCGCCATTTGATTTATGGTATTTGGCAACATATGTTTGATGTCTAATACTAATGTCACATGGAAATCCCTCATAAAACAGTCATTGTCCTTTTTTTTCCAAAGTTGGCACATATGCATAAAAATATGCACTACTGATGAAGACTATTTTTTTCCACACTGTATAGTTTAACAAACAAGCTTGAATTCTCCTCTCACCATGGTTCTTCTCTCCTGTGGTTGTGTTTGCTCCAGGTGACGTTTCACTTCCGCACTCTGTTGTGTGATGACGAACGCACCGTGATAGATGACAGCAAGGTAGTTGGGAAGCCCATGGAAATAGTGATTGGCAACATGTTTAAACTGGACATCTGGGAAACCCTGCTGTCCTCGATGAGGATCAATGAGGTGGCCGAGTTCTGGTGTGACACCACTGTGAGTAGTAAAAAAATAAAAAAATAAAATTAAATAATGTCTGCTGGCATGTTTGATTTCAATCACAAGATTATAGTCTGTATAGGGCAAGTTTGCTCTACAGTAAGTGCACTTCAGAAAGTATGATGTCATTCTGCAGATGTGAAAATTATAGATGCTGCTTTCAATAATAAACAACAGAGCAACACAATAAGACAAGCTGCATGTTCTCAAGTAAGGGTAAACTTGAGAACAATTAATGGTTATGAAATAGAAAATTAACACAAGTGGCTAAATAAAAATCACTCATCTGAATCATTGTCAGTTTGATTACACTAATTTTCTTTGTGAGTAATGTTGTTTTTTTATGTATGGGGTTTCTGTGACCTCTTCCACTTATAAAAGCTGTTGTCCTATGCAGATACTTAATATAATGACATATAAAGTATGTTACTATACCAAGGGAAGATGCACACATACCTCCTTAAAGTATTATAATGTATGTGCATGTTATATGATCTATTATTTGTTATATCTGATCTGTGTATGACTGTGTGCATGTATGTGGAATGTGGTCAGAGACAGATGGGTTGAGGCATACTGTCATTAATCTGCAGCAGCCTCACTTTTCCCTAATCGGCTCTGATTCCTGCTGAATCAGCACTACTGACTCCCCTCCACTCTGATTAGATTTGATGGGGCTTAGAGCATTTATTCACTCCTCTGAACAACATGGCAGCACCACATACTACCACAACTGGATATTTTGTGCAGTATCAGTGGGCACTCCCATCCAGTGGAGGGAAAACTCGCCACGTTAAACTGAGGAAACACACCACAGATTATGTGAGACAGCTCACAAAGACACTTAAAATACAATTAGATTCTATTCAGTTCAATGTAAAATGTATTAGACTTCCTGTATATGAAAACTATAGATTATACAACCATCCTACCCTTGACTAGTTCGTAACAACAAAATGAAGTCTGTTCAAGAAAAAATAGTGTTCAATTGTAAAGATGTGGTCACAAAATACAAATTATTTATTACTGTGCTATGTTTGGAATGATAATGCTGACACAAAATGTAAAAATGATTATATAAATACTTTGAAAGATTTAAAAAATTTGAAAGATCAGGAAAGACGGGGTTAGAGGTCGAGTATCATTCAAGAAAACTGTGTATTCAGCCACTAAATGTATAACGCAGTTTAAAAGGAATCTTAAAGTCCAAAAACATCCAAAAGGTGTACAATTTTTTTCACATTTTCATTTGAAATTTTACAGTTACTTCCAGTAGTAAAGGGCACTTAAAATAAAAAGGCATGTTCAATTACAAGGTAGAAATGTTGCTCTTTGAGGGACACAGTGACACCTTCAGGGGACAGATGGTAACCAGGGTGCACAGCCAGGATTAAAGGGAAAGCCCACCATAAAGTTGAATTTAAATATTAGTACATAAATCCTGGAACCAAGAAAAATCACAAACCTGTGGACCTCCTAAGATTGTGCAGCAATCTTTTGGTCTTGAGTCTAGACTAACTGGTCATTCACAAAGACAAACCATTATAATGAAGTGATTCTGTCTCTCCAGCACACTGGTGTTTATCCATTAGTGTCCAAGAGCATGAGACGCATTGCAGAGGGAAAAGACGCGACTGACTGGCACATCCATACATGTGGTATGGCCAATATGTTTGCCTACAGCACCCTTGGGTACGCTGACTTGGATGAGCTGATGAAGGAACCAAAGCCCCTCTACTTTGTCCTGGAGCTGATCAAGGTAAGAAAGAGCAAGACAAAGACATTTTTGTCAATCAGAAAGTGCAATGGCAAAGACAAGTAAAAAAAAATAATAATAATTCTATTCACAACTCAGAACAAAATAAAAAACTGTAACTTGTGGAAACAAACTAACATGCATGTGTGTGCTTGACAGGTGCATCAGCCTAGTGAGTACAACAGGGAATCGTGGGCTCTGAGCGATGAGGAGAGGCTGAAGGTTGTGCCTGTGCTGCATGGTCAGGGGAATCTGCTGTACAAAGCAGGACGCTACCAAGAGGCCATGCAAAAATACAAGGAGGCCCTCATCTGCATCAAAAATGTTCAGACCAAGGTAACTCAATCAAATTAGTTGTCCAAAATGTATTATTTGCTTTTACAGAGCAGCATGTGCATCATTTACAAAGAGATATGGATGTAAACAAGAATAGATCTGACAAGAGTGTTTCCCTTGCAGGAGAAATCATGGGAAGTCCCGTGGATGAAGCTGGAGAAGACGGCCAACACCTTAACACTCAACTACTGCCAGTGTCTTATGTGTGTGGAGGAGTACTACGAGGTCATCGAGCACACCAGTGATATAATCAGTCAGCACCCAGGTTAGGCACTGACGAAGTCTGTATCGAAACAGAAAAAGTTGCGGTTAAATATATCTAAACTTTTCAGTCAGTTGATATGACAATGTGAGAGTCATGCTCTGTCTGTGTGTGTGTGTGTGTGTGAGAGAGAGAGAGAGAGAGAGAGAGAGAGAGTGCACATGCAATCCTCTACAGTGGGTTTAAATGTACAGTATGTTTCATGTGTCTCTAAAAGTCCGACCTTATAAAAGATCTGGCGCCTCTATTTCAGCACTAATATGCACAGTCTACATTTGCACGTATTCATAGATGTAATACAGATGTAAAAAGCTGCTAAATGTATTTATCTGTTGCAAATACTTCACTGTAGTCAGTTAAATGCATACTTTCATAATCTCCAGAAATGCAGAACAGGCATACTGTGTACTACAGAGCAGCAGATGTCCCTCACATTAATATGTCCTGACAAACACGTTTGTCTTTGTCCTCCAGGGACAGCAAAGGCCTTCTACCTGCGTGGGAAGGCCCACATGGAGGTTTGGAATGAGGCGGAGGCTCGGCAGGACTTCAGCAGGGTGCTGGATCTCAACCCAGCCATGAAAAAAACAGTGAAGAGGGACCTGGCTGTGCTTAACATGCGTATGGAAGAGAAGAACCAGGAGGATAGGAACAAGTATAAGGGCATGTTTTGAAGAAGCGGCCGCAAGATTGACTGCAGCTAAGACTGGATGGAAAATCAGTGGGGTGATGGGCTAAAGAGGAATAAAAGTGTAAAATATCTCCATGCTTAGTTTTACCTTTAACCACCACAGCTGACTCCCTGCATAGACTTCCACAAGGGCTGTGAGACATTTAGGAGTGTGAAAGAGGATTTGGTTTGTCTTTGTTTTCCCAGCAAACAATGGCTGAAAGACCAATGAATGTTAAGTGAAGGCCTTTTCATCCTTATAATTCTATATAATTTGGTTAACACTTAAATTGATTTGTTTGAGGCAAGGCAAAGCAGCTTTATTTATACAGCGCATTTCATACCCAGAGGCAACTTAATGTGCTTTACATAAAAACAAAACATTTAACAGTAAGAATTGGAAACAAAGAACATAAAAACATACAATTAAAAAATAAATAAATAAAAATAAAACCCAATTGAGTGGTTGTTTGGCAGTAGTTGAGTAAGATCTTTATTATTATGTGAAAATAATGATTATTTGATTCACTTTAAAGCCCTTGTTGGATTCTAGTGTTGTTTATGTAATCTTTCATTTCCATGTAAATCATATATCCATTGCTGAATGATTGCCACTAATAAATCGCTGGAACAGGCTTTTGTTGTAATGTATGTCTGTTCTTAAATCTTCATCCTCCTATCATCACTGTAGTTTATTTCTAAGTAAATTTAAAAAGCTTAAGTAGCCGCTGTTTGTTTTTGAAGCCCCCCTTCCACTCAACAATGTATGTGTCTTCTTGTTCCTACAGTTGGCTGTTTGGGCTTCACTGTGCAGAATAATGTACGTAGAGATTTAGACACTGGGCCTCTGATTTCATATTCATCTGCTAAAAGTGGAAAGTTTCTCTGAGCTCATTGACAATCTGATTTGAAGGGGCGGGCCTACGATCATCACATCTAGGCATTCAAGGGCCATATGTGATGAGATATGTAAGTATGATGTAGAAACTTCTCCAGTGCACACATACTGGGAGACATATTGTGTCCAGCAGCTTAACTTTTCTGGATTCTTAATAAGGTAGAAGGAGAAGATGCTATTTTGAGGATTTTTAACAAGGCAACCAAACATTTTAGTGGGAAAACATGTCACATACAATTAATTATTCCAAGCAGAGGATTTTTATATGTCCTAAAACATGTCCAGAGGGGATCTTAAAATATTTTTACAAAAGGAAGTCAGTTCCTTTTGTCTTGTAAGCAAACAGTCTTTCCACAAGGTGGGGCTCTGTTCACAATTATCCTTCTAGTTCAGCCTGAGCTCAACATGGATCCTGTTATAAACACAGTAGGAGAACTGATCCTGAGCCTTAGCAGCATTCCCATCTTCATGAGGAGTCTTGGGGCTCGTAAAAATAAATGATCTGGGCTGTTGAGGCTACTGCTTGTCTCCTTCCCGTCCTTCGTTTCGTTAAAGTGCTCACTGCAGACTGTTTGTAATATGATAGTGAGAGATGAGAGAGATGGAAAGGAGTAGGGGGAGACTAATGAGCAGGTTGATTTATGACTAATACCTGTGGTTTTCAGGATATAGAAATGCACCGAAGAACACGTTTGAATGCACTTATGTTTGGGCATTGGGATGAAATATTAGATCAATAGTATTACATCACACTGAGAGCTCGGTTTCATTCAGGGAATCCCCACTCATCACTATCTGCACTGTTCAGTACTGCAGGTCATAGAGCAGTGTAGCAGTCACTCTGGGAAATAAGGCTGACGCTAATGCAATGGTCTAATGATGGGGAGAAATCAATAGCACCAAATCAAAGGCTCAGATGATCGAGATTAAACATTGAAGCTACCATCCAGCCCATTACAACCACCTTTACTAATGCAGCTCTTTCTGGCTGCTGAGTCTTTGCCTGATCAGAAGCAAGCAAATAACTAAAAATGTGGTTAAATACTGGAACACTAAGTAGAAATCATACGCAATTATATTTTCAGATTCAATAAAACATTTTTGTAAATCCACACACTCTGATCTCTTAAGTGTTATCTAGAGAATTGACTCAGAGAGTTGATTTATGATGAAAAACAGGACTACAGGAAATTCTGCATAGCAGCACAATCTGCTGCTGGCTTGCCTCCATAAACCACTGGTGCTGATGTTGAGAAGAGGAGAAGAAAGGGAGGAGGAGGAGGAGGAGGACGGGGGGAGTGATGAGGAGGGGGCTCCGCGCCAGACTGCCCTGCTCCAACATGAGATGCATCAAGAAGGCCAAATTAATCCTGGAAGTAAGAAAATCTCGCCTTCAAAATTAAAAACATTTTACTAGGAAGGAAATAAAGGAAAGGACTGTTTATTATTATTTATTTTTACCCTTTCCTATTCAGCGTATTATTTGCATTATCTCATTAAATATGCTTTATATGTATATTAATGTATCTTTTCATATCTTGGCATGTGGACGGAAGGAGCCAGAGATTAAACCACCAACCCCAAATAAATCCAAAATGCTCTATGACTGGTGAATGTAAAGTGATGGAGCCAAACACAGGTTCACACATCTTTTTTTAACACAGTATAGGCCTGTTTTGTCACAGATGTCTTCAAAATTAGCTCAAATGTGTCTGTACTATGCAAAAAAAAACAAAAAACAATACAGCCTTTCTAAGTGTTAATTTATTCATCTTTACTAATTCATCAATGGAAAATTTTAATCTGTGCAATACCAATATCATCTCTGGTATATTGCCATCAATACCAACATTACTGTTGTAATGTAAATAATGTCACAATTATTATTCTTTTATTATATATTTCTACTATTATTGTTATTGTTGTTCGTATTTATTGTTCTTTATTCTTTCTTATTGAGGTTCTTCTATTTTACTATCCACTTGCTGCTGTAATACTGCAAATTTCCCCATTGTGGGGATCTTAAATATGCCTTGCAGGTATTTTCATAATGCACTAATTGTCCATTGTGAGGTAAAAAATGCCAAATATTTTCTCGTTTGTGTATAAGAATTTGATGCCTCATTAGTCTTGTATGACAGTAAAGTGAATATCTTTTGGTTTTGGACATCAAGTTAAAGAAAACTATTCTGAGCAATGAAACAATAATCATTATTATTTATTAGCCCTATGCAGCTACCTCTCTGCTACTGAGCACATAATGCTTCCAGTCAGACAGGCTTCAGTAGTAACAATAAGACATATTAGATATAAGACCTGTTATTTTGAATATGTATTAGATGGCTTCAGTCATTTTCTCGTATGTGCTCTGAGCAAGCGAGGCTTATATTTTATGTTTTCCTCGCCGGAAGTGATGCTGTGCTGCCTCAGGTGACTTTACACTGGTCCCAAGTTGAGAACAGTCACTGTGATGCTGCAGACAGTGGAGGAGAGGAGGAGAAAGTGGCTCATTTAAGGGTTTGCTTCAAGAGAGACTCTTCATCCGTCTTCTTCATCTCCAAAAGGAGAGGGGGGGAAAGCGTTTAAGCTTATTTTCCATGTACAGACAGATTTAAAGGAAAGTGGAGAGACTGGATCGAGCCGGGCGACAGGAGCCCCTCTGACTGATTTGTTGGATTTATCAGAGGAGGGAAGATTTTCTTTGGAAATGACTCAAACGGGGGATGTGAAGGAAGGTGAAGGAAAGTGATTCAAGAATGTTTAGAGGAGTCACGCTGCTTTCTTTTCCTCTGTGATTTAAAAAAAAACTTTTCTTTTAATCTTTAATATTTACCTGTTAAATAGTCTATTTTATCTCCATTACACTCAAAGTTTAGCTCAGCCTGACAGATTTGTTGTAATGGATTTATCAGTGTCTCCTGATCTGTAATCAGTTATAAAACAGTTTTTTTTTTTAAATAAATATTCATATTCTGGTATACTTTGATATATAAGTGAGAGAGCTGAACATGGCCATTAACACGGACACCGACTTCCTGAAGTCCGACCTGGGTGAGGGTGGAGGAGGCGCGCCGCCTTTGGACGCCCATGAGACGGAGAAACTATTGGCGGTGACCACTGAGCCTGGAGGAAACGGGATGAAGATGTCCACCTCCTTCACGGTCAGCATGAAGGAGGGACTGGAGGCCGACCAGAATGGCCACAGCGTCGCAGTGAGGACGGGCTCCGTCGGGCAGCTGGCCGCCGCCGCCCCCCTCTCCCCATCCAAAGCCAGTCTGAGCCGCTCCTCCACCGGGAACGCCACTGTGCAGGAGACCCCGAAGCCCAGGGATTACCTCATCCTGGTCATCCTGTCCTGCTTCTGCCCCGTCTGGCCCGTCAGCATCGTCGCACTGGTGTACTCCATCATGGTGAGTGTCACTTTACTGAACTGTGTCTGCAGCTCAACTAAATAATAACAAATGAATCTGGATTTTAAAAAAGTGCAGCAGCAGTATAATAATAATCTCTAACTTTGCAGTGCTTCACTATATTAGCATGAGACTTGGGACAGATCATGCGTAGATGTTATGTTGCAGCTCCTAGAGGTGTTTGGCTGCAGCAGCATAATTCAGAAGGTGTTATTCACTCTAAAAATGTGATTTTTTGTCAGGCTGAAATTAAATATTTAATTTATGCTGTGTTCAATCATCATTTAGTCTGACACAGTAACATATATGCTGATGCTTTCACCTCTACAGGTATCTCACAAGTGTTACCTTTATAATGATACCAATATTATTCATACTGACCTTGTAGTTGCAGAGATATACTATATTTATGTTGGGTATATCATCCTCGAGCCAGAGGCCTAGGGAGGAAGTGGTTAAGATACTTTACATGTTCATCTTTGAATGGTATCATCTGAGTACTGACACAATTCCTGAGGGAAGTGAAAAGCCTCATAAATCTAAATCTGACTCGGGACTCGGTTGATGCAGAAATCAAACGGAGATTGATCCCAAAAATGTAATTTAAAACCTCAAAACTGTTGAGTATCGAGTTTTTATAACTGAGGCAAAAAGTCTTCCAGGCACTGAGCATGTTTTTCTTCATGTTGTGTTTTGTTAACGTTTATTTTAAGCTATTAGCCAGCCTTTTGTTTAGAGAGAAATATATGAATCCTGAATATATCCAGTTTTTTAGATTGTGTCTGTCAATGAACAAAACAGAAAACAGGAACTGAGAATTGCAAGTTGCCAAAAATGACACGACATTATTACTTATTTTGTCCAACAG
This sequence comes from Scomber japonicus, assembly GCF_027409825.1. Lineage (NCBI taxonomy): Eukaryota > Metazoa > Chordata > Actinopteri > Scombriformes > Scombridae > Scomber > Scomber japonicus. The sequence goes on along the minus strand of NC_070583.1, from coordinate 29,524,530 downwards.
TCCAAGTTATGTGATTTACAATAATAAAAACATAAAGAATGCAAATCTTCATACATATGAGAAACTGAAACCATCATATGTGTTGTCTCTGGATTAATCACTTAAAGACTGATCCATTATCAAAACAGATGTGCCATGTTTCCATGTTACTTCCCATGCTGTTTGCAGTGTTTTAATATTTAAGTGTAAAAAAAAAAGAGAACACTTCAGCACAATGCCCCATCCGAGAATGAATGCCTTAACGTTTCCCCTCTGGTGTTGCATATTTCATTAAAGCAAGTTTGGTGCATTTGCAACTGTGATCCCTGATAAACTCTTGAATATCAGGCTTCACTAGTACACTCACACTCTTACACACACAGAGCCTAGAGCCTCATAAGCTTTCCCAATGCTGAAGCTTTAAATTATCTCAGGTCTGCTGCTGCCACTCAGCTGCTGGTTGTTCTGGTCTAGAGGCGCTGACACTTGATTAATCCTCTCACCGAGAGTTCAGGGATGCTGGAAACACTGATACAAGATACAGCTCAGCAGCGAAGCCACGTCCAACATCTGCGGCTGTCGTGTACCAAATTCACTAAGTGTTTTCAAAGACTACAATCCTTCCAACTTTTTCCACATTCATACAGTAATGTCATTGTGTGTTTCATTCATGTTGAAGATGGTTTATGGATCTAAACTGAAACCTGAAGCTTTCATGTTGTCATATAGTGAGAGACTCTTCCACAAGTAGCTGTGTAAGAAGAGATTGTAGTTTATCAAACCAGCCAGCGCAAAATTTGTAGAAAGTAAAGTTAGATATGCTTATGCTTCACTTTTCAAATTCAGAACACTGTATTTGTCCCCAAGGGGCAATTTAAGAGTCATGAGGAGCAGCATCATCATGTAGGTGAATATATTAATGATATATAAAGATAAAGATGCCACACCTAATTGATTGCAAGCCCCACTTTTCAGGTGTCCCATTATTAAAAACCTTTATGACTGTTTCATGACACAAAACATGCAGTATGTCATTGACACTGCAGCAAAACTGGCAACATATTCATGAGAAAGCGATTGCCTTGCTATAGCTTAACAGTTCCACATTTTGTCTTCACGTCATGCTTTTGCAAAATGAGACTCCTAAATTTAGCAAGAAGCTTCTACGGAAGCTCCTTAAAAAAGCTGTATAGGAGGAATGTGAATATTTCACTGTCATACTGTACTTCACCATGCCAGTATGATCATCCTCCCACCCTCCTGATTCTGACACTAGACTGATGCAGCAGATATGAACAGTTTAACAAGGAAATTCACAAAGTCACTCTCTGACATTTAAAAAAAGCAAGGTCTGATGGGATATAAACTGAAAATGCAAATGGATCAGCATTTATTTCAGTTTGGTAATTACAGACATAACTTTGGGGTCAGTGACCAATAACTGTGTCAACATGTTCTTGACACACATATTTACAATAATGTGGTACAGTAAGACTTTCTTTGTAATTGCCTTCATTTTCAGTGCACCACGGCACCAGCAACATTAGTCGGGCAAAGATATTAAACATGTACATCAAAGTCAAATCTCCTTCTGAAATACTGTATGCAAGGATTTCATGTCAGTGAGTGCACCTGAACTTCCAACTCCTTCAAGAGGAGTGTGCTTCATCCCTGGTCAGAGCTTTGTATAATGGACAGTTATAAGAGAGCAGTAAACACTCTAGAAACACAAAAGTTTTTAAAGGTTTAAATGAGATAAAATGAAATATGCTTTTTTGCAGAACAGCAATACAGAGTTAAATTTTGCTGCACCTCTTTAAATAATCTTCAGTCAGGAATTAAGTGCGCCATTAACATGAAAGCTGAGTGCTGGTAGACAGCTGGAGTACATGAGTGATAAATAAAACATAGCATCCTGCTCTGTTCTCCTTGGAAACAATGGTAGTACTTGCAAATATGCAGCAAACAGCAAACTATATACAGGTCTCACCTTTTTAAAAAATGACTCGAGAATGAGTTTCACTATAAAGTTTTTAAATGCAAACTCGACACAATGATGGATTTATGTGTCTGACAACTGCAGCTAAGAATAAACCCAATAATAGGTGAGTATTTCAAATGTTGGATGTTGTCATCATGGTATATGTAGTTATAAGTCATAGTTGTTGTCAAATGGTATGCCAATAACTGGAGAAACTCACAAACACAACTATCAGAGGAGCTGGAAACTGCACAATATTATTTAGGTTTTAGAATTAATCTCAAACCCCAAAACCATTATCTCCCCCTCTTCAGCACAGATAACTGAAACTGGCATTTGGCAAGATCTGTAACAACCAAAATAAAACCAAGATAAGTATCACGTGTTTCTCACAATCCCTCGTGTGAGCTGGGAAACAGCAGCAGAAGAGACGATCTACTGTAACTACATATCTTTTGGTTTGGTGCATCTGGCAATATCCTACCAGAAGTATTTAATACCATCAGTTGTAGCTCTGTTGTGTCATGATTTTAACTCTACAGTAGTTGGCTGATGGTAGCTTAGTTGCTCTTGGCACAAGCATTTTCAGTGCACTTTACTTCTGACATTGTGCAGCAGCCAACATTCAAAAGAAAACAAGGCAAAGGCAATGCAGTAAACCCATTAGTTCTGTAATATCACTCCTGTGGACACTACACACCAAAGGGAATATCAGGCAGTATCCACGAGACAGCCTGCACTTCCCCAAGCCATCATCATGAACCCACTGACATTCACAAGTCAGCCGCTTGCTAATGGCACAAAGAGAGTGTGTGTGTGTGTGTGTGTGTGTGTGTGTGTGTGTGTGTAAGATCGTGAGGGCGAGAGAGGCTTTGACAGAGGGCAAAAGAAAGGAAAGTGAAGGAGGGAGAAACTAGAGCTGGCCACTAACTCAATAAAAGGCGAGAGAAGTCAATTTAGTTTCTCTGCAGAGGGCAGATTGGAGCAGTTAGCCAGCTCTGTGGCAGCGTTCAACATCCTCTCTCTTTCCTGGGGGTATGCACCTTTCCATACCGGATACTGGCCTGGCAGAGGAGATCAAAACATCATTTGCTACAAGGGCAGATGGGTGTGAGAGAGACAGCAAATGGCTATAAAGTAGTTCCTATCACTGGATTAAAACAGAATTGAATCAGATACCACAGTGATGTCAGATAAGTGCAAGTGAATCAGAGCAGGAAAAACAGAGGTTTACAACACTCCCTGTGAACAGATGAATCAAAAGTAATGTGGTTAATACCACACAATATAACCTCAGAGTGCCAGCTCACTGCTAAATGCTAATATTCTCCTCGCCCATGTGAACTGAACCCTTCTGGAAAGTTAGATTAGAATAAAAAGATAGTGTACTGTATGATATTATAATGAGGAGGAGTCAGAGGAAATGGACCATAATCAGCAGTTTGACAAAGCACATTAGTCCAGGGTTCAGTTCCCAATTCAAGAGGTTTTATATCACTTGCCAATATTGATCTGTGCTGGATAGACAATTGGCTGCTAAACTTTCATAATAATACTAAAGGGTTGTGGTGAGTCAATGTTGTGTGTCTGCTTCCCCAACTCTAACTGAATTTGTTTTAGTTTCCTACATCTAGCTAAAAAAATCACTATTAAGAATATGAATATACTGTATGGTCCTGTTATGGTGGTGACATCATCGTAATGTCATTTATGTCCACTGTACACAAGCATCACAGTAGAAAAAACAGAGCAAGCAAAGACTTATAAACTTATAACAGTGATAACAACTTTAAAGACAGAAACCATCAATCAAAAAGATGGAATCCATGTTTGACTCTGGTAAATGACGAAAATGAACTATAATTAGGTACAATCTGTGGATGCTTCTTTTAGCCTTATAAAAGAGTCAGCACCTTTCTGCATTGGCATATGGTGCATTGCTAACAAAAGGACTGCCAAAAGTTACATCCATCATCATCTACCACCACTTCCAGCAGCAGGACCACCTAAAAGCCGTCTTCCAGTTGGCTGCCGCCACAGATCTCTGACAGATGCTCTGGTGGTGAATGCTTGCGGCTGGCAAACACAGGAGATGTGCAGCCAATTATGTGGATTGGAGAGGCAGGGGTAATAGGTTTTTACTGCCCGGACCGGCCTAGGCCAGTAATGGGACAGCCCAAACTGCAGGAGCGTTATTGCACACTCGGCAGATTTGCCTGTGAAATATGGACTCGCAATGCTGCACTGGAAGGCTGTGTGTGTGTGTGTGTGTGTGTGTGTGTGTGTGTGTGTGTATAGGTAAATGACTTGTTATTAGCAATCTATTACTGCAGACATGGAGGGAGAGCCCTTCTTACTGCTGTTGGCAATTATACAAAGCCTATCAGAGCCCTTAAAAGAAAACACCACCCTGCCCGTAATAGAAAAGAAAACTTATTCATCGCTTTCAATGTCACACCTGTGCAAGTAATGATATTATTATTCTACAGTGCTGAAAATTAAATGCATGGAAAGCTACAACTGTCATGCTGTGGATACAAGTACACCAGCTTTACAATGATGTCACACATTAAAGGATAGGTTTACCATTTTTTTCAACACAGTCATGTGCCCAAATGAAAATTGAAGCAAGGTTTTCCTCTCTGTAATCATTCCTCTTGTTCATATTGACGCAGTCCTCATTTTGAGCTAAAATGGATTTAAAAGATTATCTGAAAATAATATGAGGCATCAGCAGTCTGGGTAAGTCAAATAAAGTGGATATTTCCCACATTTACTTTAGACTTTAGTAAAAAAAATAAAACCTCTCTTTATGTCTCAGCAAAGTTTTTCCTGTTCAGCTGCAGAAGGATTGTAACAAAAAGAGGAAATGTGGCACCAAAATGGTAAAATTTGAAAGATATTGCCTTGATTTGACTCATTTGGACTACTCATATCAGCTTCAAATGAACTTTTAAATACATTTCTGCACAGAAGCAGGGCTGTGGATGTGGTCCCCATCTCTTCCCATGTAAGTACATTGGAAGTGATCTCTTTAGTATGAACAGGAGAAATGATTATAAACATAACGAGTTTCAATGTTTGTTTGGGCAGCTGTTCCAGGAAAGACTTGAAACATTGTGAACCCATCCCTTAAAACTTATGACGTATGTTTAATTTGTCCAATACATTGACATTCATATCAGCTGTACTTTGTGTTTAGCACTAATTAGAAAATGCTAGACTAAGTTGGTGAACATGGTATACATTCGTTTAATGTTGTAAGTAGATATTTGTTTTCTGCTCATTTCCTCTGATGGATCCCGCCAAACTTTCTCCTAATTGGTCATTAGTGTTTTGTTTTCCTGTATCACTCAGATACCTATTTGGTTGCAAATGTGTTTTCCCATTCTTGAGAGGACAGCCAGCACTTTATAGATGCACTTTATCATAACAATCTAATTTTGTTTTGACGTTGTTATTATTAGCATCATGTCTTGTTAAGCTTAATAACAGTGTACTCTCCATTGTAACTTAACTGTGAAGCTTGAAACGTCTCTGAATAGGCCGGTCTGACAGTGGTTCACTTATTACTGATGTGCTGTATTGGAATAAGGCGTATACCACTATGGCACTGAGTCTTTGTGGTGGCTCATTCAAAATGTGTTTCCAGTTCACAAGCTAACCAAGATATAAAGACAATTAAAATTTATGAGCTGTAGCAGCAGCTAGAACCCATTTTATAGCTTCGAGAATGAGAGCGGTGCCATCATGAGTCTGACAGATTTGATCATCTGACCGCGTTGAGTGGTTTGCAATTTTAATGGAGATTCTAATGTAACAAGACGGACTCTAAAAGCCCTGCTAGCGGCCCCTTGAGGCTGTGATACACCTTACACCCAACTACACCAAAGTGTTTAGACCAAACTAACTGAGGGAATGATCAAAAGCCTCTCCCTTTTTCACAACAATGACAACATTTACTAAATTATAGATTATCCTAAAAGTAAAATCATTAGAAAAGGTTTGATATAATTTCAAGAGGACCAAATAAAATGAAATGAACAAAATTGGATATTTTATAGGAAATAATGGGAGTAAATGTGATGAAAATGGCCAGTCAGTCTCACAGACGTACAGTAACTACAAAACAGCTTGTTGTTGTGTCCCTCTCCACCAGGCTGCTGCTGCTGCTGCTGGCTCTCCATTATTAATGACGAGGGAGAAAGGAAGCACTTACTGACTTCCCAGCCTCCACCTTACTCTGCTGATCAGCCACATGAACTAGAGAGCCAGAGTGCATGTATGTGTGTGTGTGTGTGTGTGTGTGTGTGTGTTTGTGTGTGTGTGCATGCATGTGTGGCTGGTGTGTACACTTGTAGCACAACGAACACTGGACAAGACACTTTCAGGGTAGAATTTCCCATTCAGAAAACAAATATGACCAGGCTTACTCTCGCTGTGAATCAATATAGACATTCACCAGCCAAGTGATGGGTGCCTCCCACTAACCAAACACACACACACACAAATCACTTGCAGCCCTTGAGGCTACCATCAAACACAGTGGGTTGTTTTTATCTATGTATTTTTTTTTTACATATTTTTAATCTACCCCGTTTTCTTAAATCTTTTTTTTCTTTCTCCAAACAAGCTCAAGCTAAATAGGCTGTGTTTTTTTGAAAGGGGCTTCAATTGATTCAAGGTGCTGATGTTGCTTTTCCTTGCGATGTGAGTCCAGATCAATACGTGTCCCTCTGGGTCTGTGTTTGTACCACAGCTTCACATTGCAGTACTGGGAGTGAGTGTGTCGCCATGTGTGAGGTAGAGGAATCTCTCATTTTACTGTCCAGATTAACACCTGCATTGATTTAGCTTTTGTGAAAGTCACCTTGAAATTGTACTAAAACCTGTCTGGTACCTTTTATTATTATTATTATTCAAATTAGCCCTATAGTTTAATTGTTTTTTTCAAATTTCTTACCTTTGTCTTTCAAAATAATTGTGATTTCGAAGTAAAAAGTCTAAGAAAAGCAAAAATGATCACTAAACTTATTATTCATTTATTTCAGTGTATCACTTCGGGGTAGCACTGTCGCCACCCACATGCCCCAAGTGCATTGTGGGTCCTGATTATTCCAGAGACAGCTTGGAGACAGAGAGGCTCATGGGAGTGAGAGGATGAAGTAACTTGTGGGATGAAGGGAGGGCTCTCTCTATCTCTATCTCTGTGTCTCTCTTTCTCTCTGCAATGTAATCTTATCTTATACTGAAACAACCCGAGCTCTATATACTGTATTCTCAGCTAGTACTAACTGAGTGGGAGTTATTATAGGTAGATGTATGTGAAAGCAAAATGTTAAATATGAAAATTGTTGGATTAATCTCAGTTCTCAATACACACTTGAATAAAATGTACCAAAGGTTGGGTGAGAATACCAGTGAAAGGCCAGTATTACTTTTAAATGTTAAGTCCCTACTGTGGTATCAGGCTGTGCTGTCATATATCCACTGAGCCCTTTTGACAGGTGACTCGCTTTACCTTTTTAAACTGTCTAAGTCCTACTCTCACTCAAGCAGCGGGCAGATACTTGTCAGCTTTACCTGGCCTTTATACGTACATCATATCTGCTCAGGCTGACCTAAATTGGCTGATCCCACTGGTTGAAAGGCAGTTTCATGTTGTCCAACTCAGTAGTCCAGTCACCATCACTGCTTGTCAGGTCTAATGTCCCAAATGGTCACTAGTTATTTTAGACATAGTACTCTGACCCGATACTACAAATTAACTCATTTGACTGGTACACATATTTTTTTCTAATCTTCGTTTTTCATTAAAATTCCTCTCAGTTCATTTTGACTAAGAATTTTTGTTTTGTATGTGTGTCCCCAAACATCCACACAGGACATAATATAAAAGAACAATACAGTATACAGTATGTAATGAATTTAGATTATATTGTAATGGACTTGGACATTTTTGTCATTACATGATTTATATTTAGTTTCCAGCATAGTTTGTAGTCTATACCAATTCCCAAAATTGTAGTTTATAAACTCTTTCTATTTATATTTTCTTCAAATATTACAAAGTTACAAACTTCAGCAATTTGGACACATTGCAAATATCATTAATGTACAATATAAACATATTTGGGCCCAGCACTGAACCTTGTGGAACCCCACATATGACCCTCAGCAGGTCTGATATATTATTGTCTAAGCCATGAGCATACTACCCCTCTATTAGCATATCTTTCAACTTTGATCTGTGACAAGTGTTGTGAGGGAGTTGTAATTCATCACAGTCTTTATAATTTGCTTCTTTAGACCATCTTTAAAGTGAAAAATATATGCAGTAAGTATATTATATTCAGGAAAGCTTCGATATAGTTACAGTTATATAAGGTTTGTTGTTAGGTCTGGAGAAGGACGAGGGAGCGATACATGAATTAGACCTCAGCAACATTTTTCTGAAAAGTTTTTGCCCACTGATATCAATACCAACTCTCCCAATCTCTCTCCATATTATTGGCCACTGTGACCCACAAACAGTGAAGTGCAGTTTAATATAACTGCTGAGGCTCGCTACTATCCCAAAGTGACATTTAATTTGATAAACTTTTGTAAACTGCTGAGTGCAAGATGAGTCATCAAACACCATTTTACATTGAAATCATTTTAACAGGAAGAGAAAATGCAAGGATTTTGATGTAAAAAATACTTATTATCAGTTAACACAGGTATACAAGATTAAAACTGGGAACATGTATTTTTTATTTGATGGGTCTTTCTTGAAGGAGAAAGCAACCTACAAAAACATATCTGAATAATTCAGTATAGGTGAGGAACAAGAAGTCCATTTCCTGCTGTACTGCACATGCTGTGGCTTCTTATTTGAAAAGACATGTTCAGCACCAGGGACAGCTCTTGAACTTTTCACCAGGTTCAAAAAGTAAAGCAATGGGTCCATCAGAGGGACATGTTCATGACCTTATTGCATGTGCAATATATGTAATCCTTTCATCTTTCTCTTTACTGTAGCACTCAGTACGAGCAACATTATCCTGACATTGCTCTCTCTCTGTGTTTGATCACATAGTTACAGTTTAGCACCCAACAGGGATGCTTGGTATGTAATGACCCCTAAGCAGCTCTGGATTGGTGACTTGACACTGCATTGAGATGATGTCACTGCTGCATTCATAAAAACAGTTTTTGCATTATGCATTACCCTGCTACACTACAGATACGCTACTGGTGTGAAGGGCTGTTTAGATATCATGTGTTGTTCCAACGTTCATTGAATGCCATGCTAACGTCATCAACACTGTCCTGCAGTGTTTTCACGCTGACTGATGGATGCACGGAGTCACACAACCAGAGTGAGACAGCTGCTGTTGTTCCTTTCCTCGTTAAATCCTAAATCTTGTGAAGTGCTGATCTTTTATCATTGTCTTTTAGCTCCACTCATGCACTCAGTTACCTAATTGTAGTCTTTTTGATCCTCTGCATACTTCCTGTTGGCCGATTTTAAACTCTTTTTGTCTACAGATGAAATGATTAGTCAGTTAATCCAAATAGTCGATCCACAGAAAACAAACATTCCCTAGCTTCTCAATGTTAAAGTGTTACTGTTAAATTACCAGAATAAGGGATGTTAATACATAACTTTGGTCTCTGGGTAATTTCTGATTAAATTATTATATATTATTATATTATGTAATTTTTATATAATTGATTCATCATTATAAAAAATATGTATAGCATCCTTAATGTGTTCTATCCTTTTTGCAGTACACTCCCTTATATACTATTAATTAAAATAGAAATAATTTCAGTAATATTTGTAACATTGTGTGTGTGTGGTGTGTATGTATGTGGAAATGTATCAACCAGCTTGTGCTTTCAGAATAACGTCTAAATGTTCCCTTAGTATTGACTCTCATGCTGTTGTGTGAGCGTCACTGTACGCGTTTACATCATGTGGCATGTTTATAGCAGCATCACAAATTAAAAACAGCCCAAATTAAAGGCAAACCAAAGCTGATGAGAGGATAGTAACATCAGCCATGGTGTGATTTATTATTGGGGGGTCTCTCACAGAAGAAAGCAATGCACGGGGAATAAGGACTCCCATCCGTCATGCCTCACACACATACACATAAATCTTCCTCTCTCCACATCTGCAGTATACATAAAGCAATATGCATACAGCATCAAGTTGATATACAACCCCTTCACACTGCTGCATGCACCTACTCCATCCAATTGGCTCTGTAAGTTGAATCCTTCAATCAATCCCAAGCTGCCAATCTGAAATAGACAATTTCACCATTCAAGGCCGGCGATAGAATATTTTTCAAATATTACCTTATTGGACTCTCCGGCATCCGGTAGACAAGTCAGTGTTCATGTGCCGCATGTGTGTCATTAGCACTGCAGAACTACTTGGCTGTCGATGAACTGAAAACCACCTGATAAATATTTTAAAGCAAAGTGCTGCTGGAGAGGGAACTTTCTCCTGATTATATATATATTTATATATAGAACCCAACACATACTTAGTGTACTTTCTGAGCTGTGAGCTTAAAGTGTAAATCATCCCTGCAGTTTGTGCCGTTACCCTCATCTTACACTGATAGGGTCAATATGCTTATTGCTGATTCCGCTGAGATTGCCTTTTCTGAATGCTCTTCTCTTCAGTGTTTGCTGTCTGTCTTGGAATTATTCAAGTTTTCTGCACTGCTGGATGCTTGTATTGATAAAATGAAGGTCACTCTGGAGTTACACTCTTTGAAAGTAGCAATGTAAACACGAATGTCACAACTGTCTAGAGACTCAGCAGGAGGAGATGGAGAAGGTGAGCCAGACATGATGCAGGGTTACATTATCTGTCAAAAACAGGAGCTCATGATAAAAAAACTAAAAACTTGAATGGCTAGAATAAAGATAATTAGTTTTAGTTAAGTATCTCTTCCATGTTTGTTATTCAATATTCTTTCTTTTTTTTGTTCATATATTTGGTGCCATATTTTGTGATGACGAATAAAAGGAACAATGACAATGCTAACATGTTATTTAGCTGGACTGCATTCAGTCTATGATCAGTACTAAACACAAAGTACAGCTGAGGTTGATGGAAATGTCATTGGTTTTACTTGTTGCCTAGTTACTCATTAACAGAAATATGAAGAAGCTAAACTTTTGACCTGATGGTGGCACTAGAGGAAAAGACAGAGGATAAATATATTAGAATTTAATCTTTAGGGAGCTTGAATATCTGTAGTTGATATCACAGCAATCCATCATGATTAAGAACATCTGCATCAGACATTGAGGTGATCCAATAGCTGCTGAGATATTTCATTCTGAACCAAAATGGTGGACCGACTAAATGATATTGCCAGTTGTGGAGCTGCGGCACTTGTGTGGCTAGTAATAAAAGCATTTCAAATTATACATGTTAACAGTTAAAGTCATTAATTCACAACATTAATTAAATAAAATCTGTCATTCTGACCGATTCTGAACTTTAACAAACAACTTCCTGTGTGCTCCATTTAATTTTCCTTACATCTAGCTAAGAGGTTTTTCCTTGAAATGCCAACAATAATGTCATTACTGTTCAGGTCATGAGCATGAAGGGGGGTTTTGTTGAGATTTGAGGGGGATTTGGTTTTCAAACAGATTTAACAACCTTAAAAAATTAGTAACAGAGAAAAGTTATAATAGAGTATAAAGTAAATAATGACATAAAAAAGGAAATGATAATGGTAGCATAGAGGTTTAGAGCCATATCAGTGTAAATTTGGATTATGTTCAGTGTGCTAGGGAATATAAATCAATAAAAAGGCTGTTACCTTATTGTGAGAGGTTTCAAGAGCTTTTCATGTGACTGAAGAATTTCTTCCATTTCAGACTCAATCAACTGGATTATTAATCCTAAACAATAATTTTCCATAAACTGCTACAGTTCTAAACTGATAGAATGTGTTGGAGGTAAATCAGCATATTTCCACTCTTTAACAATGATCTTCCTACCCTTATGACTCATAATTGCTGTGTGAATCTGCTAAAGACGTTGGGATGTTGCTTAGCGGTCATTGATCCCCAAAACATACTGTACAGACCAAGTGTGTGAGGAATATCACAGTGCATGAAGTGTCTCATATTTCCATGAATAGCAAACCTGTACTAAAAAAGCCTGTACTTTGAGACATTCACACAGGAAATGAATAAGTATACCACAGTCATCTCTGCATCTCCAGCAAATCTTTCATTTTAACTCTATGCAGTTTTGTCAGTGTCCAATATGGCTTATAGAAAATGACACCTCATCTATGTCTTAGATAATAATAAGACGATAATCAAAATGGTTCTCATGGTAATTACCTGTGCTTTTATGTGTCTCCAGTCCAGAAACAGTCTACAGTCAGGGGATATGGACGGGGCCAGGAGGCTGGGTCGTCTGGCTCGTCTGCTCAGTATCGTCTCCATCGTCCTAGGCGTGGTCATCATCACAGTCTTCGTCTCAATTCAAGGTACAGAAACATGACAAAATATTTCCTTTTTTCATTAAAGCTTATGAATATGGAGGGGGGGGGGGTGTCACCTAAATATGATGTACAATATATATACACTCACACACACACACACACACACACACACACAGTGTTTTAACAACATATGTTCAACAACAAAGAATGCCTACTGCATTACGATTACAGGGTGATAAATGACACCATCCACACAAGCATGAGATGTGTGTTTTTCTATGTCCGAACTCAGCACATTTCCAAGCCGTGTCTGTGTGTGTATGTATGTGTGTGTGTAGATTGATTTAGCACTGCAGTGATAGTAGTGGGCTGACTGTGCAGCAAGAGCGGGTTGCCCTGCAGCTACTCCAGTCAAAATAATGAATTTGATGGTGAATTTAACTTGTCTTTGTGTCTGATCTGTCTTTCTCTGACGATGCCATCCCTCTGCTCTTTGTTCTTTTCTAGCAACAACTTGACATGGACGACCTGGGGGTGAAAAATGAACCGTGAACGCCAGACCACGGATGCAACAAGAGAGAAAAAAAAAAGCCCATTCCTAAAAACAAAAGATGAAATGCAATTCCTAACTTTATGCCATATTGTAATTACATCATGACCAACTTCAAAAAGCAAAAAAATAGGCAACTCATGTGAGTAGGTACTGCAGCAAGTTAACTAATGAAAACACTCTAGAGAAAAAAATCATTCAGAGATGCATGCATTAGAATCCAAATAACATTTGCTTGTGACAAAAATAAAGAAAAACCTGATGTAAAATTGTTCAGGTTAAAACAGAGGAAATAGAAAATGCAGGTTTGTGTGTAGTCAGGAGGACTTTTTTTGGAATAAAAGGACTTCTTGAAATGAAGAGGATGATCCACGTCAGGACAGAATGAGACTTTTTCTACGTCCGGGATGGAGCTCCTTTCAAAAGCGGATTTTTGAGTTTGGACTTCAAACTTGGGACAGCTGCATATAATCCTCATATATTCCTTATCAAGCCTCCTGCATTCAAAGCATATACAGCTACAAATATATTTGAAATATGGATATAGTAATATATATATGAATATAGATGTGCATTTTATAAAGATGTTTGTATGCCAAGAGGTGCTGGGTTTGTTAAGGCTGTCACATTGGCTGCTTTGTCAGCACTTGGATTATCGGTGGAAATTCAAGGGTTTGTGAAAGGGGGAAGGGAACACGTTTTTAATTTTTGTTATTTAATTATGATTTTTTTTAACTAAAAAAAATGAGACCACTGCATGCCTGAATGTAGATAACCCAAATTCTGCCTTTGTTTTGACTGTTATTAGTTTTCTCTTTTCTTATTATGGAGTCAAGAGAGGCGAATAGGTTTGCACATGGAAGAGTGATTTGTGTACATTACGTGTGAAATCCAGCCACTGAAGAATGTGTGAGGACTGAGATCTAAACCCCTATAACAACCCTAACCCTCTACCCAATTTATGCCTCCAAAATCACTTGTACCTCGCTTTGTGTTGGCAGAGCCTGACACGCATGCAAAACCTGCCATCAACTTTCCCACCAGTGACTTATTATTCCCTTCAGTTCCTCAAATCCTTTCCCATCAAACCTTAGTGGCTGCCACTTCTCAGTTTTGTCTTTGATCCTTCATCTTGTAACCCTTAAACTCCATTTTACATTTCACCGTTTACTACCTTTCTACACCTGTTTTCCATATTACCATTCCTAAATTGTGATACATTGACTGTTAAATGCCATTGTTTCACTGAATGTTTTTTCCGCTCCTTGTATCGGTATGAAATGTATTTATATGGGAAAATATATATGCAATATGTACGCATGCTATGGCCTACAGGCTTACACATGTTTTTTTTTAATTTTCTGTAAATGAGCAGGTCTATGAGTTTGACTGAGTAACAAATAACATTTAAAGACTGTTTCTTCAAGATCTAAGCACAGCAGATTGTCTGTGTTCACTGTACTATGTCCACCATGGATACACTGTTATATAAACACATTACAGGCTTATGCTACAACAAGCACATGCAGACTCACTATAAGACCATGTTGCATTTGTTTAAATTCATAACCTTTCTTTCATCTTTAATGCTTACATCTTACATTTTTGCAATTTAAATCAGGAGTCATTTGGACTCACTAAAAAGTGATATCTGCAGAGTCTTAAATTCCACTTATTGTTGAAGGGCTCATATGTTAATGAAACAAAGAAAACACAGCTATAAAATACCTAAATAAAGATGAAATTAATCAGACTATGCAGCTAATTTTCAAGATTAAAAGGCTTGACTGACTCTGCCAAATGAAAATGAATTTTAAGGCTGACCAACTGTGATCCGTTTTATCGGTTACATTCCTTCAGTAAGCAGCAAAATCCAAAGATTCCCGTGTTAACTTCCATGAGGAGATATTATTCCTGATATTAGAGTGTCATTCAAGCCCTGGCAATGTGGGCTACTGCTCTAACTGTTATTCTCTAATATTCCACTTCACTTTCATCTCTGGTATGGTATTCAGGAGATAAATGTCTAGTTTAAGCACTGTTGTGTCAGTAAAACAGGTAAAATCTTCATTTCATTCTTATATATGACTGTTTCTTTTCCAGTATACTGTATGCACCAGTTTTCATCTTTGTGGTGTACATTTTGCATGTCTGGAATAAATGTTACCATGCATGGTCCAAGTTTTGCCTTTTGATGACGACAGCAAGTAATGGTACTAAAATACTAAAATATAGATTAGTTTAGTTTGTAAGATGAAACAAAGCTGAGTCTACTTGAAGTTAAATCCCAAAGTCAAATGACCACAAGACTAACATGCTGATGTTTAGCAAGTATGATGTTTAAAATGTTAGCTTAGTGTGTTCACATGCTAACGTTAGCATTAAACAGCTGAGGCTGATGGGAATATCTTTTACTTTTGCAGGTAATAGGTAATAAACCAAGGTAGTAGACAAAGTATAAACCTGAGTTTAAGGTGTGTACTTACAAGCATGATTTGGGTTAGGGTTAATTTTGGAGCCAAGTGTACAGTAGAGTACACAGCTTATACTTGGTGTGATGTGGAAACGTAAAGCCTCCCGTACATATATATATATACTGAAAATGGATTTTACAGTGAAATAGGAGACATCTTACATCAAGTAGTTAAACTTTTGAAATGATGCAATGGATTTTTCAATGAGGGAGAAGAGATGACATTTTTTCACTAATTGAACTTATTTTAGTGGAAAAACTATATCAGACACAAATTACTAGTCAAAGCAGAGTATTTTTCTATATATTGAAACATGTATGGGGGAGAGGTGAGGGGCTTTTAAAAAATTGTTCAGATTGTGTCCGAGAGATGCTCAGCCAACACTATGAAATGTAGCTGCAGTTATATTGTGCTATAGCTGTTACTTTTATTATATCTAAACCCTGTACATAAAGCAGGTTATATACACAATTGTCTCAGAGCACACAAACACCATTTATCATGGTCGCCACGACAACGGACTATAGATACACCTGAAATCTGAGCAACACAGAAAGCACTGCAGTATTTCTTCCACTGAAGGTAAGGGCTTTTATCTAGGATTAGGATACAAATAATTTATTCTTTAATTTCCCAGTGCTCAAAAACTTACTGCAAGAAAAACAGTAAATTGTTTCACTGAAACTTTTTAACTCATGCTATCAATAAATATCTGCAGAGGGAGTGAAGCATCTCTGCTGTTTGTTTTCAAAAAACGCTACTTAACCCTCCTGTTGTCCTCGAGTCAAGGAGGGAGGGAGGGAGGGAGGAAGGAAAGGAAGGAAGGAGGGAGGGAGGGAGAAAGGAGAAGAGGAAGGGAGAAAGGAAAAGAGGAAGGGAGGAAGGAAAGAAAGAGAGGAGGAAAGAAGGAAGGAGGGAGGGAGGACAGAAGGAAGTGAGGAAAGAAAGAGAGAAGGAAGGACAGATGGAAGGAGGGAGGAAGGAAGGAAGGAAGGAAGGAAGGAAGGAAGGAAGGAAGGAAGGAAGGACGGACAACACGAAGGTTAAAATAACAATCAGATTCCCTCACAGACAGAGGGCCAGATTTTGTTTTACACATGAGCTGCTTTGAATGAACAGACTTTGTGCTCATCAGAAGTCACTGTAGTGTGACCCTGCTGGCTGAGAGGATGTTGGTTCCTGTTCAGTTTGAGTGGCTGAAATATCAACAGCATCTACACCAAATATAGACTTCAGCACAGGGTTTCCCACATAAGGGACAGACGGCCACCCATCTCCGACTGCTGCAGAACAGGGAAAAGGCTGCAGTATATGGACAATAATGTACAACAGCTGTAGCTCATTCTATTTAAACTAACAATCTGTAGCTTCTTGCACATTCAAGAGCTACAGTAACTTTGGATTTAGTTGTTTGGCCTTATCGTTGGTACATGGTGAGAAGGTCCATCTACCAAAAAAGCTAAATGAAAAGAAATATTATTTAGTGAAGAAGGATGAGGTTTCTTATCCGTAACCTCAGTTGAGTATCTTACTTTTTCACCACATACCATAAAGAAATCATTTTTGTAATTAATAATTATATTTGATCTAAAAATAAACATGCTTTTTAAATCAAGAATGACCTAAACATGTAATATCAGGGTGTATTTTGAAGTGTTAAATAGAAATATGAGGACAGACAGTATGGGAGGCTTGTGCTTTGCATTCCTCGATGATGTAAGGAAGTAGCAGCAGCTGTGATAAGGATGTTTTACCAGGGCCTCCATTCAAAAGGCAAATCGCAAATTAGTAAGTACCTTTGATGGAAGCAAAGCCATTTTACAAAAGTCAAAAAAAAAGTCTTTAAAGTTTTCCTCGACTTTTACTTCATCTTTGTGAGCAAGGCTTCAAACAGAGTGAATGAGGACAAGAAACCAAATTTATCCTCTTCGGTCCACTGAAGTGAGCCTATTTTATTTTTTGATTCCAGTCGTGTAACAGCTTCAAGCTGTGAGACAAAAAGACATTGATGTTTCTCACACAGCTGCCTTGCTTAGACATTCCTTCACTCCCACCAACAAAACTAAGACTTTAATCTAAAGAGTCCAACCCTGACTGAAATCATTCCCTTACTCCCGTCAAATGTTTTCAGTTCCCATCTTTAAATTCATACAACACTGTCTCTTCAGTATAGTAGTAAATGTGTAGAATAGTTGTTTGGTCATTAAACAGCCCATCATTAAAGAGATGTCATGTTTAGGGGAGGAACTACAATACATGCAGCTCCTGACTTTCTATTGTGAATTTAACTTGCCTGGTTGCTCTGAAGGATTAGAGAGAAAGGAAGTTATTGAATATGAAGATATGAGTGAAGTATAAATATATTTTATGAAATATGAAAATACAATAAAGATTTTCCTTGCGGTGGTATTCTGCTGTCTGAACTGGCACAGTCATACCATTTAATAATATAGTTCTTGGTTGGACTTTAACCAGAATGATAAAATAAACCAGATAACGATAACTTCATGTTAGCAGTTAAGATCTAGTGTGACACACTTCTTTTTACACATACTGATATGAATAATTTATTAATTCACATTTTACAGCCCACATTGATCTATCCATCCAACGCCATCAATTTAAAAAAAAGGACCATTCAACAAAAAAAAAATCCTTCCGCCTGTGGAAAAAAAAAAGAATGATGAATCACACACTCTGACTGTCTCGTCACAGTTTCTGTCCAAAGTGAATTATCACAATAATTTTCTTAAAATCTAGTTTCATTTGTATTTTGGTCTCCATTCTTTTGTTGGCAGCAGAGCACCCAACCACCAGCCCTCCATCTGTCCCATTGCTAAATACAAGTTGAGTAGCTCTTTGTTGGCTGAGTTTTGTCCCTGCTGTAGATCTGGACCAACTTAATGTCCTTCTGCTACCGAGCCTCCAGGTTCCTCCAATCATTGAGCTCGGTTTTCCTGGGTGTACCCACGCTACGCAGAGCAGATCATTCCTGCCCCCTCTCCCCGATATCGCCGGGGTCTGGACTTCAGTGGAAAGCGTAGAGCAGGAGGAGGATGGTGCAGACGCCGATCACCGAGCCGAGGATGAGAGAGTCTCTTCTCTTCCGCAGGTTGATTCGCTGGATGAGATTGTTGATGGTCGGGAAACGGTCTTGCAGAGCCGAGAGTTAAAGAAGAATAAAAAAAGAGACAAAACTTGGAATTTTCAGGCAGATTAAAAATAAAATAAGTAAAATAATCTGAAGTAAATAATCTAGTTGTTTGTGTCTTCTGATAAATTCCAAAAAATAGTCAGGTGGATATCTATTCAACACACACACACACAGACACACACACACACACACACACACACACACAGACACAGACACACACACACACACACACACACAGACACACAGACACACACACACACACACACACACACACACACACAGACACACACACACACAGACACACACACAGACACACAGACACACAGCATAAAGGATACTGGCCAGCGTGTTGACCCTGCTCTGTATGGATTTCAGCATCCCCCTTTGGGAGGTCATGTTCTCCTTGGTCGCCATGGCAATACTGAAAAGAAAGAGAGAGAAATAAGTTGAAAAGTGGCAACACTAAAAGTTGTTGTGCTCATTAGGACTGTAAAGTGCTTCTGACTGGTGGTGAGTCAACGTGTGATTAGATTAGTTCCACTGGGAAATATTTTAGTCCAGTTAGTAAGAGAGCAAGCGGTGGCTCGCCTTTTAAAGCTAAAGCAGAACCTGTTAAAGTAGATCTATGAAGAAATTTAAAAGTGGCCATGTTGATCCTATATTTCTACCACCTTCACTGCACAAAGCAACATCTAGATTGATTCAATATAGATTTTGTTACATTTATGAAAGGCTGAATTTTGAGTCAATGTATGATTAAAACAAGAAAAGATAAAAAAATTAGATAAAAAGATTGGACAAAAAAAAAATAGAGCACAAAGTATCTGCTGGTAGGGTTAGGGTTAGGTTAGGTTATTTTATTTATTTATTTATTTTTTGTGTGTGTAATTTTTTCCTTTTCCCGGAATGTATATGTTGCTGATGGTGCCAAAATGTATCGAAGAATGACCGATTAATAATTTTCACTCATGTTTTAAGTAACATATTGTCCAAATTCTCTGGTGAGGTCTCTGAGGTTGTTGACTGTTGGTCGGGATGAAACAAGACATTTCACTTTGAGGTCAGGGATCAGTAAATAACAACATTTTATGAGACATTTAAAGACCAAATCATTCATCAAAAAGGACTAAGTGATTAATCGAGGAAATAACTGACAGGTTACTCAATAATGAAAATAATCTGTCATGTGTTTGATAAGCATCTAATAAACTGTTGTTTTTTCCTTCATGCACACTTCACATACAGTAGTAAAATGCAGACTGTGAAATATATTTACATGTTTTCTGTGCAATAGGAATCTAAATGGTGCTTTAAAAGACTTCTCAGTAAAAGGAGGATAATCATTCTGGGGTGAAACCATTAAGTCATCCTATCACGCTCTCCTTCGGCATTGTGTGGGTGTCTGCAGCATGTGTGCCTGAGCTGCCTGAGCTTGTAAGAAGGAAGGTATAGAATTGCTGTAATATTGTACCTCTCTCTTGCTCTCAAACTTGGGCCTCAGCAAATTTTGCAGATCAGGAAAGTGCAGCTGCCGGGCAGTTCAGG
Source organism: Scomber japonicus (assembly GCF_027409825.1). Lineage (NCBI taxonomy): Eukaryota > Metazoa > Chordata > Actinopteri > Scombriformes > Scombridae > Scomber > Scomber japonicus. The sequence continues at coordinate 29,504,369 of NC_070583.1, read as the reverse complement.
GAAAAGTTTCAGCCTCTGTGTTTGCTTTGTGTGGCATCTGTTACACACAATAATCTATACTACTGAGCCCACTCTTGAGCCTCTCGCTTCAACTGTGGGATCAGAGTGTTTGAGTGGTAGGAAATCAGCTCCCACAGCCGCACTTGGAAACTATTTATTATGCAGGATGGGGCTTTAAGATTTTTCACAAATACTTTCAGGTTGTGTTTTTTTTCCCCACATCACTCTCTGGATCAAATACTGATCTGCTAATGCAAACAAAAAAATGTGATCACCTCACTTCTTGCTCCTCAGTATCTTGTGAACATATTGTATGGTATGTCATGTAATAAGGTTAACCCTCCTGTTGTCCTCAGGTCAAGGACGGACAGAAGGAAGGACAGGAGGAAGGAGGAAAAGAGGAAGGAAGGAAGGAAGGAAGGAAGGAAGGAAGGAAGGAAGGAAGGAAGGAATTTAAGAGAGAAGGAAGGGAGGAAGGAAGGAAAGAAGGAAGGAAAGGAGTAAGGACTAAAAAAAGGGAGAAATTTAGGAGAGAAGGAAGGGAGAAAGGAAAGGAGGAAGGAAGGACGGAAGGAAGGAAGGAAGGAAGGAAGGAAGGAGTAAGGAGGGAGGGAGGGACGAAAGGAGGAAGGAAAGGAAGGAGTAAGGACGAAAAGAGGAAGGAATTTAGGAGAGAAGGAAGAACGGAAGGAAGGAGTAAGGAGGGAGGAAGGAAGCAAGGAAGGATGGAAGGAGGAGGGAGCAAAGAAAGAGAGCAGGAGGGGAAGAAGGAAGGAAAAATTAAAGAAAGAGGGAAGAAGGAAGGAAAGAAGGAACAGTCAAAAGAGAGATGGGGTCGATTTGACCCAGGAGGACGACACAAGGGTTAATGAGACATGCCCAATAATTTCATATCACCCAACACTTGCAAGAAGACGCATCTAAAAAAGTAAAGAAAAAATATATCTAAACTAAATATTCTCAATACACAGTTGGCACACAATGTTTTCTTCACAGCATGTATTGCATAAGTGTTGAACACTCGGGGGACAAGCAGTAAGCCCTGCCCACCGGGGACAAACTCCCATCGCAGTGAGGCACAGACTCACAGGAGGCCGATCAAAACAAAGCAGATGAAATCACCACAAGGTTGTTTACTCTTTTGGCCGGAGGTGATGATGAGCAGCAGGCCAACAACAGTTACAACAGCCAAGTGGTTACAGAGTGTGTTTGAATGCAGGTTTTTGGGGTGAGTAAAGCTGTAAGACAGAATATCGTGAGGTGCGTGGTGTTTAAATGTGAGGTATGTGAGGTGTGTGTGTGTGTGTGTGTGTGTGTGTGTGTGTGTGAGCATGAGTGGGTGAGGTTGTGGCATCTCTCCCTGTGGGGTGGAGGTTGATGAGGGGACAGTTCGCAGTCTTGGCCTGGTGCAGTGTGTTGGGGATCATGTTCTCCTCAGTCAGGAAGAAACACTTTGCTGACTCCAGCAACTTCGACCCCTCCTTTTTCTATCAATGTTTACCAGCTCATGAAAATCAGAGCTGAGGATGAAGATTCCTTTCACACTTTATATGTGATCAGACACAGATTGTTGTTAAAAATAACCTGAAGGAGTTGAAATTTGTCAAAAAAACACAGTAACGTGTATAAAAGCACACATCAGAATGTGTAGTAGTACATTGTAAGATCTGCACCATTGAGAAATGTGACTTTGGGTTAGTGCTGGGCGTTATGACCAAAAATGTATATCACGGTATTTTTCAAAATAAAAGCAGTTTCACGGTATATGACAGTATTTTTTTCATGCATAATCAGCTGTTCACAGCATCTTCTACTGGTTGAGAGAGGAACTACTACTCTACTGCAGTAGATTGACTTAGGATGGACTATTTTACTGTCATGATGGGTGAATATTAGTAATATCATAGCTGCCAACACTCCCATTTTTCCCGTTTTGTCTTTTCTCCCGGGAATCTCCCGTAATTTACAGCCCCGTAATTTATTATTATTTTAATAATAATAAAAGCACAAGGTTTTATTCTGAAAGCTTAGACAGGAAGCCACCGCAGCTCCGTTAGTTTGACAGAAGCTGAAACACACAGCAAAATGTTTTAACTGTAAATAAAAGTGCAGACAAAGCTGAGTTTACTGACTAATTATTAAAACCAGGATGTGATGCACGGCAGGCAAACATCTTCTGCTGTTTGTTGAGCAGCAAGAAGTGCAACACTGAAAAGAATCCCGCTGCGCAGCCTTCCTAACGTTGTGTGTGGCGGTACATTAAAAATTCATATCATAACAAAAATATACACCGGTATTCGGTGTGAACCGGTATACCGCCCAGCACTACTTTGGCTGCGTTGTTGTAGACGTTTAAGTTTAGAAGGAAACTCTACAGACTGTGATGGTAACATGAGCAGTTGGATGACATAACTAAGTGCTTTTCATTTCAATATTTCTAAAAGCAATTAAAGGAAGCAAAAGGCGATGATACAATCCACCAAAAAGGCCGCTGTGGAAGCTAATCCCAGAGGAGCCAAGGTTTACGAGATGCAACATACAGTACTAGTGCTTTGTGCAGAGAAAGGATAGGACTAGTGGGAAATGGATGATACAGTATGGATTAGTAGACGGGGGTCAGGTCAGGTTTTAGGGTTGAAGACGTAAAAGACAATGTTAGGTGACCACTAGCACTTCAAGCATGTATTTGGATGAAAGTTTCCCAGTTGAATCATAAGTACAAACAATGAGCAACTGTGCTAAATTGTTCAGGGTCACTAATACCGAAAAAAAGGAAAATGTTCAATTTTTTGCAGTTGTAGAATATTGGAGCAGCAAAATCATTTTTATCATTTTTCTTTAACCGAGTCCAAGCACAATGGGACCAAACATATTCAGACCAGGATTGGGCCCATTTTCACACATGCTGAGGGTTTAGATTGAGTTCAGGAAGTAAATTAAACAATGAAAAAGGAGGGCTGTCACATGGAAATGTATGTCTCCTCATGTGTGTGAGACAATAAAGTGGTCTTACCTTATTGTGTCATCCATCAGTCGGTCCGAACTGTAGACAGTGAGAGTGAGAGGGGGAGGGGGAGGGGAGAAAGGAGTGAGAAAGAGAAAGAATGGTCGAGTTATTGACGAGTTTCAGATTGACGTCGATCAATACTATGCACACTAGCCCAGGATTATGATCACATCACTTGGTGACACTGAGCTGAGCAAAGAGCTGGATTTAATTTGATGTTGTTTGGTGCTGGATTTTCCTTTCATCTCTCCATATCCATCTTATCAAGGACGACATAGTGATTTACCAACCCGTCCAGCATCATTTGAATCTTCCCACTGACAGTGTGCTCATGTCTCTGTGTGTATATGTACAAAAACAAGATCATTTTTCCTTTTTAGAAGTTGCTTTGAGTCTGAAATGCCAACTTTTAGAAACATTATTTGAGTTAAACCAGCGTTTTGTTAAATGTAGTCATCTAAATCATTCTTCACACAAAACAGTCATACAGTACTCCCCTAACCATTACTAAATTCAGTATTTCAGACGAATGGCAAAATTCAACCCCAATTAAAAATTTGTGACAAACAATTGCAAGCTCGTTTGTTGTTCATTTCTGTTCAACCTCTGCATGGTAGGGGTGTGACTGTAGTGATTTGTTTAGTCGAGCCTCTCGTTATGGATGATTCCCAAACGTACAGGGTTTCGGGACTAAGTAGACCCAGGGGGAATTTCACTTTAGACACTCTGAGAGCCCAAGCTTCTGCACAGCGACTTCAAAAGAGGGAGTGTCAAATGGTTGCTTTTGTCCTTTAGATAATATAATAAGGCCCATATACACACACACACAGACACAAACACAAAGCTTTTATGTTGTAATACTAGTTTTGTGTTTCGGGTTGCTCATAAATAACAATGCTCTCAGCGGTTTATTCTCTAATTGGAATCAATTTAGATAATGTTCCCCAGAACTAAAGTAAGCTAAACAAATAAACTTGCACAGATTGTATTTCATAGTTCATCATCCGGCATCCATTCAACTCCATCCAACCCTCCACATCGTCATTGTCAACCTTAATGTGTGGTTTCTGTTAAGCTATTGTTGTTCTTTTGTATCTAACCAAAGCCTCTCCCAGGTTTCTACCCTAACTTTACCCACACCCATACTTCAACCTTTACCTAAATCATACCATTATACCATCATACCATTATTCACCTGACTGTTTCAATGTTATTACATAAATATCCTTTCATCTTTTGCCTAAACCCAACCTTATGGTTTGGTGGTCAGTCGGAGTGCTTGTAATCGTGCTGCTTTGGGTACCAGTGAGCAGCCCTTATTATTTATCAGGAGGGTGTGCTTGTATGAATTTGACTGTATTTCATAGTTCATCATCCGGCATCCATTCAAGGACTCCACATCTTCATTGTCAACCTTAATGTGTGGTTTCTATTAGGCTATTATTGTTCTTTTGTATCTAACCAAAGTCACAAGCCTCTCCCAGGTTTCTACCCTAACCTTACCCATACTTCAACCTTTACCGAAATCATACCAGTATACCATCATACCATTATACATTAACTTGACTCTTTCAAGGTTCATACATAAATATCCTTTCATCTTCTGCCTAAACCCAACCTTATGGTACCAGTGAGCAGCCCTTATTATTGACCAGGAGTGTGTGCTTGTATGAATTTGACTTGCCAATGTAGCGCCTTGCTGGACAACATAGAGCTGATTTTCACTTTGGAGAGAGTGCTGTGCTTTTAGAATTACATTATTAAATGTAAAAGAAGTAAACAAAGGTTTTTTTTTCATTTTTGATCATTTGATCATGTGGTAAACATAGAGAGTCTGTCTCTGTATGTTAATGAGTAGGTTAGTCTCCTAACGTTTAATAGGCTGACCCCCCTCTGCCCTTGAACTTTCTTTTAAATAAGTGGAAAGCATAACGCAAGGCTCTACTTATCACATGCATTGTTGGCAAGTATGTGTGCTGAGTTGACATATTTTTCCTTTAACAGATGCTGGGCAGCTCTCAAAGGACTTTTAAAGATTAAATAAAACATGATAAACTGCAGAACTCAAAAAGCAAACAACTGAAAAACAGCTACAGTAGAGCTTTGATTTAAAAGGAGACCAAAATGATAATATAACAAATATACCTCCAGATAATACAATCAAGAGGTTCCTAGTAAATTTGATTGTGGGCCACAAAACTGACCTAGTCCAGGTCACTTTCGTGGTCAAGTATTGACCAACTGATTTCTCAGAGGACAAACCAGCTTCTGGGTTATATATATTGATGTAATCACGTTAACATTTGTCATGCTGGTGACCTGTAATGTCAGGTTACTTCTAACTGCTGATGGACCACATGGGACTAACCCCAACATGTAAACATTGATGAGTTTAATCACTGTAATTATAATCTTTACTGAATCTCAGCTTCTTTTGTAGAGTTTATTTATTAATTATGTGATTTCTTCTTGCAGTTGAATTTTGGTCTGTTTTTATCATAGCAACTTAAGGATTACCATGTAAAAGAAATATCATCAGTATAGTATCATCATTACAGTGTTGCCCATGAAGTTGGACACTGCTTTTCCACTGGAGGTCTGCTTAGTGAAGAATGACCCACAAGTCCCCAAAGACCTGCAGCTGACTTTATCATGTGGATTCTTTCTGCAGGCTATATATACGGCCAGCCACATTTGTAATCTACAGTCACGCTGTTGTGAGGCCCTCCTGTTCTTGGATCGTCCCGACACAAGCACCAAACTGCACTTTGGCAGGAAATTGTAAATCATAACGGTTGCCTGTGTCCCACTGAAATTAAACCATTTACAGGGATAACATTATTTGATGAACTGGGATGGTAACTGGCACAAATATCTAAATAAAGGCTGGCGGATAAGCTTTGCACAAATGGATTGTAGGAGCAGGTGTGTGGAGCTGTACCAGTAGTTGTGATGCAAGAAGCAGTGGGAGTAGGACAATACAGCCAGAAAGATTTCATTATGCTAATTAGATTATTGGGTACATACAATATAACAGTGCCCTAACAATGGCTTGGTGTCTGAAACAGACAAAAGGCACCTTAAGTAGTTGTGGTTAGGGTGAAGGTCAAACAGCCATGTGACAGTGGTCTTAAATGATGGAAGAACCATCATCACAGGGGACAAAACCAAATGACTGACGGAGAAAGTAAATCTTTAACTGTCTTTCTGCTGACAGTGTCCACCTTATAAGTAATGTGCTGAAGAGCAAATGACAGAATGGCTCCAAGCTGAGGTGAGGCTTGATTCATGGAATTTCTATTTGCACAGATGAGATGGGGCAAAAGATTTATGAATTGTTTCCTCCATCATCAAGCTTCAGCTGTAGTGGAAAGATTGATTGTGCCATCACTTTCATGTATATGTGAACCTCTGTGGTTTCAGCTTTGAGTGGGTTCCTTCCATTTCCCCTGGTCAGTGGTGTTTTGCTGCAGTCATTAAATCGCTCATTAGCTCCAAGCTAATTGCCTTTCCCAGTGTGATGAATCAATCCTCCTTGCCCACATGCTTTCTTGTTCTCTTGCAATTCACACAAAAAAACATAGAAATGGACAAATCTGCCCACTTCTCACACACATCACGTATACATTTTCTGTTGGCGTCCAGAAATACTACAACCAGTGGTAAAGGATCATGTCAGAAATAGCAGTTTGATTATGTGTCACACATGACAAGACTCATTAGTTAGTTGAGCTGAGATGATTAGTTAGAGTTACTTTGCTGCAACCATCTGAAGGTAGTGCTCTATCAGATTGGCTTTGAAAGCAATATGAGGCAACAAACACAATCCGTCAGCTGAACTGAAACATTCATTGCTTTGTCAGAGGAAACTGTCTGCAAATATTGGCAGCAGTTACAGAATGCAAACTCCATCAGCAAAAATGAGCAGTGATTAGAAATCTGCCCTCAGATTCAAAGCAGACTCTTCAACACACTGCATCCACTGTATTTAATGGAAAATGAATATATATAATGTTGTTTTTGTATGTCTTGTTGAAATCTCGAAAATAATCTAAAAAGCAATGTGTTGTGAATAACAAGAACTTCTAACTACTGTATTCCCCATTTTGTTGACATTTTAGATGCTAGGACCACTCCAGACACCCTCCAACTGGCTCGAAACAGCTGTGTCGATGTAGAACATTTTGCTGCTTAGATATCAAAACCGTTCAGCTGGGAGGTGCTTGGGCAAAAAAATCGAAAGCACCCTGAGCACATTCAGCAAAGCGCATTGCAGAAAAACAACATTTCAAACCCACTGAAATCAATTAGAAAAAGGCGTCTTCTCGCACAACAAAGCAGCAATGAATGGACACAATCTTAATCTTGATAAAGTATTTACAGGAAAACGTACTTTGATAGATCACTATGGCCTGTGAAGTATCAGTTTGTCCGTGAATAACAAAAGCGATGCAAAGTAAGTGAACCTTTAACCTTTCTGAACTGACTGGGTCCACCATTGCTTTGCCGAATAGGACGTCCTTTACTCTGAATACTCAAAGTTCTCCTTCACCGATTACATTAGCATGTCAGGGAACTGGCAGCTAAGACCAAACATCTTAAGATGGGCAGCAGGCCAGCCAGACTAAAAGCAGGGATCTCAAGCTGGGGAACAACCCTAAGAAAAAAAGAAAAGTAAGAAAGTGAGACAGAATGATGAAGCACCCACAGCGTTGGGACTGTACAGTAGACTCTATGACTTTATGACTCTGGACTTTATGAATGTGCAGAGCTAACAGTAAAAAGAGGAATAATCTGGAGAAAGAATACTGATATAACTGAACTTCCTGGATAGTTGTGAAATAGGTATTTGCTGTTGTTGGCCAATCAACAGACAGCAAAAACACTCAAGCGATAAAAAGCAACCAAATATGAGTGAATATAAGATATAAATTAGCTTTGCCTCACACGGATGCCACTGATATGCCAAAAAAGCAAGGCTAAGAGTCTACCTCACACTAGCAGCTCTGTGAGACAGTGTGGCACACCTGAGCTTTAGCTAAATACTGATGTCAGCATGCTAACATGCTCACAATGACAAGGGAAACATGCTGATGCTAAGCAGGTATCATGTTTACCATCATCACCATCTTAATTTAGTGTGTTACTATAGGATAATAAATATTTGATAATCAAACACAGCTGAGGCTGGTAGGTATGTCAAAATATTGGACAAATACAATTTTTGACTCATGGTGTTAAATAAAAATTTTAAGGATTATCAAAGTTATTTAATTTTACTTATTTATCCTGAAGTTGAGATCAATGTATCAAATGTGATGGAAATGTAGTTTTGGGACTATTTCCCTCAAAACCTCATGTTGGTGGAATGCAAAAAGTGACATAACCATACAGTACATCACAACTACCCATTTAACAGAGATGGTTGAGATATTTCAGTTGGGAACCACAGCAGTTGACTAACGAACCAACCAGCCTTGCCCTTCCTAGAGCGGAGCTGCTTGCATGGCTAAAAACCCTCTTTTTGACAGGAAGTTCTTATCAGTGTGACCGCTACCATTAGAGCGGCTACAACATGAACTTTTAATGGACATGTTCCTCCTTCCCTCTGGTTTATTCATGAACACTGGCAGAGAGAGAGAGATGGAAAAACAGATATACAAGGAAGGAGAGATGGAGATAGGGAGAAGTAACGATATATCAACAGCACTTACTGTACAGTAAATCTAATAACCAAACAAACTCACTAAAGTATTAAGTATCATTCTTATGGGAGTGCCATGGCTACTGAATGGTTACTGTGGTTGCTACTTAACCACAACATCAAAGTTTGATTCCAGCCTTGTTGCATGTCATACCCATCTCTCCCTACCGTTGTTTCTGCCTCCTCATTGCCCAATTAACCAATAAAAGCAAACAAACAAAAAAGCCAAAAAATAATATTAAAAAGTTTTTTTAATATTCATATTCTGCATATCCTCCAATCAAAAATGCTCATTTGGATACGTGCCAATGACTGGATTGACGATGATACAATCAACAACTTACACAGTAACACTTTCAACCGAACTTTTTGAGCCTTTGCATTGGTTTTTGATAGCTAGAGTCATAGTGAGACATATTTTTTGGAGGTTTGCATCACCTGTGATGACCTTCTCTGACTGAAGAATCAAATGATGGATCGTGTTTTAGGTGAATACTTTCAGACATGGATGTTTTATAATGATCATGGTCCATTTTTATCTCTTTGCCACCTCAAACTGAATTTCATGTCATTTTAACTGTTGTATTGTAAAGCCTATAGCGCCCATTGGAGAGCTCTCTGTATTCAGTAGCCACCGCAGCAGTAGTCTACTGTTCTCCGTTTCAGTGGTGTTTCATGAAAATGGAGAGTTCTGTCCTAGGTTTTAATCCAATTAAAACTCATTTGCACATCCAGAAGCAATACAATAATGGCTTCCATTTTGTTATCTTCTGTCCCGCCATGGGAAGATATAAAGCAAAGCAGCTTCTCTGTTCTATTATATGGCTATATTTGTCATGTTCGCTATATAATTGATGATTAGAGTTTAGAAAATTATGTTAACTTCATTGTCAGCTTCATAGCCGCTATAATATGTAGGCAGGTCTGACTGATGTGGAACTATACAAGGTTTATCTCTACCAGCAAAATTAGAGAGAGGACTATCTTGAAAAATGAAACTGTCTCATTAGGTTGTGTTGGGAATGACTACTGGCTGGCAGACACTCCACCCACCACTTTGTTTGGAAAGTGATAAGTCTTAGCTGATCAGTTTGGCAATGCAGGCACTATCATTTGCTAATATATCCCAAGAACACAGTCACTATATAAAGCCTCATTCACCATTTATGCAAATTTGTGCAGATCATACAATACATCATCTAAAAATGTCACAAGCTGAGCTGCTAAATGTCACGACTCCACGACTAGCTGTCCATAACATGTGGTGAATATCAAATTAAAACCATCTCAAAATCAGCTGATGAAGTAATTTCACATAAGGGGCACCTCATTATTCATCAATATATGTGCTTAAAATTGCAAAGTGAGCATTACAGACTGCATCAAGAATCATGAAAATGTAGAGGTACTTTAACTCGAATATCTGATCTTTATCGAGTGCTCATGCTCTGCCTTAAGTGAGACTTCAGAGTATTGCTCTGGCTACCAACACATTTTAGCCCTTTTTTCTTCAGGCTTTCTTTCCTGTTTTATGGCTCTAATAGCATCAATCTGGTGTAACTCCATCCCCATCTCCAATTGCCTCTTTCCCCTCTCATATTTATCAATGGTCTGGGGACGCCCTATAATATGGGTTGTGGTTTAATAAGATTATTTCATTATCGGTATCCTGATCAGTTGGGCTGGGAGAGCACGAGAGCATGACTGCTGGGATTGCAGGGTGGCTGCAGCAATCTGGAGGAGGTTCAGCACATAGTGACCCTGGCTGCTCCCGTCACTTCACATTTTTACAATTATTTTTTTCATCAGAATTTATTAAGGCTCTTTGCTGTTCAGTTTGAATCTCAAGAATTCACAAAACCATATTAGCTAGAAAACATTCCTCCATTGCCCACTCAAGCCAAAATATAAGGTACATGGTAGACACAGAGACAAGAGATCTTTCCAGGGCCACATACTTAAAGTGACAGATGAGGATGGATGTCTCTCTGCTTCAGCACATGAATCCATTAAAGCGCTCACTTGGGTCTTTTGTGGTATTGTCACAGTGACTATTACAATGCAACCTGACACATCTATGTGACTCTCAGAGCCCTTGTGGAGCTGGTGGGACCGAATGCTACTGCAAAAGTGGAGTTAAGGTGGTAGTATTCTGCACTTTATTTATCTTTATTTGTCTTAGGGTCATTATTCAAGAGTAAGAGTAGTGCATTACTTTACTTAATTACTCCCTGTGGAAAGTAATCAATTACTCGTTACATTACTTTTGCATTACTCCTCCTTAGCAACGCCTGCAATGTTGTGTAAAAATAATATATTAACAAATAAAATAATATGAGTCTTGACCATCATAACACCATGTTGTACAAATAACTACCTAAAAATAATATATAGACAACTTGTTTCTCCTCGGAGTCAAAACAAGTCTAGCCAGGCTGACAAAACACCAGTCCATATATCAAGGTGTTTCTGTCTGATAACCGCAGTCTGTTCACTATTATTGGGACTTTGCTGAGTTTGTTTCTTAAAGACGGAGATTCCTCTGTACAAACGAGCATTGGCTTGGTTGGGGTCCGCATAGACTCAGCTTGAGCATCACTGTGGGTCTGTGAGTGTGTAGCTATTAGCTTTGTGTTAGCATGAGGGGTCAGGCAGGTGTTGCACAAGTATCCACCTTTGATTATGTTTTTTTTCTGCCAAATTTATACATAATTGAAGAATTTATGTAATGCAATACACCCAACACTGTTTATACACCTTCTTCCTTGGAGTCATGTCTCATGTCCATGGTAAACCATCAAGGACACCTAACCGTTGTCTGGTGAATCCAAGTTAAAACTGAACCAGCACGATGATAGACTGAGAGTGCTTGGGGGGCAATCAACTGCTGGTGTCAACTTCTCAGACGAGTCCAGAAATGATTAAAACCAACATTCAGGTGAAATAAATGCAGAAATGTTCGACTTTAGGGCCAAGTAAAACATACTCAATATCCACCCATCAGCCATGAATGACTACATGCAGCACAGATATTTGCATGGTTAGATTTAACATCTGTTAGTTCCCTGCTTGGGACACTACCACAATGCGTGACAAGGGTGGAATAATCTGTAATACTCATGGCACAGAGATCTTTCTGTTGAACAGAGTTTATGTCCCGCTGCATTCGGCCATACATTTTAGAAGCCCATGAAACACACACAGCTCAAGTAAACTAAAGTAGTACTGTCAGTCAGAGACACAGATAGGGCGATATCTCAAACAATGTGTAAAATGTCTATTGTAAATCATGAGAATGGAGCTATTATAATATGCACAAAAAGGTCATTTTTCATCGAAAGTAGTGTAGATGGCTGCTCCATTAGCCTTTCTGAGTAACAACAGTTCCTCAAACTGTGACATTGCACTAACCATGCAGCTGCTGCAGTTAAGGGACTGTCGTGACTCTAAGCACTTAGTGAACACAGATCTCTAGTCGTGGTTTGTGTTAATTGTAGTTGTTAGTATCTCTGGTTACAAGAGTTGAAGCACCTTAGGTTGGCTGAATAGTTTCCAGGTTATGTTTTGTTCAGTTTGTCTCTAGCTGCCAGGTAGCTAACACCAGCTAGCAGCAATCTGCAGATATCAGACTGATGTCCTGTAAAGAAACACAAACAGCAGCAGATTTCTGCTCTGTTTGTGCTGAAACTGATTATGCTCTACTTAGTTGAAGCATCTGGTACTGACACTCACGCACCTGGTAGCTGTATGGATAAGCTATATTGTATGCATAATGATGACAGCCTTGCAGGTGGCATGGCTTCATACTTCAGGTCTGCATCTTGCAAGCAAACAAAAGTTGATGAATCAACTCCAACATTGAAATAAATAAATAAATCAAGATTAGATGTTTTGCCCATCCCTAGACACACCTAACAACAAAAGTACACACTCCCCCCATAAACATACACGCACAATCTGTAGATACACACATCAGGAAAGTTACTATAGATAGATACACTTTTTTGGTGCAAATTTGGATGATTTGCTTGCTAGTCTGCCCTGTTGTATCTGCTGACCCCACCAAATTACCTGAAGAAGAATTCTGCCCATGTTGAGGCTTAGATAGTCAGCTAAAGTCCAACCGCTGTTCAATACATGACCTCCACCTTTTCATTTTGTCAGTATTAGCTATTTCATGTCAGAGCAGATGATGCCAGTTATGAAGTGAGTGAAGAGATCTTTTATGGAGAGTAACTGAGGCATTATTCCTTTGAGAGGGTGAAACCTGAAGCAAACATTTAGCCACAGAGAGAATGAATCAGACATCTTTATATTGGTCGGCTATGTCCAAATTATCAGATGACATCCTGAAGCCTGGGCAATGTTAAAATCTCTTTGGTGGTTTATTTCTTTTTTGGTTTGAGTGTGTGTGTGTCCTGCTGACATCCAATTTTACCTTCCACACAGGGTGCCTCTCACACCTCTCATACACAGGTACACACATGCAGATTTCACAAAGTTTACCACCTCACGCTGTTCTGCAGTGCTTTAGAGTCAGCCAAAGATAGTAGGACACTAATGAGGATGCTGGCAGTTCATAGTTTGACCTACTGTGTCAAGAAATATTGAGTATGACTAACTTTTTGCTGCACTAAGGTGGAAAGTTATGTACCAGAGTGGAAAATGTAATTCATAATGTGGCTTAATTGGTATCACGATCTAAATCTGTCCCCACTAATATTTAGTAGTAGTATCAACTGGAGCACAAAAAGTTTTGTCTGAACTAGCCAAGAAAGCACTCAAAACCAGCTGGCATTTTCTCTATCCTGAATTATAAAACAAACTTTAGATTAATGAATGCAACATAAGGAAAAAGTGGCTTTCCATGACTAAAAGAGAGTAGAAGCATAAAGAAATAAAGTTCCAAGAGGTGTCAGAGCTTAAAGGGAACCTATCATGCTCATTTTCAGATCTATATTTTTATTCTGGGACTCCACTAAAGTAGCTTTGTATGAATCACTGTTCAAAAAATGTATTTATCTTATACTGGCCCTTTATATTTACCTTGCAAGGCAGCTGAATTCACAAGAAGACAACCTCACAAGATCACATGAGAACCCATCCTTTCAGGTTTCAAGTTATGTGCTTGTGCCCAAACCACCAGCGGTTTGGTTCAATCAGCATCCTCTGAGGATTCTCATGAGATCTCGTGAATCCAGCTGCTTCACAAGATACCGTACACAGATGGTTCATCCAGTCACCTGCCAAGTATTTTTTTGAAAGGGTCTGCCCTTTTCCTAAAAGTTTCCAAGGACGCCTTCTCAGATGGTTCTTTGTAACAGACCATCTGGCGCATGAGGTTACCTTTATGCAGCCCCCTCGGTTCATCCTGTCTCTTTAAAGCCCCCGTCCTGATGAGCTAACTCTGTTCTGATTGGCCAGCTTCAGGAAGCCTAGCGGGTAGCAGCACGCATCAGAGTCATGTTTAGTTACTGCTGATGGAAAACCCCAACATTTGTTGTTAAAAATGTATATAAAATTAAAAATGTTCACCACCAAATTAGTAGAGTTTCTTTAGCAGTGCTATTCAGTTCAGTTATAAATAATGCAGGGTGGAAACAGCCACAGTGATGATGATGTTGGTGATGACGAAGAATTGAAGACAACCAGCACACCTCTAACAGGAAAATAACTGTGTGTCATGCTGTGTAATAGAAAAAGACTTGTGTGCAAGCTGAGGGCCAAAGTAGCGATTTGTCTTGGTTTTTACAGTCAGCAACAGAGCATTCACATGTTTATCTCTGTGTTTGCTGCCAGTCCTGTTACACAGTCAGTGCCTACCTTGTCTGTAAATCATGGGTGGAGAAACAGAGATGTGGGCGCGATTACAATTTCAATGAAGCCCCAAGTGAAGTATAAACGGCATCAAATTGTAGAATTGCATTAGTTCAGAGAAAGCAAGCCCACACAACACTGACTGGTTTAATACCACAGTTTGTGTGTTAGTGAGTACATCAGAGGCTCAAATATATACACACAAGCACTGAAAAGTGAGTTTTTCATAATGTTGTCCTTTTGACAAGCAAACACCATGAGTGATTTTCAGTGTTATTCCAAATGGCTGAGCAGTGCCATCACAATGAATTATCCCCGCTCTGATTTCTGGGAAGCTGGAGCTGCTGCCTCGCCAGGAAAGGCTGTACAGCTCTGGGAAAAATGTCAGATAAATTCTATGTGGGGACTGCTGGGGTTGAAAAAACAACACCAGCCGATTGATATCCTTAAAAAAACTCTGTTTTGAGTGAATTAAAAAGTCTTCCTTGATGACGTCAGATTCCTCATAATATGGCAAAGAAAGATGCTGTGAACTTACTTTCTCAGGTGCTCGTGCTCCTTCAGAAACAGCTCTGTTCTTCTGTTGTTGACCCCGGAGCCACTCTTGTATGTCCTAGGAAAGGCACAAAGATACACTGGTCAGGAAAGACACAAATCAAAGAAAATGATGTATATTATTTGCCATTTGTGTCATGTGTTACAACATCTGAAAAAACTGAGAAGAAATGTTCTGTGTTCTGGCAATAACAAAGTCCTTATCTGTCAACTAAACACATAAAACTGATATTCTCTGGAGCATTTCACCATCTCAGCCTGTCTTTGGACATACTAAACTAACGCTCTGCCCTTATCAGCAGGCATTGAAAGCAGTTGTTGAGAAAAAGAGTAAACCAAATCACTGTTCAGCCAAGGGAATTATTTAATGCAGTTTTTTATGACTGCATTTTCCCTCTTACACTTCCACCAGTGAGTTAAACATCTTTTGTCTCTTGAAATCACCTTTCTACCACACATTCGTATATACATTGTATCTAAAAATGTAAAACCCCTTGCATGGAACTCCATTTCACCGAGCATGTGCTATTTCTTTACCTAACTGGAAAGGTTATCTTAGGATATTGTGCTCCCATATGTTATAAAGGGTTAACAGATGGTGTCGTTCTTGTGTGGGCTTGCTTTGTTGCTCATTTCTGTTCGTCTGTATATAAAGTAGAGCTATAAATCACCCTGGAAAATAAGAAATGACAGATAGACAGCCAGACCAACTCAGGCAACAAGAGCCCCAAACCTTGACTGACAGTTTATGAAATTAAATTGTTCTTATGTATTGCATACAACATGCACAGAGCTGCACATGGTTGCATAACAGAACAATGGTAACAGGTGTTGCTGTTGAGTACAGATGTTCCTATACCATTTTTTTCTTCTCCATACCGATTCTGATACCTTATATGAAAGTATGTCAGTCGATACCAGGCACCAATCCAATATCACTGCATTAAAAGAAACTGTATGAACCTGATATGATTGCTATCTTTCGTGTGATGCGTCTTAAAAATGCTTTATAAAGATTGCGGATGTTTAAACTGCCACTCCTCTAAACTAAAGTCTTGCATACTTTGATTTTTTTACTGGTGGGACTTTCCAGTGAAAAAACAGGTAATGTTACACTATTTACCAGAGCTCAATTCTTCTTTGCTCTAAAAGGTAGTTTCCTGTAGCTGCAGAAGACCTGACTCATGTTGTATTGTTTATTAATAAATTACATGGTATTGGATCAGTGCATAGGCTTGCATACTCGCCAATAACCGATCCAGCATTTCTACTGGTATTGGAAAAAAACACCTTTCTCCTACAGCTCAATCTAAGTACCTCACCGTGCCTACTCCTTCTTCTACTTCTTCTTCTTATATATCCACTGACAAAAAAAAGCACTGGCATAACAGCTGTGTAGACCCATTTCTATCAAATGGCAGTCAGTGCCAGTAACACCACATTCCCTGTTTCTCCTTAACAGTAAAAGCCTTCCTGCGGTTCACCAGTGGAAAGCTTTTAATGTGAAGCAGCAGCAAGAGGAACTATTCAGTTGTCATTAGCAGTAACCTAACACCAAATACAGAAGATCAGAAAACAGCAAGAAAGCTTGAATTGACACATAGGGGCAGATCAAAACTCGCCACATATTACACAGGAGCTGCTACAGAACTCAAAGCTAAATACAGCGAGCCTTTTAAACATGGTGCTCTCTCTCTAGTCACCTGCATGGTTACACATGCTGAGCCAATCAGATTACTGCTTAATTATTTGAAAGAGATGAGATGGTCATGCTGCTCCCAAGCAGTGCTATAACATTTCAGCTCTGTTGTGAAGCTACAAGAAAAACGTTGTAATGCATAGCACAGCTCTGCTTTATTGTCAACAAGCCTGGGAAAGGCTTTATGTTCACCCTCTCACCCAATCTGTCTCTGGTGTCTCTTTACTCCTCCAGCCCACCACCTACCTCCCACTGAAGAATTTAAACAACTGAAAATAATAAATCTTAAAAGGACAGAAGAGCAGAGCCACTGAATCATGTAGAGGGCAATTGATTCATCCATATTTAAGCATAAAAATTGACAAATTCAAGGTTGTATCTCTACTTTACATTTTTAGTGAATGGGCACCTAAAAAAGATGGCTTCAGAATAGGTTGATTAATGATCAATTTTGATAAATACGACTTCTATCCAAATATTGATAGCACTATAAAGCATCCCAAATTAAGCTGTAGCAGCTGGTAGCAGTCAAACTTAATGGTTATCAGCATCCCTGAACAGCTGACTCCCCCAATGCTCTCCTTGATTTCTGATCATTTAACACAGCCCCACCCTCCAACTGGGCAAGAACAAGACAAAGAGCGGGGGGGAGGGGGCTGGGAGTGAAACACAAGACTATGCACACACACATATTGTATACCATAAACATCCTACTCCACCCAGCTAACTGTAAGCAGTCCAATAACAAATGTGCCTACTTCATCCCCAGCGTGCCATCCAAAGCCATTGAATGGAAACACTATATTCAGTGCACACACAGCACACTCCACAGTGGCTGCCTTGAGCCCGAGCTAGCCGCCCCACCGGAGGGTGGCTGATGCCTTTGTTGGGCTAAGTATTGCCTGTACTGACAGCCAGCTTCATCACTCCAGCAAGGCTTTTTAAAAGGGCAACGATGTAAATCACAAGCTAGCTGTCATTTGTGTTGCTGACATTTAGAGTCAAAGCAGGGAAAGAGGGAGGTCTGAGCTCAGCTCTGCTCCATGTTGCTGTTATGAATGACACAGCTGAATGCAATAAGTGTGTGTGTGTGTGTACGTCCGTGCATGAGAACATGCTTTGCTGACAAAATCTGGGAGCGCACTGCAAGAGATATTGATACATTTTATAAGATGTCATGTTGCTCATTTAAGTGCAAGTGTGCACTATTTCTTTTAATCAATATAGATTTTGTGTGTGTGCAGTGTAAACAACCCTGATAGATCATAAAAATCTACAATGTACTCTTTCCTGACCAGGTTTCGTCCATGATCTCTACTGCCCTCTCCTGACGAAAGACTCAACTGCAGCAAAGATGTGCTACACCACCATCAGCGGCACCTCTCTAAATGTGATGCAGTCCGAACACATCACAGAACAACCTGACCTTCACATTTTTGCTGTGCAAATTCAACTCAGTCTACAGTATATGACATTAAAAGGTGTGACTATTATTACTAACCATTACGCTGTTGTTGTGATGCAAATACTACATTAAGCTGCTGAAGCCAAGGAATAAAAAATGGACTCTGACTTTAGTTTCGAGACAGACACATTTACATAAAAGCACAAGTTCAAATTTCGGCCCTGCTAATGTGTTTTGGGGACAGTAGTTCAGCACTTCTCTGTCCCTCTGACAAGATCAGATGAAATGTACGTCAGTGATAATAAGTTAGCACACTGCTTCGTTTCTTCTCACAAGCAACATTACAGTAAAAGTAACTCATCAGATCATGTCTGCTTTCATATTTTCTCCTACCTCAGTAGTGTCCCTTGCCTCACTAACAAATAATCACTCACTGATCAATAAGGGAGATTAGGGGGAAAGTTTATTTTCAAAAGACACTGCCACATGTTAAGCATGACTCGGCATCTCTATGCACTTAATAACAGCAGCAGCAGTAATTCACCTACCTGTAAGCTCAGATGGTTCCCTCATTAGCGGCCCGTGGACACATTAGTCATCGTTAGCCTGAGCACTGGGTCAACTACACTGGCTCATTTCTATGCATTAAATTCATCAGCATTGAGCCTATTAGCAGGGTCAGTGGCACTACTTTGCTAGGTGATTTAATGAGAAGATGGAGTGAACTGCTCCGTGTAGTGCTGACCTCATAGGATGTTCCTAACTGAATAGATATACTGTTTAAAATCTGATTTCTTAGGTGCAGTGACTGTTAATTATCATTATATAATAGCATGGTGATGCACTGATATACAATAGATTTCTAATAGAGTTTCATTATTTGTGGTATTACCAATAATTCATAGAAGACAAAAAAGATCATTGTGCATTATATATATTTTGTTGTTTAGATGATGTAAGTTATAATAAAGAGCAATTCATTCATATTCATTCTGCATAAAACCCTTCTCAACTCAGTCTCCTAGAAATGAATACTGATCCAATACTATAATGGGACCTTTCTTACTATAATAATTATACTCATAACAGAGGCAGCAGCAACAACAACAGTAATACCAGTAACATTACAACGATTAATAATTATTTAATGGTCCAGCGAGGCCTTCAGCCAAAGAGAGAGAAAGCACAACACCTAAAGACACTCCAACTGCTATGTGTGCACATCCCTGAATGTGTATGTGGTTTAATCAAGTCAGGAAAGCATTATTTATAAATTCACCATCACTGTTCCATAAACTGATTCAATAAAGTGGTGACATGAGAAGCTGCAATATAAGCTGTAATCATATATAGTCTGATATTACAGACGGAAATCACACTGCTGTAAAACTTTCGGTTTCGAATCTCCTCAATTAACTAGAAAGCCAAGCACTTACATACTTTCTATGGCAAACATGAATACAGTCTACCGAGTACATTGTGGGGTAGTTACACATTTATATCACTAATAATGTTTTCCTGTAAAAACAATTGATGGTTTTTGCTCTATATTTAATGTTGCATTAGGACAGCATAACCAGAAAGGAGTTATTATTTAAAGTGACTCTGAGACCTATGGAAAGTGCATTACTGTATGAGGCAGCCGCAGGACATCTGCATACTAGATGGCTGGAGAGGATCAATAGAAATCTTGCAGTGCTCACCGTATGCTCACTACTGCATCTTACAGATCAATAAGCTATTACAAAAAAAAAAAAAAAAAAAAGGACGACAGGAGTCGTGGTCTGAGGGAGCACATCGCCCCATCTCATTTCAATACACTCACTCACAACTGAGCCAATCTGAAGAGAGGACACAATTTCTCAATACAAGGTCAAAGAGTCCATGAATCTTCTTTTGGTTTTAATGGCCAACATTTTTCATGAGCATGCCAGGTGGAAGTCAAAGTTCAACTGTCCCTCTAACGCTTAATGTCTACAACATAAAAGCACTGTGAATAATGCTCTGCAGTTTTTATTCCTACACACTAAGCTACTAAAATCAAATACAAGCAACACATCACATGACTATTCTATTTGTTTTGTATCTTTTGTCATATGGAAAAAATATGATACTCCTTTTTTTCTGCTCTGAGAGGAATAACTCAGTCTGCCTCTGCCATCTGTGCTGGCATGTAATGACACCTAACAAACAGCTATTTAGGCTTAGGCTACTAATCTGACATTTTCTGAATGTAAAAAAAAACACAGATATGAGTTTCTTTACAGTTTAAAGTGAGTAAGAAACACACCTGTAAATTGACTTAGTTATCAATAGTTGTGTGTAGTGGAATTGAATTCACAGTGTAGTTATTAAAGTACAGAGACCATATTCCCACATTTGAGGCACATGCAGGCCAAATCAATCACAAAGTGGCATGAAAGGTTACTTACTCTATGTCTTTTCTGACGGATCCTAGTAGGTCTTCCCTTTCCCGGATGGCCAAGAAGTTTCCTTTAGTTTTATGGAATTCATGTGTGTAATCCTGGGTAAAAATGAAGAGGGAAAATGAAGAGAAGTGGATAAAGAACAAAGAATAAAGGAACAAAATGGATTGAAGCATGTTAACTGGTCTGTTACAAAAAGCAAAAACAGTGACAGTTATAGAGGAATAAAGGAGGATAAATACAACATCAAACCTGTAGGATGTCTCTGTGTCTCTGAAGTGTGTGCATGAGTGCAGCGTTGAGAGAGGCCGTGCCCGGGGCATTGGTGTACTCTGCCATTTTGTCATTTATTGCAGTCAGCTGACAACGAGAGGAAAAAATGAATGGATGCAAAGATGGATGAATAAGACACCAGGGAAAACAGGAGATTAGCGGATGAAGTCAACCCACACAGAACCTCAACACAACACAAAAAGGCACACACACAAATACACACAGCCAAATAGTCATTTCATAAGGTGCAATACTATAGATGGAAACGTGCAAAGTAGCAACTGCTTTTTTACCGACGTGTCTTGTATTTATTATATTTACATTTATGAATAATATTTAACAGCTGTATTTAACTTTAGAGTGACCCGCCTTCAACTGCTTCTTCAATCATTAAGCTTCTAAGCTCATTATTTACTATGGTTCAACAGATTGGCTATTATGAGTCACTGGATCCAATGCAAACCATGAAGAGAACAGGAGATTGCAATCTGTCCTTTTCCTTGATGGAAGACAATAGCCTTGGCATAAATTCAATGCTGTTCTTATAACAGTCTTTTTGCTGGCCTTTCACAGACCACTGATCCGTGTGAATTTACTTACTTTCCCCAGCAGCTGTTCAATCTCCACTGACATGGTGTCAAACATCCTGTCCTGGGTAGAGTTGTTGAGCAGCGGGGTGGTGTCTGACCTTGAGGAGGAAAAACAAAGAATGGGGGAACAACTAGAGGCTGGTGGTACAATACGACTAGAAGCTGGTGCCACAAAATGTCACGTTACTGTCTCTCTGAAGAAATGATAAGTTATGTTTTGCACCCTGATGTGATAGTCAGGGATTATTTTTAAGAAGCCAGCATCAAGTCCACATGTAAATAAATGCTCAATTAGAAAATTCTCACATTTAATTTGGTTTAATACAGCACTGTCCAAAATCATACATAAAATACAGCCTTTCTTGGCCAGCTGCATTCAATTATAAGTGTAACTGATGGGTTTAATTGCTGGTGATGCTTTGGACAGCCCACTATGTAAAAATTCAACATGTGTTTTTAACTTTTTAGAGCCATCAAATAAACACCAGTGTGTACAGATTGAGTGTTTATCATCCAGAATCCCCCTCATTTTATATTCAAGAATCTAAATTTTAAGGATGTGCTAGATCTCCAAGTTTCAACCACACAGCATCAAAGTGGCTTAAATACTATAACAATCAATGATGTACCGATAGTGTTAGCAGTAATAAGATCAATATAGTGACATACTCTCGTACTTGTTTCCTCCACAGATATTATAGCTAGTGAACAACACCCCTTAGGTTTCTATAATCATTGTATTGTTTAGAGATTTCCTTCCTGCCGCCTATACTTTCCTGTGTTTGTTAATCCACCGCCCACACATACCCAGACCAGTTGCCCACTGCAGTCTCTTTGATTTTCTCAAATGTGAATATTTTCTGTTTTCTTTTGCCGTCTATGACAGTAAACTCAGTACCTTATAGTTATGGACATCTGGACACAAACAACATATTTCAGGATGTCACCATTTTCAGACATTTTATTGACTAAACAACTAATTAATTGAGAAAATGACTGATAGTAAAAAATACTCATTAGTTGCAGCCCTAGCTCTATGATAAGCTTTCTCTTAGGTTATTCCCCTTCTTTAAATGTCAGCTATACATCCCCTAAATGTACAAGACCGTCCTATGTATCTTACTTCACTACAAAAGATGAGAGAGACTTCCTCTAAAATTACAATTTTAGCCCTAACATCAAGGGAACGAAACCTACTGATCCCCATCAGGTCAAATGGGTTTTATTGCTATGGGATTCAATTTGCGTCACAATAATTGAACAAAACCTCCAGAGAATCAAAAAACAATAAAATTACTTTTCCATTTTGCTACCTGTTGCATTGGACATGCAACAAGTAGTATGACTTACAACTGACCTGTTTCTCCAAAAGTAACTGGCTAATGGGGATGCAGCCCTGTTACACCTGCCTGTCCACATGGGAGTTTTGTGTCAGAACTGAAATAAGTGAAACTCAAATAAGTTTTATTGTGAATTTTGCCTTTGAGGTCTATTTTTTGTTTGTTCTAGTACATTTTTTATTCATTTTCATTTTTTTTTTTTTAAATTGATGCTGGGGAGATGTAAAATGTAATCCCATACACTACTGAACTGCCATGATCCTGATCAGAGTGAAAAAACACAAACAGTAACACCAGTTCTGTTTTCATTGCACTGACTAACTATCTTCTTCAGGATTGACTACAAAGTGCTGCTACTCACATATAAATCTATCAACAGACATGTGCCTCCCTACCTACAGGAACTCATCATACCAGAGACCACCACCTGCATCCTCAGATCTGCCAGCAGCTCACTCCTCCAGGCCCCCAGTACTAGGCTCAGCACCATGGGGGATTGAGCCTTCTGCTCTGCTCCACACTTATGGAACAGCCTCTCTCTTAGAGCAGTACAAACCCTAGACTTATTTTAAAAAGGCCTAAAAGCCTTTCTATTCAGTAAAGCATTTTCATACTTAACTTATTATTTTCTTT
Source organism: Scomber japonicus (assembly GCF_027409825.1). Lineage (NCBI taxonomy): Eukaryota > Metazoa > Chordata > Actinopteri > Scombriformes > Scombridae > Scomber > Scomber japonicus. Next base: position 29,480,920 of record NC_070583.1, on the reverse strand, counting down.
ATGTTGTGTGTTCTGTAATATACTGTAGCACTTTGAGTTTTACTATGACTGAAAAGTGTGGTACAAATTAAATATTGTATTAACCACTCTACAGGTGTGACAAGTGGAAGAACTGATCTTACGTGTCTCCTCGACGTACATCCCTGGAGCTGCTGTAGCTGGTACACAGTTTACTGAAGGAGACCAACTTCAGGTCAAGTTCATTCTCCAGCTGTCTGGCCTGCTTTCGCAGATCTGAAACACAGACACAAACACACATACACACATACAAAGAGAGACAAAACATTTTAACATTTTAAGATAAAGCTATGTTATTTCAAACAAGTGGATCAGCCTGCTCTGACTATATCTCTTCGTTACTAATTTATCCAATCCAATCCACTTTATTTAAATAGCACGATTTTAACAAACACAAGGTTTTCCAAAGTGCTGCAGAAAAAGATAAAACACAATAAATAGATAAAGTACACAATAGAAAGATAAAAGCAAGAAAAGAAAAGAAAATACACATACAATCAACACCCTACATGGTGTCATAAGCCAAAGAAAAGAGGCATGGTAGCCAGCCTAACCGAGATATAATGTATAGTAAAACACCACTCATTACCATGTAATTAGTGTAACCCAAACTAGCACAGCAGCATCTCGATATAAACATGACATACAGGTTAACTTAGAGAGGCCACACACATTTAAAAGCTTCATGTTCAACTTAAATGGCGACATGTTAGCTAGCTTGTTAGGAGCTAGTCGTGATGGACACAGACTGTGTTTAGACTACCATGACGACACTGAGTCTGGCAACTGAACTGCTGACAGTAGTATCGTTCCTGTGATGGATAATGCTGTGAATAGTGTTGGTTTGATAGAGTTATTATAAATTATGCTCCCTTACCTTCCCAATAGTTGCTGCTTCCTATTCCAGCCATCTTTGTTGTTCTGCGACGTCATCGAGTTCCGGGGGGGTGTGACGTGTCAGTAGAATACGTTGACGTCCGGCTACGTAAAAAAATAAAAGGGGGAGTTCAAAGTTTTTATTCCCTCAGTTCAGACTTTCAGGTAAAATACAACCCATGGTGCCGGTTTTATTATCATAGGACGGAGAAGTTAGGATCTGTTCAAGCCCATTTCCGTGATGACATTTTAATTATATTAAATTATAATGAGAAACTTTCTCAAATAATGACTTTTGACAAACTAGGTCAAAAAAGTTTCTAATTATTTTGAGTTACTATGTCAATATTTTGTGGTATTAAGTCATTATTTTGAGAAGGTTTCTTGATATATTGACTTACAGGATCTTTTGTTTTCATCTCATTGGTCTTACTCTGTCTCTCATTACGCCTACATGTTTTTGCTCTTGTTGGTCGGGTTGATTAAGTTTAGGTATGAGGACTGTGATTGGTTAGGATGAATGTCACGGTAAGTCACGAGTAGGTCGGACCATGACTTCGCCATCCTAGGAAAATAAATATAGCCCCCGGGGTGGGTAGGTACCAGTCTGCACCAAGGCCCATTTTACCCTCACGTACCGTTCATATTCTCACTCATCACAGTATTTCCTCAAATAATTAGTCTCTATAACAAACTTCTACACCACAAATCACTCATAAAGACCTCATCAGTCACAGAGAAACATGATTGATCCTTAAGGAAGCTTCCAGAGAGTTTATTCTTTAGTTTTTATGGTTTAAAAAAACTATATTAAAAACACTATGAGCCAATGTTTCAACAAATCATAATAACCCAGAACAGTATGTAAGGGTTAAATAAGGACCATGTACACAATCATCTCAGTGCTGTGAGATTAATAAAGAAGAAAACATGTAAAGTCTCTTCACAGAGTTTATGAAGAACTGCAAGTATTTGGTGACCTCTAGAGCAGCTGTGGAAGAGTTGTGATGACCCCTGGTGTCATCATCTTCAGTTGTGTGAATTTATCTCCCTGACAAGAAAAGATCACAAATAGATTATATAATGTGCTGTAGGTAGTTGGAAAGAGTCTGACTCGTGTGGAATTGATCTGGTTTTTAATGAGTGGTTGTTCAGTCTACTGTTGTTGTTCTTGCTGTTGTTGTTGAGTGATTTATGAATGGGTGTGCAGGTCTGGCTACTTGTTTGTGAGAATGTGCCCTGTATATTAAGAGGTGATCATTGTCATTATTGTTTCTATGCCTTCACGTTTGTAAATTAATCCCTTTCAATTACAGAAAAGGTAAAATTAAAAAATAGCCAGCACCAGTGAAACAGTGCCACCTAGAGGCCATTTGTGGCTGCCACTAGTTTCAACCATAGACTGTATATACAGGATATTTATATACTACAGCTTCAGCAGCTCATGTTTGTGTTTCAGGTTTGCAGTAGAAACATGATCATACTCTTTAAGACAGGTACATGAATATGCAGATATACAAAACTGGATATATTGTATACTGGATAATATTTTGAATTCCATTTTCAATCTTACTGTGTCAGATACCAGAGCTCTTACAATCAACACTTATATAATTACACTTTTACACTTTTTTAATTTAAATATTAACAGCTTTGTGTTTATTGTGTATGTTTGACTCAGCTCTATGGGCATTATGTCATTTAATTGTTCAAACTGTCCAAAAGTGACCCTTTAGTGACATTTCATTTATTCCTATGTCAAAATAAAATAATCATTGCTGTTATACAACTTATGTTTTACCTTTTTTTAAATGTGACTAATGTCTGATTTTACAGACTAACCCTACCCATTTATTATTCTTTGTTCATTTTGACTATTTTATTTTAAACACATTTAATTTTGTTAACCGTTCTTGCCAATAACAATAATAATAATAATAATAATAATAATAATAAGTGACCAAAAACGTACATAGTATTCACATTACACACAAGCTACGTTAAAACAGATTACACATTTCCTGATTGTTGAGGCAGCAAAATATTCCATGCATGAAGAAGAGCTCAGAGGGAAAACTTCATTATCTGCCTGTTTTCCTCCACACAGTATGTCATCACATAGTAGTTGTTTTTCTTGTAAAAAAAAAATCAACCACAATCCAATCTAAATTCTGTACACCATCCAAACTCAGTTGTAATTGTAATTACTTTGGCAATATTTTCCCTTAAGCAGCAATCTATACCGGTGTAGAAACTGGATCTATACCCCTGAGAGTCCAGCTTTAGGTCACCTGACACTTGGCATTCCTGGATTCTCACACACATTGCACACATTACATATGGACACGAGACAGGAGGAAAAGGAGACAAGGGCACCATTCTCTCCAGCTGTATGATAAAATAAGTTCTTTAACCTTTGTGTCGTCCTCACGGGTCAAATTTACCCCGTCTGTTTTGACTGTCCCTTCTTTCCTCCCTTACTTCCTTCCATCTGTCCTTCCTTCCTCTCTCTTTCCTCCCTTCCTTCCTCCATCTCCCTTTCTTCCATCCTTCTTTCCTTCCTTCCTTCTTTCTCTTTTTCTGTCCTCCCCCCTACCCTCCTCACTTCCTTCTTTCCTCTGTCCTTCTTTCCTTCTTTCTCTTTTTCTGTCCTCCCCCCTACCCTCCTCACTTCCTTCTTTCCTTCCTTCCTCCCTCCCTTCCTCCTACCTTCCTTCCTTCTTTCCTCCGTCCTTCCTTCCTTTCCTTGCTCTCTTCCTTCTTTCCATTTCCTTCCTCTCTTCCTCCCTCCCTTCCTTCCTTGACTCGAGGACAACAGGAGGGTTAATTATTAAATGATTGTTCATTAAGTAAATTCTGCTGAAGTAATTAAACTGTGGTCTCTTCACGCTCTCCTTCACTGCTGGATGGTCTACTTAAATGAAGTGTCACAGAAATAATAGATGTGTATTTATGATGCATCACAAAAGCACGAGTCATTGTGAGATGTTTTATTTCATTGTTTTTCATGAGTTTGTGGTGCATATAAGCATGTCACACACACACAAAGTTTATATGAAACATTTTGTTGTGTGTAGATTGATGGTGAACATAAATTGCACTTATTTCCCCCCTGCCCCATTCACAATTGGCAAACATTATATACAGTTGATTCCAGTTTATATAAAATCTTCACACCAACACTGCGTGACCCTAACACACGCTTAACTTGCAAATCTCACACACACACACAAGCACACACACACAAGCACTCGCGCACTCACAGACAGTTTAAGAAAGACAAATAATATACAAAACTGTCTCTCTACACAGACATCAGGTTTAATGTTACTGGTGAAAGCTGCATTCTTTAAAAGGGAGAAGGAAGGAATCTCCTCTCAAAGAAAGTGGAAATCAAGGCAGTTTCTTTAGTGACCATGTATTTAGGTGAACAAGTGTGTATTCTTTCAAACTACTGAGAGGAAATACATGCATAGCATTAATTTAATAGCCACCTGATATTTGGTATGAAGTGATTATTTAACTGATATATGATCCAGTGTAACGATTACAATTCGGTTAAGAATACTTGAGCTTTAAAGGATTTCATTTTTTTTTTTTTTTTTGGTTTTTGGCTGTTTTCCTGATTTGCTAGAATACAAATCTGAACCAGAGTGGACGTTTCAGCCAAGGAATACCAACAAAAGTCTGAGTTTTTTTTTCTTCTTCACATCAGTTTCCACTTTACTTTTATGTCTGTACACAAACCTGCTCCCTTGATGTGTCCATTCACCCATTCATGTTGCTCCTTAAAGCCACTAAGGGAATCTGTCAGTGGCCTCATTCAGTGTGCCTAACTGTCTGAAGCACTCTTTAACAGTGCATACTAAACCTTTAATGAGTCCAATTAACACTAACACTGATAGTTAAGAACTAAGTGTAACTTTAAATGTTCTTTGTGTAGTAGTAGTAGTAGTAGTAAATCGTGTAAGGTCCATTTAGCATTAGCAAAATTATGGATTATTAGCTGTGTGTGAATTCTTTAAGTTTCCTTATCACTGGACCTTTAACTGGTGTGGTAATGGTGGCTTTAACTTTGATCCCAGACAATGATGATTAATGGACGGACAACCATAGTGTGACTTTTGTAGTCCAAAGTAATGTTTTTAGTGGGGGAAAACGCTCAAACATTAAGATGAAAACAAAAATTGATAATCTTTACTGTGACAGATTATAGACATGGTGAGAATGGACCAAAAAAACAGGGCACACTTGATGTGACATGCATGAAAGTCAGCAGTAACTTTCCATGTACAGACAGTTTGAAAATATCCCACAACAAACCTATATTTAAAACAAAAAGGAAAAAAAACAAAACATACATTCTTCTTTTCATTATTACATATTTAACCTCAGTTTCTCCTTGGCCAATGATATGGGACGATCCTTGCTTTCTATTTAGTGCAAAGTGGCGTCCATGCATACAGCAGCGCCCGTCTGCACTAACTGATAAGGGTTTGCGTTCAAGCTTGGTGATGGATTCTCCCTGATGCTTTAAAGCTCTTGAGATGCTTGTTCCCATTATGATTTTGGCCACAGCGTGTTAGCTCACTGCAAAAAATACAAAACTACTGAACCCAGGCAGGCCAGCGCAGTGCAACATGGGAATTCAGCAGTCCTTTAAGCGATTTCTTACTTTTTCCTACCACCTGAGTAACGGATGGATCAAATTCCAGCATGGGTCACCTGTTATCTACTCACTATGTTGCTGCTTTCTGTCGCATACTACAGCCAGAGTGGACTGTAACTTTGCAGAAGCCAAGGCACAGTATTGGATTCAGTCTCCCAAAGGCTCGGACACGTCGATGTTGCAATGCTGACTTGGATAAAATAAAACAGACTCCATTTCTCATTACCTAGCTCAAAGCTGTATTCAAATGTATGGTGATGACATCAGAGAGGGGGGCAGAGGGAATTGTGTGAGATTAAGCACTTCCATCCAGAGTTCATTACACATCCACTGAACAAGAGGTCTATTTGGACTTATCGGCTGGAACCCTTAGCCAGGCAGGACAGGTAGTGAGTGGTCTACGAGAGGACTCTTGTGTGGCTCGGAAATGAAGCAGCTGTGGGACTCAAAACCTGCTATAAGGACGGATGAGTAGACTAAACCTTACTTTCCTTCTCCCTCTCTTTGTCCCCCGTCTCTCCCGCTCTCCTGATCCAGTCAGGCAGAGATGGAGCACAAAAAAGGCAGCCCTTCAGTCCAGACAGCAGCAGGATGTTTTCAAAACTATCAATTTTGTAGCACTAACAGAAACGCTGCCCAGAGTTCAACCTGTTCCTTGTTGGCCGGGAATTAAATTTAAGGGGGAATCAAAATAAAATACTGAGCCAACAACCAAATTGGTGCAATGGTTCTCAGATTTTGTTGGCATAAAGTGTCTCCTCATCGCTTTCGCTCTCATCCTGAAACTCGTGAGCGAGCAGAGACTTCTTGGAGCCCATAGAAGTGAGCCGGATCTCGTCGTCATATTCATCTCGGTGCTGCCGCAAGCGGTGGAAGCCATCTTTCTGGTGATTAGACTTGGCTGCGCACACGCACCAGATGATGCATGCCGTCACCACCAATGCTGTCATGGAGGCTGCTGCAGAGCAGAAGAGAAACACAAGTCTGAGCATAACTGCATATATACAGCAACAGTTACAAATGTTTCTTTTGGGTTTTTTTAAGTTATTTGATTTCACACCTTATAAAAAGGAGTCAACACAATTTTTATTCTCATGTTTGAAAGGTACAAAAGAGACATATTTTGCCATTCTTCAGGTCAAATACTATTTTAAGGTTTCTTAAAACCCTAAAAAAATTTATTCTTAAACTTTTATCAGTAACATGAGCTGCATCACAGGAGCAATGAATCATAGTCACTATCAACAGGTTTCTAGCAGCATGAAAACACAACATGGCATCAACATAAAACCATATATTCAAATCTTGGCACATTGAAGAAACCAAAAGAGTGAGATAGTGATTTATTTTTACACAGATGACCCACATATTAAACATATAGCTAATACTGGCACATTAAGCCACTTCATAGGAGTCCTTACCTGCACTGGCCACCACAAACTCTCTGGGAAGGCCAAAGATGTTGTTGTCCATGTCAAACTCAATGATGATGGAGCTAGCTGCTTCATAGGAAGATACCACCACCTGAGACACAGCAAAAATACTTCAGTCAACCTCAGAGTCCTGCTAAGACAATGTCAAATGTGATTTATGAGGGGATGATGATTTACAGCAGTAGAGGGGTTCTCTCATCTGAATCAAACTTTTTTTGTGTGCTTATTTGGGGTGTGGTAGTCTTTGAATATAAGCTGCAAACTTCTGCAACCAATGTAACACTTCTGCATCGTAAAGACTGCAGCTGTTCATCAAGGCACTTAAATACTAGTAACTATACCATTTCATGAAACACACAACATGAGAAATTCAATAATTGAGTTGGGGGCTTTTTTCTAAAAACGTTGCTTCTTTTACCAACTTAAAAACCTGTAAAAATGTCACAACAAAAAGAAAACAAACTACCGTGTCTTCTTATCCATCCTGACTGTCTGACTGTCTGTCCGAGTGGAGACAGCAGGCATTTAGCTGTATGCTGCAACTCCCTACTCAAGTGAGGTTGTTAATTACCTAATCAGCAAACCTCATTTGCAGGTGTGATTGCTTAGTATAACCTGGTGTAGGTTGTCTTTGCATGTCTAAAATAGGATTTGAATGCTGGCTCATAAAAATGTAATTTACTCATTCAGCCTTCTTTTCAGAGGTAAATTGCAAGGATCTCAGTTTTTAGTCTCTTTACTTTTCATGACTTTCGTTTGTTATTTCTTCATAGCAAGTGAAGTGGCTCGTGTCTCTTTTTTATTCACGGTTATTCTAAGAAAGCTGGACTCAATGGCACTCCTGAAACCAGAATCTCAGACAATATGGTTTCAAACATGATTCAGTGATGTGATATTGTCTGAACACTTAAAGAGCTGTTGTCAAAGAGTAAGTGCATCTCTTGATCTTAAATTCATTATCAATATTTGTTGGTTGTTTTCTTTACAGTTATCCCAATCAAAGTGATATCACTTTATTGTCCAGAGCTACTGTATGAGATGCGGCCCTATGGCCTAAGGCGGCGTATTCGGTGTCCTAAGAAATATGGGGAGACAACAAAAGAGAGGAAATACATGCTGGCTCCAAATCATGATTTGGACTTTGAGTGTAAGCAGACTGAAGCAGACTCCCAAAAGCCGCTGGACGCCAGGTATATAAGGAATGCTGCTGTTCTTCCAGACCTCCATCTTCCCCACAGAGACAAAGCCCTGACATTTAAGGAAAACAGCTCTGACAGTGTGCCAACTAGTCAGCCAGGCCCTCTGATGATCCATGGCTTCACAGTACCAGAGTACCAACATACATATCATATGGTGGTGGATCCCCTGCTCTTCAGTTCTTGTGGGCAGCTTGCAGCTTACAGTCTGGAGCTGGGACGTACCATTAAGGAACATCTGTTTAATGAGCTGGCCTACCCTACACTTCAACTTTCAGAGCAGCCAAACGGAAAGGTGGAGGTGATGGAAAGATTCTGTGTGCTCCGTCCCACACCCGTCATAGACATAGACAATAACGGGGAGCCCCAGTAATATTCATCTACAGACTTTCTTTAACAAAATCATGATATTTTTCATTTGTCTTTTGATTAATTTTGATATTTTTTGTTTGCTATGTAATGTAGTAGCCAGATTTATATTTCAATGTTAACTGAACAAGGTAATGTCAAATGTTTGATGTTTTGTTGTCAAACTCCTCTTTAGAAACTGTAAGTCAAATCACGTAAAAGCAACAGAAAGAGGTCAATGCTGATGCGTGTTGTATTTTTAATCAGTTTGTATCTGTCTAAATTGAGTGCCAGTACTCTGTTTGTTTGTTTGTCCTTTGTTTTGCAAGCTTGTCAAGTACTGTTATACTGTATCATACTGTCTGTGTGCATGTGACTACAACCAGGCCTGGGCTGGTTTCTGCTTTCCAAAACATTATCATAAAAAAACAATACTTCTACAAAACCAGACACTGTAAGCCTTTTGTTTTATTCAACATAAACAAAAACTACTTATTTTTGTTTGCAAATACTCATAATATATAACTCAAAAGGCCTACATGTTATCTGTGCTACATAAATATTTGAAAATTCTCCATTTTTATGTTTAATTTTTTCCATGAGGGGAAATCTAACCCAGAAATTGTAACTTAACTTGTCATGATTTAACCACAACGCTAAGTGTTACTGCACCATTGTCCTCTTTATCACATCAAAACCATCTTCCTAGGAGTTAGCACATTCCTAGCTTGCACAATACATGGTGTGTGTGCATAACTGTGTACCTCTTGTCGTTGTTGTTGATAGCCATCAGCAACAGCTTCAATGTTGTGGTTGCCTGGAGCCAGAAGTGCATGGAAGTAGCCTTGCTCCCCAGAGAAGACTCTCACTCCACCATTCAGTACAATGATGGCACCAACAATAGGCTTTCTGCTCTTGTCCCTCACCACACCACGCACACCTTTATGGGCCTGGATGGGGTTAAAATGGAGAGAAAGGCGATGTAATACAAGAAATCTATATGCAGCTAGGTTAAAACTCCTTGATAAAATATTGCAGCATACCTCCACTATCATGCTGAGGAGAGGCTTCTTGTTTTCTGCCCAGAGCATGGTCAGCTGCTCAGCCGGGGGGAAAAGACAGCACCCAGAGTACACTGTGATTTCTGGACAGTGGCCAAAGTCCATACTGAAGTCCTGGGGGACAAACATTGATTTTTTTCATTTGATTTGACAGATCTATCAAACTGAAAATGCAGGATCTGAAAACTGTTTAAACTATCAAAACAGAAACTAGGGTTGAGAGACTTACCTTCATGCTCCCCATGTGACTTTGTCTCTCTGCAGCCCTCATAACTCCGTCTGGGATGTTGCCCACTAAATGACAGAAATGTTCCATGAGGTCTTTCCCACTATCATCTTGTCAAAAATGACTGATATTCAGTATCAACATGACAATTATTTGTAATATTAAAATTGCATATTCTGACCGTTATTTGAGCATCCAGTGTCCCCGAGGTGCATCTTGGGGTGGTTGTTGGCATAAACACTTGCTAAGTACTTCAGAGTGCCCTCATTTTCAACTGGAAAAACACACAAATGATTCAATCAGTTAAATCCTTTGTGATGTTACAGTTACTTAACTTTGCTGTTTATAGTTGAAGATGAAGCTTGTCAAGTCAGTCTGTATGCAGTGAGGACAAGCACAGTGCTGCGACTGCATTTTTAACATTTTAGATAACAAAAACAAAAAAGACTATAGTCTCACTTGTTTCATCAAGACTTTGTGGACACAAGTTACACCTTACTTTATCAATCAATAAAAAGGATGGAAATATGTCATCCATAAGGTCATTCAAATAAAGGAGGGGTTTTAATCAAAATCAATAAGTCACATTTCTAGATAGGATATGCATGTTATGTGCCAAGTTAGTCAGAATGTAAACTGTGGGGTAACAGGTAAATAGTAGTGGAGTGGCCAGTTAGAGGAAGTTCATCTTAGTGGGAACATGAATGTGCTCAGCAAATGTCATGTAAATCAGTCAATTAGATTTTGATGTTTCCTGAAAATGTGGACTTTTGGCCTTACAGACAGTGGTGTTTATGGAAAGATCAATCTGTCCTCTTGGCATTATGAATATCCAATCCACATTTTACAGCAATTTTGTTGACATTTTGCTTCAGACTCAACTGTTGTAATCTAATAAGAAATATTCCTTACAAATATGAATATGAATATGCAGTAAAGTAATAGAAATGTTGTATGATGGCATTACCAGACTGGACAGGCTTGTCATAAGGATAGGTAGCAACAAGGGAGCCTCCATCAAGGGCCACAGACAGTGTGTATCCCCTATCTAGGATCAAGTCCATCATCGCCCTGGTCTCTGGCTGAGCCTCCACCACACGCTGTGACGCATTACCTGAAAAGGAAGCAAAAAATAAAAAATAAACAGCAGACAGGTTAAAACAAGTCGGAAAATATATATACAAGCAATCTTTGACAATAGTAGATTCAATTAAAAGTTATTCTTTATCTGTCTCTGTCAGTCTGCTTGCTTCTCAAATCTATTACACACAAACAAAACCTATACAACTAACCAAAGAAGTCTGTGTCCAGGTCCTTTCCATGAGCATTGGTCAAGCCCTGAGTGGATGTGCACTGTTTCTCAGTTGCTTGTTCTCTTCCATCTGGGTTGATGGATGGCACAATGACAATGCGTGTCTCATTGATCAGCTGGGGAAGGGAAATGAAAAGGGAAACAAACACTTACAGATGAGACTGAGCTATAGTGAATAAATTAACCAAAATGCCAGTTATAGAAAGGTATAGACTTCTCAGGTTGTATTGACAAAGCGTGTAGTGTATTGCTTAAAAATGTGTTTTTTTTAAAAGGTAGAAGCTAACACAGTAGATGCATAAATGTATAGTTTCATTTGGCTATCAGACACTATATTTCCAGAAGGGTCCCAAAACTCACCCTAGTAATGGCTGGGTTCTTGCCGTAGTTCATACACAGAAACGTAGCAAACTCCAGCAGCAGCTCTGTGCCCACTGGGGCATTGCCATGGATCCCTGCTACAAAGCGGACTTTGGGCTCAGACGGTTCAGTCTCCTCTGGTTTGTTAGAGATTTCCAGAGCCCATATGGTTCGAAACTCCACACTTTGGCCCAAACTACATGAAAGAGAAGAACCAGATTACAAATCAGTGCTATAAAAACATATCAATAAAAAGCATAAAAACAGAGCAGAGAGGTGGTGGTTGGCAGAAGATAACACAAGACAAGATAAAACCTGCATACCTTCGTAATGATGTAATTTTGGGAAAGTTGAGGGTGAGGCCTCTAAGGAAACCAGACAGCTCTTTGTAGGGTTTGTAGCGGAAGCTGTGCTCTGAGGCTGTGCTCTTCACCAGCTGCTCCAAACCCTGGCCAAGGGAGAGGTCCCTGATTAAGCTCTGGAACTCCTTCTCAGACGGGTTTTGTGTGGCTTGGGGTCCTTTGGGAGATTGGAAATTAGGTTCTGTGTGTATCCGTGTCAGTCTAAAGTCCACCATCTCTACTCCATGCTTTGAAACTGTGGCATACGTCGTCACTGGTGTATATCTAAAAAACAGAGAGAGTAGCAATAATATTAGTTTGTTTAGGAAATTCTCAGTTTGTTTATTTCCTCACTTCTTCCTCTTGATATTCTAATCTTACCCATGAGCTGAGGCAGTAACAGAATATGTCCCGGGTACCAGCAGTCTCCAATAGTCTCCAGTTTGGGCCGTGGTGACGTTGTGGTCTATGTGCTCCACAGTAATGGTGGCATTGGGAATGCCTGCACTATCCCGTGTGTCTGAGACAGTGCCTTTTATTCCACTGTGGACCTACAAACACACACAACCACATACACGTGAGTAGATGCAAAACAGAGTGAAAGTGAGGACAAAGCTTAGGGTAATGTTAAGACTTGAACCAGGGATTACCTGGTGCATAAACTTGAGTAATGCCCGTCGGTTTTGCTCCCAGTATTTTGGCAGTTCTTTGGCCATGGGGTACTTAACACATCCAAGCTCCAGGGTGACCTCAAAACAGTTTGTGTTTAAGTAGTTCCAGTCCTGCATGCCGCCTGGGGAAAAATAAAGATTTCTCCTGTTTAACTCAAACGTTTCACTTACAGCACCTATGTATAGAGGGTTTTGTGATTATAGCATCTATGATAGGTAAGAAGGTTTCATGATCAGCTGCACACAGACATATAGACACTAAATATGTCAGATTTATTCCATCCTGTTATTGCAACATTGTGTCCATTAGAGAAGAACCAATAACACTGAACCCCATAAATACCACTTTTTTATTAATTTAATTTAATACAGCTTTTGCGAACAAACCAACTGTCTAAACGTGTATATAAGAACATATATTCCATCTATATTTTGTTTTCTACACAGACTCAACTCCTCATCTCCTGCATCATGTGGATTATCTTAAAATCTAAAATAAAGCATTTAAATGGGTGCTTTGGATGATCTCCTGTGGAAAAACAAACGAGGATGAAAATGTCGGCATACCAGCAACATTGTACCAGTTTGCACCATTGGTGATGCCATCCTCAAAATATTCCCCAGGGTACAGGTCCTCACAAGGGTGTCCATTGTGCATCAGAGGGTTCTCCTGCGCGCATGAGCACAAAAACACACACATGAGAGCTCAACAATGAGTGCCGTTGTAATAACTTTTCAAACCTTGTCGCACCACAGATTTCACAAAAAGCCCGTATCTTTCATCAGTTCTCCAACTCAACTCTACAATTTGTCTCCTGTTACAATATGAAACCATAAGCAGACATTATCTCAGCATGAAACAGATCCAGTAGCCGCCATGTCCAGTTACCTGTGAGTAGGCTAAGGACACCTGCTTAAAGACCTCGTCGTCAGGACACGCGCTGTACTGTGTCCTCTCTTCTTTGTCATCATCATAAGGATAGTTAACCACCAAGGAACCTGTATTCCACAACACGAATATAAGAGAGCAAACCAGGAAAACACATTTAATATAAATAAATAAACTTGAATACACATATCTGATCAAATTGTACATAAGACTACAATCTTTGCTACTAAAAGCTCAGAAAAGGACCCTGCCTCCATGGAGGTTGGCTGACAGGACAAAGGGGTGGCTCTTCAGCCAGTTCATCATAGCAATAGTCTCCGGCTGCCTGGGATCTCTGATGAGGGCAAATTGGTCTGGGAAGTTGCGGTTCAGGTCAATATTGTTGCTGTTGTTGCGTCCTTTATGTCCCTTTACATCACCTGTGAGGAAACAAGTAGTAGTATTGCGTCATTGAAATGTATTTCTAACCACAGCCTCCTCAGCTCACCTCTATACTTCCTGTTTACCATAAGCTAAAATATATTTTCAGGCAGACTGACAGGTGTTTTGTGAGGCTTTCCACTAGTTTTAAAGTGTTCACAGAGGCAAAAAGCCATAGTTGTTGTGCAGGTGCACCTCGGACATCTGTACAACTATCACCAGCATTTCCACCATCATGTGGAGAGACCTCAGTATCCTCCATTAAAAAGAGGTTTTTTGGGGGGGTATTTCCTTATCTGAATGGAGGGTCCAAAGACAGAGGCTGCTGTATGTGATTTGTGATTTGCAATTGTGCACTATGTAAAATAAAACTGGCTTGACTATCTAAGGAAGCAGTATGTAGGGATATGTCATTTGGCAAAGGAAACATGAGAAACAGCTCATATGCACACAAATAACCCAAGCTTGAGAAAACACTGACAGTCTTTCACCTAAACCTAAAAACCTATATGAACACTATATGATATGTTGTGATCACTTAAGATTTGCCCTGTATATGAATGTGGTCTAAGTCCTGTTTAATTTACATTTTCTGTAATTTCAGAGTAGCTAGCCACAAACACACAATTGAATTAATGATCGTCACTTGGTCAAATTACAGTTCAATTCAATAAGATGTTACATCATTGTTCATATCCAAAGCAATGTTTTGCAACTAAAATATTTGCCATAATGTTACTGACTACTAGTGTGTGTGTGTGTGTGTGTGTGTGTGTGTGTGTGTGTGTGTGTGTGTGTGTGTGTGTGTGTGTGTGTGTCTCTTTTTCTTACCTTCAGTAGATTCCTCATAACCATCAGGGTTCATAGAAGGCATGATGTGAATGCGGGTCTTGTTGACTAAATTAGTGACCTCTGTGTCAGTGCCATAGTTACGGCACAGGTACTCAATGAGGTTGAGCAATAACTCCCGGCCCACCACTTCATTACCATGCATGTTGCCCACGTATTTAAACTCGGGCTCACCTGGTGTGGAAACAGAAAGTGGCAGGCAAAGTGAAAATATCATACTGCCAAGGAATACACAGAGTAGTTAAAGGCATAAACCTCATGACATATTAACAAAATGAACTCATTGACTCTATTAAAACAACCTGTAAGAACATACCATGCTCATGAACCGTAGGGTTGTCTGAGATGACCATCACAAAGAGATCCCGGCCTTTCACCGAGCTGCCAATAGTGTGAAGATGGGTAATGGCTGGGAACTCGCTGTTGTACTTCCGTAAGAAAAGCTCCATGTCTGCATAGTTGTGGTGGCGGAATTCCTGCGGCTGAATGGGTTCCTGTTCAGGTGAAACCACAGGAGGGCTACTCTCGTTTTCACCAGACGGTACCACCTGGGTGGACTCAGAGGCGTTGGTAGTAGTAGTAATAGTAATAGTAGTAGTAGTAGTAGTAGTAGTGGAGAGGTTTGGATCTCTGGTGGATGGCAAGGAGGTTGTGGACACAGTCTTGTCACCCTCAGCATTATTCACCACAGGTGCCAGGGTGAAGTTAAGCTCTGTGGGTTTGCCCTCTGTGACCTGGACACTGCGGACCGTCATTGATGTGTACCTGCGTGCAGATAAAACGCTTGAGGATTTCAACTCAAACTAATTAGATGACACAGCTGCAGTTCCCACTTAATATCTCAACCCGGATGTCCTTCACCACAACATATTTTTCTTCACTTGCCTAACAAAGACTTACTTTGAAACTTTGAGGAAGTATTTGATGTCATGCACTTCTTGAGGGCAAATGTAGCTGAGACACGGAAACTAAGCCTTATTGTTTGAAAAACCAAATTTAAAAAGTTGCTTTGCTCATTGTGGTCTAGCATGAGTCATGAGACAACAAGAAGTAATGAATGCACCATTTGCTGGAATGTTTTTGATCTTCTAATGAATTCAAACACACAAAAAGTGGCTGACATGGTAACTTTGACAAATACTTCCTTATGTTATTCAAAAATATTATATCTAAATCACCTAGCTTTGATAACATGATTATTATTAACCACCATTTCTTAAAACATAAACCCTGCATTTGAAAAGCTGCTATGAAAAGGACGTTCATTGGTATCACTCACCCTCGGGCCACAGCTGTGATGTTGTATGTTCCTGGGATCAGGAGGCGGTAGTAGTCTCCATACTGTCCTGTGGTCAGGTTGTGGTTGATGCCTGACACCAAAATACTGGCATTGGTGAGAGCAGCATCACTGACGGCGTCTTTTATGTAGCCACGGACACCAATATGGACCTGGAAAATGACAATATCGTAAAAAACCAAGGACATCTCACTGATCTTAAGCATCATAAAACTACTATGAATAAAAGTGGTATTTGTGAACCAAAGTAAAAGGATATGTTTCAATTGGGGGGATTATACTCAACAAAAACATAACATGTATTATAATTATGAATGCTGTTGTATCATCGCTACTTTTGAGAAATATAAGCTTTACCTTCTCTATGTAGGACAGTAATGATTCCCTGTTCAGATCCCATTCCTTATGGAGCTCAGCAGCAGCAGGATATTTGCAGCAGCTCAGCTCCATGGTAATTTCCAGACAGTTTCCATAGAGATAGTTGTAGTCCTCCATCCCACCTAAAAAGCCAGAAAAAAATAATGTTAGAAATGGCACAATTTATTCAATATTACATTTTTTTAAAAAGCACAATATATTAAAGAGAAGGATATATTTAATGGGTGTGTACACAACACATGTACTCATGAAGTAAACCCTTAAACATGCTGTTTCACTCAATTTTGGCCCTTAGTGGTGCAAAGCTGACTAGAATAACGGTCTGTCTGGAAAGGCCTGTGTGTCTCCTGACTCAATGCCACAATTTAAAGATAGTGTTTAATGTGGCAACAAGCCATGACATCCACAGTGTGGCAGCCAACCCAGTCTTCCAGCAAGGCAAACACAGGAGACACACAGGAGGGCAGGACGTTGGGCTGGCCATCCCACTGGAACGACAGCAGGCAGCCAGAGCCTCCCCTCACTAAAAAAGGTTGCCATGACTGCCTGCTGGGTGGCCAGTGGGAACCCAATAAAAACAGTCACCATTTGCCACTTTACAAGCGAAAGGGCTCACACGCCAAACACGAAAAAATAACTTCAGCAAGGCAACTGGCCTCCTAACAGTCTAAATGAGGAAGACGTCAACCAAAACCACAACAGAAAACAGTCTATTTCTTAGTATTTAGACTTTAACATACTCTAATACTGTATCACATTTCAATTGCGTACCACTTATTCTGTGCTTTTTGCAAACTATAATATTCACATCACTTTAATAATCTATGTGTGGTAACACTATTTAATCAAATTACTAGACTTTGACCCTGTTTTGTAACAGTCTGATCTGTTTGTCTGACAATCCTCTTGAAAACCACATTACAAACTGTCTCTGGTGACTGAAAGAAATGCAGTGAAGATAATTACAATGCATCTCTGACAAGCAAAGGAAAAGAGCTGTAGAATGTGATCAGTGGACGCCTTGGCTCGGGGAGCAGACATACCAAAATGTACACCACAACACAAGTTTCTCAGAGTCATCCTCGGTCAAGCGACAGCTGTTCAGCAGCCTGAAACTTTGGCGAGGGTAACTGGCTGCCAGGACATTCACTGGAAACTGAAAAGAGCCAATTTCAGAAGACGTAATAAAGTCTTTAACAGCTCATCGGATACGTTTCACAGAACAAACACGGCCGTTGTGTGTCCCTGACTAATTCATGACAAGTAACAAACATTCACACAGTACAATAGGGACTGTGCCCTCTGAGCTTATTGTGAATACAGGTGGTAAGTGCATGAGTGATTCACTGGAGAGTTTACCTCTTGTGGTGGCAGCAGAGACAGAGAGGTGCTATGTCAACCAAAACACACTTAACACATAGCAAAATCTCTCTTGCTAATGATCGTCAAATACTGCCAGAGTGTGTGGAAACCAAACTGACAAACATTAACCTAAATGTGTGCATTGAGCTAAGTTGTATGAGCTGAATCAGGGTACTATTGTCTTTGACGCAAATCACTTAAAATAAACACCTCCCCCTTATACAGAGAGAGCATGGCAAACACACAGACTATAGCAGCCCTAACCTTAAATATCCTGTCTATGTACCGGATCCAACGACACACCCTGAACTTTGCAGGAAACCAGCAGCTGGACAATGGAGGCAAAGTCAAGTAGCTGAGCTTTAGTCTAGGACAAAGGGAGGCTGATAATAAGGGAAGACTTCAGGGGTTTAGCAATAGATTGCGACAAAGAAGACACATCTCTTTTTTTGGTTAATTATTTGAGCTCAAGAAGAACTGCTATATAAGGAAGTATTGATGTCATGAGCGTCTATGAGAGGCCTGAGCATTATCAGGCGTTCAGATTATCACAGCAATGGAGCTGCATTTTCCTACAGTAAAATTAGACTCTGACATGCATCTTTCAACACGCTGTATTATAGTAATCCAGGCCTTTAAACAAATGAACGATAAACTGTTTTAAACTATAAGTGGGTGAAACAAATAGGAAACAGTCTCACAAAGTATACTGTGTGTATGCAAAATTAAACACTGGAGAGGTTTGAGCCTGAGGGTTAGCGGCTAGAGCAAAGGACGCCCTACTGCATGTGAGAAAAGATTTAGAGTCAAGATAACACGTCATGCATGGAGCTCTGACTGCCACATCAAAAACATAAAATAAAATCCTGGCTCCTGGTCCTAGTTTTGGCACTCTGCCTGGGCCAACCTCGTTACATCACACATTTTGCCCTGACCCTTTCCATCATCTGACATTAGCCCAGTTTTAGCCGTGACATTTCGTCCACCGAGACAGGTCAGACAGAGAGAAGCATTGTCACCGAGGCAGACATTGGTGGCGGTGAAGAGTTGAAATTACTAGCTTGTATTACAGCCTGAAATGTCAACGACGAACTAGCTCATCTTCATTCTCTGGTCACAATGCCTCTAGTGTGTGACGACGATAAAAGTCAAGATTTACAATGATAAGTAAAAGCAAACTCTGGCTGTTGGTTAAGAGTGTGTGTTTGGTTTGGTAATGATTTACTCCTGATCCTGTGACTTTTTATGATATAATCGAGCTTAAAGTGACCTACTTTTTTTATCCTGAGATTATTTCTCTATTTTATTTATTAATATTCCTTATATTAAATAAAAATCTTACAGGACAAGGCCAGTAAATTAAATTAGCAACCTTAAAAGTAGATCTTACAGAAACATCTTTCCCACAAATCAGGAAATAGGCAAAAAGAAAATATCTGACACACTTTAAAACAGAAGCAAGGAAAAGCGATACTGTAACTTGAACTTGGAGACAGCTTACATCAGCACCTCACCCCACCCGCTGACAAACCAACAAAACAAAAAAGAAGAGACTATGCTGATCAGGTTTCTGTGACGAGTGATGGAGAGTGGAGCCGTTTCTCATCCTGAAGACACTTACTGAGAACAGTAACACCTACAAAATCAGTCAGAAGACTTGATGAAATCCTGAGTAAGGTGCTTTGGCAAGATACACACGATAAGAAGCATGCAATGTGGTTAAGCACTTCCTGCTATTTTTGCATTTTTCACACCTGGAAAACCCAAAAACCAGACCACACCAAGAAGTTCTGCAGCGACGGAAATTTCAGACTTGATTTTTAGCTTAGTCGATTCTGTTTTGTGTGGCTTTACTGAGAAAACGTACTTATCTATAACAACTTATACCATGCAACTATGACAGCACTTGCTTTGCATTTAATTTCAAACCAAGCTTATTAATTGAGGGAGTAGAGCTGCTAGGAAATCCACCTCTAAGCAGCTTTGTTCAGCAAAATAGTTCAAATTGTTTTCTGGAAAGTAGCTGAAGCCACACTGCTCTGAGAAGACAAGCAAATCATTATTTTACTCGTGACCTGTGGCTAGAGAAACGCTTGCGGCGACAACACATTAAAGCTGAGCGACACCAAGTTTAAAAAGATGTTGCTCGTTGTAATCATTTGCCCCTGCGTGTCTTCAAACAGGCTGCAGCTTGCTAAAAAAAACCCACAAAAGATGCAAACACACCAACAATCAAAAGACATTCTTGGCTTTCAGATGGTGAAACTTTAACCAACTTTAACAGGAGTTTTCCTTTGCCTGCTACCCACAACAAATATATAACTTGAGGCAAATAAAAGAACCACAGCTGGCGATACCACAACAGGTCGTAATTCAAAGACAGAATTCACAGAAAGTATCCATCTCTATGACAACGCGCAGCCTGCTGTAGGTGTCTCACATCAGACTTTTAGCTCAATAAAATAAAGTGAGAAGGTAGAATAAACCCCTGAGGTGACAATGGTGTAACACAACATAAAAGTATCAGCCATGTTTTTAGTTCCTTTCTGATTGTGGCCCTTCATTGCAGTTTGTGAAATAGAGAGATTAATCTACAAACAACAACAAAAACAGGGGTTGTCTCACCAGGCACGTCATACCACTGCGCCCCATTGGTGATGCCATCAGTAAAAGTTTCCTCTGGAGCATCGGGACAGTTGGGTTGGCCAGTCTTCATCACAGGGTGGTTCTGGGAGTACACCAGGGCCAGGTAACGAAACAGACTGTCGTCCTCTGCTTGGCTGTAGTGGCCCTGCTGCTGGTGCAAGGCTGAGTCATCGAAGGGGTAACTGGCAACCACGGTACCACCGTGCAGGTTCCCCGACAGCACGAACCTGGAGAGAAAATTACACATTTTAGCAGCAGACTTTAAAGATACATTTAAAGTACATCTCATCTCTGGAAACTGCAACTGCTCCATCTATCCATAGTGGCTGTGAATTATATTAAGATGAACTTGGAACAAATTCAAGAGGAAACCATTTTCCTGCACGCTATCATGGAAACAAAAACAGTAATATAATACGAAGCTGTTAAGAGGTAAATTCCCTTTTTGCTGAGCAGTTCAACTGTCCAAACACGCAGGCCTGAAGTCCAGTTTCTCAAGTGAATCTCAGATAGACACATTATTATTATGGCGTCCTGGGGCAAGTTTCCGCTGACTTTACTATGAGTCACATCTGTTTCCTCATGGGTCATAACAAAGAAGAAGACGGAGTTGCTCATTGACAAAAATATTTGTCTATCTCCAGATTAGGGCTGCAACTAGTGACTATTTTCCATTATCAAAGATTTGTGGCTTTTAAAGTACTCGTTTGGTCTGTAGTATGTGAGGAAAACAGTGAAAAATGTACAAAGTAGTATTACAGAACCCAAGCCTGCTTGAAACTGCTTGTTTTGTCAAACGTATCTAGACAGAAAACAAGCAACTCTCACATTTGAGAAGCTAAAAGCTGCTATTAACAAATTGATTAAGTACCAAAATATGACTGTGCAGTGGCTTCTGTTTCAGCTCTACCCCTAGGTGAACCTCATGCCACTACTGCGTCCCCTGTCGTTGCTGAGATTATTACTATTAGTCACACCTGTAAGCCCCTGAGGTCTTAACAAATACAAAAAGGCTGAAATGTTTGTCACTCTCTAAATCCTCTTCTGTGAGATACACATTGACCAAAAAAGGGCCAATTAAGTTTAAAGAAGCTTTTTTCAACTGTGGTCCGAGCAACAAGACCTCAAACATTTGAAGACTGTGGGTTATGTGGGAGTGGGAAGTCAGAGAAGTGTGTTTCAGAGTCTGCGCGCATTCATAAAATATGTCCCACAAGCAACATAGAAGAATGAAAAAAGAACAAGAGTAAATGAAAAATAATAATAATGACATAAAACTGTACAAAAAGAAAAGATGGACAGTGCTTTGGAAAAAAATTAAAATAAAGTGTATGAGATAGATGGTGAGAACTGCAAGAATTAAATGTGACACGTGCAACAAATAACATTATGCACCAGTGGAGATTAAATGCAATGCATAATATTAAATCCAGTTTGATGACATATATGAATAAATGATCAGTGCAGGGATTAAAGGATGGATGTGAAATGTAAAGTCCAATTTGATAACAGTCCAGTTCAGCTGTTTAGTAGGACAGTAAGAATATCACCTCTGGTATATTACCACTCAAAATAATGTCACAATTATTTTTATTATATATTTCTACTATTATTGTTCTTATTATTTATTACTCTTTATTCTTTTCTTATTGATGCTCTTATATTCTATGTTGCTGTCCACTTACTGCTGTAACAATGCACATTTCTCCATTGTGGGACTAATAAAGGAATATCTGAAAAGAAGGATTTTTTCTAGAGTTTGATGAGATATATATAAAAAATGACCAGTGCAGGGATTAAAAGGATGGATGTAAAGTCCAATTAGATAACAGTGTAGTTCAGCTGTTTAGTAGGGCAAACAGCCTCTGAAAAAAAGAAGGCTTTTCTGCAGCAGTAGACTCACTTTTTCTCCTGTATCCATTTGATCACAGCCATGACTTCGGGGATACTATTTGGATCTGCAGTTGTCCCATCAAACTGGTCAGGAAAGCTTCTGTTCAGGTCCTTATTTTTGGCATTATTTCGACCCCCATTGTCTCCACCACAGTCCCCCTCTAAGGACTTCTCAAAGCCATCAGGGTTCATACTGGGCATGATGTAAATATCCGTGTTGTTCACCAGCTCGGTAATGCGTGAGTCTTCCCCATAATGAGTCAGGAGGTACTCTATCAGATACACCAACACCTGCCGGGACACGGTTTCGTCTCCGTGCATGTTCCCCACGTATTTAAACCTGGGTTTCCCTGGTGTGTCCATGTTGGGGTCTTTGGTGATACGCATCACCCAGAGCTCCCTGCCCTCCACAGACTGACCTATGCTCGACAGGTTAGCTATGTGAGGGTATTTCTGTGCCAGTGACTGCACAAGCCCGGTTAAGTCGACATAATTGTAGTATTTGTTGTAAGTTTCTACCGTGTCCTGCGTCGGGGAGCTGGCGTCACCAAGGGAGACGACAAGAAGGAGAAGAAAGGCGAAAAGTGACACCCGTAGTTTCAACAGCGGCTCCCAAACGTGTCCCATGTTGATGTGTCTTCTACTTCTACACCATCCGGACATTTAAGGTTAAAAAAACACACACGAGAAAGTACAATTTTTACAAGTGTTTGGCTTCCTTAATGCCAGACGTATCTTCGCTGTCAGAGGCGGTCTGGCCTGTTGTTAGACCCAACTTCCCCTTCACCTCGCAGGGGCGGGGCTTGTCCGAATGACGTGTGTTTTAAGGTCTTTTTATTTTTATCCCTAGGACGGGGAAGCCCTTACTCTGCCTTTGATTGGCCAGTACTCGTCGCCTGCGTTGATTCGATTGGTTAGTATTAGGGTGAGAATGTCAGGATAAGCCAATCAGAGGCAGAGTAGGGCGGGACATAACTTCCCCATCCTAGGAAAAATGTTATGTACATGTAAGATGTACAATGTAAGAGTGTGCAATATTCATATAATATACGTATATATTTATTTCACTTTAATCTGTGCAATAAGAATATTTTTGCTATTATTGTTTATTGTTTTTGTACTTATTATTTATTGTTCTTTATTATTTTTGCTGTCACAATGCAAATTTCCCCATTGTGGGGCTAATAAAGGAATATCTATCTATCTATCTATCTATCTATCTATCTATCTATCTATCTATCTATCTATCTATCTATCTATC
The DNA here is from genome assembly GCF_027409825.1 of Scomber japonicus. NCBI lineage: Eukaryota > Metazoa > Chordata > Actinopteri > Scombriformes > Scombridae > Scomber > Scomber japonicus. Next base: position 29,457,414 of record NC_070583.1, on the reverse strand, counting down.
TATGTTTTTGTTATTTTTTGTTAAAATATCATGTTGTTTTTTTTTGGGGGGGGGGGGGGGGGGGTTCTTGGCATTTATTTGACCAAACCCCCACTATTAGACCCTAATGACCCCTACTAAAACATTGCATGGAAACAATTTGCTTCATAACAATGATTTGCTTTAAAATCATTAAAAGGACATACAGTGCAAATTAAATTTAAAGTGCTTTAAAAGAGCTCAATCATAAGTGTGTTTTTAATCTGGATTTAAAAATGTTCACAGTTGGGGCTGATTTCAGTTCTGCTGGTAGTTTGTTCCAGTTGTGTAAAAGCTGCTTCACCATGTTTAGTCTGAACTCTGGGCTCCACTATCTGACCTGAGTTAGTAGATCTCAGAGCTCTACTGGGTTTATACTCTATACTAACATGTCATTCATGTATTCTGGACCTGGAACTTTAAAATCTATTCTATAGCTGACTGTGTGCCAGTGTAAAGACTTTAGAACTGGAGTAATATGCTTTGATGTCTGTGTTCTGGTTAAAACTCGAGCTGCAGAAGTTTAACAAGTGCATGAATCTACTGTATCTGCCACTCCCAAAATCAACAAAACTCAGCCAACATGAGTTTTATATCACATATATAAAACAAGGTGGCTTTGAAGTCCATAATATAGTTACATAGAAAGTATGAGACAAGAACATATAGTGAAATACATCAAATTCCCAGGCAGTGTACAATACAAGTACAATAAATTATAAAAGCTAGGCTAATATTTACAAAATATGTGTCTATCTGTTAATGAAAGAGCCAATAATAAAAAGGACTATTCATAAAGTGCAATAGTGTAAACATGGTTGTAAAGTGAACATTAGATAAGCTTACAACAGTATTTAAAGCAGTTGTACAAAATATACAAATGTAAAACTGCTGATAGGAGCAAAATAAACATAGTTATAAAGTGAATAGTGCAGATAAGTTGACATCAGTATTTTAATGGAAGTAGTGCAATATCACAGTGTGTTTTCTGGTTTTATAAAGGGACATAGGTGAAAGTCTTGGGTACATTGTCCCTCAACAGTTTTTTTGTTAATTGTTGATGGCTCTGATAGGCTGTGGGAAGAAACTATAATTTTGTTCTGCTGTGTGTGAAAGAGTTGCTGTATGTATGTTTGATCTCCGTGTACCTAAAAAAATACTGAAAAGCTTTCCTGAATCCCTTCTGTTTGTTTTAGTAAAGCCTCGGGGCACACCTGTTCATGTCCTATTCTGGTGCATTAGTAGCAGACTATGAAAGACAAGCTTTTAAAAAAGGAGATGCTAAGCAGTATACATAGTTATTTGGACCATATTGAACCTTTTTCCTCAAGCTTAGACATAAATGTCATCCGCAATTGCATTAGAAAAAGAGGGGCATGTCAAACCATGCTTTAGAGACTTGGTACCCACTATAGTTTTTGGTAGTTACACGCCTCCAATTCCATGAATGAACTTCACAGATGAACTGGTTTGACTTGCAGTCTACCAAAAAATCACATAAGCACACAGAATTCTTTATTTTTATTTTTATGAGGATCTGAGTTATGCTGACTGACCACTCTTTTTTTTACTGAGGTTAAAACTTGGAAGTCTGGCTCTACAGAACAAGCCTGAAGTTTTAAAAAACCTATCTGTTATTCTTGACTCTGAGTTGGATTTTAAATCACAAGTTGCTTTTCTCATATAAGAAATATTGCAACCCTAACCCTAACCCTCTCATTGGAAGATGCCAACAAGTTGATCCAAGCCTTTGTATTTGCCTAGATTGCATTAAGTAGCCTACATTATTTACTTGCCAACATTACAGTAATGCACCACTGGCTTACCTGAAACAAATGATAGGCTGCAACTTTCCAAAATGCAGCAGCCAGAATTTAAACAAAATACTGTAAAAGGAAACATATTATACCAGTTCTAATGTTGTTACACTGGTTACCTGCAACACTGAAGATTGTTTTCAAAATCCATTTACTTGTTTAAAAGGCCCAAACATTTTAGCACCTTCATACCTCTCTGGTTGCTTGTTTGAGTTTGTTCCAAACCATTCCCTTAGGTCGTTTAGTACTCAATGTACCAGAAATTAATTACAAAAATATGGTTAGGCATAGGCTTTTAATGTGATTGTAATCATTTTGATGTGCCTTTTTATATTTCTCATACTTGGTTTATGTTTTTTTTAAGATTATATTTTACCACTATCAGTGTTCCTATTATTAGTATCCTATTTTACTAGCCTGGCTAACACCGGACCAAGTCTCAATCTCATGTGAGATTGAGGTAGGGTCTGGCCATGGGGTCTGGCGAGGAGCCGTTCATTTCCTCGTATTTGAGGCGGGATCAACGAATGTCGATCAAATGCTTCAGTACGCTACTGGACAAATTTACAGCCAATCATATCAACGATAGACGATGACGTGTTCAGGGCCTGTAGGGAGTAGCGCGAACAAATCCTTTTTATGAAGGAAAAATCATGTCGTTTTTATTCTATATTCAAAGTAAACTTGCCTTCCAATTTATTTAGCACACAATCTATTGCTGGTTCGAGCGGTTGCTGCACCTCCATGGCCGCCATGCTGGATGTAAACAGAGTCGCTCTGCTGTCGTCATCACCTTGAGCCCGCCTCCCCGTTCTGTGATTGGTTCCCTATCTCAGGCGAAAATGTTGTCTTGGTGGCCTCATTAGTAGAATCTCGCTGAAATGAGAGCATGGGTGTACCCAGGCTACTATTTCACTAATCTCTTATAGAGCACTGTGAACTACTGTTTATGATATGAGAGATGCTATATAAATGAAGTTTACTATTATTATCATTATCATTATTATTATAAACAGAAAAAACCTCAAGGAGCTAAGTGAAAATGAGTTTTGCTGTGTGCTGTTATCAGTAATCTTTATATTGGATGGATGAGGGAAGTAACTACAATACATACGATATATAATTTGTTTGCATTTTGAAAATTATATTTTAGTTGTTGGTTCAAGAATTTAAGCATGTATTCTCTCTGTTATAACATTATTGGTCCTCTCCTAATCGTGATTGTTTCCATTGATTTCCAATAATGAAGCATTAGGATTGTCTAAAAGCTGGTGATGCTTGTCTGGTTCTCATTAAAGGGAACCCAAACAGCTTGAGTTGCTTGATGTGGCCCAACATCTGCCAAGTCCATTTTTTTTCTAGGATGATATTCTTTGGGCAGTAATCTACATGGAGGGTCTTGCATACTCTAAAAGCATATTTAATGTGACACTTTGACACAAGAGTAATTCTAGTTAACAATGCCCAGCTTTGACACCAGCTCACTGTGGAGCATGTTTAAGGTATTAAGGGGGGCGATGACTAGGCCTATATCTTCTGTTATAATAGCATTGCTTAACTGTAAATGGTCACAGACAAAACGTTTAGTGAAATTAACTGCGACATAATTCCCTAAAAACAAGAAATACAAATAAATCACAACAAGCACAATGAAGGTTAGCAGCAGACTCTTGTATTGTTGTTTATTTTAAGTTGCCCATTTATTTTTTACACCTGCTGGCACCAACAGGAAATGAGGGGCAATGAGTCTGAGTTACATCATCAGGCCCTTTAACTCCCTCCTCTTCTCTTCTTAGTGGGGCATCGGTCAGTGGCCTTTCTTCAATGGCTCTTTTTTTTTTTTTTTTTTTTTCCATAATTTTTTAAATCACTCTTTTGCTTTTTTTATTTTTTATTTGGCAACAGAACAAAACAAAAGTGCTGTAAACATGTTGCTGGTGAAGCACCAGGGAGTGCTGGAATGACTGGGTGAAGGGAGGAAGAGGAGGAGGAGGAGTTGGAGGAGGTAAAGAGTGAGCGGTTGGGGAGAGAGAGGGGCTGCAGGTCTTTATTGCTGGATTCGACGCAGCGACTGCACCTGGAAGGACTGAGCATGGGAGCCCCACTCTCTGTAATGTTTGTACTCGCCGCCATGACGATCGCACTCCATGATGTACTGGTAACCACGGTAACCAGGGAACTGGTAGCACACCCAGCTGGAGGAGAAGTGAGGGAGAGGAAGATGAGGACAGGAAAGCAGATATTAATGATAAATATGTGGTTACGTGTGAAATGACATGTTACCCACGTGATATAAGATATATTTACGTAATATGTAACAAGAATTTAAACTATGTGAGAAGAAGGACGTGGCTAAATGCTGCAGGCCTCTTTAAAATCTGGCATTGTGTGAGTATGACTCACTCCATTCAAATGAGGAGGTGACACGTAAAAAGTGGAGAAAAAAATCTGACTTCCTTCACTCTGATAAAATGAGGACAAACCAGTTTTTAAAATGAGTGCAATTAGAATACAATTACATACCACTAGCTTTGTATGAGTTGTTTTTCTGATTAGCAAGAAATACATTTTTTACTTGGAACAGCAAACTAAGACAAATTATTGTTGTGTGTTATATTTCCTTTTGATTTTTAAATTATATTGCACCATGCAGGGTGGCTGTGACTCAGGAGGCAGTGCAAGTCGTCCACTAAACGGAAGATGGTGATTTGATCCCCGGCTCCTCCAGTCTGCATGTCAAAATGTACTTAGCCAAGATACTGAATCCTGAAGGGTGTGCTATCGGTGTGTAAGTGTGTGTGAATGAGTGTTAGATTAGATCTCCTAGTGTGTAGGCACCTTGCATGGCAGTCTCTTCCATCAGCATATGAATGTGAGTGCGAATGGAAGACTAGAAAGACATTATATAAATGCAGTCCTTTACCATATGGGTAAAATAGGCCACACTTTTTATCCTGTTGGTCCATGCCAGCAGTAACATGTCACAGTGATCCATGTGAGTGCAAACAGAGGCTGAGACTTACGCGCCACTCTGAACTTGCATGGATCCAATCTCATTGTTGCCCCAGCCCATGGCCTGCAGAGAGGGGTAGTCATCGTTTATCTCCCACTGACGTCCCATGAAGTTCTCCTTCTCAAACAGCACCATCTTGGACTCCTTGTGGTTCTGTGTGCACGAAATGCAAGAAAAGACAAGTTCAGTGTAAGTCATTGAACAGAAACCAGCATCAGCTATACTGTGTTAGCAATGATGATGCTCATCTACTGCAGGTTACTGTAAACTGCAAAGTGATGTGTACACTGAAACCAGGTTTTTTTGTAGCAAGTACTTTGTGTTGTCCATTTACGGAGGTATTCAGTAACAGACATGTAACTGTTTCACTTTCTGTCATACTGTAGATGCAAATGTTTGTTCAGTGGATACTATAATTATCTCTCAAGCCATTCTCTACAAGATTAACACCTCCTACTTGTGTTTCCTCTCTGTGACCAACATTATAGAAAAGAAATACATCAGAAAAAAGCTCAATTTTAACCATAACTATCAAAGTTTTTGAGATGAGCTGTCCAAATTGTCATGGTCTGTTAGTCAGCACTGCAAAACAGTATATTTTTAGCTACAACCAGCAGCTGGCATAAGTCAGTCAGTAGGCTTGACACGCAAGAAACGGGAGTTCTAATCCCAAATGAGTCCATTTAATGAGTCAAATGTTGTCCTTTTTCAGACAGAGGGAAACAGAAGCTGTTAGTTTGGAGGAGAGACTCACAGCAGAGCAGATGGGGCGGAAGGACATCATCCTCTCAATGTGGTAGGCGTTGCTGCCACTCCACGACTCCCAGTGAGGATACTCTCCTCTCTCCAACACAAACTGCTGTCCACAGAAGCTGGAGTGCTCATATCCTGTCCAGCTGTCCATACAAGCAGACACACACAAAAACACACACACACACACACACACACACACACACACACACACACACATACACACACAGATACAACATTACTGGATCATTAGGACACTGATAAAACAGACTGATCACCAGGTTTCAGAGAGGTGATTTGTGTGGTTTTGGAAACACGCAAGACCTACAGTATATGTGGAGATTTTTCATTCATTTTAAGGTGCAAATTCTAGAGTCTAACCATTAAAATATGCTTCAATGGATTCTAATGAGGCAAAAGTAGACCAATAGCTTGTTAAATATGTACATTTCTGCTGAATTAGAAAGATATAAAGATATAGTTTTTGTAAATTACTGCTGCAAGTACAGTAGTTTGTCCTGTGTTTCTCCTCTCTGCTTGACTTACGCGCCACACTCCACCTTCAGAGAGCGGATGTTGTCCACGCCGCACTCCATGATGTTCTGGCATGCTGAGGTAAACTCCAGACGCTTCCCCTGGAAGTTCTCCTGGTCATAAACTGTGATCTGGAGAAGACACAAATGCATACATGTAGTATGCACATGCCACACGCACACACTGATGTGTGTACAGACACACACATTATTGACATCATCAGGCCAAGCATGACATTTAAAAAAATGTAATCTGCTTTTGTTGATCGTCCGTGGCATGACATCAGACTCACCTTCCATGGTCCCAGTGGGTTGGGATTATTCAGAGCCATGCTACTGTGTTTCTCAGTATGGATTTACCTTCAGTGCAGAGAGCAGAACCACATTTATATTGATATTTGTAGGCAAATCAAGGGACACATCAAACACAACGGTTTCATGCCACATATGTGTTTCAGCTAATGCTGACATGTTAGTGTCTTAAACCATCTGCTGTCATTATTATTTTCATGTTTGACAAATGTGATGTTCAAACCTATAAGATTATGTTATAAATGTCCATGTTTTGTTTGTGTGTGTGTGACATAACTAGTTTCATCACCATTTACCACCTCAGAATCACAAGTGTGGGATGACTTACAGCTGCACTTAAAATAATGATCTGCTATCACAGTGATAGTGTAAGCATCTATGACATTTAAATATTTGTTGCATTACAGATTGAACTGTGACCACATGTCATGTGTTTGGAGTATTTGAACCTTCCCTGAAACTGCACATGCTCACACGTACCCAGCTGCTGTTAATGTATGCACAAAGCTGTTGCGCAGTCAGTATGTCTGCGCATCTGCACATCTGACCTCACTCTATACATTCATGTGGCTCAGCAGAAAGAGCAAAGACAAAGGCAACAACAATGTAAAGTGACAATGGTCTATAGGTTGAATGGATTGAGATGGAGGGCTTACCTGACCGGCCCCAAAGAATAGCAGTGCAGTGCTCACAGGGGGCTCCACAAAAACGATGTTCTGACCCCGGAGTAAACGGACCTATTTATACATGCTGGTGCTGAAAAGTAGCTGGGCCTGTTGGTCCGGGCAGGAGTCAGCACATTGCTCTTCCAGCCATTGTTCAACACTGAGCTGCTAGGCTTTATTTCTCTGTAGTGGAACTGGATAAAGGGCACCATGCCCAGTGCAGTAAGCACAAGTTCCAAATCGTCCATGACCAGCGGGTCGGACCACAGTCCTGGCACAGCTGGGTCCAGGAAACAGATCATCACAGATGTGGATATTTTTGCCAGTTATGTGTGCTAATGGGAAAACAGCATGGTCAAGTGTAAAGCAAAAAACACGTTACAAACAAAACATATTAAACACTCTTCAATTTCATGCTAGTCTCTTAAAACTAGATCCTTTACAAAAGGAGTCTAATAAACAAGTTTAATTCACATTTTAATATTTTACTTACTGAGTTTTTTCCACACTGTGCTGTGCTCTGTCTCCAATCTGATCTCCACCTCTACTGAACCCACATCTCTGGTCCTTTCACCTTTTCATTCACTCCTATGTACACACATGCTCAGTCATGCACACACACAGTCATGGGCAGAGACAGACACGAAGAGGCCATGCAGGCATTGCATACATTTAGCCCACACAAAGAACGTCTATACACAACCATTTAGATGGTGACAACTGACATCCAGAGGTTTGTTCAATGCATTCAGAGGTTTGTTCAATACCTCTCTACTTAATGCAACCTAATAATAGTTCATTCAATGTTTTTTTATTCCTCCATGGCAGTAAAAGTAACTATTCATTAGGATGCATTAAATACTGCAAACACACATTTAACATTAAAGCAGTTCATCGATCTGAGCTGTAAAACAACCAGTGTTCATTTTCAACAAAAAGCTCATGCAAAAATATATTTCAGTGTTATATTACAAAGCTACACACACTCTAAATACTTGGGGTTGATAAGGAATAAATGTCTGAAACATTAAACTTGTTTTACACATTGCAGATACAGACGGGTGCAAATTAAAGAAAAAAAAAACCTGACTAAATGAGTGGAGAAACATAACGAATGCAGATTCTTCCACAGAGATGAACTGTCTGGTACTATTAAGCAATTACCATCCATTCATGCTCTGTGGCATGTATTAAAACGCTGGGAAGACCTAGTTGATTCTGATTTTGTATCAAGATGACATGAGGAAAAGATCTGAGTGACTTTGAAAATGGGTTCATTGTAGGGGCACGGAGTCACAAAGACTGCTCAGCTGGCTGCAGTCTCAATAAAAACTAAAGTGACATCTAGATCTACAGGAAAGACATCAGTAAATAGGGTCAGATATATGGTCAACATTTGATGACTGTGATGCTCATGCATTAGTGCGATATGTAGGGGAAAAACAGGAGAGCAACTCTTCTTTAAGTGACTGAGAATGTCAAAGCGGGACGTGATCGGACTGTCAGCAACAACAGTCCATCAACAATTACATAGAGCAGGATTTTATAGTAGGGCTGTAGTGCTTAAACCCCTCATTACAAAGATGAATGCACATTTGAGAGTTCAGTGGTGCAACAACCATAGACACTAGTCTACAGAGACATGGAAAAAAGTGTCAACTGAATCATCCTTCACCTTATTCTATAAGTGGGCAAGTGCATGTGCATACACCAAGAGAAATGTAGAGGCCTGAATGCTTGAACCCTAGATTGGGGGGGTCCACTGGCTCTGTTATGCTGTGGAGGGCATTTTACTGGCATGGTTTGGGTCCATTGCCCCCAATGGTTTGATAAGTATAGAAATGCTGTGAATCATTTACCTATAGGAGATTTTGACGTTGACGTGTTAGACAGCACTTTCCATCACCATCATCAAAACACCAAATGAGGAAAGATGTTTTGGATGTAGAGTCCAGTAGAGTTCAGAGGCTATAGAATTAATGCCAGGGCACATGAAGCTTCTGGTGGCATGTGGTGGTCCAACACCATACTATGACCCTTTATGTTGGTTTGTCACCGGTCTGTTCATAAATACAGTAAATGTAGAAACCTTTGTCGTGTAGGTTTTACTATCCTTATATGTTATCAATTTTAACTCCTATTTAAGAGTAATATTTTTTATTTCCTTCGTGTGGTATGAAGCTGATGATTTCTAAGCCCAGTAAAGATCATGTGCACGTATGAAAACATCCGTATGGCTCTATTTTCATAAGTGTCTAAGCAAACTGATTACTCAGTCACACCCAGAAAGATAATTAAAGGAATGACGTTGACATTTTACTTCAGCCACCTTGTATTTGCCATAAGCTAGCAATGTCAATATGAGATCCAATAAAAGACAGATGTTTTTGTGACTGTAAAATCTTGCATGACTCACAAAGGTGAAGAGCAAACTATAACACTGAGATACAAAAAGCAGCTCAGGAGCATATTAAATCCCAGGTAAATGTTAGCTTTTCAACACAAATGCCTCAGGTTTACGCAATCTGCTGTTTATGAGCTAAAAAAAAAGAGAAGTCACATGGGGTAACCAAATAATCAGTCATGTGGTAGTCCCAATAAAAATGTTTCTCTGTCCTAAGATAAAACTGAGCAGTAAGAAACATTTTAGAGAAATTATATTAATTCAAATGAAACTGATCTAGTTGTCTCTGTTCCTCTTCATGTGTCTACTCTATAAATGTCTAAAATAACTCTGATGTTAGATGGGCAGTCTTCTTTGTATGACATTTCCTGTGGCTTATTTTGCTATGCTCTAATAATTCATTTTATAAGTTCATGCTGTGACTATTTGCCCAAAGCAGTAGTGGAAGGAGTATTCAGATCCTAAAATGAGGTAAAACTAGAAATACCACAATCTAAAAATACACTTTTAAAACCAAAAGTCATGAATTCAAAATGTTACATAAGTAAAAGTACAGAAGAATTATCAGCTAAGTGCATTTAAGTGCTAAAAGTAATACTCATTATGAAGAGCTGCTTCTATTAGAGTCTTACATTATTATAGTAATATTATGTTATCTGTTTTTATCACTCACAAATATATATAAGAGCTTTTTAATGTTGTGGTCGGTCAATGTGGAGCCTATTTAAGATATTTTGGGTAGATTAATAATAAGTACTGCATTATATTATACATTTGTATAATGGTATATGATGTTTATAAAAGTTAGTGTATTCAATATGTTTTTTTATATATTGTTTATGTAGAAAAACCTATAAAATAAATGTAGCTGAGTACAATTTTGATTTCAGAAATGTAATGGGGTAGAAGTACAAAGTAGGTACCATGGAAGTACCCAAGTAAAGTATAAATACCTCAATTTTGTACATTCAGTTCTTGACTAAATCTACTTATTTACATCCCACCACTGTCAACAGCTGCATTACAACAAAAATACATCTATGTAAATATAATATTCACCTCTCTGCTTCTAATGAGTTTTCAGGCATTCAAAACATCAAAGTGCAGCAGATTTTAAAGACCCATTTTTACATCATTTCACCTACATGTAAAAACAGTTATTTAAACAGCTATAACAGTTTATTCTGTTTGCTCATGAAAACTGAAAAGACATTCAATATATTTGGTGTCCTTTTGGTCACATGGAAACTTTTCAATTTCGATTTTCATTAAACATTCCTTTTGTGTGCATGCATCCCTCTTTGCATGAACAACAGCATGTGTGCATATGAGATGATTGTGTGTGTTTGGTTGTATGAGATGTGTAAGTGTGCAGATAGCACAGCCTGTCCAAAATAAGCTAAGAGTGTCCAACACTGTGCCTGTCTAAACAATAGGGAGATGGATGCCACTCCTGCAGTCAGCACATTACACACACAGGGCTCAAAGGCTTAGACCGGCTGCACTGGTGGAGAGAAAGAGAAAGAAAGAGAATTTGAAGATGAAAACAAAATGAATCAGAAGCAAACTGGTCAAAGGGAAGGACAGAAAAAATAGAAAAAGAATTTAAGAATGAAAGTGAAGTACAAAGCTTGAGAATTGTGATTGCATGAATAACTGTGTGCGTTGTGTGTGTGAATGTGTGTGTGTGTGTGTGTGTGTGTGTGTAGAAAGGCAGGCAAACTTTCTGCTGATGGCAGTGACTGTCCCCCCACAATGGCGCTGCACAACAAAACAGGCAGCTGAGTCAGCATGACTTGTCCGCAGATAAGCAGCATGACCTCTGACCCTGCAGGATGCTCCAAACAGCTCACAGCCAATGAGAAGGCAGAATTGTGCCTTTATAGACTTGAGCTGGATGTGAATGTATATATATATCCCCACTCAGAACGGCGGCGTCCATCAGTCACACCAAAGGTCGGTCCATTTCAACCTGCAATTGTAACTGTAAGTTTTCACTCAAAGGTCTTCTTACTTACTTAGTGCTAAAAAAAAAATTGGATAAAAATGGACAGATTGCGGTTTTCCTGTCTGATCACAGCATGATTGGCTCCTCTCTTAAACCTTAACTTTGGACTGAGTAGATGGAATATCGACATAAAATGCAGTCAGGTGTGGTATGATGTAGGTGTTTCAATCTGAGGTCAAACTGGTGAGAAAGATGAGCGTCAAAAGCAAGGTTTGGACAAACATTTGGGTTTTAGGCTTGTTGATCAATATTCTTTCTCCAATGGAGAGGACACACATTTAGAGAATGCAATAGGAAACACTGTGAATATAGTTGTTTGATGACAGATTGAGACAAAAAATATGGGTGGATTTCTAAGAAATGGGTGATTAGTAATATGTTACAAGAAAAGACAGTTTATGAGGTTTATGGTAAGCACAATATATGTTTTAAGCTTAAAGTCATCATCAGGATCTACATTCAAACTGTCCTAGAGGGCACAAAGTAGGCTTCTTTTGGGTTTACTGTATGACGTTCGCAATATAATACTACATCTGAAAATATTTCTCCATTTGTGAACACTGACAGACCAGATGTTCACTTTTAATCCTTAGGCAAAAACAAGAGATATTTCTGTCTTCACCTGCGCTGACATTCATTATATTTAGAGTTCAAAGTTGCTGCTGGGATAGTAACAAGGTTTAAAGTGTTGGACATATTTTCTGTCCTGGCTTGAGCAGTTAAGTTGGATTGGAGAGGAAACCTACTAAAGTAAAACATACTAATTAACACACCTGCCAAGAAAGAAGAAGCAGGAATTACATTCTTCTGAAAATGGCTGACTGTCTTTGTGTTTCTTCTCATCTCTTTCCAGATCTGATCATGTCTCACTCAGGTGCTCAAGGCAGTATTGGCAGCCACTCTGCCATTGGCGTGCGCAATCAAAAGGTGCTTTCACTGTTTTTTTAATGGACTACTACTACAAGACTACAAAAACTAAAGTAAATGTGCACTTCAACATATGAATACTTATGATGGCTTTTCTTTCCAGATTTGTCTTTATGAATTCGAGAACTTCCAGGGCCGCAGGATGGACCTGTTTGGAGAGTCCCGTAACCTGATGGAGAAGGGTTTCGAGAGAATTGGTTCCATCAAGGTCGAGTGTGGACCGTAAGTCACCAAACCTGCCATTAAAATATTGCATAACTTTTACCAAAGGGATTAGAATTCAAATAAGTCAAATCTATCTATCTTTCTTTGCAGCTGGGTGGGTTATGAGCAGCAGAACCTGACTGGTGAGATGTTCATCCTGGAGAAGGGAGAGTACCCCCGTTGGGATACCTGGTCCAACAGCTACAGGTGTGACTGTATGATGTCCGTCAGGCCCATGAAGATGGTGAGTCATTGTTAATGTTGCCTTTCCTGTTTGTGCTGATTTTTTACTTATATTGTTCAATTCTATTTGGACCTCACATTTAACTAACTTCTCATCCATCTTTTAGTGCCACTGAGGGAAATACATTTTAATGTTGGTTTTTAAAGCAGCATTTTGACCACTAGGCCTTAACTTAATCTCACAATCTTAAAAACTGAAACTGACTCAAATTTAGAAACAGAGGCTACACCAACCATATCCACAGTGTCTGTTGTTACAGCCCTCTAAACCAGCTCGTTACAAAGAAACTGTTTGATATTAACTAACTTGAAAATGTTGTTTGTATCTTATAGGACCCCCAGGACCACAAGATCTGCCTGTACGAGTGCCCAAACTTCGAGGGTCGCAAGATGGAGGTGTGCGATGAGGACATTCCTAGCCTGTGGTCTTATGGCTTCCAGGATCGTGTTGCCAGTCTTCAGGTCACCGGTGGAACGTAAGTCATTTTAAGTCCTTTCTCTGGTGTTGTTTTTATATACTCAACTGTAGACTTCAGACAGGAATAACATTCAGTTTAAATAAAGTAATAGTAATGCTCTAATAGAGAGAAAAACTGGTAAGATTAAAGATTTATGCTTCACATCTGTTTCTCTCCTCTTCACAGCTGGGTGGGCTACCAGTACCCTGGCTACCGTGGCTTCCAGTATGTGTTTGAGATGGGACCTTACAAGCACTGGAACGAGTGGGGAGCCCACCAGCCCCAGATCCAGTCCATCCGCAGGGTGAGAGACATGCAGACACACCGCAGGGGCTGCTTCGAGATGACCGCATAGAGAGGAGTCCAGCAGACTGTGGGCTAACAGGAGGGAATAGCAAGGGGTCAGGCTGGCGACACTGCTAACCATCCCTTGGAAATTCTTCATTGGCCACTTAGCCACATAAGCTAATGGCTTTTGAATATTGTTATTGCTTTTGCTAGCAGAATTTGGAAGTATGTGCTATCATGAATGATCCTATACTGGATGAGAAGTTCTGATTGCCACAGACCTCCAGAGTAACTGTAATATTGGTAAAAATGGTAGCAATGCTCTCTGTCTACAGACCTCATACAAAGATAATATGATTTATAATATTTATTAAAAGGGGGGTTATAAGGGGATTGGTAGTTGATAGTTTGTGTTAATTAGTTTGTTTCAATGCCATTATAACCCCTTTTATTTTATTTTATTTTATTTTTATCTACTCGCCTACGTGTTTCAGCTTAAATGATGCCAATAAGCCTGTTCACCGAAGTGCTCTACCCTCTACTGGGATCCCTAGATTTTAGAGAGTAAAGAAATAGATAGCTATCATATCACTCCTCAACACAGTACTACCATGGACAGCTCTCAGCTCTGCACATTGCCCTGCAGTAAGTTTGCTAAGCAGAGGGAGGCACTATCTCCTCATCGCAAAGCAAAAGACTTCTGGTCAAGCCTCTGATCAGGTTCAGTGACTGGAGAAAGCTTGTGGCCAGCCTGTGATTGAACAGGAGACAGGTGGCTGTGCAGGGTTGTGTTTTTGCAGATGTGACTATCTTTTTGGATGGCCTGTTTCAGCTCATTGATGGGGCTGTCCAGAAGATATGCATTTTACACTTTCTCAGGGATGCTGGCATCTGGAAAGCAACTTTCCAATGGAAACAAATGAAATAAAAACATTACGAACATGAAAGATGGTCTCAACTAATTATTTTTCCCTGCTTTTTCCTTGAAGGTTATGTTGGTCTATTTATTAGACAATTATTGATACAGATATAGAGTTTCACTGTTGCCAACATCCAAATGTGCTGTGATATGAAGTCAAACCACTGAAATAGGTTTTCCTTGCTGTAATCGTCCCTCCTATTCATACTGGCCATTAAAACGTCCTCTTCAAATGTGCTTTCTATTTAAGTGATGGAGGCCAAAACCACATTTATTTTGTGCAAAAAAGCATTTAAAACTGTATCTGAAGCTTATATTCAGTTTGAATTAGCCACATTAAGTGGACGTCTGCCACATTTAACGTCTTTTTAGCATCAAATTCCCCTTCGTGTTCCCTTGTTGAACTGTGGTGGAAGTAAAGAAACAAAAAGAGGGACCTTGGCACAAAGTTTGAATGGTATCTACTTGATTTGACTCATTTGATTCATATTAGCTTCATATGAACTTTTAATAAACCTTTGCACGGAAGGAGGACTGTGGATTTTAGGCTCCATCATATCATGAACAGGAGAAATTATTACAGCAAGAAAAACCTAATACAATGTTCATTTGGGAATGTGGCTGTTGTTTTAAGACTGACTCGAAAAAATGTGAAATTATCCTTTAAGGCTATTACTCTGCGACATAAACATCTCCTGTATGCAAGAATTAAAGCCATAAATGTGTATCACCATTACTCTACCTAGACCAAACCTACAGTGTATTTCCAAGAGTTTATTTCTGACACAAACTAACCTCTGCTACCCTGGAGGCAGCAGCTCATCTCTCTGAATGGAGAAACCAGCATTGAGTAATCAGTTACTGTTCCTGAGTAAAGCCCAGCCATGCACGCACCGGTGTGTGAACAGATGACGAGGAGCGCATACTGTCGGCCACGCACCAATGTTCGGTTTAAAGCCTCAGGATTTGGATTAAATAGCTTGTGAGAGAGCCGATGAGCCTTGAGCGAGGGAGGGAGGAGGTGAGGGAGCTAAGGGCTGATTTTTATCTTTTACCGGATCGAGAAGGGGAGGAGGCACGGAGAATGAGTTATTCTTGTAACAGCACTGAGCCTGTTTGCTCTACGGTGTATTAGTCAGCGCGCAACTAAAGGCTCCGACGCAAGTAAATCGGCTCCTGTGGCGACGACGCCGATAGCATCATAAAGCCTCAGTCCCTGCCAGGTTGCTCCCCCAACAGCTCTCCTCGCTGGACATGAAAGTGCAGCAAGGCTGCAACTCATCAGACATGGGGATCCCGGTTAGAACCGAAGAAGAATTGCGCAGAAATACCGTAATAACGCCCGAGGATGTGCTTGGGTTACAGAAGATCACCAAGAGTAAGTAACCTGCGTTTGTAATTGCCACGTTGGGAAGAGTAGTTAAAGCCTTACAGTTGGAGGAGATTAGTGCAACCCATCTGTTGTTGCTTGTGTGTATACTGCACTGTAACATACAGTCTATTCGCTGCGTTAATTTGCTGTTTGGTTGTTTAGCAGACATAGATACCATGGACAGCGACTATCTGAAAGCACCTCAAAGACTCTCTCTACCACTTTTAACCTTTGTGTGTTACAGCCAGTGAGCAGTTATATGTTTAATACCTTGCCCAAAAGCCCTTGAGAAGGACATTGGTGCTTCTCTGTTCTCAATGGGGCAAACAGCATGTTGTGTATGAGTGTGCATCCCCTCTGCATCCTGAGGGTACAGAGTAGACAGAGACTGAAATAGAGAGAGAGAGAGAGAGAGAGAGAGAGAGAGAGAGAGAGAGAGAGAGAGATAGTGCTTCTCAAATCCTGCTGAAAAAAAACATCCTCACCTCAAGACACCTGTGGCTCTGAGGTAACAGGTGGCTGGAGATGTGATCCACTAATAACTCATCACAGACAGTAGACAGTAGGAAGGAGTACACGTGAGAAATACTATCAGCGTACTGTTAAACCTATACCGATTATGTAATGAAAGCATTGTTGGCAGTCAACTGGCAGTTGGAACTTTGAACTTGGTTAATCAATTTCATTCATTCAGTACCACATAATATCATACACTCATAAAGCATACCTGGATTACTTATTTAATTCAACGAAAATGTTTCAGTCTGATGGTTCGGCCCATTAATTACATTATTGTTGCTAAGCACAGTCACGATAGTGTACAGTACTTTTTATGGCAATGGTAGGTTTCTGTTGAGCCACTACAATACCTGAGGCCTTTAATTAGTTAGACTGGTAGTTGAGTTTATCTCATAAATCTAATTATAAACATGAAAGTTCAGTTTTCATCAGTGACTCGGAGCAAATTACCATTAGAGACCATTAGATGTGACTGAAAGCTCTGGAAAAAATGGTAAGTGGATGGTAATATTTTCTCTTTTTTTTTGTCATAGTGTAATACAACTCTGAACTGAATTCCTTAAGACAAACATGAACAAAAAGCACATTAATGTTAAAACAGTGTGAATATTTGTACATTTAAGCAATAATCAATAAACCAAATGTGAACAGTAAGGTTACCCCACCAAAAACCTTTAATACACTCAATTGGAACCTGTTTTCATTCTCAATGGGCATTTTAATAAATTGGCTAATGCAAGATAACAATTCAATCAAGTCATGTATGTTTCATGATGTTATAAAAATATTTATTTACACCAGAAACTAATATATGAAGTCAAAACTGAACTTTCTTCAAACACAAAACCCCCCAAATTGTAACACCAACTCTCTGCTCTCAGACCCTCACATCTGCTTTCATTTGGTACCTCCTCAGTGGAAAAGCAATGCTAGGGCCACGTCAGTGCGATAATACCTAAATCACTCATGATGGTGCAGTAATCTCCACTCTCCACAGACATGTAATCTGGATTATGCCAGGAGGGCTGTAACACAGCATTCTGCAATGGCGTGATACACCTCAGGTAATTAATGACCCTGGAGTCAAAGTGTAAGTGAGTCTGTTTACATTGAGGATATATCAGAGAAATAATGGAGTTGCTCCATAGCCGTTCATTTACTGGGTTTGCACAGCTGCAAATGGTAAAAAATATGTGTAATATCCTCTAAAAATTGGATATTTGATGTCAGCAATAATGACGATAATATGTGGGTTCGTCTGATGTGAAATCTGCTTCCTTCTGTGTTTCCTCTTAAATGATTTCTAAACAAGCCTCAATCATTTTAGAGCGGTGGACCATACAAAAGACCTATACCACATAGATAAGCATAGTGTGCTGCACAATTCAGACTATCGTTTTCTGCCACAAGAAAAGAGAAAATTGCAGTTGGAAAAGAGGGGAGCAGAAAATGCCTCACCCTGCAGTGTAAATGACTTTTCCAGTTGTGCTTTAGGGTGGTAAATGCCACCATTTTGGGGCAGCCCAGCTCCAGTCAGTCACGGTGGTTCAGCACTGATAAGCGGGACACAGCACCAAATTGTCACACAGGCAGAGAGGAGGAGAAGTATAATCCTGGCAGCAGAGAAGCATCGCTGCGATATGAAAAATGGCACACCATCAGACATCAGCTGTTGACATGACAGATGATGTATGATATGCAGGCAGACATAACATAAACAGGAATACTGGTGTTGTCAAACAAATATATAATAACAAGAATTATAGTAATTACTGATGGATACAAGTGTGGAATAGAATAATTCATGGTCATTGTAAACACACAACTTCTCCGTTTGATATATAGAATTGGTTTATCTGTGTTTTTCTGGCATCCTTTTGTAGTGAAAATGCTATTGACTTCTCTCTTGTGCCCACTTTCTTTCAATCCACCATGTCCAATTGTGCCTCTGTGTGCTGTAGAGAGTAATCAAAGTAAGAGAGGGAGAAATTCCTGATGGACCCAAGAAAAAGTGGCAAAATTGTGCCTCTAAATGAAAATGCTCTTTAGCAGAGGTGGCCCAGATGTTCAAGTCAGAAGCAAGTCTCAAGTCTTAACCTTCAGGTCTCAACCAAATCCTTAGTTACAGTGGTGAGAATCAAGAAAATTAAGGCTGCAACATGCCTGTATAGTTTACTGGTTACACAGCGTTGAATGAGTCCCCTGAATATCTTTCATGATAACGATGAGTCTTCTCAATAAAACATTGATAAGAAGCAAAGTCTAACATATCTTGAACTTAAAGTTACTACAAAGAACATTGAACTGGTTGTTATAGTGTCATGATGCCTGTGATGCCACTATATTACCCACATAAGCAAACAAGAGTCAGATTCAAAATGAGACGAAACGATTTATGGTTTGCAGACCAGAAGAGGCTATTTTTACATGACAATTACATTGTAGTATGAGGGAGGACAAAGATAGGATGAAGGGATGACATTTCTATTTGTGTGAAACATTAAAAGTAAAGTTAGACTTGTTGATGGCTTCCCAACTCATTTTAAAAAAATATATGAGGGGCAGAGGTCAAGTGAGCTAGAGAGTGAATGAAGAGAACAAGCAGATTTGGTGTGAATGCATCCTGACATGTAACCATGGCATTAATTTTGATTCACTATACCTTCATATTACAATTATTAATCTTATTATTAATCATTGTTATGCATCCTACAAACAGCTGTGTTTCAGAAGAGAAAATTAGTATTAAAAATAAGCAGTGTCTTTCTTTCACTGGTTTCCAAAACAAATGCATGTGTTGACCAAGACCTTTACAACATAAGGCTTAGGTGCTCATGGGAAATGAAGTTTTTTCCATCCACAGTGACATTAAAACCAACATGAAATCCAAGGTCCTTGTAGCAACTTTACTGGTAGTTTTCTAGCTAACACATGTGCGTGCCTTTCTTTATGGGTTTTGTAGTGAAGGATGAAGTTTGGATGTTAAGGTTATAATGTCACAGATTTTTGAGACTTTGCATACCACTGTTCTCTTCTTACTACAACCACTGACAACAGAATCCTTTAATTATTTTATGTGAGTCAAGTCTCAAACCTGTGCACTTTAATTTGACGGCAGTTTGTTTTGAATGTAAACCAACAGATTTCAACATGTGCAGCTCCGGTGGATCATAGCACCCCCAGAGCTCTGTATTACCGGCCCAGCTGGAGATGGGTTTTGCGCTAACCTCATAAATTGATAAGCAGTTCAACAGAAATATTGGATTACCTTCAGCTCTGAGGAACTGTGTTGAGTATTTTACAAAGTTGTAGTCAAGGTTGTCTGGTCCTGGTAATCTGTTTTTGATATAATCACTAGGGCTTCCCGTACAAGGATGAAAGGTGTGTTCAGGTTCCAAAGAAGACAGAGTATCAAGGTCAGAGGATGCTTGAAACAAACTAGTTCATACAACATGTTGGTAATGTGCTTACAGCTGTTGCAAAACCACCAGGTCTGGTATCAAGTATATCAAATATGGATAACTGTGCACACTTTGCACATCAAAGGCACCCATGGTCAGCTGGGCACACAAAAAGTGACAGAAGCGGTTGTGTGCTGAATAAAAAAAAAAAGACTTTACTTTCTCACTTGTGCACTCGAGTTAAATAAAACATATCGGCAGCAGGCCACCCTTTGTAATGTGTGTGGGGGGGAAGGTACTTCAGATGCAGCTTTGTTATCTGACAAGCACTTCATTTTAAATATACTGACACCTTCAAGTAAAACATCCACCAATATTAAATGAGCTGTGATGATAGATGAGCATAAATTGCTTTCTGTTATTCATATTTTATTATTAAATCATATTAAATGTCCTTAATCTCTTATTTAGAATCTTGATTCTTGTGATAATCAATAATATTATATAAGAAATTCACATTGTGGCCTTGTGGTCTCACTACTGTAGATCTCCATTATATTTGCTTTACTAATTGAGTACATTTCAAAACCTTGCACAACAGCAGTGCCAAGTTAAATCCATGAAAATACATCATGTCCAAGCAAAACCCAGAAAGATACCTTCACAAAGTAAAAACACAATTGGAATTATTATGTAATGAGATGTAGGAGAACCTCTGTTGAACTGCAGGTATTTTTTGACTCAAAGGCTCTACATTGGTGTGTAGTTTTACCTCGTCCAGATGATTCACTCAGAACAGTCCAGGTTCCTTTTACTCTAATGGGTGATCAATTATTTGGCATTAATAAGTCTGGGACACAGAGCAGTGCTTTATCTACGTCAGGCGGAATTTCTACCCTGTGATGTCTACCAACACAATGGCTACAGCTTTAATTAAAATTGATTGGTGCAGCCGGTTCATAATCTCCCATGTGCAGCTGTCACAAGGTTACTCTTTCAAAGTGATTTGACATGGAGAGAAGCGGCTTGTTGCATCAACATCAGTAATCAACACAATCTAATGAATTTCACTTACTCTTTGGATTAGGCGATTATTATCAGACTCAGGATCACATTAAATCAATATTACACATTTTATTATGCTATATGTGCATTAGGTAAGAGAGTACTGAACTGTAGTGGGAAATCAGTGTGTCAGAGAGTTTGATAGGGTTATTGATCATCACTGGTGACTAGAGATGACTGGCTCATGCTGATATTTCTGGCTGGCTGAAGCTCAGTTTTGAGGTCCAACTCTTTAATCCTGACTTTCCATTTTTATTCAACTGCCTCTATCAGGTCAGACCAGCATGCAAAGCAGCCCTGGAGGAGCTCTTACCCTTGGTAAGAGGTGAATAATCCTAAATGCTTCAATTTGGAGATGCCTGTCAGTGTTTAAATAAAAATAAAATAACTTTTTTAAAGCTTAATGTTGCCTTTACCGACTTTTGGGCTACTGGCTGTGATGTGAGAGCGAGCTGAAAAGCTGTAGTTGGTTCCAGTAACTTGACAGCATACTGTAGTAGCTTGAATCACACATTTGCTTGCACATTGACTTTTGGATATAAATCCTGTTTGAGGTTTAATTCCCAAATATTATCATATGTAATTTATTTTAATGTGGATGCAGCATGTCTTTTTATTCTTCAGCAATTTTATTCTTCAGAGTAACTCAGATGCAAGTGATCAGTGTCATATCTCCTCCCCCTCATAGCTCCTGGATTCCTGAAAGCCTTTTAGCCTCTTTCTCAGAATGCCTTGGCTGCAAACTGTCACTGTCCTCACCTAAAATGACCAAAAGGTGTTTTTAGTTCATGCCCTTAGAGAGGAAGAGGAGCGGGGTGAGTAGAGGGAAGAAGGCAGACAAATCATTAGTGTCTATCCAGGTTCCTTTCAAAGCCTGAGTCCAAATGTGACAGAATGCACGGTGTGTGTGTGTGTGTGTGTGTGTGTGTGTGTGCGTGCGTGCGTGTGTGTATGTACTGTCAATGTACAAAGGAGAGAGAGGTTAGATCACACTTGGTAATGAAGTGTTATCATGTGGTTTATCTGAGGAACAAACACTCCTTATTGAGCTACTGATTCATGATGCACATTTCCATTTTATATCTGTAGTCTGATAATCACACAAACAGCTAATCCTGATTACTTTTGTTAATATATTTGAGCTCAAATGTGACATTTTATTTGTATTTTTTGCAGTCATACAGTACATTTATTTATAGCTTTGCTCAGACTGGAAACAAGAAGAAACAGCTACATCATTAATTAACATGCATCTCATTTGTTTAATAATTGGTGAACTTGTGAGAGGTGCTGGTCGGCAGATTCTGGCTTGTCATTTCACCCTGTTTCCAGCCTTTAAACTAAGCTAACATAACCAGCTGCTGGCTATAGCCTCATGTTTAACAGATAGACACTCTGGCATCAATCTCTCTGCAAAAAAACAATTAAGTGTGTTTCCCACAATGTTGATTGCTAAAACATTTTTTTTCCGTTATTGTTATTGTTGTACTTTTTCCAGCTTTATGGTTCACTGTCATTCTCACACAGGGAGCTTAGATCACAATATGTGTCTTGATAATACCATCTCATAGATTTTTTCACTCTGTGATGCAGAGCGAAGAAAGATAAGAGGAAAGAATCTCATCTGCATTCAGCTGCTCAGAATGCAACCTCTGCATGAACCTCGCCATTTGCCAGTTTGCCTACAGGTGCTGCTAACTGACAGACATGAAACAGCCTGCCATACTCAGGTGCGCTGTATATCATGATGTGAACATCAAAGTGCAGAACTAATGACACTAGCCGCCCATAGCTATGGATTATTTTAACGTAAAGACAGGTCAGCATGTCTGCATTGTTCTTCCCTATGTTTTCAGATTAATTCGACGCACACTTTCGGCATTGATCAGAGACCACAGAGTCAAATAGAACGAATAAGGCATGTGAAGTCAATCCCTGTGGCTGAAAGTCTCTAACTCCAGGCTAATCTTGGGGATTAAAGAGCTATAAGTGGCAGCTCGCTCACTCCTTTTTCTGAATGCCAGTTCGGTGTCAGACAGGCCCTGTGTATCTGAACACAGGAACACAGTATGACTCAAGACTTGGTGCTAATTTTACTCTGTTTAGAAAGGCTGCTGCCAAAGGGATCTTTTTAGTTTAGAAGAGTCCAAATTATTATGTTTAATAAGAATCTGCTGTTGATCTGTGACTAATATTAGAATAGATGGGATTTATGATTAGAGGCCACACATAAAAATTAATTCCTAAAAACAGAAAAAAGATATATGAAAATTGCCTGTGAAAAGTGATGCGTTGTAAAAATCTTCCTTCAAGCAAGTGAAGGAAGGACTAGGGTGTAATTATGACAGATCACCTGCACTGGGAGTTAATGACATATTCCCCCGAAGTGACAATAAATCGTAATATACTGTATCAGTTCATGTTGTAATTGAAGTCAGTGCTGACATACATCTTAATATTCTGCATGAAATCCAGTCTCTATTTTAGATCCTGATTCTTCCTGTGCTTCAGGGTTGTGAGACAAAGCCTTACATAGGCGGAGGTATCAGGTAAACCTTCATCAGATCCCAGACGTGGAACATTTCATTTGCATACCGCTGATGCCTAAACTGACATACCCTCCTTTGATTTGCTGCTGCACCTTGTTGTTGCGGAGCAGCCAGGTGGATGAGGGGAAGGGAAAAGACAGGCTAATCGAGCTGGCACACTATCAGGAGGGTTGCTAGGTGACAGTGTTGAAGGAAGTGAAGTGGTACACTTCATATGTGCATGCGTGTGTGTGCGTGTGTGTGTGCGTGTGTGTGTGCGTGTGTGTGTGTGTGTGTGCGTGGGAGAAGGAAATGAAGAAAAGGGAAAGAACTGAGGTATGAAAGGTGTACATTATGATGTTTTTTGGAATATTGCACTGGAAAAATATTTTTTCCCCTCATAATTTCAATACGAGGTCATTCATGGAGTAGGACGATGTCATGTTTTAGTATGAATTTACAGTACAGCCAGCAGTCAGTTAGCTTAGCTTAGCACAGAGACTAGAAACAGGAGTAAACAGCTTGTCTGGCTCCATCTAAGGGTAAAAACATCTGTCTAACTGCACCTCTGAAGTTCATAAATGTACACATTATATCTCAGTTGTCTAATACGTACATAAACTAAAGTGTAAAAAATGACATATTGTGGTATTAAGGTGGGATTATGTGCAGATTATTTTCAGTAGACAATGGCTAAAGCCTGCTTATAAAGTCGCTGATTGTTGCTAAATTATGTTGTGCGCTAATTGCCTGTGTCATCATGGCGTAACCACGTCAAACAGGGAAAAAACAACTCACTATTTTAAACTGTGTAAGAAATGTAACTTAAATAGTAAAGACAAGTTAGATCATTTAGAATAAAGACAAAGGAGAAGCAGTTTCTTGGTTTATAAAAAAATGCAGATCAGTCATTGCTCATTAGGTACGCATGTCTCTGTCCGGCAGATGATTGGTCAACTGAAGGTGCCGCTACTCATACTGTCTCATATTTAGCATACAGGCATGACAGTAGTATCGATACTCTCAGCTAACTTATTCAGTACTGAAAATCATATCAAATCATATCAAAATGACTCTGACAAACAAATGCTGGATCATTTTTGGGCCATTCGTAAATCAACAATAATCAACCTGTTTTTGTGTATTTTCTCTCAACTTCTCAAGTACACACCTAGGCATCTGTTATTATTGTGAAACAGGGCCTTGTTTGGTCCTAAAAGGGGCAGTTTTTTTCATCCTCAGTCTCTCTGTCGGTGTAATTTTCTCATTGTTTCTTATTGAAATGGAAAATGACTCTCATCATTCAGTTTGTGTATTGTGTTTGTGCTTTTTCTCTCCCAGCAGCTCATATCTCGTTTTGTTTTCACTGAAAAGTGAGCGTCTGAGAAAGGGGACGATTCTTTTATTACTACTACTCCAAATCTCTGAAAAGTAGCAGTCAGCCATCATCAGTCAAGCTGATCTGTGTGCAGAGGCTGTGAAGTCTGAAATCAAAGTGTTTTGTGAACTTGGTGACAAGCTCATGTCATGTGACAGGTGTGTGAGTTTCACATTACTGTACGAATTCTTGCACTGGACCAAGTGGACTTTGTTGATCAGATGAAATGCTGCATCTGTCTTATTCAGAAGGTTTGGCAAGTAGCCATCTCTGATTCACAAATACATTGAGAGTTCTCAGTCCCATCTTAATCAGAAATGATCCATTCAGTAGGAACGCATCTTACTGTAATTAGGACTAGGAGACAAAATTAGATGTATTTTACCAGCTATTGATATAGTGATATAATAGAAGATTAGTGGGTGAATTCACAAGATATGTACACTATTAGATTTTTTGAGGAATAAAATAATTACTAACATGGAGAGAATGCATAATTCATATTGTGAATATTGTGTCATATACAGTGTATTGTAGTTTTTAATGTAAGGACAATATACAGGACAGCTTAATCTATACGTTTACTTAATCAGCATTCAGAGTTAAAAAAGTATCCAAAAAAAGTATATTTCCCAGCTATATTCTGATACTGAATATCATGTTAAGGCTGCATTTATAAAGCTGTTTTCTGTTATGTGTCCAGTTTCTAACAAAGACCTCTGGCTAATTCTAAAATATGGCACTACTCTAAATGTCAATGACGTGGCTTCAGAGCTTCGTGTACATTCATTTACTGTTTTTTTAAAGGTGTCTTAAAGGTGCAGTGTGTAGAATTTAATGGCATAAAGTGGTAGACTTGGCAGAAATTGAATATAGTAAGTATTTTTTAATTAGTGTATAATCACCTGAAAATGGGAATCGTTGACTTAGAATGAGCCCTTTATAATTTCATAGGGAGCGGGTCCACGTCTTTGGGAGCTGCCTTGTTGTACCGCCATGTTTCTGATGTTTCAGAACAGACAAATCAAACACTGGCTCTAGAGAGGGCCTCTCACTTTAGGCTCTATTTGAAAGGGGAGGGGAGAGATATTGAGTTGGTTGCCATCTAAAAACATCACTACTAAATGCCATGAAATCCTACATACTGGTCCTTTAAAAATATTATTGGATAGAAGTCAAGGGGTCGATGCAAACACCGTCTTACCATTGTGATTGCAGGGATCATCCCTATGTTCCCTGGGTCCTATGTTCCCCGCTTTGTATGTGACCAGGGAACATAGGGATGATCCCGTCTACAGTTAGCCAGTTAGCTGAGTTAGCCGCCGAGTTAGCCACTGACTTAGCAGCTGAGTTAGCCGCCGAGTTAGCCGCTGAGTTAGCAGCCGAGTTAGCAGATGAGTTAGCCGGCGAGTTAGCCGCTGAGCTAGCAACCGAGTTAGCCGCAATCGGGGAACATAGGTACGCTCCCGTGACTGCATATCATTTAGCAGAGATAGCATTGTGTATAAATTGGTTTGTAATTGTCTGTGGTAACTTCATCAAGCACACATTAGCTCATTAACCATGTAAGCATTATATAAACAACATAGTAAAACTAGTTTTAAACTCAGGGCCCTTCTACAAGACTGGTCATCAAGATAAAAAATAATCAGATATCACCTTTTCATATTGTGCTTCCATGGTGCATACAGTATTACAAACACATCTGCAGTGAATCAATGAAAAGATATTACCCCATTGGTGAACCTGAACCTGGACCCTGGGACAGTCTGTGTATGATTTTTTTGGGTACAAGCAGAAACAACAAAGCCCTAAGCTGAAGATTGCATTACATAACAGTATTTGGTATACTTTTATGATTTATAGTAGCTTATGTCCTAGTGAAGATGATTTGACTTATTTCTCAAACTCTCTATGATTATTTTGCATCAGGCAAGCAATGGAAGTTTTGCCTCACTGAAGTAATACAGTCCCAAACTAACAGTAGGCTTACAGTAATATTCTCAGAGCAGATAAGCCCCTCACATCAAATGAACTGGCACTAGAGGGCACTGCATCAAACAGCCGCTCACTAACCCTCTTACAGTGTTTTGGAAGGCAATATAAAGAGATTTTTTTTTTTGAGCAAGAGCAGCTTTACATGGAAACATCCAGATCAGTCCACTAGTGAGCATGTGACATCGGCCATGGCAACGCTCCACTCGCATCTACAGTTTATTGGCATGAAGTCGTCACCACAGATGAACCCAGTTCAGTCTTTCCTGTGCACATGAAGCCATTTAAATTAAAGGTATACATACATACAGTATCATACTCTGCATACATATATTGTACATGCTCATGTTGATTTAAGAATTTCTCCTCCTGGCATTTACACATCTGATTCACACTCTTATTTATAAATGGTCCAATAGTCCGTGACATTTTTCTGTACAAGTAGACGCAAGTGGTCGCTGGAGTTACTGAATTATTCATTCTAATTTTGAGGGGTGGATTCATGTTGGGTGATTCGTAATTCGTATTTTAGCATCAGTTGCCATCAACAGACATGAAAACAGTAATACAATAACACAAATCAAAAAATGTATAAAAGACTGTTTTGCATAACTTCCATTTTAAAGCAATTTTGTTATAAAGTCCAAAAGCCACTTAAAGGTGCAGTGTGTCGAATTTAGCAGCATCTGGTATAATGGACTCGGTAGAAATGGAATATATGTTTTAATCAACTGAAAATAAGAATAGTTGTGTTTTTCGCTACCTTAGAATGAACCCTTTATATCTCCATGGGGAGCAGGTCCTCTTCCACGAATGTCTCCCAGAACAGACAAACAAAACACTGACTCTAGAGAGGGCCTTTCCTGTGATTCACAGCCACAGTAGGTTCTCCTGCATGCTTGGAAGGGGAGGGGGAAGGGAGAGGGTTGCAATGTGCACTAAATCCTGCATACTTGTCTTTTAAAGTAGTCTTAAAGCAGTTTGTTGAAGGCTATAATGTGGAACTCATAATTAAAAGCATTATGGAACTGATGTGTGTACAGTATGCGCAGATATGATTTATAAGTATACCAGCATGACCCACTATGAATAATGCTGAGGATTTATTTATTTAATTTTCTTTACTTTGACAGGGACAATGCACATTAAACATCACTGTAAATGTGTCAGTGTTAGCCAAAAGACGACGAGAATGATGATATGTACAACTAATAATGTGAACAGCAGCATTATAAGATTTTAAAGCATGTGAAGTTGGCTTTAAGGATGAGGCTGGCAATCTTCTATAATTCTGTTATTGTCAACCAATCTCATGTGCCGAGCCAAACAAACAACCAATTGAGCTGAAATCAGTATTTTTTTGTAATCAACATGTCACAAGATCAACTAAAACAGCATAATGCATAGTGCACTCTCACATGCTCCGACAATAGTGCAGTCTGACTCCATCAATTCTGGAAAAGACATATATATATATTTACATCGCCTTTATCTGATTAGTCAATGACATTTTCTTTGCACGGAGCCAACTGATAACTGAGCGATGTCATCTTTTTCTGTAATTTCACGGTCAGCTTTTATTAAAGAAGACCTCTCTGTGTTGTTACTTCTTGTCACATGTAATCTGATATTCACCTGGTTTTACATCGGCATTCAAAATATGCAGTCCACTGTATTTCTGAAAACAGCTAGCTCTAAATAGTTTCACAAGAAGAGCATTTTTAGCCGAGGTGTCAGGTATAGTGTACCGTTCTTTATGAAAAGGTCTATAAATATCCACAAGCAGGTGGCTAAAGCTTGTGTGGCCCATCTGCTCGCTAACCCTCAGAAATGCAACCGTGTGAGTTGGTGTGTGGATGCTCTCTCGTGTGTTTTTTCTCGGTAATAAACTGAAGGTAACTTCTAACCTGTGTTGCAACGCCCTCACTGTTTTTTCTCTATGAAATATAGAAGGAGAAGGACCGTTCAACCTTATGTAACATAGCCAGTAATAACTGCCCCTACCATAACTCTAATGAGATAGTAGCATGTGTGTGTGCTTCTGGGTGTCGTTGCGTCTGTGTGTTGTTTCTATGTGTGTAGTTCCAAACTGGTCAGTCCATGTGATGGTAAAACACAATAAGCCTCTTAGGTCTAATCCTGGTCCGTTGGGAGGAGAGTGTCTCACACACACACACACACACACACACACATACACACACACACACAGTGTAAGTATGGCCAAATCTGTCACCCTGCTCAGGGTACTTGGGTTGCTTTCTTCCAGTGGCTTCTGAACAAAGCATGGAGGCAATCAAAATGTTTGTGGTTATTGTTGCTGTCACATTTTATCACAGAATAAGATGGGTTTCTTTAATACACTGTCTTTGGCATCATTGTTACTGCACTGATGAGCATGAGTCTGAAGTATTCAGCTGTGAACAGGCTGGAGTGAATGTAAATGAGATCAGACATGCTCATGATTACAGATATTACTACATCTTAGCAGAGAGATATTGACTTTATTCACAGTGATATCATGAAAAACACAATGTTTTGCAGTATTGTGTGTAGATATAGTCTAAGGACTGTTCTTTGTCTCACTGTTTTCAGATTACCTTTGTTCTCCAGAAGAAAATGTCCACATGATTGACTTCACTAGGTTTAAGATCCGTGACATGGAAACGGGGACGGTGCTGTTTGAGATCACCAAACCTCCACTACCAGGTCAGCTCATCACCTCAGAAACTATATAACAGATTATGAGACACGTGTAAACATCTTCAAATGTATTTTTCAGCATCCAAGTTCATATTTTGTTTCATGTGACTCTCTTTCCATAGTGGTCTTTAAAGAGGTACTGGACAATATGTACTTGATGCTATTCTTAAGTCTCATTTTTGATTATATTTTTTTTCTCACCATGACTCTGATGTAGAAAAT
Source organism: Scomber japonicus (assembly GCF_027409825.1). NCBI lineage: Eukaryota > Metazoa > Chordata > Actinopteri > Scombriformes > Scombridae > Scomber > Scomber japonicus. The sequence continues at coordinate 29,427,675 of NC_070583.1, read as the reverse complement.
ATTGTAATTTGTGTCTTTTGTTGTCTGGTGTTCAACATTATGAGACTGTAGCAAGCATTTGTATCACTCTGTTGGAGAAATGTGAAAAATGTCACTCCTTTTTTTTTCAAATGTCACTTCTTTAGCGGGAGGCAAAAAGCATTGTGACCCCAACGCCGGACGTTTTGTCCGATACCAGTTCACCCCAGCCTTCCTGCAGTTGCGGCAGGTTGGAGCCACGTAAGTCACTGTTGAATGCATGTTTGGTGCCTCTATTTTAAAATAAGATATGGAGTCAAGAAAGAGAGAGAGACATGTGTCCTGTCCTTGGAAAAGCCTAATGATGCAATACTGTCCGTTCCAACCCTGCTGCTCTGACAGAGTGCTCACACCGGATGTAGGAGATGTGTGGGCTTTAGTGTGGGCAACAGGCTGAGGATGATAAGTGTGAACATACAGAACAGCCCACCTGCTGAGTCAGGCTCCAAATAGTTGTCAGCGAGCGTGTGAGCGGTGTTCATCAGACTCCTACTGGGTGACTGACGGCAGATTTCTGTCCAATCCAACTACTGACTCATCTAGATAATCTGGGTTTAATTAAAAACCTCAGTGTCTATTAACCATAATGTGTTTTGTGCACTATATAATAGCAAGGGGTTTATGTTAGAAAAGATGCTTTAAACACTCCCGGGAGCCCAGTGGTTCAGATACATTCCACATAACATCTATGGTTTTGACTCTGATAGACTACCTTTGTGTCATCTCTCTTTCCCCTCATTTCCTGTTGTTTCTCTGCTGTCATGTACGGTGGCCGAGACCCGCCATAGCTGCAAATAACGCTGCAAACAAAAACAAACGCTGCTGCAAATAAAAAGAAACGCTGCTGCAAATAAAAGAAACACCGCAGCAAACAAAAAAAACACCGCAGCATATAATAAAAAAAAACGATGCAAATAAAAAAAGCCACAACTGAAGTGGATTACCGGGGACTGTTTTTGCCGAAACACCGGAAGAAGAAACAACAACAACAGGACTACGAATTGGAAAACGAACTAGAAAGTAAGTGAAAATGGTAGTGTTTAATGTACACACTTAAAACACGCTGTTCCGCCTACGGGACGGGTCGGAGGTTGGGAGGTAGCCACAAGTCCTTCTGAATGTTTTAAACACCAACCCTTAAACATATAGATTCATGCCGTACATTGTTGGAAAGCTTAGATTGCCCTGATTCATTCAAGACCACTCACGAATTATCACAGCCGTAATAGTATTAGCGAGTGGCTCGGCTAGCCACTCAGCTAAAGTAAAAACAGCTATAATCTCTACATACCTTCAAAGTCTTCCCTTTATCCACAACGATCATCTTATGACTCAGGACTTTTTGTACAGCTCGCCAAGTATCCATTCTTGTGAAATATGAAATCCGTTTCCATAACATCGAAATATGTCCATGTATTTAGTCCAACACGTAACGTAATAACACAAATAACAAACCATATACGGTCGCTTTTACGTCTTTTCCTGACCTACACGTACAAGCAACAACAACAACGACAGTAATAAGCTGCCGGCATTCTCCAGTTCAACTTCAAACCTGGGGCTACATCGCCTGACCAAATAACACATTAAAAAGTACATGTAGCGACATTAAACACTACCATTTTCACTTACTTTCTAGTTCGTTTTCCAATTCGTAGTCCTGTTGTTGTTGTTTCTTCTTCCGGTGTTTCGGCAAAAACAGTCCCCGGTAATCCACTTCCGGTGTGGCTTTTTTTATTTGCATCGTTTTTTTTATTGTTTGCTGCGGTGTTTCTTTTATTTGCAGCGGCGTTTGTTTTTATTTGCAGCGTTTTTTTTTGTTTGCTGCGGTGTGTCTTTTTATTTGCAGTGTTTCTTTTATATGCAGCAGCATTTCTTTTTATTTGCAGCAGCGTTTGTTTTTGTTTGCAGCGTTACTTTTATTTGCAGCTATGGCGGGTCTCGGCCACCGTAGGTCATGACATAATGTAGGCATTAACAAAGCCAAAAATATATATCAAAAAAGAAAAGATAGTACTTATTTTCATCATTTTGACCATCATTTCTATCAGTTATGATAACATTGTACTCGTCAAGTTAATTTCTGAAATCTAGGAATGTGGTAACATTTCTAAAAAGAAGGTCTACAGAGCCAGAGACTTAAGCAGTCAGACAAATACTCAGATAAACCTTATTTGGAGACAAAGTACAGACTGACTTCCAACTTCATCTTTGATTTACCATACTTGCTATAGTTGTGCTTGCACACAGTTTTCTTGCACAATGAGGGATATGTAGCAACATTTTGGGTGACATTTTGAGTTATCGAAGAACAATGATAATGTATAAAGCATTGAGAAATAAATATATAGGAGTTACAAAATCAAAATCAAGAAAAAAAAGCCAAAGAAAAGAAATGGCTTTCAAAGTGCCAGAGTCCAGGTCAAAGGTGGTCTTAGATAATCTGGCTAATCTGCCAGCTGGTTTAAAACCTGCATGATCAACCGAGCACGGCTGGTTCTTTTGCACGTTGGACCCAAATTGTGAGAGGCCAGAATCACAGGAATGTTTTGTATTTTCTTTGCATCCAGGTTGGTAAACTAATTTTCTATCTGTGTCTCTGCAGAGTGGAGTTTACAGTTGGTGACACACCCATCAACAACTTTCGTATGATTGAGAGACACTACTTTCGCGACCAGCTGCTCAAGAGCTTTGATTTTGAGTTTGGCTTCTGCATGCCCAGCAGCAAGAACACATGCGAGCACATTTACGAGTTCCCCGCGCTGTCCGAGGACATCAGTAAGCGCTCTGTGCAAACACCAAACACACAAACACACACACACAAGTACTCAGAACAGACAAATACATAAAAATCCTCAATGCTGTGTCTTTTTTTTCTCATTTAGTGCGTGAGATGATTCTGAACCCTTACGAGACGCAGTCTGACAGCTTCTACTTTGTGGACAACAAGTTGGTGATGCACAACAAGGCAGACTATTCCTACAGTGGGGGCCCATAGGAAGACCAGCACCCTCCTGTACTCCCCCGCTGTTCTAGACATTTTCCATGTTACCACTTCAGGACCAGAAACAGATGAGCTGATGGATAAATCACTGGCAGTACACACACACACACACACACACACACACACACACACACACACAACCACACTTATCTCATTTCTGTTGGCTCCATGTATTTCCATTCACTTATTCAGCTCTTTGCCTCACCGTCTTTGCAGGAACATCACATTCTGCCAGTGGTGTCATCAGTTTGCATCCGTGTGTGTGTGAGTGAGTGCGTGGGCAGTGTCTGTACATACTGTTGATTTCAGTCTGTATATGTGGGTTCCACTTGTTCATTAGGCGGGCATTGAATCAGTTAAATTTTGTGTGTTTTTGATAGCCATTAATAGTCATAAGAGTAAAAGGGGAAAGTGAGTTTTGTTTGTCTTTGCTGAATCTCCGAGGAAGCAGACGAGGCAGAAAACCAGCTATGAGACAAGGAGAAAGATGAAGAAGACGTTACACTAAAGATTTAAATACTAAATAATCAATTCAGGTGTATATTTATATAGTTTGTATAGGAATATCATTACATTTCTTACTCCTGAGGTTTCTTATCAATTACATTTCTAGTAGCACACATCTGAATGATTCAGTCCTCCTTCCGTGGTCATCGGTCAGGTGAATGTGTGCTTTGTCGATGTGAATGTGTCATTTGTTTAATGTGTCCATGGTCTTAGTACTACTATGTGTACTACAGGAGTAATTTTTTAAAAGAAATAGCCATTTTGAAGTGTCAGAAAACATCCATAGGCAGAATTCACAAGTCAGATACCAATTTTGATATCCAGTACGTACTCTGTAGTACTGAACACTGTGTATACTTTAATGATGATACATGTTGTAAGTATAAAATTTTAAAAAGTATGTAAAGTTTTGACAGCTGAAATTCCATCACTGCAATAAATATGGGATTGTTTTTCGAAATCTTGCTGTACATTGTTTGTTTGTTTTTCACACTGAGGAAAGAGAACCGTATATGCTAAACACACATATGTTGAGCAGACAAAAGATTATTCAAAAACAAAACCAGTACAAAGAGAATTTCATAGACAAAAATGAAATTAATATAAAACAAGTAAATATATTCTATAAAAAACATATACTGGTGGCATTGTGTTTTTTTTTTACTTGATGTTGACTGAATAGCTTTGTTCAGTGGTAAAGTCAGTCAAATAAAAGCACATTTTAAAAATAAACAACACCTGTTGAAACACAGTAACCCAAAGTGCTGAAACAATGTCTGCTGTATAAAGTTTACAGGTCGTCTGTCATCTTCCAGCTTGTCTTTCAGCTCTTTTATCAGATTAATGTAGAGCAAGAAAACATAAAGAACAAGCAGAAATTCAAACTTTTTTTTACATCAGAAGATTATTCTTCACATGGAGCAAAGTATAGAGGATCACAATGTCTCTGCTGCCATCTTCTGTGGCCACCATCTTACTACACTGTTGCCATGGTGCCGATGCTCATCCTCATTATCATTCTCCTCATCATCATCATTATTATTATTATTATTATTATTGGGCATCAATATGAACTCATGCTGAACTCATATCACAGCAGAGCCGATAAGAAGATAGTGCATTTAATAAGCCAAATATACAACACTACAGTATGTCACAGATTAAAAAACAAAGCTATCAAAACCTCAGAAGGGTGAATTCAATCTGTTCACACACATGAAAAGTTAAAAGTCAGTTCACCATAGCCATTTTAAGACACAGACATCCTCCAACATTTTGCATGTGTTTGTGTTTTTCAGCACACTCAATACCAAGGAACTAAACGCTTGGAAATAGCTACAGAGCAATCCTTTATATATTACTTTTATATTGTGTATTTACTGCAATTGAAATGACATTTTGACGATGATTCAGTGAAGGAATCAACTATATAAACTGATTCATATTTCATGTGGTGATAAAAAAAGAGGAATAAGGATTTGCTACTGAATAGATCCAACATTCAATAATAAATGCTGTAGATCAATTAAGAAAAGGAAGTTTCCTCAAAGGTTAGGGCACCGACCATGACTTGCAACATCTGCAGTTAAAATTCAGCTGGGGATCTCTCCACTGTCATCTGTCGTCTCTCTCTAACTGTCACTATCTAATAAAAAGAAAATGCCAGGAAATATTAAAATAAGCATTCACAAATGACAAAATAATCAGTAATACTGATATACTGATAAAAATGTTGTGAAATTTGTAAAACAATTTGACAATATAGTTTTAAAAAACAACAAGCTGTCATTTAAAGCTCTGTTGGCTATCAGTGGTTGGTGCACTCATTGACCTAAACTCTAGTTGCTCCAGATTGTCACTCGCTGTTAAAGAGGTTTTTTTTGGGGAGTTGAATATCCACCAAGCTAATACTGTAGCATGAAGCTGCCTGCTACAACATCCCTCATTCTGCCTCATTCAGGTGCTAAAACTGTAATAAAAGTTGGGGAAAGAAGAAGGTGATCTTTTCACATTAAGGAGATGGATGTACAGGAGGTCATATACCCTGCCAGAGACTCTACCCCTGAATAAACCACAGGATTCAGCCCATTCAAACAGCCATGCTGCTCAAAACTGTGTCCATATCCTGTGTCGTCACACTCGTATTTGACTTTACATCGACCAGTAGCAGCCACCTCTGAGGTCAGACTGACAGGCGGCGTGGCCTGTAGACCGCTGGCCTGGATGTTGGGGTCCTGCAGGGCAGAGGTCGTGCAAAGGGTTGTGGTGGTAACGACTTGTGAATCTGACACCAAGCTGTCTTTTTGTAACTCTTCCCACAAATTACCTGGGGAAAAAAGGGAGAAAACATCAAATTTTATTCTGGATAGCTTAACCCTAACCCTAACTCTAACCCCTAACCCCTAACCCTAACCTTAACCCCTAACAACTAACCCTAACCCCAACCCCAAAACTAACCCCTAACCCTAACTCTAATCAGAAGGAGATGCATCTGCTTCCTTTTCCAAATTGATCCCTCTTTGCAAGAATTTAAATCTAAACTTGAGGCACTGATGAATTAATTCTACAGTCCTACCTTGCAGCTGCAGGTCAATCAGACTGGGATTGAGCATGTCGATGTCATAACGGGCGTCCCCTTCCAACAGCAAGTCTTGCATGCTCTTTGGGCCAGCACAGTGTTGAGCGGCATCGTAAGGTGTTGGCATCTTTCCAGCCGTGGGTGAGTTCAGGCTTCCAGGCTGCTGTCCACAGGGTGAGTATTGGGCAAATGAGTTGCTAGGGTGGGCAGCGGCAGGGGGAAGATAGCATGGCTGCTGTGTGGAAGGAGGAATGTGGGAATACTGCAAACGCCTGATTGGTCCGAGCTGTGTTGGGGTGCTAGATGATGTGGCAGTGCTGTAAGCGGGCAGCGGTCTGGAGGACAGAGCTGGGTTAGAGTAGGGAAGCAAAGACCTGAACTTGTTCGGTCTCGTCCCCAACAGACGATCTAGGTCCTCTGCAGAAAAAGAGTAAATTACAATTATGTGTAATGTTGTAATGAAAGTGTAATGTTACACTCAGGCTTGTTTGCTAATTTCACTTTCTTTCAGCAGCGATGCCTTTCGAGACGGTTAGAGGACCCACCTGGTCTTGCCATGCTCCTGCGAACAGTAATGGGGTCCTTGCGGCGCCATTTGTGTAGCTCCTCTTGCATCTTCTCCACCTTGGCTGGATTGAGAGCCCACAGACAGCCTTTGCGGGACGAGTTTCCATTTTTGTTCTCAACCTTCTCAAAGCACTTGTTCAGGGAGAGGTTGTGCCGCACGGAGTTCTTCCATCCATCAGGAGCCGTCTGAAAAACAGAGAAGATACGGTTTAAAGCTTTATAAAGACATGTCAGTCATGGTACAAGAGGAAAAGGGATTGATTATTGATTGATTATTCCTCTTTTATTTCATTTATTTGATTCCTTTACTGATAGAGATAGTAGTAGTGAACAATCAGGAAGCATGCAAGAGCAATGGGCAGCAATGACAGCTGGTTGGAATTCAACCAAGAGTCTCCTTAACCAATACACTCCTCCATTATAATTTCTATTTTTTTTAAGTCAGAAAAATCACGATGTCCCAGTGATACCGTCAAATAGTTTGTCTTGTCCAAACAAGAGTTCAAAACTGAAAACCAATTCGATAATCTCAGTCAAAATAATTAAGTCTTTATTAAGTTATTTGTGACACCCATCATAACAAAATAATGAACTTCTTCTCACTTTTAATTTCCTTAATACTTTTAACGCACTAATTATACTCTAATTATACTCCAGTGGCTTGGCATTGACACACTGCATGAACACATCATTCAACCTTTAGTTAAAAGTCAAAGATGATGTTGAGCATAAAAAGCAGAATAACAAACAATTACAGAACACAGTGTTTTGTAATCATGATTTTAAGCCTATTGATACAATGTATGTTGCAAAGTGTTTGAGACCCAGAAACTAAAAGCAGTTTTTCCTGTCATGTCTTGCTGTTATACACTTCATATATATATTTCATACAAAAGGCAATGATGCATGGAATAACTGTCACCAGGATATAATTTTAGAGCAGAGTGATAAACAGACAAGAAGCCTCAATTATCAGCTTGCAACTGAACATAAGAAAAGCAGCTTTGTTTCTGTACAAATTTCCAGTTTTTTGTTGCAGCTTGCTCACAAGTGTGTCAACATGTAATTTAAAAGTAACCTTTTGATCCAGCCAGATACCAAGACATGTATAATCTGATACCATCTCAATATTGTGTCCATTCAGGTTGATAATATGCAAACTATTGTCCACAGTTCAGGCTAACCTCTCACCCACTGCCTGACTGTGGATATATGTTTCAAATTGGACAACACTTGTTCAAATATAACATACCATAAGTGTTACAAATTAACTGCAATCTATTTAAGTAGGTCAGGGCACCAGCCCCTCCCTAGAGGGACTAATAAAACGTATTAATTATTTAACCATTAGCAAAGATTACTGGCTGCATGCCAGAACAAGTGTCCACTGAACTATAGTAAATGGAAAGATCTTGTCAATATTAAGAAAGTATTTTGATTTATCAAAAGAAAAATTCCCTGCTTTTTGCAAATACCCCTGATCTCTATTACTTATCACCTGTTTTATGTATTTTCTGGCCCTGCAGCATGTGTTTAATGTCACAGGCAGCTGTTTGGAAACCAGCCATCTATAAGAGGCCTTCTTGAATATGAATGGCACAAAGTCTTTGAGCTCTTTCCAAAGTCTGAACTTATATAATTTTATAGATACCTGGAGTGCGTTGGAAAAGCCATAGTATTTGTGGCAGTTCAGGGTTCAAACAGAGGCCCGAACCTGCAGCTGCTTCTTTTAAGCAATATTTAAGTACAGGGGCATGAATTTCATCATATCATAAATTTACATTTTACTATTATTAATGTCACTTATCAGATTTTATTCTCTGAATTCATCTACCTACACTCAAACACACCGCCTGTATTAAATAGACACAATATATCATCTCATTTTACTTTCCATGCCAGCCTTAAAATTACTTTGCAGCTGGTCCAGAGCCATCCAGCTGCAGGTGAAACTCACCACTCCTTGCAGTCTTTCATCAACCATTACAGGGATATTAGAGTGATTGATGTCAGCTACAACACAAGACACAGGCCAAACCTGATTATACAATAAACCAGACAAACAGCTGTTCTGAGACATCTGAGTTATGATGCCCAGGGTTTTGAAGTAGCAGTTTAAGAAAATGATACATATGAAACATCTTCCAGGATGCCACTCCCTGAATAAAACTGCCAAAACATTAGCTGTACCCTCGTGGCAGAAATTAAAAGCCGTTAAAAACAAATTAGATTCTTCGACAAGTGTTTGGAAGATTGTCAAAAATACTAAGGTTATCTATATATCTATATTAAAAGAGTAAAGAGAATAGTTAGTTTTATCACTATTAGTCTGCAAAAACATGGCTCCAAGCTTAATGCCATCAACCTGCAACCAAAAAGATGAGCATGTGAGCGTGTTTGGCTGTAGATTGCCCCCGACACTGCAGTGACCAGATAAACTTGATCAAGAGCTTACAACTTCTCACACTATGAACAATATGAGGGTTTGGGTTTTTTCAGCTCTGTTTGTGCTACTCATGGGTATGAGATGTGTCTGTTTGGTTGTACCTTGAAATAGGGGAAGTGTTCAGTCATGAAGCTGTAGATCTCACTGACCGGCAGGCTTCCTGTTTTGCTGTTTTTCAGAGCCATGAAGATCAGAATGCTGCAGTCACCAAAGAGACATTGAATTGTTTTACACATTATAAAATATATATTTTTTAAAATACATCTTACACAGACATGGTGCACAAATTTAAGAAACTAGGTTAGGTTTATCCAGAGTATAGTTCGCAAATACATTATGATGGTTTGCACTTCTCCTTGGTATTGACAGTTTTTGGACTTTTTGGTTCATTATTTTAAGTATTTCACATTTAAATATTGTTTGGGTGGAACAAGGTTTTGTGTGAGGCAATAAAAAAAGGGAATGAACTACAGGCCCTTGCTCTTATTTCTGAGATGGATGTGAGATGTAATGTTACCTGTATGAGTAAATAGGCTTTGGGAAGAGGGAAGGTGTGGGACTCTCCTTTTGTGCTTGAGTGGAGAGACTGTGCAGTGAATATTTGGAGCTGTCAGACTGGTCATTAGCGGGGTACAGTCTAGATGAGACCTGTGCAGAACAAACACACAAAAATAATGACCCGAAGTCAATAAAAGACTGGTAAACTGCTCAAAACCATAAAATATTTTTCTTATTTTCTGTAGCTTGTTTGGATTAACTTCATATCCATATATTCTACTGCATGGCAACAAAAACTCACCTGTTGGAGAGGGCTCGATGAGTTGTAAGATGGATAACTTTGAGACTGGAAGCAGGAAGGCTCCACTGGCACAGCTGGTACATCTGGGTACAAATACTGAAAAATAAATGAAAGGAACCATTTGTTAAGTGTGCTTATGCACTGCAATAGTGCAGTTCAATTTGTCTTAGTTTGTGATCATTTCAAATCCAGCCTGCAGTCCATAGTCAATAATATAATAGTCAATCTTAAGGGCCTGATAAACTACCCTCGAAAAGTCCGGAATACTTATGTGGGGCTCCATAAGTCTAGAGACCTGAATGCTGCCGTTGTTTGGGTCCCAGGATGTGGGCATCTCACTGCTGGAGCTGTGTGTAAGACTGTCAGGGCTGCAGACCTCCTGCAGGCAGCTGAAGGGAGACGAGCAGTGCTGGAGGCCACCTGCAGCCGTCACTGTGCTGTCACTGAACTGTTGCTGGTACGAATGGAAGCGGTCTTCAGAGTCGTCGGGGCCTTGTCCTGGTCCTGACCCTGAACTGACGGTCTTATCAATGATGTGCCTCCTGTTCACAGCTGCAGCCATCAAGATGAAGGTGTTGCTGTCTTGCTGGGTGAAGCAGACATCATATCCATCCTTAATCTGTGGTGTGATCAACATTGTAGTGGATACAAATCAATAAAAAGTGTGACAGTTAAATTCAATTACTAATCACTATGGCTGGCATAATGCATTCAATTAATCCAATGCATTGAATTTGACGATGATGTGCAGAACCTCTGATGGGTCAAAAAACGTACTGATTGAAGCACCAGAACTGCTGCTGTTGCATCTTTTTGCTGAGACTTTGATGCTACACTCAGCAATCAGTTATCTTTTGCTTAAGATAGAGACTAGAAAAAGAGGAGGAAAGCTAGCCTTGCCCTCTTCAAAGGTGTTGAATTCTGCCTACTAGATCAAGTCACTGCACCTGGCCAAGAATTACTTATAACATAATCCATGAAAAACCAAAAATGATCATTTTTTCGCTCCAGACTTTGTGTGGATTGAATGAAAGAGATATAATGTGCTAAGTAATGAGTTTTAGAGGTTGATTTTGCCACTTGTTGTATTTTGTTACCTTTCAATGATATTTTCAGTATTTGTGCTAAGCTAAGCTAACCGACTGCTGGCATTAGCTTCATTTTTATCATATAGACATGAAAGGAGATTAATCTTCTCATCTAGGTCTCAGCAAAAAAGAAAAGCAAATGAGCATATTTCTTAAAATAACTTACTCAATGTACCTTAAAAAGGAATACTGATCCATAGCAGGTAAAGACATTTGTCTACTGGCACTGACAAACACTATATAAACACTGTATAAATTAAAAAGTCAGAAGTCTGCTCTTCTATTTCCAGTGAAACAAAACAGCCTGAGGCTCATCACTACCTGCGATTCTGCCATCTGCTGGCAGGAGTCTTCACGAAGCTCACAGGTGTGTCGGCTGGCCTGAGGGGTTGATGTTTGAGACTTGCCACTGCTGGAGGAAAATCTTGGGGATTCTGACATTCTGCACCAAAACCTGCTCCTGTGAAGAGATTTTTTTTTTTTTAAAGCAAGCTAAACTTGAAATATCCTTTATCGTCTGATCTGATCACACAATGGATGTTATTACTGAGGGTTCTTGCATAATTTGCAGCAGATCATATGTTATCTGAATCATGAACAGCATGAATGTAAAGTGAATGTTGCATGAAGCTGGTATTGCATACCATCATAAGGGAGGAAAGTTTCTATGCTACTTTAGATTGATACAGCTGTTGCCAAATGACAGGAAGCTATTCTGATGTGTTTTGAGGAAGCACTTCTTGCCACTGATCCTTTGAGATCATATCTACTGAGTGATTATCCTTCTGTAAATATGCGAGATACAGTATACTGTGTCCTCTGACAGCATGAGCAAGCATATTAAAAACACCAAAGTTTGACACCAGTGGCAGGGGGTTATCTGGCCGAGTGCAAAGAAGGGTTATCTGATCCGAGCGGAGGTGAGAGACACGTGGCCCAGGTTCCAGTAAAGGTAACCTCAACCCCGACATAAACCAAGCTCATTAAAACTGCCAACAAACCATGGCTGTTAGGTCACGTAAAGCCAAATAATGCTGAGGCAGACAATCAGTTTCTCTTGTTGTGTGTGTGTGTGTGTGTGTGTGTGTGTGTGTGTGTGTGTGTGTGTGTGTGTGTGTGTGTGTGTGTGTGTGTGTGTGTGTATGTGTGTGTGTGTGTGTGTGTGTGTGTATGTGAGAGAGAGAGAGAGAGAGAGACAGAGAGAAGTAGCAATCATAGCTCTTTCTGTTAAGATGAGAGGGGGCTTTAAGGTGAAAGCTGAGAGATTGCCTTTTCACCACTGTGGCAACAAATCCTCTCATCTGCTTGACAGACACACTGCCACCATCCAGAACAGATGCACTTAGAGTGAAGTGAAGTAGAAACTTAAGCAGTGGTGAAAGTCCGTGTGAAGCTTTCTAATCATTAGGACCATAGAGAAACTGTGCAGTATTCACTAAAGGTTCAAATAAGCTTTGTGTTTTGCATCCTTTTATTATTTTTCATTTGTTTTTTTATTTGCAGAATAATGAAATGGTGCATTTGGTGCAGTATGCTGACAGTGAAAGAAGATGTTCCACTTCACAGTATTTGGCAATCATATTTTTTATGATTAATCATCCGTCAAGTGGCTATGAAGTCACTTAAGTGTATTTATATTGCACCTTTATAGAGGAAAGTCCCTTCACAACCTGATGATATACAGTAAGATATACATGACACCTTTCATACATCACTGTGTGAAAAAGAAGGCTTATTTGATAATATCTGTTTCATAATGACCTTATTGTCTCTGTCAGATATTGTCTGTTTTCTGCTCTCAGCAGCCGCACTGTTTGACAAACACTAATGAACACTAAACATCTAGTTTTACACGTTCACTGATGTCAAATTGTCAAATTGTTGTTCTTGTCTGTTTTATTACCATTAAACTAGTCTCATAAAATATCAGGAAGTATCATTACAAATCAAACTTACACTTGCACTATCACACTATCGTTTTTAAGACTACAAATACTGATTATCAGCAATGTCCGTTCAATTTTAAGAATTTGTCTCAGCCTTTAACATGCATCATGACACATTTGGCTACTATTTGATTTAATGGCAGCAGAAGAGCTGTTGCATGCATGACGTTATATAACTCTAAAGACGTACCAACAATATCCTCGTGCAGTGAAACAATAGCATCTCATGTGTAAATCCTGCAGTTTTTTGTTTGTTTGTCTGTTTTGTTTTATGTGAGTCAGAGTTGCGTCAAAGGATTGGATAAAACCCAAAAAAGTGAAACTCAGCAGATTTAACGATATTCAGCTGTCAGTCAGCCGGTCTATGAAGGTGTAGCTTCAGTGAAAGTGCTCTAAGCTTCAGAATATAAAGTTATGTAGTTTTTTGCATGGTATTTTACAATAATAATAATCATGTGATACTAAGCAAATACTTTAAGAAACTTTTTTTTTTTAGTTCTCTCCAGCAGTGGGCTTATTTATCTGTGACACCTTAACTTTACTCATAGTCATTTGTTTCCATTTTTATATTACAAATATGGTTAATACAGCTCTAAATATGGAAGCACTGACATATGAAATAAATACTTACTTATCAGGTTCATATGTTACACTTTTACTTCAACACATTTCAGAGGGATATATTCTTCTTTAACTCGTTACTTTTCAGACTAATCAGAATGCATTTGATGCAGGGCATTACCCAAATATAATACATTATAAATACAACATAGTTAAAATTAGCTTCAGCTTAAATGTTAATCATTGGATAACAATAATAACATAATACTATATGTGATAATATAACATAATGAGTACTTTTACTTTTGAAACTTAAAGTATATTTTGATAATGATACTGTATTTCTACTAAAGAGTTTGATTCCAGGACTTTAAGTTGTGATATTTTATTATTGTTAACACTATGGTTAATTAAAAGATCTGAAAGCTGACTGGGAAAATAACTTTATAGTCTCCTCTTGTTTTTTATGTATAGTTAAACTCAAAGGTAACAGTTATCAGCAGCTTCAGTAAGAGAATATCAGAGCTTGCTTTTATCTTTTGGTCAAACCACCTGTAGTAACTCTTTGCGCATTATGAAGAAGAATGCATTACCAGATGCTGTGTTATAAAGTCTGCCTGCACCTAACACACCTAAAAGGCAATTTAACACCCAAAGCACCAAATATTCCAACAACAATATTTCTTCTTGCTTAGTTCTTGCTCAGTCATATAATCTCTTTGGGTGTTCCAAGAACAAAAACATTGAGGTGCAATTTACGGAAAACGTTGGATGTTGGAACGACGAGCCAAGAGAATCATGCAAGATAACACACATCCTCATCCAAACCTCAATTGACAAATGATATGTCATGCCCTGCAGAGATTGATCATTTGTGATGCAAAAACAGTTCAACCTACCCAGCACCAGCACTTTTCCATACGCGCTAGAAAGAGACATATCAAACATTACAGATCCAACTTGTACCAAACGTCACTGCTTGCAAAACTCCAGTTTTTCAGCAGTAAGAAACTACTCTCCCATATCTATAAGACTCTGTGTAACACAAATCAGCAAATGACCATACCCACTAACAAATGTACCTTCAACATCTCTGACAATATAAAAATCCAACAAATTCAATATAAGATCCTTCATAGAGCACACACCACCAAACATAAACTACACATCATGGGATTCAAATAATTGTTCAACCTGTAACCAAATAGACAATTACATTCATGCATTATGGCTCTCTACACACATCCAGCCATTTTGGTCGGAGGTCGCCAAGAGGCTGCTCTCCCAAATCCTTGATCTCAGCATTCCAGTGACACCATCTCTCTGACCTGTCGGACATCACTGTCAAAACACCTCAAACGAAATGTATATTAATATCTCTTACAACAGCAAAGAAAATAATACTGCTACACTGGAAAGACAGAACAAAAATCTCAGTCATCACTAACAAATATGGAACAACTGACCTTCACAATAAAAGACAAAATTGAACAGTATAATGAAATCTGGCACACAATTGACATAATGACTGAAGGATAGACACGCACATACGCACACACTTTGTTACGCATTCTCTCTCTCTCACACACACACACGCACACACACACACACACACACACGCACACACACACCTCCTTTTGTGTTTTTTTTGTTTACTATTATTATGTCCTGTTTTGTATCATTGTCTCATTTGATTGATTGTTTGTATGTTTTTCCTGATCTGCACTCTCTTCTCACGCTCCGTATAACTTGTTTTTTCTGCACAATAAAAAAAAAAAGAAAATGACACATCATTTTTCATTGTTACCAAATCTAATTAATAAGCATTGTTAATTTTAATGGGAAAAACCTTAAGGTGTATTTAATAAATCCTTCTTTTTTTATCATATATTACTTATCCTATAACCAGAGAAAATGAATGTCCTAACATAAGTTTCATCCTAAAATTGTAAGTTTATCATCCTGTTTTAGAAGTGATATGATGGTGCAGCTTCGTAGCTCCATTATTTAAGGGAAAGCCCAGTCGTGGATTCAAGACATGCAGAATTTCGACAAAAAATGTACATATATTCTGGATTTTTAAGTGAATATTTGCAATCCATAAAAAAAAAAGGAGTAACAAAATCAAAACATAATGTGATACTGACAATAAAATGCAACAGAAGGCATTCATTTTGATATATTCTTGTTGTTCTTTTGGTTTATTTGTTCAATTAACTTCTAAACTAATTCAAAAATGTTCTTACTTAACCAAACTCTTCTGTCTAATCTAGTGCGGTTCCCTCATTGAACACATCTCGTTAGTGTTTGTCCAGTCTACCGCACACTTTTCATTACAACAGGATTAGATATATTTGTTTCAGAATAAAATAGCTGACATATCTGTTTATCTCAAGGCTAATTGTCTGGATTACATGTTGGTAGTAATGCTTTGTCAGTGGAGTTGACATAAGAAGGATGCCGCTCAGACATCAGGAAGAAGTCTGCATCTACAGCACTGTCAACAGAAGTAGTGCAGACAGTAATACTTCCCTGTGCTCTCTCAGTTACTTCTTAGTTACTATATACAATCATTCTGGAGGAAAAGACTGTAAATAAATTAATACTAATACATATGATTGCTGTATAAATTGGTACAGCAGCTCATATGTACACATTCAAACATTTAGAAAAACTGTCAAAATGAACTCACCGAACCTTTGAACTCAGTGACAGCTCCCCGTCTTTTCTTTGTGGATTTAAACTTTCAGTCAGATTTTACTTCTCAGACCTGTAGCCTCTGTCCACATCTTAAGCCCATTTCCCTCTTGTTGCTGTGCACCTTGAACCCCCTCCAGCTTGTGAGAGTGGCAAGTCAATTAGACTGAATGTCTTAAATTGTATTGAAATGGTTGATGGGCTGGTTCTAGATTTTGGCAGCTCATAATGTCATCCTCATTCTCTCTCTCTCTCTCTCTCTCTCTCTCTCTCTCGCTCTCTCTCTCTCTCTCTCTCTCTCTCTCTCTCTCTCTCTCTCTCTGTGTGTGTGTGTGTGTGTGTGTGTGTGTATGTGTTTGGCACTCGTCCAGGTTAACCCAGCAATAAGATACACAGTAATAAAAACCTGCTGCAACAGGTTCCAAAAGATCTATTGGTGCAGTCATTGGCAGCTGGCAGCACTCTCTTCCTCCCTCCATCAGTGTTTCTTTGCCTCACTGAATGGTTATTTGTCTGAATGAGACATGGGATACACTCCAGATCACAACCAGCGGCGAAGAGCAGGCACCATGCCCTGGTTTCTAAGCTCGCTCATGGCAAAAGCTGTCTTAAATGTGATTTCAATCCACTTACCTGCGTCGCAATCAACAACTATGAACAAGTAAACCCAGGCAAGAGCAGAACATACACATCATTACAACTACACCAAAAATCTACTACACCTCTGGTAAACAGAAGCAATCAACCTGGAAGTTTCATTTTCTGATGCAACCAATAGGAATTCAGTGTAAGACATACCCATCTATCAGGCTGTTCTGGTCCGCTGGATGTGAAGTCAGTTTAATCAGACTAGTCAGACTAATCTCAGAACCATCTTCTCTCAAACTTTTACATCGATGGTGTGAGGTGCAAAGAGCAAGGGAAGGAGAGAAATAAAGGAGAAAGTGAGAGAGGGAGAGGGAGTAGAGGTATGTCAATACAGGTAGATTCTTATCCTATCCTTCCAATGAACCACGAAAACAGCAGCAGCCTTAACTCATATACCTTGAACGAACCCTGTCCTCAGTGAGAGGGTGAGGCAGAATGACAGAGAGAGACAGAGGATTAATTACAGGTTGAATATACTCTTGTGTTACAGTGCAAGGCCTCTGCAGAGCGAAGCTACTGCCGAAGGCTCTTTCTGCCAAAGATGGAGTTCTTGAGGAGGGTGTAATGTGGGAACAGATTCCAGGGGGCACATGAGTGAAAGTCTCATTGTCTTCCACAGAATAATTGCTCCAGTGCTCGGGTGTTCTCAGTTGCAATATCATGTTTTGCTGAACATGTTATTGATTCTTTTATCATTTAAAAGCAACAAAGCTCTGTCTCTCTACCACCTTAAACACCACCAGCAGTTTTTTTTAAGTCCTGACTTCAAGAAACCAGGATTCTAATGAACCAGAATCACATTTCTTGATGTCACTCTCACAATGGTTATGCCTGTTTTCAGTGTGATTCAAGATTGACACCTAAAACCTTGATAACAAAAAAACAAAGATATAAATCCTGACTTGCCTCTGTTAAGGAGAAATGCCGTTTACGATACTATTTATTTGTGTTTCCTCATGATCTACCTACTGCATGCAAATCTAGTCATTCAAGTGGAATCCCAACACACCCACTCAGTGACAGTTTGGCTGCCGTGCTATATACTCATACTATATGCGTCATACTGGATTATCTTCATACAGTATGTTCCAGGGAAACTGTTATGGTTGAGGAAGAATCTATGCCAAGAAATCATACAGCTACTTCTTCTTTGGTCTCTTTTGACATACCTCTAGGTCAAAGCTGAAACTTTAGCGATCCCCTGTTTTCTCCCCTCGAATCATCATCACATCTCAATTTCAATTCGTTCAATACTTTGATTTGTGACCAAGTACCTGTACAACGAATGGACTTTATGTTAATACGACCTTCTTTGATCTGCAGAATTGTCACATCAGGTTGACTTAATTAAATGTGACTAATTAACTGGCAAATAATGATGGTCAAAAACAAAGACATAATTCAAGACTCGGTGACAGGTTTATATAAATCACAAAGCAACTCATTCTCATGACTCATAACATCCAACAGAATGTAGAAAAACTCAGTGTGTTTTTGACACATTTATTGTCTTCCTGGATCCTCTCCAAGGCAGGAAAACATAAAAAGAAATTATTATGGTTGAAGAGGAATCTATGACTCCTCATCATCACGTCTTCCTCTGTGAGGTCACAGCCGAGTTTTGACTTTTGACAGCTGATTAAAAAAACACCTGCTAGCTTTAGGTTGACTGAACCTAAACTGTGGTGATCAATTCATCCAACAATTTTTTGGTTTGTAACTAAATATCCTGCTTTGGCATATTTGGTATAGTGTGAATGTACTTTTTTTTTTAAAGAATCATGTTGATGTCTTTGGTTGAACGTCTTTGAATGTTTTCTCTGTTTGTATGCCTACTGTATATCTTATTGTTTGTTACTTTGAACTTGTATTCTGTAAATACTGTTTTTAGAAATAAAAGGTCAAAAATAATAACAGTCGCATATATCAATCATCAATTCATAAAACAATTTAACACCAACACAAACTACAACCTAAGCATCAACACATGTTGATTCAACATCTCTCTAAAACAATCCCCACAAACTGAACATTATTCTCTGAGGTGCAGAATTGTCATATCAGGTTGCATTTTGCTGTTTACTGTTTAGTGTCAGTGTAGCTAATGAACTGGCAACTAAATGTATAACAACATTTAACATCCTACAGTATGTGCCCTACCCCGGGTCTGGCAGATAGACAGGCTGTCTTTTCTCTTTTTTCTTTTTCGTTTTTTAACCACACCTTTCCTATGAAATGACTTTCACATAAACTGACTTTTACAACTGTTTTGAATTGTTTCTATCAGTTTAATAGCAATTCTCTAGATTGTATCTAATAAAAAATATTTGTAGTGAGAACTTTGGTTTCAGATAATGCCACAATATGAAACTACATTGTATATCTTCAGAAAACAGGGATTTATGAGTCATGCACAATCCCTGAGGCAACATCATTTATCACTGACTACATTTCAGCTCAGGGTGAGGAATTACCTTTACATTGCCTTTCTCAGGAAAATTTCTCAATAAAATGTGCAGCTGTCTTCCCCAAATGACTGCTCTCAGCACATCATTACCAATTCAGGTCCCTTATAAATAACCTGTTCTAGAAATACTAAATGCAGTCAATACAAGGTCAAGTTACAGGGAGTATGATCATTTCAGATTATTATCTATACTTTACATCTTTCTGAGAACAGGTCTGCATATGATGTGTACATGGCACTTGGTATGCTAACAAGCCACCTAAACAAACAGCAAGTCACAAAACTCAAACTGGGACTGGACTTGGTACATTATACATTATGACTGGAAAAAACACCAAAAGCAATCAAAATAAGACAAGTAAGACAGAAGATATCATGTTATAAAGATGTTATCTTACCTCTGATAATGGACATCCATCACGCCTTCATTAACTTACAACTGTGAGAGTCAATTCAACAGAAGAGAGAGAGAGATTTACCTTTGAATGTCTCTATCTTTCAGTGTTTACTAGAAGAATGGATACTAGATTAAACAAAAACGTTTTCCGAACTGCTTAAACTTTTGACCTCACTGTAGTTTCACCATTTTAAAATCCCGCCTGTTCCTAATGCTGCAGATATAAGGCCCCCTGCCAAGGAGTTCAATGAAATGTTTTCAATCAGGTTCCGACAATTTCCTCCAATCATTTCTCCCACATTGCCCCTTTTGAAGGGATTTGCCTTCTGTCCCTTTGGCTCTCCTTAAATCAATTGGGGACCCAGTGGTCCTAATTCTATGGATGGCAATGGGATTTGAGCTCATCATCAAATTTAACAGTCTGAGTGGAAGTGGGTATCAGAAACCACAGTGAACCCTTGACCTTAGAGCCTATCTACAACAAATATTTATTCTCTTGGAAACTGAATATTACGGACACACACAAAAGGTTACAATTGACTTTGAGTAACTACCTTTTCTTTAAAATTGCATGTACAGTGTGTATAATTGCATATGTACAGGGTCAGTTCTCATACAAATGAAATATGTGACATCTAACAACATCAACATTGTGTAATTCACTGCAATTCAGACATCTGCTAGAATAAACAGTTGATTAGAAATATCACATCTAGTTGACCGTACTGTTAGATTATATTAGTAATCCTAACATCATTCAGTTCTTACCTGCTTAGCTGACTGTCCAAAGGATTATTTATCTAAATTAACTCAGTCAAAACATCAGCACAATGTTAGGAGGAATATTAAGATTGATAGAAGGTCTTGGCAGTAGCATAAAGGTGAGCAACCTGACAGACTGGTCCTCCAGTACCTGATAGATGAGCAGTTATTGTTCATAATCAAGGAGTTTTGGTGGCATTAGCCCAACTGGGGAAGGTATTCAGCTGGAACAAGGCCACTCCCCACGTGTTAATGGCAATGTTGGTGGTTATGACTCCAACAAAGTTCAGAATGAATCCAGTCCTGGCCTGTAAACAAAGGAAAAATAATACAAATGAAACAAAGACAACATAGTGTTTCATCAACAGAATAAATGTCATACCAATCTCATAATATTAATACCAACTGACGCATTTATACAGTGCAGCTGCTTTTCCATTTCACAGTTTACCTGAGCTCAATTTCCATGTTAATATTCAGGATATTTTGTGTTTGCAAATAGATAATATGATATGGATCAGGATTAATATAAGCTGCTTATCTCAAAATTGGATCCACAATCTTTATCCAAACCACTGTGTGCAGGTCAACACACTCACTTAGAGGGTCTTATTTTCTTTCTGAAAGGTCTTACCATGTCCATGACTTTCAGGTTGCCATAGGAGAAGGCAATGGCGTTGGGTGGAGTGGCCACAGGCAGCATGAAAGCCAGCGAGGCAGAGATGGTGCAGGGAAACATGATGTACAGCGGGTGTATCTTGATGGCGGTGGCCTTTAAAAATAAACATTCACACAGATGTAAAACGGGGCAGATATGAATATTTATTTATTTCATTGATATCTAAGACAGTGGCAGATTTGTTAAATGGCCCCTAAAAGTTTATATAATTATTATACAAGCACGCAGATCAGATGAAAATAATTCAAAATAGATGCTATTTGAGTTATTTGAAAAATATTGGTCACAAAATTCATAGCTCCTTAAACTTAAATGATGTATAGATAGACAGGATTTTGTTCAAGAAGTGGTGTAGTTAGCATTTTATTGGTTTGTGGCTAATCCGTTCTTGTTTTTACATTTTTTTTTTAGTTTTTTTTTTTTTTTAAGGTTTAGTTGAGGCATAAGGCAGGAGTTACTCTACATTTTTCTTACTGTCAACAAAAAATGAAGAGAGCACAACCAATAATTTGTCGATCTGTCTCTAAATTCTCTCTGGTTTTTCTACTCCGTCTACGGCTCTTAGCACCAAGTCCAATCATTCCAAATGAAAAAATACATTTTAAAAAGTATATAGATTCACTTTAAAAGGGGTGCAGTAATTTGCTAAAACAGCTGGACACTGTAGTTTTTAGAAAACTTTGTTCAAACAGGATTGAATCATGAATTTGTTAGGGACTATTTACAGCTGACAGAATCTGGCATGTGATTTGTTACACTAAGAAAAACATCACCAACTTCATGCTTTAACATTGTCCAGCTTTAAGCACTGAATGTATGTGAGAGTGAGCATTACAGATTGAGACAGTATCGTATTGCGTCTCACCATGGAGGCCAGTATTGGCAGAAAGAGAGTGGTGGTGGCAGTGTTACTGGAACATTCGGTGAACATGGCCACCAGCAGACACAGCAGGATGGAGATGGCAAACGGAGGAATGCTCTGCAGTGGTACAAGACTCTCTCCCAGCCACATAGAAAGTCCAGATTTCTTCATCCAGTGTAGAAAAAGAAAAAAACATCAGTGTCCAAACATCTGAGGGCAGGAGACAAATGTGGACTCAATGACCAGCTACGTTACCTCACTTCCATGGGCCAATGCAAAGCCTCCTCCCAGAAGCAAAAGGATGTTCCAAGGCATCTTTTCATGGACAATATCCCAATTAAGCAGGGGGGAAGGAGCTTCAGCAGGGGCCCCTATTAGAAGATAAAAGAGAAAAGCTGGCTGTTATTGGTTAAGATGGTCATAAATAATGGCATATCTAACTCTAAAGTGTAGAAAACCACAGCTTTTACTGTGTGCAGATAAGATACTGTGACCATAAAGGGACCCTTTAAAGATAAAAAGGATATGTGGTAAACAGGTAAGCCTTCAAAATCACTATTAAAAGTGGTTGTAACTGGATTCATATTTTTAAAATCTGCTCAACCCAACTTTTTTTTCTCTTTTCCAAGATGAGAAACGAACTTTGGCACCTCAAAGTCTGCCCCAAACCTTTTAAACTAAGAGTCTGTTAATCATTATGTCACCCTTCTGTGTATAAAACACAGAAGCTTTTCCTCTTTTTGAGGAGCAGCAAAGACCTTGTCGCTCATAGGCAGCAGCAGGACACGCTCAACTTAAGTTACCAAGAGGAGAAAAGATTTTCATTGATACAAAAGTCATTTGTCTAAGGAGCAGCACAGCATGTGCTGTTGTACAGGCTTGACCTCGGGGCTATCAGGCTACAAGTCAGGAAGGAGTTGGGATAATGTTTATTAGAAAGTACTGAATCAGCTAAATGAGTTGTCACATGCTGTACAAGTTATTGACATGGTTATGAAACTGCAAGCCTACCTTCATGTGAAAGGCTTAACATGCTGCAAACATAATGTGATGAAACAATCAATGATCACTCCCCATTGCTGAAAAAAGACTTCTGATGTAACATATATAATTGTATCTTTCTTAAAATGTGCTGATTTGTGTGATAGCTTCAACATATCAAAATAGAGATAAATACTCAAAACGAGCACTCCCATGTTGGAACATGAAGGAAGCGTTTTATGTTTTAAGACTCTAAACATGAGATCTTCTGGAAGCGCATGGTCAGTTTCTTTATTCACTTTTCACTTGTAGCACACATGATATAATAAGAAACATGCCAGCCGGCCTACCATCCTCAGACTTCCTGCAGCATCTGGGCAAATTGGAAGGGATGCAGAAGAAGAGTGCTGACATTAATATGGCCACCGTGCCATCTGTGACGTACCTGTTGAGAAAATACTATCAGTGTAATGCAAATAATAATGTAAAAAACCTCATGACATGATCTGACACTGGACCAGCACTTCCACAGAGCCCAACATAACTTTAATAAGAGACCCTCCCTTGCTTTCTGCTCTTAGCCAAATAGCCAAAATGCCTGATTAACTATAATACTCACGTTTTTTCTTTGTTGAAGAGCACAGTGGCCCAGCCGGGTATGAACCCAGGCTCCCTGGTAAACCACAGAAGAACCAGCAAGATGAAGATAACCAGTACACAGCCCTCAGCGAAGCTCATCCTGCCCAACTTTTTGTACTCATCTTTGATTACTTGGTATGCCTCCTTGTCACCAGCTTTATTTGTGCCACATCCAAAGGACTTTTTCAAGCTGGAATAACACAATAAGTGGAAATAAATTCCTCCTTTATTCATAATGTTATGTTGTTTGGTCTTAATAATGTATCGGAAAGAGTATCACTTACTTGAAGCCCAAAAACATAAACTGCAGCCACAACCAAGAGAAAGCCAACATTAGCACCATGTTGGGAAATGAGAAGCCAAAAAAGCTTGCAAAGTTGATGATGCCACCATTATCTGGAAAGAGTCTGTTAATTAAAAGAAAAACACTGTGAACTCCCAACAAAAACATACTAGGAATGATAATAATCATAACCTGCACCTTATCACAGATTGTTCAGACAGAAAGAATAACTAAGTTTACCACCGTTTGTCTGTGTTCAGGGACAAAACTTTTACTTATCTTATTTAATTTTAATCATAATATGAGATGTATGTCGTGTTTATTTTTTAAAGGTTACAGGACAGATTACTCCTGGGACTTAATTATTGGATGTAATTGACCATCATTTTTGTCAGTAATAACATTTTTCTCACTGATTTCATTACTGTGATAAATATAGAGTATCAATACTTTATATATAACTCACTGCACCAACACAAGTAACAAAACAAATTTCAAATGAGTCCAAGAAACCGACCCATGTGGATGTAAGAACAAATGTACCTGTTATACCTAAGAGTATTTTGACCCACTGTATTTATGTGTAAATCAACCTTAACAAAGCAGACTGTTTATATTGCTTTTTATTTAGAAATGCTAACTGGGTAAGACTGGGGAAATTTAAACATTTAATAAAGGTGTTTAAAATGGGTCTAATCATGCCCCTTCCCTTCATGGACTGGATTGGAAGTTGTGTGTGTGTGTGTGGGGGGGGGGGGGGGGGGTCATACTCATCAATCTGGCCCTTCAGGATGACATTAGGTGTGGTTCCAGTGAGGGTGGCTGTTCCTCCAATGCTGGCTGCATAACAAACACTTAGACTCATTCCTTTCGACAGTTTCACATACTTCTGCTCCCGCTTAAGTCTACGCTGCTCTGCCTCCGGACTCCAAACAGAAACCTCTGGAAGGACAGAGACAGAGACAGAGATAGAGACTGAGACTCAAATTGATGTTTTTAAAGGGACATTTAGCATTAATAGTACATGATACATTATATCAGCTTCTATAATTGCTTCACTCACAAAAAGATGAAAAGTTTCTAAAAAAGAGGCAGCATTTTGCAAGATATGAACATTTGTTGGGTTTTTTTAAGTTCTCATAAGCCCCATTCACACATGCACTGCAACCCTGGAGTTATCTGGACATTATTAGGTCCAAATCAGTTGAGCTAGATATTATACAGATTTTACTCCACGAAGTTGAGTAAAGTCTTTCCTATTCGAGGCTTTTATTGTCAAGACAAATTGTAAAAACTAAAAGAAAAACAACTTACTTGAAATAATATCATTTTCCTTGCCTTCCTTCATGTCTTTGCTATCATCTGCATCTGTAAAACACCATTAGAACAAAGCAACAAAAGTCAGAAAATCTTCTCTTTAACAAGTAAAACGTGAAGAGCAGAAACTAGACTGTCACACACTCACCCATGTTGATGCTGCTGTCCCTTCTTATGAGCTCCTTGTTGTTGTTTTCTTTGACGTCACCCATCTCAAAGCCTTGGTTTTCCAGGCCATCCTTTGCAGCAGCCTGGTCGTGATCCCTCTCTTCAGCTTCGGCCTCTGTGTCACTCAGCTGCTGCAGTACAGCATTGGCGATGGGCAGCATCATAGCTGTGGAAGCCGTGTTACTGATCCACATGGACAGAAAGGCTGTGGTGCTCATGAAACCTATCATCAGGCTGAAGGGGAAGCAAAACAAATAATTAGATAGAAATGCATAAATGGGATGTAAAGATATTGGATATTGGAGTGATAATCGTCACTGAGAGAACAAGGTGTCTTACAGAGAAGGCTTCACCCCAACAATAAGCAGAACTTGAAGGGCGATCCTCTTGTGCAGGTTCCAGTGCTCCACAGCGATGGCCACCAGCAGCCCACCAATAAAAAGCATGTTGGAGTCTTTCAAGTACTGGATACAAACCTGGATAAAAGAGGAATAACAGAGTTAAAACATGTTTCAATGTGCAACTTGTTTCTAGATCTTTTGAAACTGTAAAAAGATCCTTCAATTAACAAATCGTATTCGGACATATCACATTTCAAGTCAAAGAAATGGCTAATTGTATGTAAAATACAGTCAGACACACCTCGCCTGATTCCATGATGCCCATCATAGGGAAAAGAATAACAGGCAGCAGGGCAGTCACAGCCAGAGGGATACACTCTGTACACCAGTACAGTGCCATCAGGATTATCGCATAGCCACATTTTGCCTCCTGTAATGACAGACAAGGACTATGCTGATTGACATGCTTAATACAAAACATACAGTATACATGACTATAAATGGTCTGTAATGGTATAAAAGCTACATTTTCGGAAGAGGATTTACCTGTGGTCACTGCTCAAATTTGCAACCAGTCTATTAGAAATGACATAATACATTTCTAGTAACACTATAACTTTAGGGCTAATAACTGTCTAGTGCTTGATTTACCATCTTAATGTTTCTTTCTTATTTTTTAATCAATCAATCAATCAATCAATCAATCTTTATTTGTATAGCGCCAAATCACAACAAAGTTATCTCAAGGCACTTAACACATAGAGCAGGTTCTAAACCAAACTCTTCAGGTTTTAACTTTAAAGAGACCCAACATTCCCACATGAGCAACAGTGGCGAGAAAAAACTCCCTAAGTGAGGTCTTATTTTTTAAGTGAGATGCCATATAAAGGAATCATATTATTATTTATTATTATTGTTTGTGTGCAAATAAAGATTATATTATTATGCTGTATAAAAGGCAAACAGCTGGACAAGAACTATCAAAGAAACATACTTAAATTTACATGTATCATAAAAGCTGAAGAGAACAAAGATTTTGGTCTTTGAATTAATGGCACTGATTGAGCACCCAAACATGACCCCAATTTATCCTGTTTAAAGATTACATGTTACAAAGGGTCACTGCTGAGAGGACGACGTAAAAGCCATTAAATCACTTCGAGACTGACGTCGTTGATCCTTTTTGATTGTCTTTCATTTTGTTGACAAAATTTGGCTTCAGATTTAGATACATATGAGCTGTTGGAAAGCCATCTCCCCTTCTCAAATATTCTTTGTGGATTTAAGCAATAAATTCAGAAAACACTGTGTGCCTGTATTTGTACAATGCTCTAAGTGAACTGAATGTTAGTATTAGAAAAAAAGAAATATTATAAGGTAGCTGAATCACCTGGACATAAAATATTGTGATTCCTGATGATACATTTTAACAAAAAACATTTCTATGCAGTGTCCCTCCCATTGACGCCTTTCTCATTTTTCATCTTCTACCATTGAGACAATCTATCACACCTCTTCCCTCGTCTATCTTGCATAGTAATATGGTGCATACCGACAGTGTTTTATTACATCTACTCTCAAAGCACTGCTGCTATGTACTTTGTACTGTTTACTCCTCATAATCACATTACTCTTGGAATTTAATCTTAAAAACATTTCTTGTAGCCTTGTATAAATTGCTTAAAAGAACACAATTCATGGATTATATGATTATCACAATACACATTCATACAACCAAGTTACTAATGAATAGTCTCAAGTGACTCACCACCTATACACGGAGGGCAAATATAACCTGTTGTGACACCTACAGGCAAATGCCATGGTGAACTCCACCTTATGTTATGGAAATTCACGCATTTTTAGGTTTTTTTTACTTGTGTCAAATGTTACAGTTGGTCAGATATGACATGAACAGCGTGGAAGGATCGAGTAAGTTGGATAAAAGGGCATAGGAAGCTACAAGTTAAACCTGTTCTTTAAGCAGTTGGGATGCTGGTTCTCATTGATCTAAGAAGGTTATCAGGCCTTGAAAGAGATCTATGCTTCACTTTTGACGGTGGAAATGGGTGTGTTAGGTTTCCCATATCAAGCTAATTCACCTCTAATAAGGACTGACACTAGAGCACAAGTGATCTTGAACAAGGCTTCGTGTCTCAAGCACTAAACTGATGACTATGCTGTACCATGTGTATTCTGCATTTAATTGCCACATATCTTACATTTTGTCGATAAACTTAGTGTCATTTTTATGACTTCTTAAGTAAGAAATCCTTTATTTACCTGCTGATGACACATATTCACACATATATTTTCAGCAAAATTTGAGGTTTTTCCCTGTAGGCTTACCAAAAACACTTTTCCCCAACATATGCAATGGAATGGGTTTAAAATCACAATGGGAGCCCCAGTTTGCCGTCGTTAGATGTGTCATCCTTAGTCACCAAGTGTGAAGTCTAAAATCATGTCCAATGTTCTTACCGAGGTCGGGATGATCAGGGGCAGAGGCAGAAGTAGAAGAGGTGTCAGAACTATCACAATGTAATTCCTATATCTCCACAGTGACGTTAGAAATCCAGCCATGATCCTCAAGGTGTGATGGACATTCAAAATATTGAACAGTCAGAAGAAAATAAATCAAACAATGAAATGAAATGATTAGTGACACCAATGTTCTGTCTAAAAGACAGTTACGTATGAAGTCACAGTTTATATACTGGTATACATGGTATGTCCCCCTGAAAAAAAGATTAAAAATTAACTTTTGAGTGTTGGGGGCTGCAAGTAGAGGGTGTGTTTCCATGTGTTTAGATAGATAAGGCAAGAGACCAGGAGCAATAATCTAGTGGCTGCTGCTTTGTCTGTCAGGTGTGATCATCAAAAGCACACATAACTGTTTATTACCGCTAGTTACATGATCATGCATGGTTTAATACTGAGAACGCATATCAAAAACCCATCACACAGCCAATACAACAGCAACAAGCATGGACAAAACCGCAATTTGCATTGCTCTCACATAGAAAGCATTCAATAACTACCTTCCAACCTTCAAATTTCCTCTCTGTAGCTCTGTAGCGCATTTTGCAAATGTGTATAAGTCATTTTTATCATATGGACAGCAATGTGTCAAATTATAACTTCACTGAAATATATTAAACCAACACCCCACCACAAAACAATGGTCAAAAATAAAGTCCACTGAAACCTTTCCTGCTGTTTCCTGCTTCCCCTGTGACTCATTACTGCAGAAAAGACTGATACATTCTGCAGAGTATTACATTAAAAATTAAAATGAAAAAAACAACATATTACAAAGTGTTGAAAGACAATGACTTCAAAGCTTTGGTGCCGGTTGTGTGTGTTTTGTATGAGTATGTTTTTTTATTTCAGTGTGCTGATTGACACATGAGCTGTTATGTCTGTTGGACGGATTCACTGTCGTGTGTAAAATGAACTGCTGTGCAAAGCAGTGTGTTAGTAAAGTCGACTGTGTGAAAAGTTTGGAAGATGCAGATTCACTATTGAACCATGCATGTAACCAATCATAAAAGACAGTAATAAAGTCACAGTATTTCTCAGTGCAGATGGAAGAACAAGGCTTAATTATTGGCACTTAATAACAGGGTTGGATGTATGTCTGTGGGCGTAACTTGCGAGAAACAAATGGTATGATTCTAGAGAAAATCCTTCATAGGCAGAAATGTAGACAAACCAGATTGTCCTGACTCCTGTGTGTGTGTGTGTGTGTGTGTGTGTGTGTGTGTGTGTGTGTGTACATGCATGTGTGTGTTTGTGTGTTTAAAATGAAAAGGTGAGAACAGGTGAGAGTGATGATTGGTGTGTGAGGCAACCTTAAGTTACTATTACAATCCTCATAAACTGGAAGTCAGGGGCAATAAGGATTATTACTACCTCTCCCGCTATTACTGCAGGGAGGAAAGACACATTGTATACCAATAACATTTTCATCACATTTTCTACATAATTGTCAAAAAAAATCAAAAGATCAATAGTCAGTTTTAGAAATTAAACTATAGCTTAATAGAGAGAATATCTGACTGGTGTATGGAATTGGTAGATTCAGATGTAACTGTCATACTATAGCACTTTTTTGTCTTCACAGGAGTGTTTTTTCCACAGTTGTTTGTTATGTTCAGGTTCACTGGATACCAACAAGGAGGAGCAACACTATAACAGATTTTATAATGGCAGTGACTCCCTGTGGGTGTAGCTTGTGAGAAGCAGTGGTATGATTCCAGAGAAAATCCTACAGGTTCAGAAGTGTTGACAAACCAAACTCTCCTGCGTGTATATGCATGCATTTGTACGTTTGTGTGCATGCATGCGTGCATTTGTGCGTTTGTGTGCATGCATGCGTGCATTTGTGCGTTTGTGTGCATTTGTCATTTAATGTGTTATGTGTGAAAAGGCAACAGCAGGTGAGAGTGAAGATTGGTGTTTTATATCTTGAGGCAACTTTGAGTTTTAAGTAACTACTGTCAGGCTTGAAGTCCCTTGCTGTTAGTGTTCAGAGAAAAACAAAATATACAGATATAGTTGGAATTTAAGTAATGACTTTCATTACATTTCGATAAAGAATCTCTACTCTACTCTACGTCACTCTATGCGACACCAGACCTGCACTTATTGGAGGCAATGGAGGACATCGAAAACATCAGTCCTTGGACAGCTGTTAACAAAGGCTAACAAAGTAAAAAATGGGGGCGTGTATTAAGTGGTTAAAGGACTGTTAGGTAGGACATTCTTTTATGAAGTTTATAAATTTATGGCAGTGTGAACGATGCCTAAGAGCAGCGTTTACAGGAACACAACCTAATACAAAACAAACCCAAATGGCTGAACAAGGAGTAACGATGAAACCAACCATTTGGGAGTGTTTTGGATGCAGATTTCAGTTTTTGTAAGTCTCTATAGATAATTTAACCATTTTAAGTCTATTCAATTAATAAATAAGTAATTCACTAGGGGACCACAGGGTTGGTTGTTACATTAAATAGATGTCACACACATAGACCTGTGAGACACTTGACTTTGAGGGTGGGAAGAACTTTTAGGGTTTTTCATGTCAAATGTAAATATCCAGCTCTTCAGTGTTTCTCTTGTAGGCCTTTACACAATGGGTTCATGTAGGACATCCATAATAAAACAATAATTACCATTAAAATGTATGAAGGCTAGCCAACATGTGGTTGTTATTAGCCAGTAGCAAAAAATCCCAGTTGAAGATACCACATTTTCTTCAGGGTTATTGACATATACATTAACATTTAACATGAAATAAATTTAAGGGGAGAAATGTCTGTGTTTGTGGACCTATTTCTGTTGTAGTCCCCATTGTTTTGGTTAATGATGTTGTCTTTGTTTTCAGTTATATTATAAAACATTATGAAATCTGTTCTGTTGCCCTGTCAAAAGACACCAATAAAAAAGAAACCGTAGATGGTTTACCCACAAAGGCCAGGGAGGCTGTACCCTTTTGTGTCTTTCGCGTCTTCCACTGCCACATTAGATCTTGGGCACCACCAACACTTGTGAATGAAAACAAATCATTCATCTTCTTAACTCTCACCTCGGGACTAGACAGATACACTTTTAATTGACAACTTTAAGCTCCTATAGTCATTAAAACTGCACAAAACACTGGCAATATTCTTATATCAAACGTCCATACTTACTTTTTGCATCTGTATGAATTGCACTATATTATTTATTTACTGTAATTGCCCACAAGTGAAGGATATTGACACACAGTCAATTATGTCACTGCTTTTCTAAGAAAAATCATAAAAAACAAACTAGCTACTAAGTACATGCAAAGACAATTATCCATCGATAGGATCAGGGTTAGGGTTAGGTAATAAAGTCCATCCAAAACAAACTGCTCCCATGTCTCATAAATGTCTAATTTACAACCCTAATTATGTCTGCCGAATCAACCTGGCCGGGCAAGTACTGAGGTGTGTTCAGGTTTACTGGATATCAACAAGCACGTATTTATTTTAATACCATATTGGTACATTAAAGGACTATTAGGTAGGAGATTTTTTTCTGTCAAATTTATGACAGGTGTAGTGACTGGGGAAAAACTCTATTTAGAGTCAATCAATCAATTAGAGTTTCACAATGAGACATCGAATTTATAGAAATTTATAGAATTTATATAAATATCATATCAGCTAACTAATTACAAACAAATCTATGACTTTTGGAGTGTCGTTAAATATTTTGAGGTGGGTCTTTATTTATAAAATAATGGCTGCTAGTTGTGACATGTGACCGTGGTTTCCACAAACGTTACTGTAACCAGGATTGGGGAAGATTACATGTAATAGGTTACAGATTACTAGTTATACTGGCTACTAGGTTTTTAATCTATCTGATGAAGAAAGCAAAAACAAAAAAAATGTAGGGCATACTAAATTAAATCACCAGATAGGCCTACAGGTGTGCACATTTCAAAATGTTTTGGCAGATAAGGCTGCTTTGTATAAATCAAAGTATTTCTAAGCCTAAAAACTAGAGAAAATTAATATGCCATTTTACTTTTGAGCATAATATCTCAAAAAATGTCTTCTGATTTAACAAGAAACATCTTGAAGATTTCATAATGATAAGGTGGTGGATTCATGTGTAAATATGATACACAAATCAGAAATGCAAAAAAAACAAAACTGTCCCACATTACCCTAATCCACCCCATTTAATTTGTTAAAGGTTAGGGTTAGGGTCCAAAATGGCTGATAGAGTGCATTTCCCCTATTCATCCAGCTGGGGGCGCTAAATCCCCGCTTTAAAGTGCAGCAGTATTGCTTCCGTTATCTAGCTGAGCTGTTAGATTTAGTTACACTGAAGCTTTTAGTATTAAACAACCACGGAGACACAGCAGCTAAAATAAACCTCAGTCAGCATTATCAACTAGCTGCGTCAGAAAAAAAGGGAACTGTGGTAGAGAAAGAGAGAAAAGGCGAGTTTTGCTTGTGTGTCCAGACACTCTGTCTGTAGGCTACCGAGTTATAACACAGTTCATGTTGGTAGTCTGACATGTACGAGCCGGACACCGCAGCTATCCTTCCCGGCGATGTGCTCAACTCTGCGTCGACGGACGACGAAGTGTCTCCGATTGATTCATTTGACCACAAAGAGGAAGTTCATGCACGGGCCTCCAGCTCCCTGCGACCGCCGTTTTCATGCCCGCTGCCAGTCTCTGTGGAGCCGGTGTTGTTCTTGTCCATGTTTTCTCTGGCCCTGCAGGCGCCCCTGTCCACTCAGTATCTGTGGGATCGCATCAGTGAAGACCTGGGCTACAATGGCTCCAAGAGGTCGGAGTGCAGCAACAGCTCAGTCCTCCCCGACCCTCTGCTGAAGGTAGGTGGCAACTTCCAACAGGGACAGAAACAGACACCCCACCCCCCCCTCAAAAAAAAAGAAAAGCTCAGCTGTTGCTGAAATAGGCAAAGCAATCATAAAGACTGTCCATACAGATCATATCAAACATTATTTGTCATTCATTATTTTACATCCAGGTACTCAGAAAGACAATACACAGTTTGGGGAACATTAATAGAAATAACTACACAGCCACACAGTTCACACAAGGTATAAAAAGCAACGCACAAAAACAACATAAATCATTGTAAAAGGAGACTCATGCACTAGTGTATTTAGAAATACCTGACCATCAGCACTTTATGATGAGAGTTTTTAAAGAAGAATGGGGCCTTCAAAGGGGCCACATCATCTGGATCTTAAATGTAGGTGCATAGATTAGATACCTGCATTCCCCTTTTGAGAAAAGAAGGAACAGATTTCAAGATCATTACAACATTTAACACAAGATCAGCATCACCAAAGACGAAATAAAAATAGCTGTCAGAAGGAATAGGAATATGATGAGCATGCATAATTTGAATCTTTAATTTAGTATCAGTTTTAATAGATATAGATAATAGATATATTATTTGTTAGAACCCAGAGCCATTACAATTTGTATAACGTGTACTAAGAGAATTATTTCCACAAATGGTGCAAGGTAAGTCAGGGTAATATAGGGACAAAGCAGGAACAACTTGTATCTCTTTTTACGCAGTCTCAGTGTCCCTGTTCACTCAAAAGTGTAGTTGACCAGATTACACGTATCATGTCTTCCCCAGGAGGTGGAAACTTTGACAGCTCACTGGAACCTCTACATCAATCTGGGAGGCTTTTCTTTAGGTCTGTTGGTGGTTCCTCTCCTGGGCTCATGGAGTGACCTCGCAGGTCGCAGGCCAGTCCTCATCTTACCCAATCTAGGCATGGCCCTGCAGGCAGTGGTCTATTTAGTGGTGATGTATCTGAAGCTGCCTGTGGCCTACTTCCTGTTGGGTAGACTGCTTAGTGGCCTCTCAGGTGATTTCAACGGCGTCCTGGCAGGCTGCTTTGCATATGTAGCTGATACCAGCGACAGGCATTCCCGCACCTTCAGAGTGGCAGTCCTGGAGGCTTGTTTGGGCCTCTCTGGGATGCTGGCTAGCATCATCGGAGGGCAGTGGCGTCGGGCACAAGGGTAACAAATATTTTGTGTTGCACTATACTCAAAATTAAAAACTTTTTTGTTAATATTATACAATCATTACCCATATATGTTTATGACTGCATTTAGGTACATCAACCCATTCTGGCTAGTCCTGGCCACCAACCTGGCTTCGGCTCTTTATGCTTACCTGTTCGTTCGTGAGTCCGTCCTACCAGACCCAAGTGCCAAGCTCCTCACTACTCGTCACTACAAGGCCATTTGGCATCTCTTCTCAACAGGAGGCAGCACCAACGAGGCTGGAGGAGGATTCCACCGATGCAAGTTGTGGATGTACATGCTGTGCTTTTTTTTGGTGGTGACTGTACACTCTGGCTGCCGGGAACTGTTCGTGTTGTATGAGCTGAGTTCACCACTGTGCTGGGGACCAGCCCTCATTGGATATGGGTCAGCAGCTCTGCACCTGGCCTACCTGAGCAGTCTACTGGGCCTGAAGATCATGCAGTGCTGCCTGGAGGACTCCTGGGTGGCCATTGTGGGTCTGGCCTCCAACATCATTGGGCTGGTGGTCTTCTCTGTCGCTGATACCACCCAGCTCATGTTCACAGGTGAGGGACTCTGGACTGAGTTACTGTCGTGATCTACAGAAGTTTAAACAGATTTCTCCATGGAATCAATTCAGCTGCTGTTTTCTCTCTAAACGATTTTCTAATATTCTTACACAAAAATTTCAAAATCTGATTATGGCATTATGAAGCACAGAAATCAGTTTTTCTTAAAGGAGTTTACAAAATATTCATTTAATGCCATAATGTTGTAATTGAATGTTCCGTATGTTACTTTTATTGTCCTCATTTATTTGTGTTTTTATCACTGTACTCTGTGTTTTGAGAACATGCGCTCTTTATTTTGGCTACAAGTGAAAATAATTTCACTTTATCAGGCAAATGAAGACTGAACAGGGCCAACCTTGAATACCAGGTTATAAAAAAGTAAATTCTCTCCTTTTGGAATGTGCTTTCTCTGCTCGCAGCCCAGTTTGGTTTGTTAAAAAGTTGCATGTTAATTGAAAGACCATTCATTATTAGAAGAAATGAGAGGAAATACCTGTTTTGAAACTGATCTTTAAAGCTTGGCAATATGAGAGACGTTACTGCAAAAAGATTTAAGCAGAGAGCAAACATAATCTCCAAGTATGAGTTAAATTACCATTATTATTATTATTGTTGTTATTAATAGGTAGATTTTGATAGAATGATTAATATCAACAAACTAACTACTTTAAATTGATGTTAGACAGATTGGCTGACAAAACTGAGGATTATATCTCTGAGTGCCTTGTTTGTCTCTCACCAGGTTATGGGCTGTGTTTCCTCTTCATTGCTGCGACACCTGTGATCAGGTCAAAGCTGTCCAAGTTGGTGGGCCTGTCAGAGCAAGGTCAGACCCTGATCTTATACAAATCTATAACACATTTAACAAACTGTAAAAATGTAAATATGTTGTCTTACATTGAGAAAAAATATGTTAATATGTTTAATTGCACCAAATGCCCAGGGCACGTGGCGATGAAAGCTGTGTCTGTGTTGGTTGAATGATTCAGTAAATTACAGTTAGATTGGTATTATGAGTCAGTGCTGTTTAATTTGAAGCACAGGTTCCTTTTTCACATTGTGTCCTGTGGGTTTGTGTACATATTATAGTTGTGTGTGTGGGCTTTCTCCCAGGTGCCCTGTTTGCCTGTGTTGCCTGTGTGGAGACCTTATGTTATCTGGTGGGTAGCAGTCTCTTTAACTCACTCTATCCAGCCACACTGCACTTTATGAAGGGCTTCCCCTTCCTCTTCGCTGCCATCATCCTCTTCATCCCCGCTGGAATGATTGGGTGAGTTTTAGTTGTTTTCTCAATAGTATATTCTACTTTTTGTCAACTAATGCTAAACAAAATACTCACAAAAACATAAAATCAATACACAAACCTTTTTATAATGAACAGTTAAATATTCATAATTTTTCATGTCTTTTCAGGACTTTGCAGTGTTTAGACCAAAGGAGAGAGCACAGAGGCTCCTGACCTGAAGGGAGGCAGAGAGTTATGATTCGTTATGATTCGTCCTGTTGTCAGTGTGTGAGGTGAGCAGCTGTGACATAGAGACATCCATCATGTCACACCGAGAGAGACTTTTGATCTTGCCACAGCAACGGGGCAGAGGAATAACTCTTACCTAGTTCAGAGATGAGATTCTTTCAACTAGCCACATCAACCAGATCAAGATCACAGTTTGAAGAATCAACAAATTAATGACTGACCTTACTGAACAAGACATGGTCAAAACCTAGTATATGGCTTGACCATGTATGAAATGCTAGAGGGCTTTTAATTTGAAACGACAGACACAAGTGGCGACACTCAGTGAGGTGTCTGATGACATCACTCGGTCAGTTTATAGGGCTGGCCCCTGCAGTCTAGCCAAAAACCTCTTATTAATCATGTAGTTGAGTTAAGGGCATTGTCAAACCTTATGAACAAGATTGATAACGTCATAATAATTCATTTTGTGATTTTATGCATCAAAACCGCAGAGCAGAGCACCAAAGAATGTAACTTCCACTTCTGTTTTTTCTTTTTTCAATTGAAAAGCTGATTTATCACAATTTAAGTTGTCCAACATCATATCAAGCATGGGTGCTTGTAATGTTACCTCAGTATATTTTTTATGAATAAAAACAGGTGCAGTTCCTAATGAATTAATCTATAATACAGAAATGCTTGGCACACTTTGTTTGTAACGTAATGTATTTTTTTAAACGTTCCTGCACCTTGATTTATAAAGGGAAGACACCAAAGATATTTAAAAAATAAGAAAAACACAGGACAGCTCACCTGTAGCTGACACTAACTGTACTGTTGCTATATTGAGATTTATGGCATCTCCGAGGTGTAACTTGTGTCTTAATTTGTAGTTGAATTAGTTAAGAGTGCATAGAATTAATAAAAACAATGATTTCAGTCACTCTTTTGAAGTATAAGGAACTTAGCCACCACACAATGAGCAACTACACCCTTATCTTATGTATTTGCCTCTGTTTGCACATTTAGGAAAAATCCAGCTGACCAATGGAAATAGTCCTCCAACAGTGTAGATAATACCAAAGACTAGTATCATGTTCTAAGAAGATAGATCAGTCTGTGCCATTTGTGTCCATACACAGCCATCAGTAATCCACAGCACAGATAGTGAAACTGTAGCAGCAGCAAGGGATTACTGAGTTACACCTTGACCCTCCTCCATCCCTTCATCTCTCCATAAAACAGATACCACAGTCCAAACTCCCTCAAGAGCCCCCCTCCCCTCCCCACAAACAACACTAGATAGTCCCTGAGCACAAAGCCACAGCCAGCATGCACACAGGTCAGGTCCTAGTTGCATGGCAAAGGAACAAGAGCTGCCAAATCAGCTTTAAAATGCACAAAGGGAAGTTCAGAGGTTAAGTGAATTGATCTGAATGAACA
Source organism: Scomber japonicus (assembly GCF_027409825.1). Taxonomy (NCBI): domain Eukaryota; kingdom Metazoa; phylum Chordata; class Actinopteri; order Scombriformes; family Scombridae; genus Scomber; species Scomber japonicus. The sequence goes on along the minus strand of NC_070583.1, from coordinate 29,389,874 downwards.
CTGGTTGCTTCATGTGGTCAAAGCCAATCTTAACATATAGTCTGACAACATGAGATGTTCACATATTCAGTTGTGTAATTAATTTGATTTATTTAATGATTTTATTTTAATTTGTATGGCTTGTGATGACGAGATACGCACAAGTGGATGAAGCTCAAATGAAAGATTTCACTTTTACATTTTTTCAACACATTTTATTTTTGATCATTGTGTCTCAAATAAAAGGACCAAATTTGGCTCGTCCATCTCACACTTTCGTAAAACATCATGGTGACAAATGAAATCCTGTGTTACTACTTGGGGGGAAAATGTCAGTTAGTAAATGGAGCACATTTTAGTTGCATTTCCATGACGTGAGCAAATATATTTGCCAAAGAGTCTTCAGGCAAGATCAGACGAAAGCCCTGCAGAAAAATGACTTCTGTTAGTGAACCTTTGAGCCTGCTGGTTCCTTATAGATAATATATAATGCTGCAAAAATCTTTAGGTTACATTTATTGTATTGAATAATAAAATGTGACTCATACACCCAGATGACTCCTTTGGTTAATTTTCAAGACTTAACTGTACAATCACATGACTATCAACATCATCAAAGCAGGATTATAGATTTTAAGAGGTGTACTGCAGTGTTGTATTTATGTGTACAGGTGATTTGCCACAAGTCTTTTTATAGTTTCGCAAGTATATGACATTGCTGGATTTCTTTTCTTCTGTACTAGACTGATTTTATTAAATACACTGAGGAAACAAGGATTCATTTTCAATTGACAAGCAGAATAATATTTACTTGACAGCACTGTGGAGAATAAAACCACAATTCAGAAATATTAAATGGTAGTTTAAATGTACTGCACTGTGTTGTAACTGCTGTCTATGAGACACTGTGTAAAACAGATGGAATAATGTACATTTTCAAGAAGTCAGCAGTAAATTACTGTCCAAGTATTTCTCTGTACTTCTTAGTTAGAGGGGGTTTATATAGCTCATTCATTCTTGTACACTATATAATGCCTCCAACTTCTTTTATGCCCACGGCGAATACTTGAATAATGAAGAGTTAAATGCGTCTGCCAGGAAAGGCTTCTTTTCTATTTCAACCTAAACATGAAAATAAAACAGAAATGTAATTAAAATCGGAGACCTGCTTTTGGTCCTATGAATGTACAGTGTACATGTAAGTTAAAAAATAAATAAGTAAAAAGACTATTGCATCAAGCTGTTGCTAGTGGATGCTTCAGAAATTGCAATTGATAAGTTTGCTGGGCGCCAGTGGTGGCTGATAAATCACAGTTATTTTCCTGAGTCACAGAAGGCGTATACTGCACCTGATTACACATATGAGGGTACTAACATTAAAGGCTTAGAGTTTATTACACACAATCTGGACCCTTTGCTTAAATTTCACTTATTGTTCGCACTATATTAGGTCATTCTGTAAGCATCTAAACATAATCAAATCGCTTCACATGCATTTGGGCAGAATAGGGAAAGCTGCCCGCCAGGTCACCAATAGGCCATGTGGGATTTGGCATCATTTGAGAGTGATTATAGCTGAGGTCAAACTCCGTTTATGTCTCTTTATTTTTTTTCTGTTCTTTGGAGCAGCCTGGTCCATCAATTAGGTCTTGGTTTCCTTTCAGAAAGCGTAGGATCTTCTCGATCGTGGCCTCCTGATATTCATGGGACCATCTGTGTCAAGAGAAGAAAAAACATTTGATGATGTGCATTAGTTTTGTCTAACGGATATTTTACAGGTTTGCTAAACAATTGAATTCATGAAATGCAAGAAAGGTAATAAAAATAGGCTTTAAGAGATTCATATTGGCATGAATGGGACTGCAAGCACAAACCAAATGCTGTTTAATCTGTTTAGAGAAAGAGTTTCCCTCGTATTAAAATGTGCTCCACTTGCACAAAAATGTAATGTTCCAGTTATGCAGAGATGTGCTGACATATAAAAACACATATTAGGCTTTTAATGCAGAGCTTCGTCAGTAACTCACTTGATACCGTTGAAGTTGAGAATTGATCTCATGTCCTCCGGCAGTGACATGGGGTCAGGCCATGCGAAATTATCTGTGACAGGAACTATGTTCTTCTTACCAGCCAAGGCTGTGACGATCTCCTGCAAGGCGTATGAAAATGTGTTTGAGTCAATGATGTCTACAATCTGCAAATGACAAATGTTTTTCATGTTATCTGATCTCTTGTTATAGCTAAAATGTTGCAGCATTCTTCATCCCACTGTTCAGAGAAGTTGTTCACCAGCCATTAAATATGTTAAATTAATGTTTCATTTTAATTAATCGAGTAAGTATACTTTTTATGAGCTTTAATTTAATTGTCTGGACGTGATACTTGAAAGCTAAAATATAAATAGTGGTTACGCAGTGTCTGTACTGTTTACAGGCAAAAAAGGATCAATCCTTTTATTTGATTTTCCACAGCCTTCGAATCAAGGCATTGGAATGTATTAAATCAAATCACCATCTAATCACATAATCAATATATAGTATTTAAAGCTTGATATATGCTCACTTCAGGAATCAGATAGTGCTAAATGTGGAATACTGCATCTTGATGAAAGATTGTGGTGAAAGTCAAAACAAAAATGAAGATATAATGAAACCTCCTATTTCAACATGAAGTCCTGACCGAAGAGTCCTGACCTTATGCACCCAGTCCTTCATGGCAGTGTCACCCATGCACTTGTCGAGTGCGTTTGCAGACAGGACCAAGATGAAGTTACGTGCCCGCTGGACGCTCTGAATCAGTTTGTCCTGGAATTTGCCAGCCTCCAACTTCTCCACATCGATGAAGACGCTGTATCCCCGAACCTGCAGGTGCACCTTCAGAAGGCTATGGGCAAGGGAGAGATTGCAGAAAAATGTAGAAAACACAGGAGCAGAGTTAATTTACTGACACTTCCATAGATATATACGACCTCATTCCCTCAGGCTATAATAATGACCTTTCCCACTAATCCTGCTTCAGTTCTGACCTGGCCAACTGTGAGCCGGTAGTCCGACGGTAGCTGATGAACACATCCGGCCCTGTAGGTTGTGCATCCGTGTGGCAGGGTCTTAGGGGCCTACGACTAGCATCCAGGATCTTTGCCCTGTGGACTCCGTTGCCAATGTGACAGTCCTGCCCAAGCTGCTGATCAGTCAGGCGCTGGATGTTGCTACGATCCACTCCTGACTGCACCAGGCCATAGGTGTACTGGCGGAAACAAGGGTCCACCCCAGCTAACCAGTCAGCAATATTGTTTGGGTCACATGTGGAGTAGTTGGCGTAAGTCTTCAACACACGCAGGTCTCTCAGGAACCTGGAGGATCAAAGAAAACAAAGGCCATTTTAAGACTGGTTTTACTTTTGTGCAGATCCTTGTGTGAAAGGGTTTTTACCACTTGCCTCTTACGAGTGAGGCCAGCATTCATGCCCAGATCAGTCTTCAGATCCTCGTCTGTGATGTGCAGCAGGAGGTCTCCATCCACCTGCAGCTCCTGTGAAGAGTTAGAAATATGTCACATACACCAATAAATTATCTGAGAGTAAGAAGAGAAAGAAGGCAGCGATAGATGTGCATAAACTGTTTAACATACCTGGAAACGGTCACAAAAGGCACTGAAGCCAACCTGCTGCAGCCAGGTTTGTACTTCACAGGTTTTCCAGTTGGGCACACATGACAACATGCGTCTCGGCACTTCCTCTCCCATCATTCTCAGTGCCCGCTTGGCAAGGGCGCAGGCTGTGCCGTTACTGGAGTACATGACGATTCTTTTGAGGCTCTGCACTGCTCCAATCTGCTGAAAAATCTTAAAAAGAGGACACATTCAAACTCAGTTGCAAGAAAGCCACAGCTCTTACCTAAAGATAAGTTGTATGAGAAGTGATTGTACCTTGGTGTTACGCTGACGGGATTTGATGCTGGCCTCAACACAAAGGTAAAAGGCTGCAATGCACTTCCCCTCCAGTCTTGTGCCATCCAGTAAAGGTAAAAGATGCTGCAGATCAGATGCTGTCTTCCCCTGCATGCAGTCTGCACTGTCCAACAAACTGCGGGCAAACTCATCCGGATCCAAAGACGCAATGAACGGCTCCACCAGCTCCAAGGTTCCAGATTTCACCACTTCTTTCTCAATCTCTCTGTTTGTGGCTAACACAGTCACAGCCAGGCATGCATGGAAGCGAATGAGTTCATCCTCTTTGGAGAAAGCCAGCGGGAAAAGCCACTCTGCTGCCTGTTTCTCAATCATCCATCGTTGGCAACGGTGACCCCCATACATGGCACAGTTAGCAAGGGCCACAGCACAGTGGCGCAGCACAGTGGGATCTGTGCCCCGGCACCAGAAGAGGAGGGCATCCAGGGCACCATTAGTGATGAGGTGGACGGACGTCTCCTCAGTGTGTTTGAACATGTGCTCCAGGATCCCTGAAACACTGCGAGCCAGCTGAGCGTCTTCCTGCTGTTGGGTCAGGTTGAGGATGACCCCTAACCCCATACGTGCTACATAATCCCTGTCAAGAGAAGTTTGGAAATCCAGCAAGGGAACAAAACTCAGTACAGTAGGTTGACTGATCCCAATTCATTTTGGACTGATTGTTGAAGAAATGCAATTTGAACATGACGTGATCTTTGATTAGCATTTTTGTCACTATTTTCTGTAGTTATATAAAATTGTTCACATTTTATAGACTCAACAATTAATAGAATAGAAAGATAAATAATGAAAATAAGGTCTTAAGTTTAACCTAGGGGGTAACATTGATGTCACACAAACAGTGCTTGAAGTAACTTTCAACTTTCGTCATGACCTTGTGACCTTGTTACTGTCTGTGTGTGTGTGTGTGTGTGTTGTATCTATCCCTGCACAAAAAACTGAAACCTCTTACAATGTGATGCAATTAGGTAAGTACAGACAAAACACAATATTGAGAGAATTGAACACAAACTGAACACATAAAGCTTTCAAGGGGTAACTTTTTAATTGCGGACTGCTGTATCATTGAAGCTGTATGTTATTTGAGTGTTGTTGTGTCTACCCCTGCACATACTGCACCTGTTGTCTGAGACCAGTATCTGCTCCAGCAGTTTTGCAGACTCATAGGTGATCTCCACAGCAGGTGTCTGCTGGAGCTGTAGCAGCAGCTCCAGGCCTCCATCCAGCCGGATCCTGTTGCAGATCTCTTCGGCCACCTGACGGCCTAGGGAGGGTAAAACCCAGGCCTCCTCCACCAGCTGGTAGATCTCCGCTATGGCTCTGCGGATCTCATCTGAGTCTGATGTATCTTTGGATGACTTCAACCTTCTGATGGCGCAGCGGAGGGCGGGGAGTGCGGTGTCCAAAACCGCCTGGACATCGGCGCTGATCCCCGGAGAGACTGCTCTCGGGTCGGGAGCTGAGCTGCTCTTCCCTCTCTGGAGCCGGCTGACATATTCTGGCACTGTGAGTCTGTCTGAGCTGAACATGATGGAGAAATGTCGGTGGAGCCTCGACAGGATGAGCGTCAGAGAGAAGAGCATCCACCAGCACGAACAAGTGTGACCAATGTCAGTGGATACGTCAGTGCTGAAATGTTTACAAAGGCCTCAAGCCTGTTTAAGTGTGCTGTCCGTCTTGTGAATTAGTCCAAGAGATGCGTCAAGCAAGGCTTATGTAGTAAATCAAAAGTGACAGCTTTCACCAAATTTCATCACCTCTCTCTCTTGATGTCATCCCTGGCAGTAATCATATGAAGACTCATAAACAGATCCAGAGCATGTCATTCTTTCTGGTCCTTCTTTAACATCTGTGCTACATTTGTGTCTCTTGTCCCACACGACGATGCAAGGATCAATCCATTTGTGCCTCGGTTTCCTCGGGGGAAATTTCAACACATCAAAGGCTGAAATTCAAATTATTCCTAGGGAGAAAACAGATGATTGTTGTCTGTGTTTTGTCTTTCAGTCAGTCTCTTGCAAACAAAGAAGGCCTGTTGTTCCCATGCAGTTTCTCTCCCACCACTGCATCCGACGCTCTGTTTGTGTCCTTCAAAAATATTAAATATATGATACCACACCCCAGTGGGAGAAAATGATCTATCGCATCCTTTGGTCAGCAATCGCAAGCAGCATGTCTATCTTCAGGGGTCTGCACCGCCCACCGGCTGCCGGGGATGAAGACTATACAGGAAGATGAGCTCCCTCCCCCTCCTCTTTCCTCCCTGCATCACAGCCGGTCAGAGCATGCTCATCATGCCGAGATATTTCTGTAAACACTGCTGTCCCTCTGCTGGAGGAAACGGAGAAATACCAAAATGTACCACAGTTATTCCTCCATCGCTAACACACCATAACTGGGCCTGTTGACAAAATAAATGAAACCACTATGCATCTGGCCCATTCATTTCCCTAAATTATAAACAGCAAATATAAACCTCTCCTCATTTAGAAAAGCATTAACCCTCCTGTTGTCCTCAGGTCAAGGAATGAGGAAGGAAGGAAAGGAGTAAGGAGGGAGGGAAGGCAGTGAAGAAGAAGGAAGGGAGGAAGGAAGTGAAGAAGAAAGAAGGGAGGAAGGAAAGGAGGAAAGAAGGAAGGAAGTGAAGAAGGAAGGAAGGAAAGGAGGGAGGGGGAAAAGAGGAAAGAATTAAGGAGAGAAGGAAGGAAAGGAGGAAAGAAGTGAAGAAGAAGGAAGGAAGGAAGGAAGTGAGGAACGAAGTATGGAAGGAGGAGGGGAAAGAGGAAAGGAGGGAAGAACGAAGGAAAAATTAAAGAAAGAGGAAGGAAGGAGGGAACAGTCAAAGGAAACGGGGTCAGTTTGACCCGGGAGGATGACAGGAGGGTTAACATTCAATAGGGTGGATTAGGGTTATATGGGACACTGACCAATGTGGGACAACTAAGATCCAGTGCATTTATCTTTTTCTATTCAGTTATTTTAAAGTTAACTATCCGTTCTGTGTAAATTATATTGTTTAAAATTACGCATATGTGAACATAAAGGCTACTAGTTTTTGAACCTAAAAACTATGGGAACACATTTCAGAAATTTGTAGCAGATATAAGGCTGCTTTGTATAAATCGGAGTATTTCTAAGCTTAAAAACTAACTAGTGTCCCACATTACAAAATCTACAAATTCTGAAACAATTTGGCACAAGGAATTATAATATACCGTAAGTGCCATGTTCCTTTTCAGTACAATATCCAAAATGTGTCTTCTAATTTAACAAGGATACATCTCAGGGATTTCATAATGATATTAGGTGTTTATATAATGTATTGGATTCATATGTAAATCAGGTAAACAAGTCAGAATTGCAAAAAGTGTCCCACATTACCCTAATCTACCCTGTTTCACACAAACAACACTTTAAAAAATGTGTTCACTGTGCCTTTATAACATCGAACTCCAAAGAAACAGTGCGAAAAGAATCTGGCCCATGGTTGAACCTATTTGCTGACACCTTAGACCTGTGGAAAACAAATGACATAACACACACACACACACACACACACACACACACACACACACACACACACACACACAACATTTTGGCAGCTACAACACACTTCCTTGGTAGTTAATTATCCTGTGTGAAATCTTTACAAGGAGCCACAATAAGCAATAACTTTACTCTCACGATTTAGTTTTATTACTGACAGAGAGATAAATCACTGCAGTGCTAATAATGCAATAACATATGCAGTAAAAGTGCAAAAACCCAGTGGATGGGGGTCAAAAGATGAACACACTGCTTAAACTTTTGTTTTGTATCGATCTCTTCTTTCTCTGTGTCTCTGTTTGTTTGTTCAAGTAGAAAAGATTTGCAAATAAGGTTAAGGCAAACAAGGAAAGCGGGGTGACTGACACATGTTTTCAATGATTGGGAGCGCATGGTCCGTCATTACTGTCTCATTCTGTCCTTGCACACAGCAGAGGAAACATGAGGCTGCTGGCTGTCCTGCTGCTCGTTTTCATTGCAGAGACTTTCGCTGCAGATGGTATGTACAAAATTTTTAAAAACATATATTTTAAAGGTCAGAAAGGACTTATAGCAAGATTATGTGTGAGTGCTGCTAGTTGTTACGGTTTGTGTAAGTAGAGTAGTATAAAGTTACAGTAAGGGGTGATAATGGCCAAAACAGCATCTACATTGTTCATTTCATCATGTGAATGGCTCATTGCAGTGAAGTACACTTTTGAAATGATGACTTAAGTATCCAAAGAGCACCTGTGTGACCATTACAAAGACCAAGCAACGCTGCTACTCCATTGTCTTTACATTCAGCTTCAATGTTGTGTTTCGACTCTTTAACTTTGTCATTTCTATCTACAGAATCTTGCATGGGTCGTTGTGAGAATGGCTTTGACTCCAAGAAGGAGTGCCAGTGTGACTCAATGTGCAAGTATTACAAGAGCTGCTGCTCTGACTATGAGGTCACCTGTGGCATGATGAGTAAGAAACTGCCAGTTTATTTCAAATGTATTCTGTAATATTGTTTGCTGGTGAAGATGTTCATATTGCACCCCCTTCCTCCCCTCCCTCAGCTCGAGGAGACACATTTGTGTTTGCAGAGGATGACGATAACAGTGAGCAGGTTGACAGTGTGACTCCCTCCCCTGGATATTCAGCAGATGACAAGACTTTACCTGCCAGAAGTCGTAAGCTCATTCCCACACCGACGCCCATATCAGACTTCGCTCACAGACCAGACCAGCGTCCAGAAACCACATTGAAAATGACCAAACCTCCACAAGTGTTTGACACAACCATCCAAAGAGCCCCCCCCACAGTCCCACCTACACCGGAGGTCCCCAACGCAACTGAAGCCCCTGAGATTGACACAGCTGCCGAGACAACCACCGCTCCAGTCACAGAGGCCACCACTGAAGCCCCTGACCCGGACGCTGTGGTCTGCAGTGATAGACCTTTTGACTCCTTTATGCAGCTAAAAAATGGCTCCATCTATGCCTTCAGAGGTGGGAAGTTTTTACATTTGACATGTTTTGTCACTAACCTTGTTGTTGTAGAGGAATTGCATTGATGGTAACGTGTGTTTTCTCTCTTCTGTATTTTTAAGGGGACTTCTTTTTTGAGCTGGACCAGAAAACCGTGCTTCCTGGTTATCCGAAACTCATAAAAGATGTGTGGGGCATCAGAGGTCCTATTGATGCCGCCTTCACACGTGTCAACTGTCAGGGGAAGACCTATATCTTCAAGGTGAGGACATAGATTACATCTGATGATGATGATGATGATGATGCTTAATTGACATGAAAACATTTAACAGGGAAACAGGTACTGGAGGTTTGATAATGGCGTGCTGGATGAAGACTATCCTCGAGATATCAGCGTAGGTTTTGATAAGGTTCCCGATCATGTGGATGCAGCGTTTGCCCTCCCTGCTTCTAATCACCATGGAAAAGAGAAGGTGTATTTTTTCAAAGGTAAAACCAGATTTTAAGCTATTTATGTTTATATTCCGCCATTTCTTCATCATATACCTTAAAGTTACTTCAGTATTGAGATATTTTAATCTTTGCATCTTCACCAGGGGATCAGTATTTCCTTTATGAGTTTTTGCACCAGCCGTCCCATGAGGAGTGTATCACCATGTCTGAGAGTTCTCCGTCCGTACTGTTCAGGCGCTACACTGACCTGTACTATAGCAACTATGAGCGTGTTTTCACCGAGCTCTTCTCTGACTGTGAGTTGTGCTGTTATGGATCACTCATTCTTCTTTTGGGTGAGGGGCAGGTGTTCAAAATGTGTGCATCTTAATTTGTCTTTAACCTTCTTTAGTGCCTCAGCATCATGACAAACACCACTTCATTAACAAGGACTGGAAGGGCCTCAAGTCTCCAGTGGACGCCGCCATGGCCGGCAGAATCTATGTCACACCCATGAGGTCAGATACAGGCCGCAACGACCAGCCTGACCAGCAGTGGGGTCAACAACAGGGCCAACAGGGGAACCAGCAGTACGGCCAACAATGGAACCAGCAGTATGGCCAACAGTGGAACCAGCAGTACGGACAGCAGTGGGGTCGCAGGAGACAAAGGCGTTCACCCTTCTGGGGCTCCATGTCTGGGCAGGGGATGAACATGGGCCGGGACTTTGCTGAAAGGGGGATGGATATGGGTCTAAGAATGGCAGAGAAGAGGATGGAAATGGAGGAGAGGCTTGGACGAGACTGGAGCAGACGGTGGGATCAAGACTGGGATCAGGATAGACGGAGAGATGGTTACCGCCAGAACAACAGAGGCAACTATGACTCCAGAGACAACCGCAGAGATGACAGGCTAAACTGGGATGTGACCCAAAGGAATCTGCCCATGCAGAGCGTCTACTTCTTTAAAGGAGGTAATACAGCAGAGAAAGACTCCTTAATGTTGTAATAATTGGCACCATGTGTGACCCTATGCTAACAATTATATCCATTGATTCATCTGTTGATTAGTTGTACAATTAATTATTTGCATAAGCTAAAAAAATGTCTGAAATTAGTGGTAAATCCTTATTTCAAGATCTCCAAATTGCTTGTGTTATCTGATCAACTCTCCAAATCCCAAAGATTTTCACTTACAGTAAAATACAACTGAGAAGAGAAGCAAATCCTCACCTTTGTTAAAAGAAAACCAGTGGATCTTTGGTGTTTTTGCTTATTAAATGGCAAATAATTAAACATTCTCAAACTTTTTAATGTTATGTATTGATCAACTAACATATCCCAACAGTCTTACCCATTGGTACGCTGCCAGAGCCTCATGGGATCTGTAGTCAATGAATGCCAGCAAACTAATCATTCATTTGACCAAAACATATTTTTCTGGTATCATGGTCCTCTGCAGCATGGGTTGAAACTCCATTTGCTGAGTGAAATGTTAAGAATGATCAAAATAATCACTGTTCTAAATTAGTTCAAATGAATATGGACAGAAAACCCAATGAACGTACATTTTTTTCAAATGGAGCGATGAAAGAAAACCTTTGTGAGATGAGTTACAGACTCAGACAGGATGAGGAGGAGGAAGCTCTTTTATAACTAGTTTCACATGCTGTGTGTTAGTCTGCATGACAAAGCAACAGAAAATCAAATCAGTTCCCTCTAACAGTCACTTCTTTTTTATCGTGTGTACTTGTTGAGTATTTCTTCTGTTTTATGTTTTCCAGCTAAGTACTACAGAGTGGACCTCAGCACTAAGAGAGTTGACCGCGCTGTGCCTCCATATCCCAGATCCATCTCCAAGTACTGGCTCGGCTGCTCAGACCCCACTGGAGCAGAGAAGAAGTAGTTTCAAATAATTTAGGTATTTAAATATAATCATTTAGATAAAGTTTGTATATAACAGATCATTCTTTTTCCCGCTCAGACACGCTGCTGTTGGCTGTTGTGTCTCACTGGCTCACTATAACACATAACCTACTACTCCTCAGCATTAGGAAATATCGACGATCAATAAAAGTCCACACACCGCTGCTCAGCACAGTAGTTGGCCAAAGTTCAGGTAGTTAACTTTCTGCAGAGATTTCTCCTTTGTACTCAACATCAACTGACCTACTTTAGTAAATGCAACTAGATCAAGATGAAACAGATTTTATCTCACATTTTCTAAACATGCAAATAACAGATCACTTTTAGGCTACATTGTGTTAGAGATGCCATGTCTGTGTTGTGTCTGCACATCTGTTCATTTGTATGGTGCCATATACAGTATTTGTATTTAGAGAGTTATTTACTGACAAGAAGAGAAAATGTTTATTTTCTCACTATTAATCATGATCACAGGAAATACAGTGTATGAGAAAAATAAAGACAGGGTCTCTTGCCAGATGGTTCTACGGGTTTTAAATGAGTCAGGACAGTAAAAAAAAATCCTGAATTGCAGTAATGTGGATTTTACCTAACAGCAGCAAGATGTGACTTTCACAGCAGAGGTGTGATTTGACAGAAGGTTGTGGATCCACTGTTTTGCTCTCTGACAGTCAGACAAACTTAGTTACTATTTGTTTTATATTCACAATCTGTTACAGTCTGTTTTTTGTGTTTTCAACACAACAAATAAACAAATAAAAAATATAATTGTGGCAGCAAATCTTATTCTGTTTTTGCTTGAATAGAGAACACAGCTGTAGTGATATTTGTGCCACTTGCTCTTGCCTTCTTGGAATAAAACACCACCCTCAGGCATGCCTATCTCTTCTGACACAAGAAGCGGACAGAGGGCAAAGACCAAGCCCTCATTTGACTGTTCTGGTTTGTATGCAGTTACTGTACTACACTCCACACCTGAGCAAATAAAAACAACTCTCATTTACTTACTGTTACTGCTACTGTTCAGCTGTCGATACTAAAGATATTCTGGGAGGGGTGGGGGGGGTTTGTTGCCCCACTTACCTTTTAACCTAATATATGTGTTTCTTGTACTTTCTTTAGAATGTAGGCTAAATGTGAAGGTCATTTTTTGGTCACAAACACTGCAAAAAATGTCACATAAAAACATACTACAGTACTTTTCCCTTTTTGTCTGTAATGGTGATACCTGCAAAATGATTAAAAAAAGTTAAATACAGTTGTACTTGGATCAGACCTGCTGATGACGTGGTTTGTCCAAAGTTATGAGTGTTTAATCATTACGTTTTCATAGCATGGTTCGTCGTTCACACTGACCACTGCACCTTCATTGGCAATGACCTCAGTGAGACTCGCAGCGTCCCCTTCTGGTCCAATTGTCTGGTAGCCGCCCTCATTTTGTCCCATATTGAGGTTGTCCCTCTGCCCTCTGTCTCCCTCCGCCCTCAGCTCTGGCCGAGAGTCCACTGAAGCCACCTCTGGCACGCTCTTCAAAATGGACGAGAGAGGCCTTTTAGGAGCACCACTCTCTAATGACACAGTTCCGTTAGTGCCTGCTGTGTCAGATGAGTTGGGGGAAGCATGTTTCCTTCTGACAGGTTTACATATGGCAGCCTCTCCTCCAGAAGGCTCTTCCTGCTCCCACACACTCGCCCGAGCTCCTAGCTTCCTCCTGGGTGGTTTGGTGATCCCTTCTGTTGTTTTGGCTTTGAGCCTGCCAGGATCCTGCTCCCTTTGTCTCTGGAGGCTTCCGAGTCGCCGTAGCATAGCCTGAACGGGTCCTTCTGAGCTCGACTCCACCTTTGATACGGGCCGTCCCGCCTTACCCACCGTCACGTACACTGTAGTGACCTTATTTATGTCAGAGGTAGATGTTGACACCTGGTTCCCTTTTTGAGCAGCAGTGTTGGACATAGTCCGTCTTCGTCCTGATGCCCCAGGGACCTGCAGGGTGGAGCGGGACGGGGTGTTTAGGTTTCTATCTACTTCTTGTTCCCCTGCCTCACAGCTTGATTCCTGGTTATCTGTTGCCTGCTCATCCACCCCATCTTCCCTCTCCTCACCCTCAGCCCCATCTTCCTCACCAGGCCTAGCTGCACCTCCCTGATTTTGGAGGGCAGAGAGCAACAAAGCCCCCCTAGCAGGCTTGGATTTGGTGCGAGGGTGTCCAGAGAGAGAGCTGGGGTCATGAGCCGAGCCACGTCTCTCTTTGGGGCTGAAGCGGGTGCCTTCAGCAAAAGAGACAGACGGCCGCTTGGCTTTGGCAATGCTGGAGGTGCGGGGGATGCTGAAGGGTGATGTTATGTCCTCACTACTGAAGCCTGATGGGTCCAAGAACATGTTACACTTGGAGCTCATCTCCTGGAACTCGCCGCTGGCCACTGCCGGGATGTCTGTCGAAGAGAGAGAAAAGTCCAGCAACATTAGAAGACACAGAGGAAGCGCAGAACTGAAGCAACAGAATAACTAAGGCGATGAGCTGTAGTAGTTCTGCTCACTACCAGAAGAGGGCAACGTAGAGTTAAATGAATTTTTACTCCTACCTTCTCTTGGAGGGACACAGTAGAGAGCCTCTCCCTCTTCCTCATCAGTGTCGAAGGACGAACCCTCAGTCACATAGCCGCAGGAGGGAGGCTCAATGAAACTGTGGTTGAAGGTCAGCTCCGGGTCATGGTGAGATACTGCGTGTGAGACATGAAATAGAGATTACATGACATAAATTATAAATGTCAATCAAATCTGTGTTTAAGGTTTTAAGAGACATTTCTCAGACGCTCGGGGCCCTCTCTTTCATTTCTTTCCATTTGCAATTAGCCATGATTTATTATCAGTTTGTTGTGATGACTATAAATTAAGTTGGTTTGAAAAGGGAAAAGAAAGTTCTGCATTTTGTGTTTTTAGTTTCATTGGCTTGAAGATCTCTCTCCTTCAAATAAGTGTTTTATCAGTTCAACCTTTCGGGGTGAACAAGAGAGTCATTATATGATCAATTATAGGCTTTTTAAAGACTTGAAATATCTGTTTTACTTCATGACTGCTTGAGTAAAATGACAGAACTTTGAACTTTCACCCTTGTTTACGCTAACTAACTGAAGTCATTCCTTAATAAGAAATGAAGATTTAAAAGCAAAATATGCCTGAGAAACAACTAAGTGCACTATGTCCACCTTCTTTGGATGAATAAAGCGTTACAAAATGACTACACTAGTACTACTGTAATTATCGTGCTGTCAAACTGACCAGTCACACGAGGCAGGCCCGAGGACCAATTAGAGATACAGGGGAGGGCAGCGCCGATGTTTGCCAGGACGCTGTAGACGTGATATTTCATCCGAACGGACCAACCTCCATCAGCCACAGCCGCCCTGGAAAAAAAGAGAGTACACTGTTTGTTTGTTTTTACCCTACAGTTCCGTTGAATCTCACTAAATTAAAATAGCAGGAAACTGAATGTCATTTTCTGTTACTTTGACTAATTACTCTGACTTGTCTCAAAAGTAAAGTAAAAACCCATGTAATGTAAATATATATATGTGGGACAGAGTTTGTGATGATATTCCCAGCTTGTTCATGATCTTGATACTGCAGTGAACAGGCTGCAGAGACATCTAAATAAATGGGTTCATTTACAAATCAAAGCAGGCATTTTCACTCTTCACACAGGGCAACATCATAAAACTGTCCCCACAATGAGACAAATCTCATATTTATTAACTTAACTCCAGACCACATTCAACACAAACATGCCTCAAATCACAATCTATGATATACAAGAGCCTGTGCAGTTAATCATTGTTTAGTTAAAATGTGACATTTGACTCTTCTCCCAGATTCTGGGTTCTGTTTGCCACAACAATATGTTTCTGCTCTGTTCTGAAAAATTTGACATGGAAGTCAGTAATGTAGTGAAGGCCAAAGTATATCCACTTCAGTTCAAGGCCGTCCAGTAGTGTTTGGACATGCACACAATGCTGAGAGGAGATAATATTGAGAGAAGGAAGTGAGGTACAGACCTGTCTTTGTCATCAGCTGGCCGTCCTCCACAACACAGACAGCAGCAGATTACGGCTACGAGCAGCAGGAGCAAAGGAACCAGTATACCTGCGAGCAGAGCGCCTAACACAAACACAAACACACACATACATAAATGTATATACATATCAAAAAATAGAAACATTTAAAGTGCATGCACTAAAGGTATAACCAGATGCATGTGGATGGATGGTCAGACGTACTGCTGGGGCAGGCACCAGTGACCGGGTGACAGCTGACCCCCTCCCCACAGTCGCAGGCAGAGGAACAGTTGAGGCCGAACTGCAGTGCGTGGCAGCTGCTGTTACAACTGGAGAAAAACAGACAATCGTGTAATTACACCACCGCAGCAAAGAGAGCAGCCTGTGGATGAAGGCTGGATCATGATCTATTTTAGTACTCAGAAAATAAACAGAGAAGATTCGAGGGAACATACTGGAGGTTTTACACGTCTTGTTTGACAGTTTGAATTTGAAAAGCGATATGATAAGTACTGATTGCATAAGCTCTACATTACTGCTTGCAACTTTGAAAAGCAAACTGTGAGTTGCTGTTGTCGAAAAATACGTCTTATTCAAGTTCACAGAAGCTTCAAAGTGTTATTTGAGAGTCAGCTGCTGAGCAACAAGAAACGAAAATCAATTTCACATTATACTTTTTATAACACGCCGATTTGCTTACTGTTTTGTCCACTGGGTTTGATTTTATTCCTTTCTAGTTGACTATCAAATCACAAATGCACCAACAGCAGCTGCATTAAGACATGGCTGTAATCAAACTTGGACAAAAAATAAATAAAGGTGAAAATGACCTGTTTCAAGCTATTCCAGTCTCTGTGATTTTTATATGAAGACTGCTTTTGGTGAATGATCAGCAGTAAACAATTAAAACTGTATTTATAAGACAGAATACAG
Organism: Scomber japonicus; assembly: GCF_027409825.1. NCBI lineage: Eukaryota > Metazoa > Chordata > Actinopteri > Scombriformes > Scombridae > Scomber > Scomber japonicus. The sequence continues at coordinate 29,373,582 of NC_070583.1, read as the reverse complement.
TATAACTTTGGTTTCTCTAGGTTGTGTGTGTGTGTGTGTGTGTGTGTGTGTGTGTGTGTGTGTGTGTGTGCGTGTGTGTATGTACATGTGTGTGTCCCTGAAACTATATCCCCATCCAAAGAGTAACATTAAGTTTGTGGCCTGACCAGCCGGCTCACCTCTCTCCCTGAAAGCCTGGCTGACAGACACATCTTCCTGTCACGTGATGACAGTCACCATGGAAACAATGGCTACAAAGGAAGCTGCAGGCGTCTCCGTACGTCCTGTCAGGGCAGGCCTCACACCTGGCAGGCGATGGCCGAGAACACAAATATGTTTTTGTTACTGATGAGGACATCTTGATGATCTACATTCTCTTTACCATCTTACCATCTGTCACACACTGAACATTACAGGCATAAACACATGATTGTCTGTCCATCTCTGTCACACACAAATGCCCTCATTTACAGAGTGGATCAAAAGCATACTGGGTCTTGAGGGCTGGCTATTTTAAGAATGCAAAGTAATCATCAAGGAGCATTTTTACGCTCCAACTTATGACCCTTACCAAAGGCTGCAAAGACTGTACAGCTGATTTTATGCGCAGTAGCACATTCACTGCAAATTGCGTAATCATGACACTTCATGTCTCACAGTGTTTCCGAAACATACTGCAGAGTTAAAGCCATTTTCCTCCATACATGTATTCATTTTCATACAGTAAAAAATCAAACTGCAGAGTTAAAACTTGCTTGATGGAGATCTTATCATCACATGGCGATGCAGCTGTGGGCAACTACTGGTTTGATAATTGTTCTTTTGCTGAACATGTGCTACAACATCTTTTAGGAAAACACTGTCAAGCTAAACTTTTAAATGCACAAAACTGCCGAATCGTTCTTTCTGTTCTGGGTTTGATCCTCTAAAAGTGAAACAATAATAAAAGTATTCTCAAATGTTGAAATTATACACCAATAAACACCACAACATTTAACCATGTTAAAGCACCACAGACTGTCTGCTCTGAAATAAGTTCCAAGTCCTTGCAATTCATTTTCATATCTTGGTGAAATGAATAGAAACCAATAGCTACCAGAGAAGTGTATAAATATGCCAATACCTCATGGCAGATGTTCTCAAACTTTTTGGTTAACTTGGTATGTAGCCTTTTTTGTACCTTTAAAAATGCATAAGTGATTTACTAGTTTAGGGCTGCAGCTAATTACTATTTTCATATCAATTAATCATTTAGCCAATAAAATGCTAAAAGGTTGTGCAAAAATAGAATTCTCAGAGCCCACCATGATGTTGTTAATTTGCTTGTTTCACAGATTAACAGCCGGAAACAAAGATATTGAGTTTACATTGTCAATATGTCAAAGAAAAACAACAAATTATCATATTTGAGCTCATGTATACACACCTGGGTCCAGCCCATCCAGGATCACACCTCGAACATGTTCCAGTTTTTGGGTCACAGGACTCATTGGTCCTACATCGTGGACAGGTCTTCTCGCAGCCGTCACCATAGTAACCAAAGGAGCACGGCTGGTCGCATCGTGTACCGTTCCAGCCGGGCTCACAGGCAGCACACACCCCATCAGTAACAGAGCAGTTCTGGTTGTCTTTACAGTGACCACATCTAAGTTCAGGAGAGAGGAGAGCAGGGCTGAGTGATATAGATAAAATCATATATCACGATATTCTTTACCAAATAACTCGATATCGATATCACAATAATATTGTAGGGATGACTACTGGTGCTTTCACAATAATCATCATCAGTAATGTGGATATAATGACAAAGTGGGTAAAGGCAAATACTACAACAGCTAGAACAATATTGTAAATTCAGAAAATTATATCATTGATTTTACTGCAATGCAGCCTTTAAAAGCAGGAAAAGACAACACTTCTGCCATATTACGATATTACAATATCCAAACTCTGAGACGATATCACGATAACGATATCATATCGATATATTGCCCAGCCCTGGAGGAGAGTCCACCATGTGAGTCTACTAAACAAACTACCTTTAGGTCTATACCTGCACACACACACACTCACTTTCTTATACACCCTCTGCCGTACTTCCCAGCTTCACAGGGCTGGTTGCAGTAGGGCCCCTGGTACCCCGGGTGGCACAGGCACTTCCCCGTATCCGTGTCACAGCTGCTGTGTGCAAAGTCACAGTTACATCGCCTGTCACAGGTGGGCCCCCACCAACCTGTCGTACACTCACACCCACCACTTCGCTGGTTGCACGGTGACAGGTAGCAGTTGCAAGCTGCGGGACATTTCAGCCCCCAGTTCCCTATTTTGCATTGGCACCGGCCTGTCTGCTGGTCACAGCCAGGGCCCGCTGAGCCCCCGGAGACACACTGGCACGGCTTGGAGCAGGTTGGTGACCACCAGCCGTCATCGCAGGTGCAGTTTCCGTGGACGGGGTGGCAGTGGCCGTGGCGGGTGCACTTGCAGGGGTATTGGCACAGTGGACCCCATCGATTGGCATCGCAGGTGCACTCACCAGTGACAGAGTCACAACGACCATTTGGGAAGCACTTGCACACCTTGCGACAGTCTGATCCATAAAACTCTCGAGGACAACCTGGTAATAAAAAATAAATACATTCAGATATAATTACATATTCTACAGAAGATAAGTGCAAAAAGAACGAGACTGCAATGCAATCAGGTCTTTTCAGATTAGTATTTTAGCTCTACATTTTCTATCATGGTCAGGATATAAAGTATTAACATCAGCTAACATAAAACATAACACAAAATATGTTGACTTAAAAGCAAAATTGCTAATATGAATCATCGAATTGCAAACTGGAATTACGTGAATGGTACTTTAAGGACCCCCGCCTTAAAAGTATTCTCCTTGTACTTATATGTTACTGTTCTGATACACATGTTTGAGCTTCACTGTGCAGAGTGAATATATATAAAACTGTTTTTGACATTCATCTTGGTGAAAGTTTCTCTGTACATTTAATCTGAGTTTAAGACTATTGTCTACGTATTTATGGGCAATATTTGTGACATCACAGTCAGTTTAGTGTCCGATGACAACTGAGTTGACTTTACAATTAAACTTTTGAAATGAACAATATTTGCATATTCAGAGAACAGGAGTCATCTTAAGATTCTTTAACTTGCTAATTAAACTTTTGGTGGAAAAAACAAATCAGATGTCTTGATGTAATCTTTAAAAATTACCCAATAGCTGCCTAAAACTATATTAGAGCCTGGTCGATATATCAGTCACGATTTTAACAGCCGATATTGGCCAATCACAGATCTATTGGTAATGTATCAGTATCTGCATGTTGTCCAATAAGTTGTTGTTTTTTATTTATAGTTATTCATAATTATTAAATTCCTAATGAAGTTTAATGTATCTGTGCACTGATTTTGGGGAATACAGTTTATTGTTAAATTTTTAAATATACTGCCTCCACCACATATCTATAGCCACATTCGGGGTATAGTTGCAAAAATGTGTGTTTATTCATATATATCTATATATATTACAAAATTTCCATATCAGCTCCAAAAATCCAGCATCGGTCAGGCTCTAAATCATATACATATTACATAAATATAATTTACATTGACATTTTGCAAAAATATTACTAAAAGCACCAATGATATGGTCAATTTACACAATCTAACTTGCACAGTGTTCATGAAACTAGTTATAATATATATTTTATAAAGTTAAATGAATCCACAGATCACCAAAAAGCTTGTGTTGTTTATGATCACTCACGTGTTTTACAGTGAGCTCCAAAGTAACCGGGTGGGCAGCCACACACTCCTGGATACACACAGAGCTCACCCTCCTGGCAGGCCTGCTCACCCTCACACACAGCTACACAAACACACAAACACACACAAACACAGGATACCGGTGGATAAGACACCAGGAACAACATGGAGGCAGTAAAATCATTATTTCTACATTATTTGAATAGTGACACTCACCTATGGTGCACTCTTTTCCTTCTTGGAGCCATCCAGTGCAACAGACCAGGGTGGAGGGATCCCTGAATATATTTAAAAAGTAAATTAGCCTCAAACTTGAATCTGAGACTTAGCGTAAGGAACGAGGACTTGACATCTTTAATCAGCTCAGTGGAATCAATTGCGGAGGAAATTTAAACATCCACAGAGCTGTCCAGCAGTGTTACACTTCTGTTTAAGGTGTAGCTCCTTGAGAAATACATTGTTCAAAGACACTACAATTAGTCCCAGGAAATGTTTTTATATCCTGATTTTCTCAACCTGTCCAAGGATGTAATAATCTGTCTGTTACAAGCTGCTGTAGCTGCTCTCATCACTGGATTTAACTTTAAAAAAGACAACAGGTGTGGGCGAAGGTAAAGTAAGGTAAAGTTGAAGTGTACCTGAGATTGTGGCAGACGTTCTTCCCAGCAGGGTCCAGTGTGTGTGAGGAGGACAACGAGCAGCAGAGCAGAGCACTCAAAGCTCTGAGGAGAGGCTTCATCTCCACACCGGTCCGAAACCAAAACCTGGGACCCAGATCACCCTTCAATACAATCAAGTACAAGTCAAATAGGCTCCTGACTCCTCTCTTTTCTTTCTTTCCTCTCAACTTTCAGTCAGAGGGAGCACAATGAGAGTCAGTATCTCTCTTTCTGTCTGCCCTCCACCCTTCCCTCCTTCCCCTCCTCTCTCTCTCTCTCTCTCTCTCTCTCTCTCTCTCTCCTGTGAGTCGTCTTGTGGCTCCAATGCAGTCAGAGAGGTCGAAGCCCCCGAGTTTCCTCTTCCCATTTCCTGGGGAAGTCAGAGCCACTTCCGTCTATTCAGCCAGACACAGAGCATTTTAACGATGGTCGAACACTAACACACAAAACATTCGCCGCACACACTCACGGACAAAACACAGAACGCACACCCCCGATGTTTGACCCTTTCCCAGAATCTTCCAGGAGATGATGAAGAAACTCCTTATAAGCCATGAACGTTAGAACAAAGATGATCACATGATCACTTAGAGCTTCGTCATCTCATGGTGACCTGTTCCTGTTTTCACTGAAGATGCATTTCTGATTTGTTGGACCGATACTAATCATTATATACTGTCATTTTAGTCTCAGTGTTGACCATGGTGGCCTTATTATGGTTGTTTTGGTTTGGTAGTTACAATAACTGTGGTTTGTCCTTCTTTGCACTATCGTTTATGTCTTTGTTTGTTTGTTTTTGTTTGTTTATTTGTCTGTTTGTTTTTCTATATTGTTGAGAACATGTTTGTCTGTTGAATCTATGTCTGTCTATATGTTTGGACCCCCTCGAAAACGAGATGGTACATCTCAAAGGGTTTTATCCAAATAAATGAATTTTCAACTAAAAAATCAATTCAACAGTAGCAACACGTGCATCTAGTGTTGCATTTTTTCTCAAATCATAGAGAAAAAAATGACAAAGATTATTTGGATTTTCTTCAATACAAGTCTGTGTTTAAAGGATTTTATTGAATATCAGTGTTACAGAAAATCCACATGTTGTGTTTCTATCACACTTTCAGTAAAATCTACTCACATGGCATCTTAAATCTGTTTTCTCATCAAAAATGTTCATAAAACTTTCCATTAAAAACATGCTAACAAAAATATTTATGATTGCAAACATATCGTAGGAGATGTACTGATTGGAGGGTCACACATTGCCTCTCTTAACGAATACAATACCAGCCGTCTGAGTAGTGCTATGATCACACATGTAGGGGGAACAGAGGGGTCACTCAGAAAATGTGGAGACTTGATGATAGTTTGTCAGATAAACGTGGTGGGGATTTAAAAAAAAAAAACCCAACACACTTTCTCATTTCCACAAGGAAGCACATCACTTCCTTTTCAAGTAACCAACAGAAGCTGTGTGCCGACATAAACACACATGTATGGCACCACCATGAAATACACACCAGTTACTGATGACTGAAAATTAACAAATTATTATATTTTTAACAATACAAGCAGCGAGTTAAGGCTTATGGGGTTAAAATGCACTCACTGCTAAAATGGAAGAAATTCGTAATAATAATAATAATACGACTAAAAGTTTTTTTTTTCTCCTTGAGTATAAAAGTGCTTTAAATCATCAACAATACATGAGTAAAAACACAGCTTAGAAATCCCCAGACTGAGGTAAAAGTTTCATGATGTCTGTGTGGTAAAATGTTGATTGTTTTTTTTTTTTTAATAAAATAAAATAAACCTCTTGTGGAAAAAGATGTGTTTAATAGACACCGTTTCCACTTTACCAGAGTATTATAATATATCTGTAATATCTTTGGTTTTTTAAAACATTTGAGGATTTATATAAATATCTATAAGTAAAAACCCATTTCTCAAGAATTACATGGCTAACAATAAAACCTTCCCTATAATAGAGAGTAACATTATTGTTGTATTAATACTTGAGTCGGACCAGTTTGGGTTTGTACCAAGTATTCCTCTTAATACTGCTGCTCTATGCTGTAGTTGAAGACTGTTCATATTTGCTGTTTCTTTGAAAAGATAAAGAGACTAAGCCAGAAGAGGAAATGAAAGGAATTATGTCAGATACAAGTCAGTTTGATTCAACATTCAAACGTTCACCCTTTCTCTTTCTTTACAGTGCTTATGTGTGGTGATGTTGGGAAATTTCAATAGTCCGTGTAACTTTTTCCTGAGCTACAACAGATTTTTCTGTCATGAGCTGAGGGAGAAGGTGCAACTACAGGAAGAAGAGTCTTTTTTTTCAGATCACAAATAGTAGAATCTCACAGCGAGCGCTCTCAGGTCGATCCCGGGCTCAGGAGGACGGCCGCTGATCCCGCTCATCATTGGCCTCCGAGTCACCGAGGATTTCCCAGCTGGAGATGGAGGTGGTCATGTGGGTGGGGCTCCGGCTGTTGCCCGACCGCGTCAGGAAACCAAAGCTGCAGCAGACAGAGGAGTAAAGAGGAGGTCAGATCTGCTGTGAGGGATTACAGCTAAATATATCCCGAGACTGATGGGGATCTCAGGACAGCGACAGTGTCAGCAGAGAGTGACAGCACCATGATCTGATTCACAGATCTGTGATGATTCAGGCCATTTAGCTTTTCATTTCTCTTGCTTTGCATTTGATGAGAGGTGAAATCTATTTTCAGATAATCTTGTGTATTATTCATTTTTCTGTCTGAATCACATCATTTGCAGAAAGGTCAAAAAGACACAGTTACAGTTTACTTTGGTGTGTACTGTGCAACCATGATATACACTGTTTGTTTTAAACCTTTATCCCCTAATATAAAACCCATAATAATATTCTCTTACTTAATGAAAGTAAAGTCACAATGACAAAGACTCCTTAGCCTAAACATTACTGGGTCTGCAGATCTTATCTCCTGGGACTTTCCATCCTCCACTTCCTATTTTTCATTTATTCACTGCAAAGCAATGACTGCAGAAGCTAAATTGCCAAAACCACCACCAGCAAAAATCTTCAGTGACAGATCAGAGAGACTCAGGGTTATCATCTGTGGTTTTTTGCAGACTAGCATTGATGTTTTATAGTGCTGACGTCTGAGCGGTGCAGCACAGGTGGAAGTTGTACTCACAGATTTCGAATGCGCGATTCAGCCGGTTTGTCAGAACCATCTACTTCCGTACCGTCTACTTCTGTTTGCCCATACAAAGAGCTCTTGTCTTCCTCGTCACTGGAGATGGAAAAAAAACACCATCAAAGTGTGAAAACACAGTGAGTCTGTGTGTAACAACGACTGCCAAAAAAAACTGAACATATTTCTTTGGAAATGATCAATGTGTTGACTGTTTGTGTGTAAGTGAGACCTGCTGCAGTCATTCACAGGAATCCCAAGCATCTTTGCCTTGATGAGCGTTCTCCGTTTTTTGATGGCAGAGCGCACGGCTTCTAAAAGGAAACCTGGACACCTTTCCTCACTCAGGATCTCCCTGCAGAGACAACACAACACAAAGAGGCACCTGTCAGCTTCTCTTTCACTTTATTTAGGCTACTTTATCCTTTAAACTAACTAAAGTAGTACTAATTCATTTATTCTCAATTTACTTAAACTATCAACAAAAACATGACGCACCTCTGATAATAGCTGAGCTCCTCCTGCACCAGGAAGAGGTTGGTTTTGAGCTCATTCCTCTCAAAAATGATGTCGCGCACCTCCTTCTTGGTGAAGCACGGTATATCAGGATCCTTCTGATCAACTGCTGGTTTTTTCGTTGACTCCCGAGCTGCCTGACTTGGAGAGGACTGATGGGAGAACAGAGTCAAGAGAGTCATCACCCATTCAGCCAGACTAAAGGAAAAGACTTGAAACTATACGGCAACAAAACAACAGCCAAGTGTTAGTAGACTCTGAGTTAAAACTATTTTCTTGTTCCGAACATTTTAGAATGAGTGAAGCAGCAGAGTTTACATAATTTCAATCGATGGAATAAAAAAATCCCTGTGCACATCTGGCTCATTGGCTCCACTCATTTCATAAACAGATGCTAAATTGTGATTCAACACGTTTATATATGTGACAAGCAGACTGTGATGTACTTCTTTGTATATGACATAAAAGCAACATAAATAGAGAGTAATAATCTCTGCATACTGGGCTGTTGCTGTTGGTTTTGTCCAGCTGTGCTTGGAGGTTTTCTATTTCTTTGGTCTTCTCTTTGAGGTCAGCCTCCATGTCGGCCTTTCTCTCCACGGTGCTCTTCAGCTGGGCCTGCATCACATTTTGCTTGTGTCGCAGCTCCGCGTTCATCTTCATGAAGCGGTCCAACTGCTCCTGAAGCTACACAGACAAAGATACACAATGAATCATGAATTGTGAGTAGATTTATTAAAGTGAAGTTAAAGGTTAAACAGACAATCCCCATATTTCCCATTTCCCAACCAAGTTCCGGTCAATAAAACAAATCTGTATCTGTATTTATTATATGGCTGACAGTAAGAGCGACAGAGAAATGAGGTGAAATGACCTGTGGAGATTCAAACCAAAAGGCGAGATAGAGAGATAGACAATGAGAATGAAACAACCCAATGTCAAAACAAGTGTAGCATTCATTTTAAGGATGAAAACAATTCCTGACATCCATTTGAGCAAACAGATAAACTAGTTTATTTGGCAATGAGCTAACTGGGAGCAAAGAGCAGAGCATTACCAAATACACACCCAGTTATGGCTGGTATTCAAATCATGTGGTATATTATACGTACACACACAGACACGTGCAAACCTGGTGCAAACATAAGAACAAATACACACACACACACACACACACACACACAAACACAGAGTAGTTCCCCAGACTTGTCTAAAATCTTAGCTTAATCCTCAACCAGTAACTACGTGGATAATCTCTGCACTTTTCTCTCTTTCTCTGATAGCTGACACACACTTCCTGTCCTCCATTGTGTTTACCAGTGTGGTTTACATGCTGTAACTTCTCTTCTGATGCTGGATGTGATGTATGTAATTATGTGTGTATGTTACAAGGCTCAACATGTACAAATATTACAAAACTTGCTAACACTGCAATAATAAACATCATTGTGTGTGTGTGTGAGGAAAGTCAGGAAACTAACCTTTGGAGCTACGGCCATAAATATCATTCCTGTTATCATCATGTGTGTCATCAAGTACTTCAGCACTTTACTGTAAAGCTGCTCTTTTTATGGCTTAATGTTTTAAAAAGGTGTTAAATGTGTCTTTTGTTTTCAAGTATGTGTCTGTTTTTAAATGTGAACATCTGGAGACTGGAATTTCACTCCCATGTATACTGACTGAGTGTGTATTATGGAAGAGGCTATAAACTTCAGATTCAGATTCTGTTGATGGGCGTCAAGCACAGCAGCAAAGATAACAGATTTGTATCTACTGAGCTGCTCTCCAGTCCAGAAACCTTCACCCTGGTTCTCTCACTAGCTGAGTTTAATAGTCACACCCAACTATTTCACATAAATGCATGTGAGGGCTGCTGTGCTGTGCTGCATACCACTCCGCCTTATAAGGAATGTATTATTGTGTTTGAGCAGCTTTGTCATTCACACTGTGTGGCTTTGTTTCTCCTTACCGCCTCCACCTCTTTGGAGATGGTGGTTATCTCCTGGACTTTGGCTCTCAGCTCATCTCTCTGCTTGTCCACCACTTCCTTCAGCTTCAGCATCACCTCTCGCTCCTGCCGCTGGACTCGGTCTACACACATACACACACACACACACACACACACACACAAATGGTAAGATAAAGAAATAGTCCAAAAACACACGTCCTCTTTGTGAATCCTTTCTGAGAGTGAAGCTCTTAATAAACTAAGGTATGGGATAAGCAGTATTATATAACATTTATGTCATTATTATTATTAGGGATAATTATTTGTCTATAAAATTTGAAAAATAACTGTAAAGTTTATGTGTCCAGATGTCTTGTTTTGTCCGAACAACAGTTTAAAACTCAAAAATATTCAGTTAACCTTTGTGTCGTCCTCCCGGGTCAAATTGACCCCGTCTGTTTTGACTGTTCCTTCTTTCCTTCCTTCCTGCCTTATGTCCTTCCTCCCTCCCTTCCTCCCTCCATCCCTCCATCACTGTTTCCTCACTTCCTTCCTCCATCCCCTTTTTTCCTTCCTTCTTTCCTCCCTCCTTTCCTTCCTTCTTCCTCCCTCCTTTCCTTCCTTCCTCCCTCCTTTCCTTCCTCTCTCCTTCCCTTCCTTCCTTCCTTCCTTCCTCCTCTCCTACCTCCCTTCCTTCTTTCCTTCCCTTTCCTTTCCTCCCTTCCTCCCTCCCTACTTTCCTTCCTTCTTCCTCCCTCTTTCTTTATACTCTTTCTTTATATTTTTGCCCAAACTATTTTTTGATTACCAGAAGCACAATTCCAATAGTTACCAATTCATTTTCTGTCCATTGACTAATTGATGAATTAGCAAATCATTGGAGCTTTAATTATTATGCTACATTATATATAGTTCACTGATGGCTAATAAAGGCACTTTACTGATTTGTAGCATTGCATAATCGATCATGCAGTAAAGCACAAGACAAATGCCGAAAATGGAATAATGACAGTACATGATATAAATACTCAAAAGAGTTGCTATTCCAACTATTCCAACTATGTACATGGCAAAAGATAAGATTCGCAACTTCAGAGAAAATGAAACTACATAGACAGTTGTCCGAGAGTGAATACTTAAAACTTGATCAAGACTGTGTCTTCTTAAAGAAAACTGAGGAAATCTACACGAAAATCTATTTTACACGGTTTTACACACTTAAAGGGTCAGTTCACTCAAATCACAAAAAATATATTATCTAGCCACACAGATAGTTTCAGTTTAATGTCCTTTTTTAAAATCTTATTTCAGACAATAGAAATAAAATAGAATAATAAACCTCCATCATTGGTACTGTGTGACATTAAGATCCTCTATGTACATTTGTACTATCTCACACTATAATCAAGATACTCATCACAGTCCATATTATCCTCGTACTCATTATAGATCATATTATCAAAGAGCTCAATACAAAAAAACCAAGGGGAAAAAAATAAAGTAAGACAAATCCCTGCCCTGGGTTGTTCCATTTCATATACATCACATATTTTTATATCCATAAGTACCAAAGTTTTGAGATGTGAATCCTTTAAACATACACCACCACCCCAGCATGAAGAGGTGAACAGAATTTTGTTTGTGACATTCACAGGATTGAATTCAGAGCCAACAATTTGTGCAACATGCTGGTTAATTTGAATTATCCGCATGCCTTACACAGGAGGTAAAAGTAGAAGTAGTTCACAGTGAGGTCTGTGGATTATCACAAATATCTAGAACAAGACATTGTTTAGTTGGGACATTCTTCCTGAGTTTTTCACGTGTATTTTTTTGAATGCAAACATAACACATTTAACTTTCTAATCACTTCTATTGTTCTGAGGTACAGGGGAAAATCTCTGGCTTGTATATTTCAGATAAGCTATCATATCTATTGCATTGTTAAATACCATTCATGACTGCTTAGTATGAACTGAAACTTTAGACTTAAAATAAAATAGTGCTTTTACCTCTTTAGTTACAACATTTGGACTATTTATGATTAGCCCATTGTTGGACTGCCAGACTGCTTCGTACATACTGACACTACATGTTTATGGTTTAATTTGTTAACAACAGGGGAAATAAATCAATGACCAAAAAGACTAGTTAAATCTGCCAATATATATATATTACATGTTCATATTCATTTAACGTTTGCTGGTAAATAGCAGACTATTTACAGTCAAGCCCGAAATTATTCATACCCCTTTTGGACATGCCACTTTTTGTTCAAATGTAAATTAAAGCTGACTGAAATATTTTTTTTACCACAATGATGCCTTTTGTACATCGTCTTTTTATCTTCTTGGAGACGCCTGTGTCACTTCCGGTCAAAAAACAACTTGCTGGTTGAATAAAAGTAAGTTTAAGTCAAAATTTGCCAGGGGTATGAATAATTTCGGGCTTGACTGTAGATTATAGAGTGTTTGAATGTTATGGGCAGCACAGTACACAGTGGGTGGTAAAGGGTTAAACCATATACTGTAGTCCCTAAAAACTTACAACAGCATATTTTAACTTCACTGCAACCAAAGAAGTCATGGGAGCCTGTTGTAGCAGTCATATTCATCACATGATAAAATGGTTGTACACTCACCTAAAACATGACCTCAAAATATTAAGGCAGGATGTTTTCCTTTAAGTACATGAAAACAGGAGACAGCAAAGCGACCCCACCCTGTGGCTCATATTACTGGGGGATGATGTCTACATGCTGGGAGTCTTCAGTAAATACATGAATTATTATGTAACCTGTGGAAATACTGTCATTTTTTTAAAGTCCTCTCCTAACAGTGAAGACAAATGCTGCTTCACCTCTATAAATAATTACACTGTAAACACTTAAACAACCAGTTTGACTCCTTTCAGCCTCATGTTAACACTAGCCTGCAGGTATGACAGCAACCCAGCTGCTTTGAATCTGTGCTGTAATTGGCAGAGATGCTGTTTTACAGTTAATGTGTTTTGCATACGTTTGCATTCATGAAGAGGACCGGTCAGATTAAATCTACGACTGTTTGGACGATCCCTGCTGTTTATAGTACTTCTGAAAATGATTAATATCAAGTATGCTCATTTATTTTGTGATTTTTGCATTTATTCATTTTATGTGATCTTAAAACTATTATTATAACCAGCATTACGAATCAAGAGCCATCTTAAAATCTTGCAAGGCACAAATATTTCAACTTTTTTTCAACTTTTGCCTTTGTTGGATAGAGGACAGTGAAGTAGCAGACACAAGGGAAGAGAGAGATAGGTACAACATGCAACCAAGTTCACTTGCTGGAATCTAATCAGTGATATTGTGCACAGTAACCATTCAGCTATCAGGGCACGCCAATATTTTCAGTTGTGAATGTCCACTCAGCACAGATGGAAAAGATTACCCAGGATTCCCTGAGGCTTTATGAAAGGTTCATGTAGCAACAGTAACATCTCTGCTGTGGTGAGATTGACACATTCATGTGAGGACAATAAACTATTTGTAATGTAGAACAGTGAACGCCTCCTGTCTGAGCTGGTTTGGGCAGAATTTTACTGGACACAATCCAGATTTTAAAAACTTGCAACATGTTTAACATTTGCCTTGAACTGAGACATACCTTCATGTGCATGGCTGCCCTTCAGTCGGCTCTGCAGCTCCTCCCGGTCTTCCTGGAGGTGCTGTACCTGGACCTGCAGCTCCTCACACTTCCTCCTCCACTGCTGCTCCTTCTGCTGCAGCTCCTGCTTTACAGAACAGAAGCCAAGACCTCAGAAACACGAAGTATACTAAACTTTCAGATTAAACAAGTTGTGATGTAACCGTGCTGTTAAAATCCCCTCTAGGAACTTGCATTCAGCAAAACAGGTTGGGTCTGTCAATTTGATAAGTTACTACAGATGTTTTGTTGAAATGGTTCCAGTACATCTCAACATCAAATTCTGATCCTAGGACCACTCCTCTCCATGTACTCTCTTAGCAATGATTATAACAACACTGATGGGTCTGCTGCACTGTTTCCAACAGTGGGTGTTGGTGCCATGAGTATAGGAAAGTGGTGCTGTGAGATTTATCATATCATTGTTCACCTATTATGTGTTTTAATAATGTTTCACTACTTGCCAAGCTATAATAATATTGCCATGGGCCATTCTGCATTATGAATATTTTTACTTTTTAGGTTGCATCTTGCTTTGAGAAACTGTGATTGACATTTTTCACCATCTCCTTTGACGAATCGATAAATCGTGAGAAAAATAATATGTACCGGTAATCAAAATAACAGTTAGCTACAGTACAGAGTATTTTTACATGATGGTATTCTTCCTCTTACTTAAGTTCACTAAAATTCCTAAAAGCGTTGTTTCTTTAGTATTTTTCCCACCATAAGTATATATTGTTTATTAGATATAAACAATATATACAAACAAATCTATTTTTCAAAAATATGGTTCGTTTTCATTGCCTTTTTGTTTTTAATGTCCTTAATTGTGGTGCCATATTGATTTAGTTCTTGAGCAAAGTGTCCAAAAGTTTGGCTTGGAGTCAGTCTTCTTATGTATATGGAATTTTCCCAGCAACAAAATAATCTGTGTCTTTCTCTTCATTTTCATAGTGTAAATGACATAGTGTTTCTTCCTCTATACCACATCTTTTCCCCACCACTGTAGCAACGTCACGCTGCACCAAAGCCGCGTTATTTATATTTCCCACCCGCATCCGACGAAGACCCGCCCTACTCTGCCACTGATTGGTTCCGACCACTCCTCATGCCTAAATCCAACCAATCTAAACAACGGAGGTAACGAGTTCTAGCCAATCAGAGGCAGAGTAGGGCGGGTCTTCGCGGAATCTGGAAAAATAAGCTAAAACGACTGTGCAGCTTTAGACATGGCTTTCCCCCAAACATTAATAAGGTAAAACCATAAACACAGTTAAAACAGTACACGTTAAATCTGAACTAACAGCACTGACAGTCAATTAAATAAAACATACATTAAAAAAACGAGTTTGGCTTCATAACAATAGCGCTTAAAACAGACAATGTCACGGTTGCCTTGACGACACCGACTGAGCAGCATGGCTGTTTTTTCAGGTTAGCAGTATAACAGCAGAAAACATTCATGTGTGACTTTACTAACGACTCAGGCCATCAAATCCGAGTAAAGTAAGTAATTTCAGTTCCATGTGGCCTGAATACATCCACACAGGTGTCTCTTTCTTCCATGTTTTCGCCACATTTGTAAGGCCTTGTCTGTCACAACACGCCACATATGTCAGTCACGACCTCACAGTAACTGAGTTGTAATCGTTGTTACAGCGTTATAACAATGTTTATACGGAGGATTAAAAGCTACCATAATGTTTCTCACCCGTGTTTCATGTTTATCATTGCTTTCCTCTCCTCCTTCTTTCCTTTCTCGTTTCTTCTGCTGCTGCAGTTGTATCGTCTCAAAAGTCTTCAGCAACTCTTCCTCCCGCTGTTTGTGTGCGTGGTTCCTCGACGCAAAGCTCTCCAGCAGCTCCAACACTTTCACAATTTTAGGCACCAGACCCACGACGCTATCCTTGCCGTAGCCGTCGATGAGCTTCTCCACCTCGGTGCCTATCAGTTTGGCAATTTCGTACACATTGTCCACGGTCAAAGCCGAGAAAGTCCTCTCAAAACAATCCTCCAATGCGGGTTTGTCGTCCGAGTGAGATGCAGGTTCCTCCATGTCTGAATAAATCCAGCAGCAGCAGCAGCAGCTCACTTCACATGCTCTTTATCAACAATATCGAAAGCGACAGTGGCTCGTCAGCGCCACATTGTCAGACAACCGTGAAACGAGTTTATGAAAGTGAAAACACTGCTGTACTGTTTAATTTGCACCCACGCTGCAGTGAAGACACGCCTGAATCCGCCTTGCTGCTCCTCTTCTGACAATATCACGTCATGCAAATTAATCAGTACTCAGCTAACAAATAACAAATGCAAGGACATCGAGTACTCCTATAAATCCACTGTATTACAAGGCTCTGGCAGCTCTCTCGCAGTCTACCTCGCTGCAGGATCCTCCTACTTTTCTGACCAATGTAATACGAGTACAAACACTCAGCTACATGCAGAAACTCGCCTGCCAGGTCGAGCATACTGATGCATGCAGCAGAGCGTGAACATTTAATTTCCTGTGAGTCTGCACCCAGAAATGCTGACCTGTGATACTCTACTAAATGTCAACCGCATAGCTTAACTAATCTTCAAAATTGCTCATGTTTGAGGCAGAAAACTATAAGAACAGGATAGTAGTATAACTTCAGTATGCCAGAGTAAAACAGGGCAGTAACTGAAACTCAACCAAGCTATCTCTCAGCTGAGGGTGTTGACCTATGGCCTCTGAAAAGGGAAGCCAGCCAAAGAAAAAAAATTCCCCTGTGCAGTAAAACTTCACACAAATGCTTCACTCTTGTCTGGTTACACAAGTTAAAATGACAGCAGAAAAAAAAAAAAACACCTAACACATCACAAATGTTTATAAAAAAAAAAGGTGATCTTTATTTAAACCCAGGCTTCAATGTCACAGGATGTACATTACAATGTAAAGTACATCAACTAACAGGGTATTTACTGGCAAGGAAATACAACTTTCAATTTCATTACTCAAAAAAAAACAAAAGAGGGAAATTAAGTCATTTTTACCCTTTTTAACAATGTTACTCATCAAATATTACAGCAAAGTATTGTGTACTGAAAACTACACACAAATGCACATATGCTCAAAAACAAACCCGATGCCACATAAAAGTACAGACTGCTTGTTCATACAGACGGTGTATTGAAGTGAGGGAAGAGTTGACATGAAAGGGGAACAAAAACTTTGTAGAAAAAACACAAAATTCCTAAAAACATCCTTTTGCCTTTACATAAAAATTTCCAAACAACAGTTACATGTGTTCAATAGAAATATTTCACAGGCTTTTCTGGACCGGCTCCACATGATTTTAACAGAGCTATCTACAAAATGCGTCAAGAGCAGAAACGTCCACCCGCGCTCAGCCGAACATGTCCTCGCGGTCGGCGTTATAGATCTCACCCTCCTGCAGTGAGGCGAAGTTTAGGAAGTGTGAGGGCCGGTGGACTTCGTGGTAGAACTCCTTGGGGTTGGCGAGCTGCAGGTCGTATTTCATGTTGGGGTCGTGACGCACACCTGTCGTAAGAAAAGTTGAAAGTGGTTTGGTTAATGGTTAGTTGAAGATGTTTATTCAGACAATCCTGCACGACTGGTCTGAGCAGTCATGTGTAAGGCATAGCAAGGCAGTTTTATTTATATATCGCATTTCATACACAATGGCAACTCAATGTGCTTTACACATGTACACAATTTTAAAGGACAATTTTTGTAATGTTTTCGGGTGTCCAAATGAAGACTGAAAGGAGTTTTCCTCGCTATAATCATTTCTCTTGTTCATACTGGACATTAAAACATCCCCATTAAAAGTAGATGAGAGCTCATATGAGGCCTCAACAGTCTGAGTTAGCCATATTAAATGGATATCTGTCACATTTAGTCTGTTTAGAATAAACTCCCCTCTTTGTGTTTCCCTTAAAAGCTCCAGTGGAGGTATAGAAACCAAAAGAGAAGACTGGCACTTATCTACTCGACTAAATTTAAAAGTTTATCTGAAGTTTTATATCACCTTCAGATAAACTTTTAAATACGTTTTTGCACAGGAGGACGACTCTGAACTTTGGCCTCCATCACTCACATTGTAAGTGCATTATAAAATACTACTAAATGGTCAGTATGAACAGGATTAATAATTACATTACAAGACAAAAAAACACAAAAAACAACATGTTTCCAGGTTCACTTGGCACCTGACTCTAGTTTTAAGTCACTCTTGAAAAACTGAACTGTCCTTTAAAAGTTTTGCCTTTGACATTGTTTATATGTTTTGCATGATAACAAACTACTGTGTATTTCCCTGTTGATGTATTTCAATGTTGATTTTGAGCTGTGACGCAGGGCTGTGCAGTTAAAAAAAAAAAAAATCAATAAATTGACACAGGCATGAGCAGAAATATCAATGTATGGCACCGACTTCTGCCACAGATGGACTGCATTACTGAGGCGATGACAGACACGGACGTTATCTCTCATATCACCGTTACACATTCAACCTATGAAGCAGAATGATTTTGCAAGTAAAATCACGTCTACTGACCCATGAAGTTGTAATTCCAGGAGACTTGACCAGGGACCATGAAGAAGCCCAGGAAACGATCAGAAAGCAACATCTGTACTCTCTCGTAGTGGGATGGCAGGTAACCTTTAGGGTTGTTGCCCTTGTCGGTGTTCTGTCGCCCCCACTCGTATCCGCTGGGTGTCAGCTTGTAGGCTGTGAGTGTGCAGGAACCTGGTGTGAAGCTGAAAATCAGATGTAAAATGCTTTTTAGTGCCATTTAACAGCATTGATTTTTTTTTTTTTACTGTAAATTAAAAAGGAAATTCAATAACTTATGAGACACTGTAATAACTGATTTAAAAACAAGGCTAGCTATGTCAACTTATCGATTTTCCCAAAATTTATGTTTATTGTATTTTCCAAGAAATTCTGATCTAGCTGCTTGAAGATTATCGCAGCCCGACAGTTAACATTCATAAACTGCTGACATGCATGAACGACTCTTTTTAATATGACATAAAAATCTAAAATCACGTCTATTCATGGCATTTTCAACCATTTACCAAGATGCCTACCTGCAAGTGATGATGATGGTCTTCTCTCCATCCCAAGAGGGGTTGTCAGCCATGACCTTAGCATGGGTGGTGACATCCTGGGGGGACAGCTGGGGTGATTCATTAGGCTGTGTGTGGATCCAGCCGAGGGGCTCCATCTCCTGTTTGGGCAAAGTTGCAAAGTTAAGAAAAAATTGCCGGCATCGCCATCACAAAATGCTCAGAATGATCTGGAAGTGTGTGTCTTACTTTAAGGTATTCATGTCCAGGCAGCTGGTTGGGCAGGTGGACAGTTTGGTGAGTCCCCCACTGTGGTACCATGACGATACAGCGGATCTCCTTCACCTGGGGGTTGTCTGGTGGACTGGTACCGTAGAGGTATCCTGCGATCTGGAAGAACGCAGATCATGCTTACTTTAAACGGAAGCAGTGACTTTTATCTACGTGATGAAGGACCATCGAGCACAGATGTCAAATGTTGAGACGTCTGTGTAAAACCATAGTAACACATCCTCAAACATACCTGTGCTCGCAGATCTGAGATGCAGATAAACTTCTTTAGGACGTTCTTGGGCAGGATGTAGGTGTAGCCCGTCTCCTTGATGTCATCAGATGACACGTAGATGTGGTTGGTACGGAGATGGAGGTTGGCAGCAGATATGGCCCTGATGGAGTAAGTACAAGGACACATTTAAGCCAACTGAATCATCACTGCTTTGTTAACCATTTACTACAATAATCTATGAAGGTTTTCTTCTTTATGGATTATGAACTCCCATCTGCATACCTGACCCTCCATTCGGTCTTGGAGGAGAAGGTCTGAGTCTCGTAGTTTGAGGTGGTGGAGGTGATGATCTCGTCACCGTGCTTGTTCACAGTGCGGGTCTGTGTGGCTGTGAGCTGCGACTGCTCTTTGGTCTGCTTCTCAATTTCAGCGATTTGCTGACGCTGCTGTGACGGAGCGGAGATCTCCATACCAAGGATGATGTCACGGATTTCCGACTGGGTCAGAGAGGCCACGTTCACACTGGAGGGAGAGAAGGGAAGTGTTAGATTTATAGTCTGGCTTTATTTTCTTCTATAAAGTTACAGGGGGAAAAAAGGGGATATTACTTACTTGTTCTTTTTGCCATAGTCAGCCAGAATGAGGTCTTTGAGTTGGACTTCCACCTTGATCCATTCCTCGTCAGTGAGAGTGGGCCAAATGTGATGTGGCTCAGTGATGGTTGTCTTGTCAGGTTTCAGGATCACCTTGGCGCGGTCGTTGTTGACATGGAGCGCTCTGAGGATCAGGATGAGTCGGGAGAAGGCCTAGAGATGGAGCAGACAACCGAACAAACACTACTTACACAGGGGAATGAGTCAAAGAGTCTCTAAAAATAAATACATCCTAATGAGTTGAGCATTCATTTACTTATTTTGGCATACTGCTAAAATCTCTTTGTGACAACAAACTTCAGGGAAACTTCTATAGAGATTCAATACAGGGACATAAAAATAAGACTCGCTGGGCTCATGGGATGGAGTAAAACTCACTGTGTAAGACGAGATGGTCTTGAGCCAGTCATCATACAGATTGAACAGCACCATCTGAGGCTCTGTCGCTTTCAGGATGAGGTCTCCAAACTTCTCCACCTTCAGACAGGCCTGGAAGGGCAGCTGCAACTCTGAGCCCTTGATCACAATGTTGGGGAAGTCGAGCAAGTGGACCTGCAGACAGAGAATAATAGTATTAGAAGTGAAAAGCCCATAAATGTAACCAGCAGAAATCAAACAGATGACCCATCAGGAGTTCTCATCATTGCAGCAGTATTTAACATGTCAGCCTCACCTCCAGAGGGTCCAGCATGCCCTTTCTGGTTACAATGATCTGTTTCGGCTGCTCTTCAACAGGCAGGGAGCGAATCAGGGCAGCTACTTCTTCAGCTGTCTTCCATTTGGCCAACTACAGAGTTAACACAAGAGTGACGTTAGACACTAGGAAGAGACAACAACAGTGCCAAACATGTATATAAACATTAGTTAGTTAAAAGGGATAAAAAAAAAAAAGTGTCAGGGTCAGTAAATACATTGTCTGTTGAAATTTCAGCAACATCTGATACGGATACAGCCCATATGATATATTAAAAAGTTATTCTAAACTAATTTAACAGTATTACAGTCGGCACTGATAGGCTCAAATAAACACCAGTTATAAAAATATGATTGTAATGACAGCCTTACAATCATACTTACAGACATAATTTGTTTAAAAAACAAAGTAAGAGTAAATTAGAGTTTGTACTGAATGAGGAACCAAATAAAACCAAAGGCTCAGAATAAATCACACAGCTGGTGATTTTAGTAGTGGTAGAGCGGGGCTGTACCTGTCCCAGACGTTTCTGTCCAGCCCACACAGAGGTGTGAATGATCTTCAGGAAGAGCTGTCCGGTTCTGGGGTTGAAGATGAAAATGGCTCCATTGATGGGCTTCGTGGTCAAGTTACCCTCAAAGGTCTGATGAGAGAGATGAAGAATACATGTGACTAAATTCATGGGCTTAGTGTTTCTATATCTTCATGCAAAAGCAGCACTTAAGGACTACTAAACGCATGACAGTCTCTCACCTTGTGGATGGTGACTCTGTAGACATTGGTGTCATCTACGAACCAGATGATCTGGTTGGAGAAGAGTTCACCGTAGTTCTGTGAGGACAGGTACGGCTCAGTGGGCTCTGAGGAGTACAGCTGCAGACCTTTGCGGATGCGCTCTCTGAGCACATACAGGGCAGGGTTGGCCTTCATGATCTTGGCCATGGCCTGTTGGATCAGAGGCTTGCTTCCAGGGAACCAGTTACCATAAGCACTACAAGAAGAGAGTGAATGAGTTAAAGACTGCGTTGAGATTGTTTTTCTTAGTAAACAGTCAACGAGGACGTCACAGTACATTGACTAAACAGCACCCTTTAAGAGGATGTGAATAACTATAGCAGAATGTGATGATCATGTAAAACAAGTTAGGAAGCTTGTGTGAGGACTTTAAACTCTCCTGCAAAACACACTTGTTGACAAGTAGATGCCAAAATCCAGGCAATGCTGTCAAACATTGGTCTGACAATTTACATAGTTTATTTTTAGACACCTATAACACTTGAACTAACCCTAACACAACTTTTTTTTTTTACATTTAGCTTCAAATTGACCCAAAAGGATGAATTATTTACATTATGAATCATAGTTTCATTCATGTGCTATTATTTGAACAAGCCCCCACACAAGATGTTAGATTTTAAAGAAAAGCATGTTTGGCCAGAGATGTGATGTAATCAAGTGACGTCTGAGAACAACATTTTGATTTGATTGGTTTTTGATTGGTCCTTTATCATTACTGCCCCCTGATTATTTCATTTTGACTTTGAACAAGGACTTGAGTGACTTTTCTTCAACAACATTTAAGTCAATTAACTAAATATCTGCAATGATAGCTGATCACGTATTCATGCTCTTAACAGTGCTAACCTGTGGAGATTGTAAGCCAGGTCGATAGCAATGAGCACTCCTGTTGGGGAGGGGTAGATACTCATGTTGTCTGTGGTGTAGTCCAGGAACTTGGCCCTGGCGTAGCGCTCGATGTCATGTGAGTCATAGTCTCCCCAGCGCAGCTGAATGTCAATCCAGTACTTCTGTGTGGTGGTGCTGTCCATCACATCTCTGCAGGAGGAAGTGCACACTTTAATTTATACAAGATAAGACAATGGACCTTTAGAAAACTTTCATGATGACAGTTTTAGAGAGTTTACAAATCTCATACCATTTTCAAATCAACTAGTGTCCAACAGTTTTTATGTATTTAGTGATCAAGTCAGTTGTGTCATGTAAATATATTTTCAGAAGTCATACTTTGAGTCAGCAAGCAGAGATGGCCGAGAGACGTTCCACTTGTATGATGCAAAGAGGAGGATGTCAGCACAGGACGAGTTCATCTTGTATGACTTCCTGGGGTGAATGGTCTCCTTCTGCACAGTCTCAATCTCAAGAGCATCCAGCTCCTGGTCAAACACCTGAAAACAAAAACACAAAACTTAGTCACATTGTGGAAAGAATGAGTTATTTTCTTAGTAGCTGTATGTCATCACTGTAAACACTTGACACTGAAATTCCCCTTTTTTAATTCCCGTTTGTGCTGTGGGAAGATCCAGTCCACAAAAAAGGTAAAACCTACCTGACAGAGATCCATAACAATGCTCTCGTGAATCTTCTGCCACAAGTGAGCCCTAAAGATCTGAATGAGGGAGATCTTCAGTGTGGGGATTTTGCCGTGCATGAAAATACCAGTCAGGTCAAGCTGCACCTGGAAACCCACGTACACCTAAAAGACAAGTAGAGGAGAAATTCTATAAGCTAGTGCACAAGTTTAACACATTCTTGACTTTTCCCTCTTTGATTGTGAGGAGATAGTTGTCAACAGCTGGTCGGACTAACGTTGGCTCTGTTGATTGTGGGCGACCACCAAAGTGTGAAGCGACGGTTGGGGATTTGGTTGAGACCAGACCTCTGGGCATTGGTCAGCTTCTTCCACTTCATGGACTCCTCAAAGCCGCTGGCCTTCTCCCTAAAGCACAGAAAGACAATTGATGCCATTTTTATGTGTTTGATATAAAACAAGAAGTACAAAGACAGAGAGGAAAATAAACTTTTCAGAGTGAAATTGTTCTCACCAGAAGAGACCCTCCCAGGTAGGGAAATAAGTGCCTTTGAAGAGCGTGTGCTCCAGGATGCCCTCCACACCGCCAAGAGCCTGGATCATGTCTGTGCGGTAGTTGTTCAGGTTCCACAGTTTTCCGTCGTGCCTCTGGTGGGTCCACCAGAATGGATTCTGCTTCAGCACCTGCAATCATAATATACAGACACATATTGATATGTGGCTTCATGTTGGCATTAATGCCGAGTTTTCATTTCTGGAAAATGAAAACTATCTAATGTGTAATGAGTATTACAGCCTCAAATTAACCTTTAATCTTTGGGTTATGTTGTATGAATTATTAAGAGAAAACCTGATTTTTGGCCATAACCTCAGTAATCTTCATCATACCTGGTACTGTTTGAAATCTGTCCTGACTCTCCAGCCTTTGTCATAAGCCAGTGTGTGTCTGTCCTTCTGGAAAAGTGTGTTGATACGCGGGATTCCTCTGTCCCACGAGTCCTCCAAATCCTCCAGAGTCAGACGTCTGAAACACAGAAAACATACTGCTATTAGCCTTGTTTAGTTTCCATTTCACATTTGTTGAAATAATACAGATGTCGCCAAGGAAATGTTAACACTGATAAGCTGATGTGTTACAGGCCATACCGGTTCTGAGCAATGGCTTCCTGTCTCTTGAGGGCGTACTCAGCCCAGACCCTCTGGGAGTCAATGAACTCGCTCTCCCACGGCTGAATGTAACGGTACAAGTTAGGAATCAGCTGGTCCTCTTCATGGCTCATTCCAGACCTGAAGTGGGTGATGCCCACATCTGTCTGCTTAGACCACCTGGTGGAGAGGGAAAAGAATTAAACTTCAATTGACAAAAAAAAAAAAAAATACTGACTCTGACTATTAATAACTGACAAGAGATCACAAAAACAACAATCTGCATGCTGACTCACCGCAGGTCTGACTGTGGAATCAGCACGTGGCCCATGGACAACATGCCGAGGCCACCCAACTCTTTGGGAGTGTAGAAGACCACAGGGGGGAAACGACTGGGCATTTTGGAGTTAAGGCCGATCTTGATACGTGTCTGGATCTTGTTCTCACACTTGACCAGCAGATCCAGGAGCTCCTGAGTGTTGACGACTGCTTCACGGAAGTACGTCATCAGGCCGATCAGAGCCGTGTTCCATTTGTTCACAATCTGGAGGGAAAGAGGAGAAATTATGAGTACTTTAACTTGGTGATTAATCAAACATTTTTATTCTAATTCATCCCAGAAATCTAGATTATATTAGATGAAGCTGCCTGCAGACCTTTGTGAATGTGGTGGATCCGGAGGCCATCAGGATCTGACGCACTCGGTTGTGGAAACGCTGCATTGATTCATCGTCCACACGCAGGAAACACTGCGCTGTCCTCTCTTTGGTTACCTGCACATGAAAAAACAATGCGAGAACTTAAAGACACAAGTATCAGTGTAGTAAAGGGATACGTATCAGATTTTAGACGTCTGAAATTGTCATGGCGATCATAGCAGCACAACTTTTTTTTCTCATTATTGGCACTCACCTCGTTCTGCAGGTTCCAGACGCCGTCCTTGTGAGTGAACTCCTCGTAGCTGGTGCGACACTTGGGCAGGATGCGGCACTCAAAGCCACACATGTTGAAGAGTAGGTTGGGGTTGTCTTTGCTGTAAACCGACACAAAGCTGTTCTCCCACTGGACTGTGGTCACTGATCTCGGCAAGCGGTTCTTGATGTCCCAGAAGACTGCACGTCCACTGTAGAATAATAAAGATTAGAGAAGTTAAAACTATTTATCTCTAACCTGGTTAAACAAGTATTATGTTTCTCATAATTAACATTACTGGTTTAAAAGTCAAAGATGGAACTCACAGGTTGACGTCGTGCTTCATCAGTCTCATGCGGGCATCACGAGGCCAGCACTTCTTGTTGTTATAACCCACAATGTTCTCGTTGTTGGGGTCTGGGTGCTCAGTTAGATACCTCTGAATGAGGTCCCTGGCCTCGTCAGCAGAGAACCTGGTGAACATATAAAAGAGTCATATAACTAGTCATATAAAAGGCACTTTGTAAAAACTTATTGCATATATCTCCCCAAAGCCACATGTTAGGAAGTGCTTTCATTCATCATTTCAGTGATCCAATCCCACCTGAAGAAGATGTGGATACGGTCGATGTAGCGACAGTACAGCCGGATTGGATGGGCGCTCTCTGTGGGTATGTCCTGGAAGCTGAGGAAGTCGTTGGGCATCTGGGGTGGTCCGGCCATCTCACTGGCACGGTGCAGGCCCAGCACCAGCAGGTCCATCACCAGGCCGTAGTACTGTACAATGAACGAGGCAAACTGCAGCCCCCTGATGATACCGTATGAGTTTGTGTGATTCATGTCCTAAAAAAAAAAAAAAATCCAGATTTTAGAACAAACAGCAATAAAAAAAAATGTTAAAACAGTTGCTCAAATGACGGAATCAGACTAAATGTGAACTAAATTTGTGTTTACCTTGTAGTTGATGACCACGTTGTTCTTGGCCGTCATGTAATCAGCAATGTTGTGGTCAACGATAAGACGCAGCAGCCTGTTGAGCAACGTCAGATCAATCTTCTCGTACATCTTCTCATAGCGGGACTCCAGCATCACGTTACATTCTCCCTCCGCAGTCTCCCAAACGTCCTGCAAGTTGTTGATGCCTGTTGAGAATAAACAGAAATATATCAGGTTGAGCTATTTCTCCTGAAAACATGGTAGACTTAATGGATTTGAAGACTATGTTCTCATCAACACTTTTATTTCACTTCAAAGCATACTGGGCTATTACACAATAAAAATCTGACTTTCACACACACACACACACACACACACACACACACACACACACACACAACACAATTTATTATATCTATAATAACAAGTCTAGTCAAAGCCCTGACCTTGGCACCACTTGTAGACAAGCAGCGGTGGGGGTTCAGTGTCGGCAGGTTTGATCCAAGGTGGGAACAGGCGTCTCTTGTCTGCTTCATACCACAGATACTGGTCGAGGTAGGCGTCAGTGATCTTCTCCAGGGGCTCTACGTCATACACTGGCACCAGATGGCTGTACAGGTCCATGAACTCAATACCAACCTACAAAAGAAGGAAGAAGTGATGAGACTGGCAGAGGTGGAATAAATAAACCTGTGGAATATCACTCAAAGAAAATGAGAGATTCTTGAGTATAAAACTGTTATTTTGGTCCTGACCTCTTTGAAGGCTCTCTGAGTGAGCAGGTGACGTTTGATCCTGGACAGAGCTTCGTGAGGATTGTCGTAAGCCTGCTCTATCAGCCCGAGCTCTTCCCTCTGAGACTGGTTCAGACGAGACTTCACACTGGAATACACATACAAAGAGTCGATAAAGCAAAACATTCTGGCAGATATTTCCCACTCTAATGAGTTTTTTTATCCAGTTTATTTAATAGCGACAATGCAAGTAAACATCGCACCACTTCCTCTCATTACAAACAAAATGAAGTACTGATGTTCTGCTAACAAATTATAGCTATTGCTATTTTCCAACTCCAGTCCCAAGTGTCCCCACTTAATGTTTACTGATGAAGTTGGATAATGCTCTAAGTGTGTTTACCTGTATGCCTCCTTGAGTCTTTCCAGAGCCAGGATGAGCAGCTTGGTGTCGTGTTTGTAGGACAGTGGAGGGAAGGGGATGGGTGAGAACCGCCGACTCTCCAGCCAGTGAACAGTGGTGGTGTAAATGGCAACCGCCTCTTCAGCTGTGATGTAGGGGCCGTCCTGTAGACAGAACATTAACACTTCAATGAAAACATGGCAAAATGTGAAGAAACAGGACAACAGTAGTTTGGATATAAAGGTGTAATGGTACTATTATCCCATATTAACTTGAAACTAAATCACTTTAAAATATTAACACAATATTTGAATGGTGAACAACCAACTGCAGCTGCAGCCAGTAATAAAAAGCCACCACTCATTTTAATATTCCTCCAGTTCTTACGCACAGGCAAGCAGACCAATGCAAGTGCGCCTTTGTAAGAGGACATTCAAATCTTCACTTGTGATTTGGGATTATTGAAATCTAACTGTAATCAATAAAACAGTATTTAGTCTATAAAATCTTAGTATTTACTGGAAAAGGCTTTTTTGTATTTCCTGTTTCTTACCTTCAGGTAGTTGTGCTGTCTCTCCTGCTCAGCTTTCAGATACAGACGGGTCAGTCTTCCCAGGTTCTTCTTGCAGACCGTTTTGTCCACAGTGGCTCCACGACGGATACGCTCACGGTTGTAATGGGCCGTGTTAGTCCACCAGTCTGCTTTGGCCTTAACGTAGCGCAGGATCATGTTCTCAATGGGAGTGGGCAGGCCTGGCACCTAAAACAATAAAAAGTAGGCACCGTTAACATTTTACTTCAAGACATAGCCGAAATTCAAACCAAACAGCAGTTTAATGATTCTGTGATTAATTCCTGTCTTTCAGCAACAGACCATTTCTCTCCTACAGGTGTCTGTCAAAGCTGATCTATGAGAGACACTAACCTTCCAGGGGATGTTGGCCTTCCAGCACCTCCAGGACTCACTCAGGTGCTGCAGGATGGTTCTGGCCTTGTTCTGTTTGATTCCCTCGGGCATCATGTCCAAGATGTCGTGCATCACAGCTGCACGCAGCTCCAGGTCAAAGTGAGATTCCACACGCTGTTTGGTCACTGTCTTGGCAACACCCTTGGAGTGACGTCCTGTTGGTGTAATTTAAAAAAATGTTTGCTTAAAACTCCTCCAACACAAGCTTGTAACTGTGCACCATCACACTACTTTGTTCCTCAAAAAAAGAAAAGCACAGGACACAAACCTTCAAACTGCCTGGCCAGCAGATTTCCCAGCCACCTCTCCAACAGTGGAGTGATGCCCCTCATGAAGAACAACCACACTCTCCAACCGGGAGCCCAGAAGCCACATCCTGGTCCCTTGCCCACAGGACCCTGATAAAACAAACACATAAGGCCCAAACATAAATCTTAAAGAAGAATAGCAGTGTGACATGCTGAAACTTTTTCTGTAGTTTGTGGGAAAATGAATCCTTTCTGAGGATAAGTAGTACTTACAGTGTTAAACCGGTAGTAGATTAGATGCTTCAGATCTTTGCACATGCGGATTTGTCTCATCAGCTTGTACTTGTAGCGGTACATGCCGGTCAGTTGCCCCACATGAGCGAAGATGTACTGCAGTCCATCAGCCAACTACAATAGAGACAAAGTTCTGCAATTAGCCAAGTATTAAATCACTGTGTGGGATCTTAGCTAAACTGCACCAAAGTCACTGACGCCAACAGACAAGACTAACCACACTTCGATTCTCCAGTAAAGAAAAGGACCAACGATACAGGAGAGAAAAATGTTTATCACAGCCATTCTTTGCTTAAAAGTGTCTTTTTGTGTTTTACATTCAGAGCATGACTTCTATGAACCTGGCAGGTTTGCTAACCTAAGGAGTGTAGCTTAGTTTTAAATTATTAATCCGGTGTATCCTATTGAAAGAAAAAGCTTCTGAATAAATGATAGAAACACCAAACACTATTTGTGATGTTCTCTGCCGAATTTACACATTCAGGGAGAAAATGAATAATGTATGTTAGTGTAGCTGGATAACAGACTGAGTGTACTGTGAGAAATGTGTTGCTGAACTAACCTGGAAGGCATCAACGTTTCCCAGTCTGTACTGCACATGGCTGTCCACCACCAGCTTGCTGAGACGCAGCACCTCTCTGCACAAGTGGAAGGCATTACCGAATCGGGACTTTTTACGCTCCTGGGAAGATAGAAGCAAGAACACAATGTTAGGTCAACACTGGTTATAATACAACATGTGGTACTTAGTAAATATTTTTAGCTTTACAGAAATCACTGAATTACAGAGTTTTAACTTCAGATTTTCTGTTTTTCATGCATGAAACCACAGAAGACAGACAAAATACACGTAATATAAAGTATTGTGCTCTATATTAAAGCATTTACTACATGTCAAATGCATAGGAGGGTTTGGCTGGTACCTTGGTTGTCAGTGTCTTGACGGGCTTCAGGTTGAAGTTGTAGTCAAGATGTAGGTAGTTCAGGTTCTTACGGTGGATAAGCAGATTGAGCATGTTGTAACCCTGTCTGCAAACCTGCAGGCCCACCTCAACCCAGTCCAACTTGGTGGACTGAAAGAACTTTGTTGCCTTGAAGGAGCGGAATAGATACCTGGAAGTCAAACAGGAAAAATCTTTAAAGAAAAACTTACTTGATGAGCAAAACACATTAAAAATGATTAAATTAGGAAGATGAGATCCAGCTCAAGAGTGTAATGATGCTCACCTCTTCTTCTGGGCCTTGGGTGGTCTGTGTTTGAGAGCGTTGAGCACATAGTACTTGAGCAGTTTCTGGTATGACACACGCACCTTCACTGGCTGTCCAGCAGGGCAATGCTCACGGTACCTGTAAAATAATTTAAACACATCCCACTCAGAATTTGCAAAAAACAAAACATCAGGCAGAGAAACAAATTAAAAACTGTTCACAGAACTCACGCATCTGTTCTTAAATTATAACAACATTTGTTCTAACGTGTTGATATTTTGCTCACCAGTTCTTGATCAGGGGGATATCAATGGCTCTTCTTGTGCGGCCGGAGCGGAGGTTGAAGGGTCTTGGCGCCCACAGCAGAGCAATGCCATTGGCAGTGTTGTCTGTGTAGAGTGGGGTCTCCTTGAGGAAGGGCTCCACATACTCAGCTAGCTCAAACTCTTCATCGTCATCAGGCAGGGGCTCTTGACTCTGAGTGGAGACAGGAAATAGCAACAACAATGAGTGCTGACTTTATTAGAGCTCATTACTTTAGCTTTTTACCGTAAATCAATATGAACAGTACTTAGTAAAAACAGTAATTATTAAATAAGTTATAATATCTGAATGCTGACAGGCCAACTGCAGCTGCAGCCAGTGATTTAAGAGTCACCACTCATTTTAATATTCCTCCAGTTCTTACGCAC
This sequence comes from Scomber japonicus, assembly GCF_027409825.1. Taxonomy (NCBI): domain Eukaryota; kingdom Metazoa; phylum Chordata; class Actinopteri; order Scombriformes; family Scombridae; genus Scomber; species Scomber japonicus. Next base: position 29,343,045 of record NC_070583.1, on the reverse strand, counting down.
AGGCAAGCAGACCAATGCAAGTGCGCCTTTGTAGGAGGACTTTCCTTTAAAACATCATCAGGGGTTTGTTTTGAGAACGTTAGATTTGGCTTTCCTCAGCCGCCAGAGGAAGGAGGAGGACAAGCAACCACACTCACCTTGACAGAATGTCTGTGTGAAATGGGGTTGATCAGCGGGTCAAAGTAGAACGCTGGAAGATCTGGATCCTCTGTCTTGATAAACACCACATTGGGTGTGTGGTACCTGCGGAAGAAAAGTTATGAGTGTCCATTTATTTCTTACAGCCAAAAAAGAAAAAGATATGTAAATTTAGTAACTCAATGAAAAAAAGTTCAATTGCATTTCACACAGAATTATATCTGTGAATTCTTTAACAACAAAATTAATATAAAGTAACATTGTTTACTGTTGTTTCTGCCTTTTGACATCTAAATGTAATAATTATAATGATAATTGGTTACCAGTATTGTCTCAATGAACTGCAACTTTAAAGAGCCAATTATTCATTGCTTACCAGGTGAGGTGGACGTGGTGTGGCAAGTTGTTGTACAGGTACGGGAATGCGATTTTGTACTCTGTCCTGATGGGCTGTCTGATGATGATCTTGTTGATGTCATTGAACTCATTCCAGTCTTCATCCCTATAGGAGAATCAGAGAGGGATCAGCTCCAGCACAAAGCATCTAGCATCAGTTTGTGTGGGTTGTTTTTATAAAAAGGGGTGAAACATAATTACTATTCTAACAAATACAAAACACCATGCATCTTCTGAAAATAAAATGCAAGAAAACCTCCACCCCATGTTTTAACATTTATGAGCCTGCAAGTGGTGGCCGTGCCAAGCGGCTTTCACAATCCAGGAGAGTTAAAAGTATGAAATCAGTCAGTTTATCATTTATTGAAGGCAGGAAGTTCTTACTGGAGGTTAATGTCACGGACCAGGGGCTCAAACTTAGGTCCTCCAGGGATGGCCATATTTAAGGCCTTGGAAGTGAAGAAAGCCTTGAGGTCAAACAGATAAAAGTAGTTGAAATCCACCAAGTCTGTCAGCAGCTGGTTGGCTAGTCGGTACAGTGTGGACATCATGGGCAGTGTGAACTGCCAGCGACGGTAGGTGGTGCCATTTACAAACCTGCAGAGGACAAAAAGGAGTCATTACTTTACCAGATTCAGAGCAGCTACATGTCTTTTTAAAAAATAAACTAAATGGGTGTCTCATAAAGAAAAAAAGCTTACTTGGCAGTGTCTTTGAGGGGCTGGTGTTCATAGAACCACTCCACCACTGAGCCATCCTCCTCGGGGTCCAGCTCCATCTGAATGGCCTCCAGTGGTTCCACATCAAGGATGTTGTCAGCGTAGTCCAGCGGCGGCTCCTCATCATCAAATGGTGGAAAGCGCATCCTTTTGAAGTGTCGACGATCACGCTTCTCACGACGCATCATGATCCACATGGTGCTAAGAGGAGAATAAAGAATACCAGTGATTATGTGTGTTAGAAATACAAATGAGCACAGTACACTTCCTGTGCATTTCACAAATGTATGAGTACCTTTAACTAAAAACTTCACTACATAACATAGTGACACTCTTACCCCCACTGAGCAATGTAGACCGGCTCAATAACCCAAGGGATTTCATTAACAAAGGAAATGGCTCCTGTGATGTGGTACAGGACAGGCACATCTCGGATCTGCTCCCAGGGCATAGGCATGTTCTCCAGCAGCTTCAACACTGCATGGGGCATGTACTTGAGGGCACTGTTCAACAAAGAGAAAGACACAGGATGAGGTTGGGCAGTCATGATTAATGTCCTCAATCAGTTAGCAAACTCACGAAAATACATTAACCAAACCAATCAGTATTTAGCTTCCATGCACATAAGATGGGTACATTTGGAGGAAAAAAAGTATACCAACTTATAGTATCAGTCAAATGTTTGGACATACCTTTCAATTCTCTTCAATGAGATAGTTTCAAACATTTGACTGGTACTGTGTATTTTGAGTTTCCCATAGATATATTTATTATTGTATTAATCTATATTTACCCGAGGTAGACCCTCTTGTCATGACGAAACTTTCTGTTGGTCATGTCTCCATGGTCCCTGATGATCTTGCGGACATGTTCAGGTGGCATGTCTTCCTTCTGCGCATCCACAAAGCCAAACTTTCTCTTTTCTGAGTAGCGCTTTGCCTGCAACTGCTGCCATTTCCTTGCTGTAGAGTCAGAAGACAACTTGATAAACAACAAAAATTTACCACATCCATTTGTGATAACACTTTTTATCAACACCATACATAAACATAAATGCATTGAGTGAAACCTGACATACCTTTCTCTTGCAGTTTTTCCTCAGACATGAAGTCTGGGACCTGTGCAGGAGGGGGTACACCTGGTGGGATCCCTGGAGGGCCTCCTCTATAGGGGAAGGTAGCTGCCATGGTGCCTCGCAACTACAAACATCACCACAAACAAAGAATTAAAATACATTTCTGATTCCACTTGTCCCAAGAGCTAAACTCTCCGTCACCAAGTCCCTAAAAACACAACTAACAAACAGATACACTTAGAGTACTATCTAATTTGATGGGGAACTCTACTTAGTTGATGAGGTCCAAAATCCAGTGTGTGTACAGTGTGTACACAATAAACCCGGTTCTGATTTCTTAAGTGATGGAGACCAAAATCCAGTGTATCCACACAATTGTTTTGTGCAAGCATGCATTCAAAAGTTTATTTAACGCTCATTCAGCAGCCATATTAACATTTACCTATTTTCTCCTGTTGAGCTGCAGTAACAAAAAGAGGGAGTGAATCTTTAAAGAGACTGCAACGTTGAATGATATCTATTTATTTTGACTACTTTGCAAACTTTATATTATCTTCAGATGAACTTTTAATTACATTTAAGCACAAGAGGACAGTGGATTTCGCTTCCATTGTAAAATAATCTTGTAATGGCCAGTATAAGTAAAAGGAATGATTACAACAAGAAAAAATAGCTCAATGTTAATTTGGGCTCCTGACTGTTGTTTTAAACAGACTTCGATACAATGAACCCTTTCTGTAACTTTAGCTTTCCAACATGGCTTCCAGTCTGAAACAAACACGCTAATGTTACCGATCACCGACTGAGCTTTAAACTTTCAACATTGCTAAAAGTTGCATTACACGAACTTAAACACAAATCACGCTGCAAGTTTGCACAACGTTGATAAACACTAATTCCCTGTAATAAAGCATGGATGAAGCGCTAAGCTAGCCGGGAGCTAACAAAACTAGCATAGCAGCTAAGTAAGCTAACAATAAAAACACGAAAATGCTCGTAACACCACACACCTTACTGCCTTCACTCCAGAGGCAATTTCTTCACGTCGACTGCAGCCTCTTTTTTTATTTTCCTCAAACGACCAGCTACCAAATCATTTCTCCGTTGTGTTGATTTCTTCCTTAGCTGGAACACGCACGATGATCGACGGCAGCCACACGATGGACGTAGTTCAGTGGGATTCACAGGTAACAGCTACGCCGGATGGGCCGCTCTCTTACAACGAAATGTACGGGGGCGCTACGTAGAAAGATACGCTAACGTTAGACAAGCGCCATTTGAACGAATACCCGGATGATGCTGTTTCCGCCATCGCACCGCCCCCTACAGTACTGGAGTGGGACATGCAACCATGACAACCTAGATTTGTGAGACTGTCGCCTGTCACTTCAAAATATTCGTGTATAATAATAATAATATTTTATTAATGGACGCCTCCGCTGGTCCACATTAACAAGAAACAAAATAAAATAAACTAAAACACAAGACAATACAATAACAAGACAGTATAAATATAGGCTACAGAGTTAAAACTGATACAGACATGAATCCAATGCCTCCAAAAACAAGAGGAGTATTTTGTGTCAATTTGTGTAAACTGGGCTAATGCCATCATAACCTTATTTTTTGATTCATTTAACCGAACTATAAATCTGTACATTAACTTCCTTAACACTGCATAAAAGGTGGGGACATTGTTCAAAACAAACATGTGAAGCCTAAGCAGAAATCTCAATGCATGCAACCTGCAACCTGAAGCTTTTTCATGTTTGCTTTGCTGTAATTGCACCAAAAATGGGCTGTAGATTTTCCTTGGTTTTAACTGCAATCATGACAACATTTTTAGAGTTGTAAAGGAAACGTTACTTCCGCATAAATCTCGCGGGAGTTTGATCATTTCCCATTCATGTTTTTGCCTTTTGCCCATGTCTAGTCCATGGTCTAGTCTCGACCTTAGGCTGGTGTCAGCTGTGCTCCTGTCATACCCAAATACTTCTCATTGATTCTCATTGTTCATTTTTGCTTTTTAAACAGTTCGGAACCACTTTTTGTAACTTTAAAGGAAACTAACTTGTAACTCTTTGTTGCGCAATGGAGACTTCCGAAGACGTGCGGGAAAGCGTGAAGGTACAGTTAACGGAGCTTGTGTTATTATTGAGTTTTATTCTCATGCATTTACCTGGTTTTTAAGTTAATGTTACTAAAATATTTTAGGGCTATCACAAGAAAGATTTCGACACTTTGCAGAGAGGCCCCTCCCGGGCAAATCATTTCCGATAATCTCTGCAAAGCAAGACTGATACTCTACTTTGATCCCAGGAACATTGCACACATGGATATAATATCAGGAATTCTGCATATCATGTACACAGAGATTGTATGTTGTTGTTTTTTTAATCTAATTTTATTTTACTATGGAGTGTGATCGTCTAACATTTACTGAAAATATTTGAATTAACTTAATTGTCTGTGATCTCCTGCAAAGAGATTTTCATCCTTAATTTGTGTGATTGGCAGCTGAAAAAAGTTAGTTTAAATCAGTAGATTATACATGTTGTTTTAGTACTACATTACATAGTGGGTAGTACATAGTACTTAAACACCTGTACACTGACTTGCAGCCTGTGTAGAAACTGGAGTTGGCTCATAATGTGTCCTCATGTGTGCAGAAATACTACGGCAATCGACTGCAGTCCACTTGTGATGTGCAAACAAGTGCCCCTTCCTGCAGTTTGTCTTGCTCAGCGCCAAAAATCGTTACTCAAGCGCTGAGTCTGGTTCACCCCGAGGTGTCCAAAAGGTACCATTTACATTTTTTTCCTCGTCTTCATCATTGCATCATATAGGTCTACATCTTTAGCAGTGACTGGAAGGTACAGCAGAGATTATTTTCTAACATGCAGATTTGTCATGCAGAGGATCTTCAGACAAGCCTGTTCTGTAGCTGCTGTCCTTGATTATTTAGACTAAAACAAGAGCAAATTACTGTACCCATTGTCATCTACACTAAGCACACACATCAGGCAAAATGTGATTGACAAACGACTCATCATGACTCATGACTTTCCTATCAGAGTAGTTTAGATTTAGTGGTCATTGGACTGTGGTCACTGACAGTAGGGTTGGGCAATATATTTATGACTATTATATTGATATGTACTGTTATTTATTTATTCAGTCATTATATCCACATTTCATTGTTTAGATATTTTGTGAAAGCACCAATAGTCATCCTTTTCATTATTATCACAGTATTGATGTAAAGGTATTTGATTAAAAGTATCTAGATATTTGATTTTGTCCATATCACCCAGTCCTAACTGACAGTACTTTGCTCCAGATTCTACGGCTGCGGTCTTCCGTTTCCAGCAAAGCTTGAGGGCTGCAAAGTCCTGGACCTCGGCAGCGGCTCTGGCAGAGACTGTTATGCCTTCAGTAAACTCGTTGGACCGAGTGGGCGTGTCACCGGGATCGATATGACAGAGGAGCTGGTAAGAATGACACATGCACATACACACACATTGCCATCTGACTCCTTTGCTCTGTACTGACTTAATTTGTGTTTCTTTAGATCACAGTGTCTCGTCAGTACATCGAGTACCATCAAAAGAAGTTTGGCTATGAGCAACCCAACATCACTTTTGTCCAGGGCTACATGGAGAAGCTCGGTGAAGCTGGCATACAGAGTGACTCAATGGATGTTGTTCTGTAGGTTTTGAAAGTGGTTATGATTCTGCATCTGTGGTTCCCAACTAAACAAGATTACAAGATAGATCTAAAGAGTTTTTTTTCTAACCTTTTTTGGTGTGAAAACTGACTTCAGGCCTCAAAAGGTCATTCAAAGGTCATTATAATATTCTAATAAGGAAATCAGACACATCAACACAATTGACAAGGGGTCACAAGTAGACATTGCTTCATATTATGGGTCATAAGCAAAAAAGGCTAGGAACCACTGTATATGATTTGTCCATTGTGTCTGTGGTCTGTTGATATAACAGCCTGGATAAATCAAAAAACAAATCCTATCCTCTTTTCAGATCCAACTGTGTCATCTGTTTGTGTCCCGATAAGAAAGCAGTGCTACAGGAAGTCTACAATGTCCTAAAGGTTAGTATGAAAAATGTCATTCATTTAAAAATGTCTCTGAAAAGATGATCAAGAACAGACTCTGACTCTCATCACGCTCTCATTTTATCCAGGAGGGAGGTGAACTGTACTACAGTGACATGTACGCCAGCAAAGTGGTGCCTGATCACATGAAGAAAGACCCAGTTCTGTGGGGTAAAATACTGATGATAACATAATTGAACTGTCATCAAATTTCAATGTGGAAGGCAAGAATACAACACAGAATAAAGCTGATACACACAACATACAATATCCTTTTGACTTTGATCTCTTCCCTTTGGATTCAGGTGAAGGAATGAGTGGCTGTCTGTTTTGGAAAGACCTCATTTCCTTGGCCCACAGTGTAGGTTTCAGCACTCCACACCTTGTTTCAGCAAGCCGTATTGTGGTCCACAACAATGAGCTCAAAGAAAAAGCAGGTAAAGAAAAAGGAAAAAAAGAAGCAATTTTGACTTTTAATGACAAGATCATTTTCATTCTACAACTAAGCCAGCTCTTCTTTCTGCAGGGGACATCTGCTACGCATCAAGCACTTACAGGATGTTTAAACTGCCCAAACATCCTGTCATGACTGACGCAACAGTGACCTATAAAGGAACTGTAGCAGACTGCCCTGATCAGTTGGACTTTGATTCATCACACTGTTTCAAGGTATAAAACAAGCCACATCAGAAGAGGTTAATATACAAACCCAATGATGAATGCTTACACAAGAGTTGCATGTACTGTAAATCTGTTTATGTGAAAGGAAAAAAAAAAACTTCTAAAAACATCTTTGGACAGACTAGTTCAATGTTTATTTTTGTGCTACGCAGAAAGATGTTGCAGTGGAGGTGAATGGAGAAATGGCCGCAATCCTCCAGAGTTGCCGTTTCGCCCCGGATTTCAAAATCCAGAAGTTGGATAAACCAGAGTCCTGCTCTGAGTCAACACCACAGGTAGCTGGTTTTTCTGAAATGATTAAATTCTCAATAGTTACCTACTGAAAAATGAAGGATGACCCATTTATTGCATGCAAGAATCTATTTTTTAAATTGTTTTATTTTTTCTCAGTACTGCCACCTCAACCCATTTCTGTTGGCTGACAAACTGGGAAACGCAGTGAAACAATGCTCCAAAACAGGCAAATGAAGAAGAAGAAGAAGCAGTGAATTGTTCTGAAGACAGCAGACAAGTACAGAAATTTAACTGTCAGGCATTAATATGTGTTGATTTTGTCCATAAAGGTTTGTAGGAGGCTAATCATTTTATACCTGTTATGTAGCTCCTGTGACTTATGAATATACTGAATGTATTTTATGAAATTACGTAATTCACAAAGTGATTATTGGTATATAAAAAAAGCTGTAGAAGCATCTTGTCAATGTTTTTGTTGCTAAAACCTGTTCTCTAGTGTGTAATATAAAAGATTAACTTGTACTTGTACTTGTGGATTCAGATAATCAATAAACAATGATTTGAAAGAGAGAAACATACATGTTTAATAAAAAATGTTTAAGTACACAAACATGATTACATCGTGTTTTTTTTATTAGCATCTGTCTGACAATTAAAACTGAAACAAATTTAAATAGCAAATGCGATTATGATGAGATGAGCAACGATTTGGTCAGTTTAACAAACAAAAGGAGAAAAAACATCTTCCATACTGCTCATGTAAGCTGACAACAGTAAAGTGGATGATATGTTAAGTCAGTTCTGAATTATCCCTTTACATTTAATACCTGAGTATTAGTTATGTACCATAAAGCATCCAGGTTTTATTTTAAGTAAATGAAAGATGGTTAGCTCATGCATCATGATATCAATGTTGTCAATCAGCTAACTCATGAGTCATTAAAACAGTAAACATGAAACAGATGTCTAAAAACCCATAAAATATTCTTTATTTTAAACAAGTTACTCAAATATACTGCAACTGCTTCCGTTTTCAGTGTTAACACAGTCTGTATGTCTTTGAATATGAAGTCCACTTAGACTTACCCAGTCGCTGCACTCATGATTGAGATTAGATTACAAAGTGCAAATTCAAAGCCTTGTTTGCTGCTATGGTAACAGCACTGTGAGAGAGAGTGAGAGAGAGTTTTATGGGCTTATCGGATGGCAAGATGCAGTTAATCGAGCGATCCCATTTGGCACTGGATGAGGGTGAGTGGAGCCAGAAAAAGAGAGGTGTTACTCCGGGATACAGCAGACATCTAGTTACACCTGCAGCCAGCTCAGGTCATCAGCTCTGAACAAACACGAGAACAATACAGATGTTTCACTGTTCAACACACAGTATGTTTACATGTACACTTGTATTCCAGTCATAGTATTATCTGGTGTTTGATTATATTTAGGATTATAGATCTGTATGGGTGTAACACTGAGATGCAACCCTGGCCTATACCAGCATATTAAAAAGACCTGTGAGTGGTACTACTGCCAAATTTCAGACCTGAACCAGACGTGAGACACAAAGCTTCAATATATTCTTCTTTCAGTTCATTGTTTACTGCCTGATTCTGTCCTGCGGGTTTGTCTTCTTTTACATATCACCAGTAATGGACAATACCAATGATCATCATGTATTTATTTTAGGAATTTCATTTGCATCTAGTTTGTGTAATCTGGTGTGTGTGTGTGGATGCATGAAACGACTCACTGAGCCTGTGCTTTTGTTATGCGATGTCCTGTTGCCATCAGTTCTGCCAGGTGAGCCACAGCAGGGTCAAACATCAAGCTGGCGGCAGCTACCACCACCTCATCTCTGTTGACAAAGGGAAATGCAACGCAAATATAACACCACAATTCATTTTCAGCTGCATCAGAAGTTACTGAAACTGCTTACTTAATATAAAAAGCCAGGAACTTCCTCTCTTCCACTTGGCCTTTGAATATGATTTCTGTGTAGCCTTCCCCATAGCCTGTAGAATGAAGAAATGAAAGAAGAAAATGAGATTCAGTGCAGCGTTGCCTGACTTATTCTAATATAAGAGTGACAGTTTCTCATTAAAAACTCCACCTGTGTATCTGATACTCTTCCCAAGCAACACAGTCCAGAAGAAAGGAACCGAGTCAATTTTGGTTGGTTTCTTCAGCATATTCAGGGCAGCTACTTTTCCTGAGGAAAGAAAAGGAAAATGTGCTTAATAATCATTTTTGAGCCAGACAGAAATTCCCATATCAAGTCACAGAACATGAAGGTTGTGTCTCTTTGAATCCTTCAGTCTCTTACCATGGGCATGTGACATTTGCCAGTGACCAATGTTCACCCTTTGGTCTCCACGAATGGTCAGAGGGAAGGAAGCAACGTCTCCAGCGCTAAAAACATCTGGTATATTGGTCCTCATGAACTGAAGAAAAGAGCAATGTGTTTGATGTCAGGTCTACAAGCACTTTAGTTGTCATGTCAATACATTTCAGTCAGTAACAGATTAGCCATATCAACACCACAGTGATTACAATTCTGCTGTCGATTGCTGTTTGTTTACCTTGTCTACAACTACAGCTTTCCTAGAGTCCACTTCCACTTCACTTCCTGCCAAGAAGTCTGAATTGGGGATCACACCTGAGAAACAGACATACTTGAGTTTTGTAATGCTGAACAGGAAAGGTCAGAAAACAAAACGATAAAGGTCTATAAATTAAAAAGGTGCAAAAGTTCATAATCTGCAAAGAATAAATACATTTTTTTCTGTCATCGTAATTAAAATGAGGTCAATTACCAATTCCTGCAATCACCACATCAGCTTCCAAGACTATACCACTCTTCAGCACCACCTCCTTTACCTGCAAAAAAAAAACAACACTCATGGATCAACAATATAATATCAAGGTCCCAGTTGAGTCTCAGTGAGAGTGAAGATTGAGGAGTGTTACCTTGCCATTCTCCCCTCTGATCTCTGTGACTCTGTCGTTCATGTAGAACTTTACATTATGTTCCTCCAACATCTTAAAAAGGAAAAATTGTGTGTTTTAAATTGTGTTAAATAAAAACTGGTAATAATTACATTCAGCTGTGACAATACAGAGCGCCATCATTGTTTCTTACTTGCATAGTCATCTTGCCGATCTGTGGGCCCAGAGACCGCTCAAACGGGTATGTGCCAGTGCCAACAACAGCCACACTGGAAGCTTTGTCTGATAAGTAGGATGCCACTTCCATGCCTATTATTTCAAGAAAATAACAATGACCTATGAATTAGATTGACCAGAAAACAAACTAAGATTTATACTGCAACGTAACTTAAACTCAAATCTGATTACCTATGAAGGAGGCTCCAATGACGACAGCCTTACAGTCAAGGCAGGAGCTGTGAATCTCTTTGGAATCAGCATAACTCTCCAGTAACTTCACTCCCATCAGGTCATTACCAGGACAGTCGAGCGGCCTCGCTCTGTTAACAGAAGGACTATTATATTGCTATTGCTGCATAGAAAGCTTACAACTCAACAATTACAGATGGTTTTTACTAGTCTTTTATATGTTTGAGGAACATGCGAGTGAGTCTGACCGACAGCCCGTTGAGATGAGGAGCTGGTCATAATGCTGCTGGCTGCCGTCACTCATCTTCACTGTCTTCTCAGGTACGTTTACTGACACCACCTGAAACACGAAAGATATTTCAGTCTGTGCAAGATGGTGAGGCCACATCTCAAATATCAGTCTTTTATTTAACCTTTATATAATCAGGTAATCCCACTGATATAGAATGTCATTATCAAGAGACCTCAATGTACATGAAACATGAACAGATAATTGTTGACTTTGGGTTCACTGAGTGTTAGCCAATCATGTGGCTAACTCATGTATTGTCAGTATTGCCTGATCTGACCAAGAGTGATGAAATGTAAAAAGGAAGTTGTTAAAAGGAAGAGCTCTGTAGATGAATGAGTATCAGTGCATGCTACCTCTATCTGAGAGATATGACCAACCGACCTTCTCATACTGGGTGCAATGATGGGTACCATAAACATCACCAGTGATAAAACGGAGGGCAGAATGATAAACTGAGTCCAGAGGTTTGAGGGGACAAGAGGATACATCACTATAAATCACATCAGCTGACAGAAATACCACTTCAGTAACCCTTTTTCTGCAGAGTCGTGGGAATCTGGGCCTATTTCAATATCGAATATGAGAAACCAATCTTCTGTCGTAGCTTAGTTACAAGAATTTCAATATGGTCTTTAAAATCTATAGTGGAAATTATATAGTCTATATTGGATCTATGAAACAACATGAACTTAGTTTCCCATGTGTTCACAGTGCAGAGCATTCAAGGAGGTTTGCAGATTCATAACAGCAAATTGAGGAGAATCAATATAATAGTATAGTCTGCATAAAGGTAGGCATGAAAGCCAGATAGGGATGAAGTTATATCGTTAATGTAAATGGAAAATAAGATAGGACCCAGTTTGGAGCCTTGTGGTACACCTTTCAATATCGGTAAAACTCAGACTGGACATTCCCTGTTTGTTTTTTTGCTTATCACCTCTTTCTGCGTCCACACTTCTATCCCATGTTGTTGCAAAAAGTCACTTGACCGGAGGAGGATGCTGCTGCTGTCCACATTCATAGCCTGAAAAGAAGCAATGCCATCTATTACTGAAGCGACATCTAAACACAGGGTAACGACACACTAAAGACGGTGTTTATTGTAATGACTGAAAATGAAGTGTTTGTTTGACTGCATGAATACAGGTTAGGTCTTACCTTGCTCAGTTTGGGCTTGTCAAATGGAGTCAAGGCGTCTTTGGTTACTATAATGATTCGACCCTGGTAGCAGTTCTGTCTCAGCGTTTCAGCACAAACCAGAGAGGCAGGGCCTGAACTCACAAAAATGACAGTCAGTCTGTACTTACTCAGCGGGTACATTCAGAGATGGAGATTAAGGACACACAGCAGCACTACAACACCAAGTGATGTTGAGAATGATGGTCTGAGGCTTGAACTGTGAAAATGTGCCATGATTATTACATCCAGTCCTTACCCCCTCCTATGAGCAACACTGTATGTTTGATGTCTGGTACCAAGCTGCACATCTCCTTCACCCGTTTGGTCAGCTTCAGAGTCTGACAACAACAACAAATGATGGATGATTTAAAATAGAGCATTTTGACACAAAAAGGAAAGAAACATTGTGATCGTTTCATCAATTGAACTTGCAGTCACTTACCTTTTTGTCGATGGAAACATACACTTTGCCATCCTGAACTTTGACCTGTGAAATTCATGTTTAAAAGGAGAAGTTTAGCCACAAACTGACCGACTAAGAGATTTTCTTTTTCAAAAAACAGAACATAGCATAGTAGACGTCATCTGTACGCAATGCCAAAATCATGTCTCTCCAGACTGTGAACTGAAATGTTGACAACCGCTTCCATTTTGTAAGAGGGAAATATTAACAGTAGATTGAGGAAGTGACCAGAACAATGACAATGTCCTGAAATGGAACTACAAATGTTGTCTCAGTGTCATATTTGCCGTTCTTGTCTTAAGCAATGCACATATTAAATTAAACACCATGTGCTCAACAAACGCTGTTAGCAATCCCAACGACAGGATATTAATTAACAGCTGAATAAATATTGCTTTGTTTGATTAGCTTTTATGCCAGTCTGCGGTACATGGGTGCGGGGCCACCTGCTTATGTGAAGTCTATGAAAGGTTTTGTATATAAAAAGCTTTATTTGGAAATAAAATATGTATTTGTGCCCCATATGAAAGGAGTACAAATGCCAATGTATGCTTTTGTTATAATAATCATTTTTTAAAAGCCTGCATTTTGCTTCCATTTAAGTGGCACAAACATCATGACATCAACAGAAAGTATGGAGCTATTGAATTTCACAACCATGTATGTTCAAAATGTAAATTCATGCATTCCTTTAAGAAGTGGCACAAACAAGGTTACTCTGTTGCTTAGAATAAAAAACAACACTTCTCAGGAAAGTCAGTTTCTGTTGACTTTAAGCCAGGACGTGAGGAATTGTATGTAACATATAATCAACAAATGTGTTTCCAATCTATGCCAAGTCATGGATGTAGCAAAAACACCTGAGTAGAAACAGATGTTGGGTGGAAGCTATATGAACTGGACTCTTGCCACTCCTCTTTGTCATACTTTTACACACCTTGACTGTACAAGTGAGGGCTTGTATTAAGGAGATGGCTGAAAAGTGAATTTGTGCCATCCAACCCATTCTTAATAACCATCAATGGGAAACCGACTATCAAGATGGTGAGAATATCTCTTGTGGATTCATTGCTGTTGAAATAGGAGTAAATTATTATTAAATGTTGAGCTCTAAAAGAGAAGTTTTACCTTATAGCTCGGCAGAGAGTCCAGTCCTGGATACTCCTCAATATCTCCAGTTCTGACATTGAAGCAAGCGCCATGAAAGGGGCATCTTACTTTGTCACCAACCAGTTTTCCTAGATTATCAGAGAACCTGCCGTTAACACTACTTAATGCAAAAAGGTCATTCATTCAGAGTTAGATGTGTAGAAAGTGGCAATCTGGATATAGCTGGATGTACCTTTAATCAGAGGAGCACTGTAATGAGAGCACCTGCTTCCAACTGCGCTGTACTGACCCTGGATACGGACAAGTAAGACCTTCTGTTCCCCCACAGATACTTCTTTCATCCTTAATAAACAAAAAAAGAGGTGGACATGTGAAAGAAATGTAGCTACAGATGACTGAAATCACATAAAGCGTAATATTTTTTATCTGGTGACTTACTCTTGGTCTTTCAGGTCAGTCTCCTGACAAACCAGCTCGGTCACCTCCTCCAGCTCTTCAGCAGGACCCGGTTCTTGGCACCGATTCATTCTTAAGATATTAAGAAAACCTGCCTTTTGTTAGGCTGACTGGCACAAAGTTCACCTGGCTCAGAGGATGACACAGCACATCCAGGTTCTCAGGTTTCATTTAGCTAATTAAGTTCATTTTTAAAAGGTAGGCTACATCTTAATTGTGTTTATTGTTCTATTTTAAGCACAAATTGTATCCCCATGGTGAAAGACTTATAGGGTTAGGGTTAGGGTTTCACTTGTTTACTTTATAATGTCTTTGTAAACAATAAACAGGTTATATGATGCCCTATACAAATAATAACTGTTCATTCAAAGCCAGCTGTAATGCAACTTTCTCTTAATTCTGTTAGGTTTCTCAGACAGAGATTGAGACATTGAGACATTGAGAGAAAGATTCAGTGAAAACATCCATAGAGAAACAAGTCTAGTCTTGGACTGGATTTAGACTTAATCCCTGAATAGTCTACAGTAAAAAATAAAAAATAAAAATCACGAGCATAAATAAATCATTGTTATTATTATTAGGAATATGTTTTGGCTCCAGTGTAGAGATTTTCAAACCTACACTGGAAATTGACATTAGTTTGAAGCAGAGGTCATAATGTAAATATGAAGTTGACAGATTTTAATATAACTATAACTATATTGTAAAGCATCGCATCGAGTCCTGCAGCACCCATTCATCCTTTACACACCTCTCCTAGTACGTCTCATACATTTAGCTCATGGATGTATTATAAAATTTAGCCACATTATATTAATACAAACATTACAGATCATTTGTGTTATCCTCACCTTTTGTCTTTTTGTGATTGCGCACCTGAGATCCTCGACAGTGTTTGCAGGAGATGAACAGACTGATGCGTTAAAGAGCGAGCGCAGCACCACGTGACAGCCGGCCTGCGTACCACATGCTCCTCACGAGCTCCTCCCTTCAACACAGTTATCACACAGTTATCTCTCCCAGTGGTGCGTTTGGTTCATTTCTCTGATCACAAATGAAAATCTCACAACTATTTGTTCAGCCTCCACTTCATAAAACAGATTTTATCATTCTTTTGAACAAATTGAAAATACTGTTTTTTGTTTGTTTGTTTGTTGCTGTTGTTTTGTTGTTGTTTATTTAGCCTAAATGTATCCTGAATTGATTAATTGCACTCAGGTGAGTCTTTCACTTATGAAGGGGATTAGATAGATAGATAGATAGATAGATAGATAGATAGATGGATGGATAAATAGATATAATATAATATAAGGTCTTATTATACATTCATGGTGTAGCTACTACTGATCACTAAACTTTATGTTAAAGATGTTATAATATATTTTGAATGTATGAAATTGATTTGATTGTTAGCTGTGGTTATAATGGGTACGTGTTTTTATTCACAAATGTCGTCTAGTTTTTGCTAATTCGCACGAAATTCAAATAATAATAATTAATTCAAATTGTAATAATTACAAAAAATATGCAAACCAAAATGTTCCTGTCTGATCTTTAGGTATCAACTAAAGGGGTCAAAACACTCTTTTACTTTACATTTACTGATTATTACTTTCTCGTCATAATACTGTCTGAGCTGTTAGTAAGTTACAATGTGAGACGGTCCTTCACCTGATGGTGGCGCTGTGTCATCAAATACTGAGGCAGTACTTCATGTCCTCGGTCAGGCTGTTATATGAATGAGCAGCGTTGTTTTGGTGACTTTTAGTGAATGAAAATATAAAAAGTGAAAATGTCAACCATGCCTTTGGTCCCGGGTAGAAAACAACTATAAAGAGTTTAAAATAATATTATAAAGCGTATAATGCAATAAAAATAAACAATGTATCCTGTGTGTTGTAATAGTTTATGTAAATTGTAGTTTATATGAAAAAAAGAAACTACGATTCCCATAAACCCACAGTGATTTGTGACGTATAGGTGGGTTGGGAGGTATGTTGCCTTCATGAACCCTTTGTAATTTACACTATCAATGGGTAGATATAGTTATACATGCAACCACGTTGAAAAGCTTCACCTAGACATAAAAGACTCTAACAAAACCTGTTGGTTTAGTAAAAGTAGAACATGTATACTTTGTATTGTGTATTTTTTACCTCCTGTAAACAATATGCATATAATTTGTATCTCAAAACATCGTCAACATGTTTGTTGTTTTCAAAATATAAGTTTAACATAAGTTTATATTGTATGTATACTAAAACTTCTCTCTGTTTTTACTACCTTGTACAATGTGCTTTGATAATACTGTATCGCAATATGTTCGTGCCAATAAAGCTGCTTTTAATAGTAATAATAATTATTATTATTATTATGATTATAATAATAATCATAAGCATGTTTTTATAGTCTTCACAGAATACAAAAATACTATAAAAACATGCAAATATTAAAAGACAAAGGCAATAAAGACATACAATCAATGAGGCAGAAGAAAGAAAAGCAACAAAAACTAAATGAAAACATAAAAGACCATAAGACATATAAAAGCAAAAACAGAGGACATACAAGAGAAACAAACACTAAATCAATTTAAGGTGAGAGAGAATTTAAACAGGTGAGTCTTGGGTTGCATTTTAAAAACACCTCTACAGAGGCTGCAGATTGAAACCCTAAACGAATAGAGTTCAACAGTTTTGGAGCCACTACTTCAAAGGCCCTATTACCTTTTTTTCAGGCTGGAGCGAGGGTCAACCAGTAGACCCTGGTCAGCAGGTATGGATGGAGAAGATCACATAAGTAGGCTATTCAAGTGCCTGATTGTGTAGGGCTCTCTAAGTGTTTACTATAACCTTAAAATGAATAGGGAGCCAATGTAAAGAATATAAAATGGGTCTAATATGTGACCTCTGGCTGAACTGAATTGATTGAATGAGTTATGAATGAAATTGGCAAGTTCAAGTCTGCGATATCCAGACAGGACGTGAACGCGCCTCAGCACATGGAGCGTGCTCGTAGCCGCGCCTCCTTCATAGTAGGGCGGGGAGAGGCTGTTGTTTGGTTTCTGTTGATGTCAAAAAGTTACACAAGCAAAGAGATGAGGTTTTACAACAGGATGGTTTCACGGTCACATTCACCACTCACCTGCACTGGTTACACCTGCGGACACTGAGCTTTCCTCAGAGGACTAGGACAAAAAAAAAACCCCAATATAGCAAGACATATCTGTTTGTCTGTAAAGGAGAATCATTTGACAGAGTAGTTCACGCCTTCTCTGTCTCTGTCTAAACAATTACCCTGAAAGAAACACGCGTTTTTCTCCTTTTTTACGCACGCCTCTGTGAGTGACCAGCTGAGATCATTTGGGGAACACAGCGGCATGTAAACCTGATTGTCTCGGTCGTCGCAAATAAGGATTCACAATCGGAGGCTACGCTGCATCTACTGCTCACATTTTGGAGAGAGCCTGTTGAGTCTTCAAGTACTACATCAACATTTTCAGCTATGGAGTTGAGTTCAGTGATTTTAACGACTGGGGGCTCCTTCGGTTTCTTCAGACTTGTCAACGCTGGTGTGAGTAAACTCCCCATGCCTGAAAGTGCCTGCAGGAACGCGTGGAAATGGAGAAACATCTCTACATCCTTTGTGCACAGTTTTATCACTGCGATATGGGCAGTGCTCTGGTGAGTTACAACACACATTTAAGGCTGTTTCATTTCACTTTAAGATTTAAAAAATCAGGGTCTGCTGGCATCACTGGGAGTTTCCAGGTGTTATTCAGATATAACGAGTCTGCCAGGTCTCATTAGGGATGCTGGCTTTTTTGGCGCGCTCCTGTAACATTTACCTTGAATATTGATATTAAATTAACGTCCACTGCCTTACCTCTTTTTTATTTTGTTATTTTGTTTTGTTTTGTTTTGTCTTGTCATACTGCTTATAAGACCTCCCATGAGGATGTATAAATCATTTTGGGAAAACATTTAAAAATTCCTTCCAGATATGTTTTTAAGATGTCTATTAAAGATAACACTTTACTTTTAATAATCATTTGTGTCTGATGTGTTTTTTTACACAAAAAAGGTTCATTTATCTTGTTAAAATCCTTCTCCCTCATTAAAAATCCCAGAAACTATGAATATGCAAATGTACTTAATATCAGAAGCAAGATGTCTTCTACTTTACTGTAAAGTTCATTCTCAGTGTTTGAGCACTGGAGGCTTCAGGTTTCCACATCACATTTGTATTAATCTAATATTGGACCAGGGTTGGCTTCCTAACTACCCTTATGCCCTTAAAATCATATTTTCAATTAACACAGAGAAATGTCCCACTTTCAGCAGATGAATGTGAATACAACCTCTAGGCTCCCTTGAAAAAGAGGCATTTTAAACTCAATGGAATTCATTCATTCAAATAAAGGTTTATTAATAACAATAATTATAATAACATTAAAATGGATGGTAAAGTTTACTGTGTGATGGATATTGAAAGTCTAAGGAGTAATATGAGTGTTTCTGAGGAGGTTAAAATTAATGAATTATTGAGAAATCACTGTCAAGGTTCCAAAAGCTTTTTTTTTTCTTTTGAAAAGCTTCATCTTAATGTTTGTTTTTTATCTTTCCAGCTTTTTCCTACACCCACGGATGGCCGAAGACTTGATAGAGACTCACTCTGTGTTTTCTCATGCGTTGGTGTCGTTTTCAATCGGTGAGTAAATATTCATAGTGTTCAGTGCTGAATTACACATTGTGTCCTTATGGGAAGGTACAGAGCTTGATAGATGTGCTGCCATCAACAGGGAAAGTGAAGAAGTGACATTATCTAAATCAGCTAATCTCAATTTTCTACATGGTGTTGTAACAGTTGAGTGAAGTGAGGAGTGTATATGACCCATGTAAATCATTTATTTTAATTAGGTGATATAAGTCACAGGTATTATCAGTCATGGAGATAATTATTATATGTTTTGCTTTGCCTGATGCCAATGTGGAAAGCATATTGTCTGCAACAATAGGTACAGACATGGTAAACATGAGTCCCACTCTGAATGCTCAACAAATCAGGAGCTGACCTGTTAATAAGCTCCCATCATTGCTCAAAATCTCTGGCCTTTTGTTGTCTGTACAATTAATTAACACAATTCATATTTACCATATTGTAAAGGTAAATATCAGGGTTTACCAGAATCAAGTTGTCTCAAATTTCAAACTACCTCACTACCCTGCATCGATCTATGCCTATGTGAATGAATTGATGTGCAGTACCAGTTAAAAGTTTGTCCAAACCTTTGACAGGTACTGTATAATACAGCCTCTAAGGTGCGTGAGATATTGTTTGTTTGTCCTGTTTATCCTGTTACTGTATTGACACCTAGCAAATATTATCATCTGCTCCCCAACATTTGCATTAAGTTTTTTTTTTTCAATTCAAGTTTGTTGTAATTTCTCAAATCTGAGTGCACATGCTGCCCCACATTCTTAAAATAGCAGCTCACTCAGTTTTTTACTTTTCCTCATTAATCCTTTAAGTATTCTTAGAGCGACTAGTGACACGTGAGTCCTCTCAATCCCACATATATACTGGATGCATGCTGGAAAACAAGGGCTCCCCTAGGATTCCCGGGATGTTTGGCATTCTTTCATGAAGCCCAGCACTGGAAGATGGCAAAGGGAGGAAACAGGGGTTGGTATGTGAAAATCAATGGAGAGCATTATGATCGGTCCCAGGCACCAGGCGTAACCCCACACAGTCACGTGACATCACCAAGATAGCAACTGTGGAAGAAGTCAGAAGTCAGATTTATGCGAGTCGTCCACATTAAATGCCAGTGGTAACAGAAAGGGGAGTCATTCACGCAAAAACAAGTGGGATGCTTCTACTAAGCCCTCCCACAAACAGTGTGCTGTGATTCTCAGGACTCTGCAAGTTTAGAGAGGTTTTTTTGCATCAGATGTGTGTGTTCAACCCAACTCACTATGATACCATGCTGCAAACCGGGCAGTGACATGCCATCAATGAACCTCAACGTGTTGCACGAAGACCTTGTCCAGTGCCTAGACCAACCTCTTACAGAGGAACCCAATTATGGTTACCATGCTGCTTTCAAGTGCCTTTGAGACTCAGTAGTTGAGTTTACTGTTCCCATAAATATTTGAGTTAAATGAAATGTATCTCTGCCGGTTTTACCCAAACATATGAAGAACAACATGGCTAACGTATTTGAGCAGTACATTACCTCTAATACAGAAGGTGATAGTAAGTATTGCTCCATGGGTATGTTGTGTTGATATAATGAAGTACCCATAATGCTGTGCAAGTTGAGTTTACTTGGGTTGCGAAAACAAAAAGCCACAGATGTGTACATGCCTCAGTAACCTGGTCAGTATCAGACTGTGCCAGGTGTTTTAATCAAGTTTCACATACTTGAAATATCATCTAAACAGGGTTATTCCAAAAGAGTCGTTGTGTTGGCATGTGTCAGCTTGATTGACTAACTGGTTTTAAAAAATGAATTACCTACCCCTATAAACATGTCAATGCATTACTGATTTATCATTCGTTAAGAACGTAAATGGAACCAAACCAAACATTACTTTGGAAGATTTCTCTAGAAATGTTTTTTTCTTCCACTGACTGTCCTATTCAGACTTCAGATGGATGCCAGTAGGAAGTCAAACAGTGTCTGATTCCCCTGTCCGCAGTGTTGGATGTTAGCTGTGCAAAGCTGCAGCACGTTGGCACGCTGGCACGCTGGCACGCTGGTACAGTCAAAACAAAACAAAACACATCCGTATTTCTTTCATGTTTGTCCCTTAGTTCTTCATTCCTCTTGTGTGTTTCAATGAAAGCATGTTCTGAATGAAAAGATAAGATATCTGAGATAAATGGCACTTTTATAAAAACAAGTTACCATACACCCTGTTGGCTGTTGATGGCAAAACCTGACCCAAAATCAGCCTCATGTGTAAGGGGAAATAACCCCATTGTTGAACAGATTGGCCAGTTTCCACACAAACTGTCTATGCCCTTATCACCCAACATGAGCTAACATGTTATATATGGAGACCAGAATATGTAATAATATTTTGTCTTATGGCTAATAACAAGTATGATGTTTATGGTGAGAGAAACCCAAACATACCACCACACTGTCAGAAGGGTCCATGGTGTCAAATTTCTAACATAATGGGGTTAAATCCAGCCTCACCAGCGCCCCAAGCTCCCTCACAGCCCACCAACCCCATCCTCAACACTCGATTATTTTTCCAGCATTCTGAAAAGGTGTCACCATGGATACGGCTCGTGGCGGGTTGGGGGTGGTGGATATGAATAGCCCCTCTCCAAGACGCATCTTGGTTGCCATCGCAGTCGTCATGGAAGCAGGGTCCCCCCTGGCACACTTGATATGCTCAAGGCTGCTGTTGTCAGAGGAATCTGTTGCTTTAGTTGATTAAGGAATCGGCAAACATAAAGATGACATTAACCTCGACTAATGTGCTGTCTATTCCCGCAGGTTATTTCATCTACGACTTCTTTGACATGGTGCTGAACCAGAAGCTGAGTCAGTCCTGGGAGCTTCTCTTTCATCATGTTGTGGTAGGTCTTTCAAACATTACTGTCGCAGCTAAAAAGAAAAAAAAAACAAAAAACTCCAAAGTTTCATCATGTTTCACCAAAACCTCAGCACACCTGTCAGAAACTCAGACATGGGAAAGACAAAATACTCGTCTTTCGAGTTACAAAGAACACACGAGACAGGAACAAAGACACAATCATTCCAGTGTCACAGAGCCCCCCCCCCACCCCCCCCTTCGCCTTGCCTCCTCCCGCCAAGTATTCAAAGAAAGTTGAACTCCGCCCGATTCCTTTCCTCTTTTGCTATCCCAACCGTTTCTAGCCTTCTACAATTATCTTCATGACACGGTGACCTGATGCAAGATGCCTTCATGTAGGAAGAGCAGGTCAGATCAGTTAACCCTTCCCCCATTTGTGTTTTTTTAACACTGTGGAAAATGAATGTCCTGAAGTAGCAATGTAGACCTACAACCTCGAATACTTTCTCTCTCCGCTTAAGGCTCTCTGACCTAGATCCAGGACCGTGCTAATGTTGTTTACTCCTTTCTGTTGCCAGGTTCTCATCTGGTTATTGAAGTGTATTACACATAATTGCTGTTTATTTGTCATTTTTTGAAAGAGGAATTCACTCTGATATGATTTGGAGTGGGTTTATATTATGCAGCAGCCATGATTTATGTTTGTGTTGGGGTGTTAATGTACATTTAGTGATGTGTAGAAATGCTTGTGAAATCCAATCACAGAGGACATGGCTGATACTGCATAAGGAAGAAAGCATATTTCATGCTGCTACAGATTTATTAAAGAAAAGCATGCTTGAAATCAACATACTTATATGTATAGACATGCTTTGCATAAACTAGTCACAGTCATATGGACTCACATCTTTACATTCTCCCGATAAATATCTCATTAAGTAGATATTTTACCAAACACTTGCTGACAAACCTCTACTCTAAAATGTTGAATGGAACTCATTTTCAGTTTCTCTCTCACGCTAGCTCTTACACCAACTCAAAGGCTGATACTGTGCCAGGAAATTGGCAAATGTTTTTATGAACCTGCTCACATTTTTACTTGTTTTGGTAGTTGAATGGTTGTGTGATAAGAGAGGGGAATTCTTCTGAAACAAACACAAGGCATACCATGAAAGATCACCTACAATGTCTGAGCTTAAGCATATAATGTCTGCTCTTAAGCATACCATACATAGAGAACAGTCAACATTTCCAATGTTCCTTTGGTGGTCACTGAAGACTCAACGTTTCCATCAAGCATGGTGACGCTGCCAGTTGATCTGCCCGTCACTTTCCTTTCACTGAATGCACCAAGTGAAACTTTAGCACATCTATTTGCAGCACCTTTTTGTTGTCTTTAAATTTGTTATGGTGGTTGTTCAACAGAGAGAATCTGGGTTTGTCCACCTTTTCCCTTGTTGGGTATGTCGTCTGCCTCTCTCTCTGCAGACTTTCCAATTGAATCGTTCATTAAAGTTCTAGCTTGCTTGATGGATTTACAAATTATGGTAGTACTATAAATTTTGGACAGTCTTGTGAAGTCAGACATTGATGTCTCACTTTTGAGTGATGATGAGTCTAAAAAGGCCTAAAAAGGAAGCTCAGGTTGTTTGGCGGTGACAGCACCAGTCATTGTCCCTAAACCAATACCATTACAGGCACACCTTAGTTGAGTTTTTTTGTTTGTTTGTTTTTTTCTCAGGTGAAAACCAGTTATTTAATGGCGGAAACACTCTGTCACTCAGATTCAGACTTGTGGGAACCAGTTTCAGCACCACCCTGTTGGTGGTAAAAGCCTATCTCCTTTTTTTCTGAAAGTCTTGGGGGTGTATTTTCTTTCATTTCCTGGAGGCCCAGTGAATGGGTGCTCTGGCCGGGCCAGCTGGCGGCAAATTGTCACTAGAGTGTCTGAGGAATGAAGACTTCTTTCTTTTTCACATAGTTCTCTGTACTTTGCAGCTTCTGAACTCTCTTTCTCATTACTGCCTTCATTTCCTTGTTGTCCCATCATCAAGACTTTCATTCATTTCTTTTCTAAGACGTGACCTCCGTGTATTCAATGTCTCTGAAAGGTCATCTTCCTTAAACTTTGTCCTGTGTAATTCTCTTCTGGCTTTTGCCTTTTTTTTATATTCTTTTGGTTTTTTTCCTTTTCACTCACAGGGCTCACATAATTATTATAAATTAGGTCATTGTGTTAGATGTTCATAAATGGTTGTGAAACAAGAAAAGGAAGTCGAGGTTTTACTGTGAACGTGAGCAGACAGGTCACCTGAAGTCCAAGGAGATGTCTCAGTGGGCTCCCCTGCCATCATCCCACTTTCTTACAATTATATTATACAACTATATACTAAAAACTGTACATAAAGGTCAATGAGGTTGCAGGAATAAACTCATTTTGAGACAAATGGATACCAACATAAAATTAATTAATCGTTAGTTAAAAAGTACAATACATCTATATACTATATTTGCTGACCCAGTTACATCACAATGTGGATGTGGCAAGCTGCATATAAAAGTACATATACAGTATATGTGTGAGTGCCCATGAGTGAGCAAACAAGGTGGTTGATATGGAATATATAGGGGAAGATGTCATGAATGGAAAATGGCGCAGGCTGTGTCAACAACTGATCGTTAAGATGATGTGATTTTATTATTTGATGTTGACTCACGTATGCTGACATAAGTAAACCATAAAGCACAGAAAGCAAATCATGACTTTGTGGACGTTTTGAGCAGGTGCTGTCGTCATTAGGAGAGCAGAAGGTGGTTTGTCTCTAAAAACAACAAGTGCAAATGACACAGTTGTGGGCAAACTTGCCATGTACCGATGCAAATGCTAGAACATGATTTATTAGTGTGGTGCAACATGCATAGTGATGCTAGTTCAGTTTAATGGCTATAATGAATTATTATTGAAGTCACTTACCTCTAGTTGAGATAATTCAACCTTACATTGATACCATCAGTGTGATAGTACAAACAACAGATATTGTAAAGTTTCTAAGGGAAGATTCAAGTTGGGTTGTAAGTAAAGTCTCTTAACCCTCCTGTTGTCCTCAAGTTAATAAGGAAGGATGGAAGGGAAGGTGGAAGGATGAAAGGGAGGAGGGAAGGAAGGAAATGAGGGTGGAAGGAAGGAAAGGTGGAAGGATGGAATGGAGGAAGGAAGGAAGGAAATGAGGGTGGAAGGAAGGAAGGAAGGAAGGGAGAAAGAAGGAAGAAGGAATGAAATGAGGGAGGGAGGAAGGAAGGAAGAAAGCAGGAAAGGAGGGAGGGAGGAAGGAAGGAGGGAAGGAAAGAAAGAAGGGAGGAAGGAAGGAAGTAAAGAAGGAAGGAAGGAAGGAAGGAAGGAAGGAAGGCAGGAAGGACGGAGGAAAGACGGAAGGAGGGAGGAAGGACAGATGGAAGAAAGGGAGGAACAGTTAAAACAGACGGAGTCAATTTGACCCGGGAGGAGGACAGGAAGGTTAAATGTCCAACAGAGTTTACATCAACTGTTTATGTCATAGTTATGTTAACGGCTCAATCCTGTTAAATAATGTTTGGACTTTGTGTCTTACATCTGCCTTCTCCTGCTTTCATTTTCTGTTCTGAACCCTCCCTTCTTTAATCTGTGCCTTCTTTGACGCCCACATGATGATTTCTTTAATGCTGTCTTCATTTCTGTGATCTTGTGTGAGGGTTATACAAGTGTATAGCGAGATGCCATGTGGTGTAAAATGAGTTTTTTTTTATCCCAGTTGTCGCAGCCCAGGAGAAATAATAAGTCAAACATTCCATGGAAAGTTTTTTTTTTCCTTCTTATTGACTGAAGTGGAGATTACAGCTTCTTATTTCTGTCTGAGAAGTATGTGGGGCCCTGCCACAGTCACTGACGCCTGATGAGATCCTGTCAGCCACATCCTTGCGCTTCCTTTGGAAAACAGGAAGTTCTGATAATTCTGCCAGAAATAGGGTTTTCTTCTTCTGTGGTGGTTAAGTATATATGTACCTGCTATAGCTATATGTGTGGTCTGAGACAAAAAGTACTTGTAAATCTATAGCTTTTTAAGCTCTTAGTGTGTAAGAAAGAGTAGAGTGAAATGACATTTGTTATTTTTACCATTGTTTGAGGTAGACAGCAGTTGGTATGGTTAATGTAAAACCGTGGATTTGTTTGCCTTTGCTGATCCTCGTAAAAAAGCCCAAGTCCCCACAATGAATATGCGTCAGCCTCAGTTCCCCATGACTCTTGGAAATAGTGAGCTTGCCTTTTACAAATACGAGCCAGAAGAGGTAGATGCCAAGCAGAGGCAGAATTGTAGATTATTTTTTTACCATGAATACTGAAAGCATGTGAATATTAGTATGACCAATGTTCTGTATTGATTTGTTAATTGATGATAAACATTTGAAACAACAAGTGAGTCAGTTCTGCTCCTCTGCTTGCTCTCTGCACTCACATGGGTTTGAAGTTTTGCCGCATATTTGCCGTTTCCCTCCATAAATGTCTGCCATCCCTCTCTCATTAGGCAGATTTTCTTTTTTTTTTTCTTTCTTTTTTTCCCCCCGTAGAGACTGACCTCCTCTAAAGCAGATCAGGGCGTCACAGGTTTCCAATCACATCTGCTCTGTGCTTTCTGGCTTATCCTCTTCAAATCTAAAGCAATATACAATAAGGATCTTAAATATTCTCTACAACAGGCTACTCATTATGCTTCTTGTTAAAGTTAATGTATATATTAAAGAAAGTCTTCTAATGCTTGTTTTGTAACTTATCATCATCATTTATACTCCAGTACAATCAATGCTTCAATATAGAACTACTAATCATTTATTTATGTACATTGGATTGGATTTTCAATTATTTTTTAAATATAAAAAAAAAAAAACATTTAAATATATATAATTTTTTTTAATGAATTCCTATTTAAATCAACTCTGGTGGCCCTAAAATGACAGCTCACATGAAGTCATAGAGCATGTATGCATATATTAAACTTCATTTGAGTTTATCCAGAAGACACTTTTTGAAAGTAGTTAAAGTAGTTGTGATTAGTCTGTAATGGCTCTGGTTCTCAGGTATCTGGATTTCACATTTGGGATTTTTCTCTTTAAACACCCGTAAAAAACATTTGACATCTTCCAGTCATTAAACAGATTTCCAGTCATATTCAACTCCAGCTTTGGTTGGGCACTTTCAAGAGCTTTCATGGTTTTTTTTAATGATAAGCCATTTAGCTGTACGATTAATGTCATTGTTGTTGTTTCTGGCACTTAAACAGGTTCTCAAGCTATTTCTGTACGTCGTTCATGTCATAGCTCTTTCTAAGTTTCTTGGCTGCTTTTAACTTGAGCCATATCATAGAGCTGCCTGATTGTAGAGATTATGTTAAATGAAGGATGAAAGTGTGTCTGGTTACTACTAACACAGGACTTTGAATTATTGTTGAGTGGCTTTCATCCCCACTCAGTTCTTTCTGCTGGAGGATGGTATACTGTACATTCTCAAGCAACCCATATAAGGCTGACACTCATCTTTGCCGTGTGTCCAAATTTAACCTCTTGCATATTTCCTCCTTAAAGGTTCGTCTTGTAGCAACCTCAGTTATGAGAGGAACTTGTCTCAGTTTACTTGGAATGAAAATAGGTGTTTGTGAAAGGAGATGCTAGCTGTTTCACTTAGTCAACAGTGAATGTTTTGTTTTGGAAGTATGTTGATGTGGTATTTTCAGCCATTGAAAAGAGGAACATTCAGTGTTTTAATTGTTTGCTATGTTGCGACACCGCATGCTCCAGGAATGCCAGGTGTACCAAGGATCTCTACATCTCCAACATTGCAAAACCTGATTATCCTGTACACCTGTCTTCGTCTCTCTCTCTCTCTCGCTACAGTATCATTCCCACTTCCCTTGCGTCATCTTCTCTTTTCACTAGCTCCTTGTTGTCTTAGTAACCAATGACAAAAACCCCTGATCTGACAAGAGTACAGGCAAATTCAAAGACTGGCCAGATTTGTCATACTATTCTCCTTTGGTTTGAAGTCTGTACTGTTGCTGAGGTGGTTCTGTTTATACAAACATGTCTGAAGCTCAGCTGGTCTATTGCCTGATGGATGTACCGTCATCAGTGGTTAAACCTGCATTGACACTTAACACTAACAAGCACCATCTTGGGAGTTTTACTAAGCAGCAGTTGATTTAGTATGTAAGGTATGTTTTTGTTTTTTCGAGATGTATTTCTAGCCGTCCACAAGCTGCAGACTGCCACTCCTGCTTTTTGACCCACACTTAGGTATGACAAGCCAAATGGAAATAGGCTTACTTTTTAAAATCTCGAGTGTCAACATCATATTTGCACACCGAGAGCTGCTTCTCCTGCCAAATCCAAGGCCCCATTTTTATCTAAAAGTTGAATAGGACACACAGTTAGCTGGGCCAATGGTACGACAGCCGCACCAGTCCACTTACTGAGGATAAAGATCCAAAATATGGCTGGAGGAAAAACATATTGGAGAAAGAGAAGGCAGCAGGAGCGTAAGGGAATGTGCATGTGTTTTTTTTGGGAGAGTAAAGATTGTGATGCGTGTGTATGTGTGTGTGTGTGTGTCTCAACAGTCTCATCCATTTTATGCGGGGAACCCCACGGGTCCCCCCAGTCTGTGTGTATATCCAGACAGGAGGACAGACATCTGGTCTCCACATGAACCTCAGGCTCCCAAGGGAGACACACACGTACACACACACACACACACACACACACACACACATATACACACTAAACATCTGGCTTCCTGAGAGGGGTTCTGCAAATGTATGCACCCCCTCAAAACATTTCTGTGCCGCAGCCCAGCTTCATATATCACACACAGTGCCTTGTTCTCCGCTCCCATATCCTTCTATCGCCTCCAAACATCTTCCCCATCCCCCCTCATCCACCCACTCTGTGCAGCTTGGGCCGCCCCCTCACATGGCTACGAACCAATGAGAGCCTCTGTGCTCCAGTAGTATTGTGTCTTGTTTTCATGGATTTTTTTCCCCCCCTCATGGTCTGACTGTCATTGAGGAATTCCGTTGCCCATTGTGGTTTGTGTCAAAAACATTTCACATTCATTAAATGCAAAGGCAGCAAAATCCACACGTTGATGGGCGCAGCTTCTTGTCGTCTTCTTTATCACCCACAGAAATGCTTCTTGGCACTGAATATAGTTGCTTAGGATAATAGATGGTTAAAAAAAATGTGTGAGGTTGTGTGTGTGTGTGTGTGTGTGTGTGTGTGTGTGTGATCTGTGTTTATATTTGAAGTAAACGTTTGCCGTGTCACATAATGCGGTTTCACAGAGCAGCGAAGATAAATTGTCATCAAGAGTCTTTGCACTTGTGGAACAGGTCTGCATTTTCCATCATCATCTGCATTCGTAAGTGTAAAAGTGTTGCGTGGTTAAAAGCATGCCAACAGAAACTGAACACTATTGAGAAATATCTTCCAGAATAATGAACACCCATGGTGACCGTAAAGACAGGAAAAAAAACATTGGCATTGGCTGGAAATTTGCAGTTAAGAAATCAGAGGTCTATTTGAATAGTGGATTATTTAATAAAACATGCAGATGTTGGGGGGCAAGAAAACACATTTTTAAAAAGTGTAGAAAAACAGACTTCCAGTATATTTGCAGTTAATCCCTGCACGATGCTTATCAGGGTTAAGGAATGTGAAATTCAAGTTATCAGTGTGAAGTAAGAAATAAGCCATACAGATGCAGATCCAATGCATCCAGAACAGAGCAGGCAAGTATGAAAGAGCCTCATGATATCTTCAGCCTGCAGGTGGACAGAAGCAAAACACACTCCTGCCATGCCTAAAAATGGTGCCCTGAAAAAGGGAGGGGGCATTTATTTGCTTTTGACATGCCAGCACTGTTTGTGGAGGCATCAGTGAGTTTAGAAGACTTATCACCTTTTTGAAGCTCCCACTCATCACTGACAAGCAAGGTGGGGCAAAGCCTCAACATTTGTTTTCACTGGGTGTGGCACCACCGCACTAGAACCGAAGCATGGAAAGAAATAGACAGTACTCTTGGCTTGGTTCCAGATTCGGTGGGAATACCAGAGTACTTGCGTATGATTCTAAAAACAGCGTGGGTGGGTGAGCAAAAAGTGAGTGTACAGCGCAGGAACAGCTCCACAATGAACATGTGTAGTAAGTGGAGTTAACCATTTCAGTGCCTTTTTTTGTGATCATGTTTCAAAGCAAACCTGAGATATCTCCACTATTTTCTCACCAGAATTCCTGCTTATCATGGATTTAATAATGTATTTTGGAAGATAAATGATGGGTTTATTAGTTGCATAGTTTTATTATCTGGTGAAAGTGGTCAAAGATAAACAATTCGTTGCAGGATCAGATCACATTACTGAAAGTCATGAACAGCGGGTAACATCATCAGATCTCAAGGGCTTTCTGGTGCTTCCTGATCCTAATGAGCATAAGGATGCATTGGGGAAGCCATCATTGGCTTTTATCTGCGCTTGGCCGCTCTGAGAAGTGAGGTAATGGATGATACACATCTCAAGTCAATGCAAACCTCTACTCCTCTCCTCACACCCAGTGCCTGAATACCTCAAGTTAACAGTCGTTGAGCCTCACCCCGATGTTTCCGGTGAAGTTGAGGAGAAGACTCATTCTCTCAGCCTGGTCTTTAAATACCACACGAAGACACTTGCAAATTAATACCCATGCTAATGTTAATTGATTGTATTTTCCCTAAATAATCCTGTTAGGGAACATCCAGTGAATTTCTGACCACATGTTTGTGACAGCGAGATGATGAAGTGACCCACTGTGCTGCTGTCAGCTGAGGGGAGTTAGTTAACTCGGGTCGCATGATCGTAGTTATGACCACCATCCCTCAGCTCTCCAGATAAGTGTGTATGTCTTTTTAAACTTTGAACTCTGTGCTTGCTCGTGTTTGTGTGTCTAATCATTGCTGTCTCATGTTTCCATACTCCAATACCATCCCTCCATTTCCTCTCGAACTGTGCAAGACCCTCCCACCTGCACAATCACACCACTGCTGGTCTGCCTATGAGCAGATGGCTAACATCTCTCTGTGGAGCTTCCTATTAGTTTCCTCTCCATCAACCTCTCAAGGCCATTTCCTATTCTTCTTTTTTGACTTGTATTAAGGAAGCACTGACTGTCTAATCATTTGAACATAGCAGTGTTGGGGCGTGCTGATCAGTGCAGACATTCAAAACAGTAAATAATCAATAAACTTGCAGCTCTGAGGGATTTATGTGTATTTTTCAGCCATTTGTTGAGTACAATGGATACAAGACACTCAACAACATAACTCTTTGTTAAAGCCAGTGCTTCACCATTACTCACAGATAATAAGTACCAGCACTTGATGGATTATTCACATGTGCACCATTAAATATTTTGAGTGTGTGCTGCCACTTCTCTTGTGAATAAACCATAAATCAAGGTTAGCGGTAGTTAGCTATTGGACTAGATCGCCTCTTTTTCTGCCCAAACAAGCCCTCATGCAAATGTGAGTGACTTAAACCAGAAAGAGCTTCAGAGTTTTGGTTTCAAATAATCAGTCGTACCACTATACAGTCCTGATGTGCTGGCATGTCTGGGCAAAGAGGATGGGGGTCGACTGACTTGCTGTGAGACGGGTTTCATAGATAAGATGATCCCGTTCAATGAGAGATAAGAAGGTGAGCTACGTTTCTTTTGAACCGACTGATCCTATAAATCTTGTGGACATAAATTCATTCATTTCAATACTTTAGGAGAGGGGAAGTGACGGAGAAAGCTCTGAAGTAGTAATAAACCCTCCAACAAACCTCCCACAGGCATTAAAATAGGTGTTAAAATAGCTTTTATGTAAAGAAGCCGAGAACAGCCATGCTTACAATTACTTATCTAGAGATCACAAGTTAATTTATCTCATTATCTTGAATATAAATATATAAAGATAATGTATCATGCTCATTTATTCATGCCTACAAAGCACAAGAAGGTGGCTCTTAATGACATGAGTTCAAATCCATGATGTTGGTTCTTGTTCCTACTCTCCTTATTTCTCTCATTAAGTCCAATAAAATGAAAAGGTATTGTTTATTACTTCTCCTACATGAAACATCCCATTGTATTATGATCATATTAATCAACCTGTCATGTGGCTTTGACAGAGCTGTCATTAATAAAGGTGCTGTTCATAATAATGGATTCTCCTTTTAATCTGACATTTTCAGCTTAAATCAGTTGCTACAGTTGTCAAGATGTCATCACAGCATGCCTGCATGACTTTCCTGATCTCTGATAAACATTACGAGTAATAAGAGAAAAC
Organism: Scomber japonicus; assembly: GCF_027409825.1. Taxonomy (NCBI): domain Eukaryota; kingdom Metazoa; phylum Chordata; class Actinopteri; order Scombriformes; family Scombridae; genus Scomber; species Scomber japonicus. Next base: position 29,310,892 of record NC_070583.1, on the reverse strand, counting down.
AACCTTATTTTTCTCATAGTAACAGGATGATTATCTTGAGATTACAAACTCATTTTCTCAAGATAACAAAATAATTAACTTGTGATCTCAATATAATGGCATAATTTCAAGTATTCTCAGATTCTGTATGTGGATATATGATTGAATTTAAATGTTGAAGTATTTGAAGACTTGCTGTGACTGAATTGTTCCAGATGTTATATTTTTGGACAATTAGAACAAATAATGTTCAATAATGGGAGGGGAGGGGGGTACATGTGATATGTTGTGTCCATCTCCCGGACATATGTCTATGTGTAATGGAGTGAATGTGTTTATTTTATGTACTCTAAGTGTTTTTATGTATTATTCTTATCAGTGAGACCAAAGACAATTTTCATGCAGGATATGATAATAAACTATTTCTATCTATCTAATCTTAAAGTCTTTTGTAATGCACTTTAACAACTTTATCTTAAAAAAAGGAAACAAGGAAAAATATCCCAAATCATCCATCTATTAGCAGTTTTTATTACCTAAAGCAGTGAGCCACAATTAGTATGTGTTTTTTTTGTTGTTACTGTGAGTTATCAGTTATTGTGAATAAATGTCCACTAGTTTGATATCTTTTATAAATCATTTATCTAATTGAACCTGACAAAACACACTCTCCCCATAAAGCTGCAGGCTGCAATTTGCCCGTTTTTATTCCAGTTCAAGCACCGGTTAAAACCATACTAACTTTGCAGGAATGTGATGACAGACCCTCTTTTCCGTGTGTCAAAGTGCTGATGGTAACATATCTTGAGAGTCTGTGGTTTGCCTTTTTTTAAAAATACTTACATTTATTTAGAAAAGCTCCTGCTGACGTTTGCTTTGGTGGTTTTCTCTTCATGCAGTTTCTGACATGCACACTGGTAGGGAGGTTGCTGCCCTTCTATTTGCGATGCGGGGGGTGGGGGGGGGGAACCACCACCACCACACCTGTTGATACTGAACTCAAGGGCCCACCGCTAGGGTTGGGTTTTTAAAAAATGGATTTTCCAATTCAAATTAAGCTTCATTTGAATGATCAGATAAAGAGATGACTGTCTGTCAGTGTCTCCCGCTCTCTCATAAGAGGACCAACATGTTGAATTATCAACAAAAATGATAAGGAAGGCTCTTCAAGGCTGTGTGTGTGTGTGTGTGTGTGTGTGTGTGTGTGTGTGTGTGTGTGTGTGTGTCATGATTGGTGGATGATATAAGGGGTGTCTGTCAGGTGTGATTTTATTGATTTTGATGTTTTTCTGAATGTGAAGGAGTCATATGTGTTTTTTTTAAGTGCCGTATTAAAGGACATCAAAACTCCACATGATACGTACTGCTGTTATCTGGTCACTCTGTAGAGTTGCAATACCGCATTGTGTTGACTGCTGTAGTCTGTTGGTCATGTTAAATAAAAAAGTACATTAATGTAACAGTTTTGGGATTAATTCTTAATTTAAACATAAACATTTTTAATTATGAAGCATGTTAGAGGATCCCTTGTACAATTCATAGCATTAGAAAAATTGAACTGAGTCTGTACTAACCAAATTAATATTGAATCAAATCAGAAATCAAATCAAATTTGGACCTGAATTGGAATCAAATCAATTTCAGGGAATCAGTGTGTCGATACCCAGTGACCCCTGCTGCTCCGAGCCTAGTGTAGCTGCATTTTAAGCTCTAAGAAGAGTTTAAAACTGTGATGTCTTGAACAAAATCACACAGTCTCTTAAACTAGTGGTCACTGTTTGAGAGTTTTAACTTAAACATGCTGCATAGTTTTATTTAAGTTTAAACTCATACTTTATGGGCAGATTTCATTACAATCTTTCACTATGGTTGATATTAATGGTGTAGATTAATTTAAAAAAGTGTCACATCTGCCTCAGTTCATTTTTGCCTCCAGAAAGAGAACTGCTGGTTATCTGAAAAACTGATAAGATCAATATTATCAAATCCACCAACACATGTACCTGGAACATATAGGCAGGTGAGACACGTGAATCGTTGCCACATAACTGCAGTTTTGACGTAAAATAATGTATTTTACAGATTAGTGATACTACAGTAAGCATAGTGTGTGTAAAATGTATATAGACTGTTAAACTCCTCCTTGGTTTATGACCTCCTTCGACTTCTTGAACCGCCCATTCGTCTTTCATTCACATGGTCTCGTAATTATCCAGCTCTAACTGGCTGTGCTGGTTCTGAACTTTGAATTTTTCCCAGAGCCAGCGAGCTCGTTCCCAGTTGAAAGGCAGGGAAACTGGTTTGACATGGAAACTTTTACAGCATCTCTTCAAGGCGTATTGTCGTAAAACAGACAGCTCAGTGTGTGGATATTTTAAACAAACTAACCTATTTCTAAAAGAGCAGGTATGAATGTGAACGTCAGATGCATCTGTGGTGTAATATGGATTTGTGTGAGAGTATTGAAGGCAGCATACTCACACATTCAGACCCCCCCCCCCCTTTATATCATTACAGTATATGACAGAACAATCAGTGGCCAGTACTCGATCACATTCATTAACCTTCACATCACTTGGAGCTCGACTGAAATGAGAAATGTGCAGCATAGCTTTTCTAAAGAGCCTGACTCTCTTAGGTTGCACTGTTTACTGATTAGATCTCAGGATCCCATGACCAATGACCATAAGCCTCTGACTGACTTCCCTCGTGTTGTACAAGTTTTTTTTATTATTTGTGCAGATGGAAACTTTCCTAAAAATGTTAACAGAATACTTCAACAAGCCAACGCTATAATCAGAAAGTAAAATGCACACAGATTTAAGCCTGTAGGAATATTTGAAAACAGAAAAAAAGATACAGTTGTTTCCCTTGGACTGTTACCTTGATATCATTCTTTACAATCGTGTTTGAGGCTTATTGAGCTTATCTTTTTTATCAGCTTTGTCTGGCCCTGGTTTATCTGGTGGATTTCCTTCTTAATACTGAAACTGAGCCACTGTGGCAGCATGGTGACTCAGTTTAAAAGCGTAAACCTTCACACGGATTTTGTGAAAGACGTGGTCAGTTTAGCTGTTCTCTCATGCCATACCTCAGGATAAGCAAGTCGAGTTTTCCCATGCAGAACTTCTGTTAGATAATCTGTTTTTATGCCTGTTCATACCGACACTTTCTATATGCAATTCTTTCATCTTTGCACCCAGTGCCCCCCCCCCCCCCCCCCTTTTACCTCCACCCCTCCTAACCCTAACCCTTAAAAGTGGGACGAAGAGAATGTCACCAGGGTGTAGAGAACGTCTAATTGAGCCCACAGGGAGACAATACAGATAACAAACACCCACACAGCCTTGTTTTTCCGCCCTTATCCAGGATTTTATACTGGCAGCTCTAACAGTAGGTTAATGTATATGACTGCAGTCCAAAGGTTAGATAACCTTTGTGCGTCTTCAAAAAAACAAAATTACATAAATATATAGGTCACATTCAAGCTAAATTATATCCGCCTCATTCTCCAAACCAGAAATGTCCACTGCAAACTACAAATTTCCAAATATAATTTAAGATATATACATTACAGGCTTCAAAACTATTCCCACAACACAAAACTTATGCTTTCACTGATTTTCTGATTTCAATAGTAAAAACAAAAGCCTATTATTATAATTATATATGTTTTAATTAACTGAATATCAGAATAAATATATTTAAAGTTACATCATTGCTGTATTTATACACTGTCATTGCGGTTAAAGTCCATCTGGCAGCCGTGTGAGATGTGACACCTCTCATATGTGTGTGCAGGGTCTGAAATTAAAACCCACCAGGCACCACATGTGGATACATTTTCTGGTTTGTGGGTAATTCTCCAAAGGCTATCTGCCAAATGTTTGTACCAAAATATTCATGAAATAAAATGTCTGGCAGGATGCTTGGAGATAAATGACTCATGTTTGTTCTGATACAGTATAGACACATGCATCATATGTGTTTACATGTGTTTAAACCATAGACTGGTTTAACCATGCTGTGAACACTAGACGAGAAAATCTAACCCACATTTGACACTTGGCAAAAACATATTCTCTTCTTGAATACTGAAAGGAATGCATCTGTGACCCAAAAAGGCGATTTAATTACCAGTGCTCTTGGCAGGTGAGTCAAAAAGGTCATCTCGGACACTGCATGTGTGCCTGGATGTGTCCACTACAGTTTCTAGTTTGGCAGTAACGGCGGGCTGCTGTATGTGAAAGCCAAGCTTCAGCAGAGCTTAGCAGAGCAAATCCAGCTAATGCTGAACCATTCTAATTGTCTGATGGATCCAGGGGCTGGACAGGGGATTACTCTGATGCCCCCTCAGCTAGGGGTGCTGACCGCAGTACAGGGTGTGGGATTTGGCCCTTTTCCTTTATGGATGACTGTCAGAGGCTTCATCCAGGCTCACAGAGAAAGCTAACAGGATGAGTTTGGGCAGCTGCTGGTATCTGATTGGCTGATGATGACCTGGCATGATCTGAACTACTGGTCACAGTCACCTCTGGGTGAATGAGGACATAGTGACTTTTTTTGGAGGGGTATTCCCAGCTATTTATGGTTGTCCACTTTTAAATATACTGTTGGTAACCTTGAAATGGTAAATAATTGCTGAGGTGTAGCTGTTTGTAACATTATGGCTCAAAGTTTATTGTGTTTTGTGGCCCTGACAGCCACTCTGCTATCACTGTTTGTTTTAAGATGGGTGAGGAAAAGCTGTGATTGGCCGTGAACATGGACATACACCATAAAGGAAATGTCGCCACCATAAAACTATATATATGTGCTGGAGGAACACACATTTTTCACATGAATAAAAGCTCAGGACGCTCATAACTGTCTTATCTAGTGGTTGTACAGGGGTTTGTTTTGACTATCCGAGACTTTAACTCTGTCATGTTTTATCTTCCCAGTTCAGATTAGCCCTCAGATGAGCCAGGCTAAAGACTGCAAGATGATGAAACTGTGTGTGTGTGTGTGTGTGTGTGTGTGTGTGTGTTTATTTGTGGTCTTGTTTTGGATTAGTACTAACAGTATTGGATAGGTGTTTTTCGCACATACACCCCTCCATATGTTGTTTACTACAGGTGTCGCTGCTGTAAAGTGAAAAACAGCAAATGCAGGAGATGGAAGGATATTAGATGTGTCATTCAGCGTCTGTGTGTATAATTCCTGTGTACATTCATATTTGCAGATGTCTAGTCTAGCATATTTGATGTTCATGGATACTTACTTTTAATCAGATCTAGCATCCTGTGTGACGGATCCCTTATCGTTGTCCTCTGTTGTGTTTTGGCTGTCTTGATGTCACATTTATCATGAAGTGGAGGATTTGGAAACTCACAACAGAACAGATCCTTCTTCAGCATTAAAGTGTTTCAGTATTCTGAATCTCACCACCTTTCAGTATTAATCAGAAACACAGATGTGTACTTTCTTCCCACATTTATTTTGTTTGTAGACTTAAATTATGGTATTTTTGAAAGCTGGATATAGGCATGGGATGGTAACCGTGTTCAAGGTATACTGTGATATGAAAAAGCCACGATAACCAAAGCTGTTTTTTTGTCTGGTCAAAGACAGGAAGTGCAGGTCAGAAATCCCTCACACTGTCATTACAGATTCAGGTTAAATTAACATGTGTCTCTTTATTTTTCTTTTTAGGAACATTTTAGAGCTGGAATCGAAATACCGCAATACCGTGATATTTTTGCTTATGGTTATCATACTGCCAGAATCTCATACCGGCCCATGCATAGCTGGATACCTGATTTCTATAACATGGAAACTGAGGCTTGGGCAGGATTAAATTCAAGAAAGTGCCCCTAAACCCAACCTCAATCAGCGACCCCAGCCCTTCCTCATTACATCGTATAATTATGATGACAAACAGTACTGAAGGCTTCTAGGCACAGTGGGGCCGACGGAAAGGGGGATCTAAAAAGTTTTTTCAAGACTTCTCTGCTGCAGTTGTACATAAATGAGGTGAAGAAGTGACAAATCTGTGTCCACTACTCCCTTCTCCACCACGTTAAGGATTACTCATTGTGGTAGTGTAGAAAGAGAAGTGCCTCTCCCTTTTCATGTTTATTTACGTTAAGGAGCGGCAAAGAACCATGCATGCATTTATAGGGACTAGAGCCGTCCCCTGGTTGGTAAATGGAGAAGCCCCTTTGAGAGGCGCTGGTGGTGTTTGTATTATAGTTCACTTGTTCTCTGTCGCTCAGCTACAATCACTTCAGGTTCACTACCAACAAACTAGGCTGCATCTTTTGGGAGATTTCTTGACTATAGTAAGATACTTTGGTTGATAACATACTGAGACTGTGTCCATGAAATATTAAGGAAAGTCACCAATTAAGAGGAAAAAAATAATAATAATATCTTTTAAATGATAAAGAGTAACCTAAAATTGCAACAGAGTGGATTTGTATATTTCCTTTCATCGGTAAGATCAGCAGATCTTTTAAACTGTAAGATTGTATTAAGGACAATTATGAGCGCCTTGTGCTTATTACAGCTGTTATTCAAGTTGAGGAATTTGTTATTCTGAATGTGCATTGCCCTCCAGGTTACCGCTTTAACTTTAATTTGCCAACAGAATATTTTTGAGAACATTTTCAACCTCAAACCACGCTTAATTCTCAAAAAAGGGAAGTGTCCAGAAAATTGCCCCTCCTACAGACCCCTCTCATAGCTTGATGCAGTCCTTTTTAAAGTCACATCTTGGCAACTCATCTGAAAAACCATTTAAATCCACTGAAGGGCAGAACATATATAAGTGATTATTGCTTCCAATGGAATATTATATTGAATGCAGTGATTACAAAAAGGACAGTTCAGCTACACACTGGTTGGCAGTGATTCACTTTGCTTATCCAGTCATTTCGACACTCAGTGTGTGTATAACACCTTTCATCTGTTCGGCCACAGTGAAATGTCACAGCAGAGTGACCGACCAACACTGCAGTGTGATCTCATAGAGTGTGTGTGTGTGTGTGTTTGTGTGTGTAGCTTTGTTTTGTCCTGAAAAGCTTCGTGTCCTGTTGACATAACTGTTTTCCCTCTCATCATGCGGACTTTGATGAAGCAGGCTGTTTACAGTGCTAAATACAGTGCATGGTCTGTCGTCTGTGAAATTGCTCACCGTCATTATTTGTCATCACTGTCATTGTAACCTAGTAACAGGTGAAAGGTTGATTCATACTGTGATTACTCAGGGTGTGTGTATTTGAGTCAGAGACAATCTTAAATCGCTGCTTTTATTGTTCAGCTACATAACTTATAGAAATATTGTTTTTACTGTGATACCTAAAGACTAAAGATGTCTTTCTTATATTTGGTTCCAAGGCAAACTAACACTTAGTTCACAACAAGACCAAGATTCATGTCATTTTCTGCGTACCAGGACCCTGTGTTGGCTCCACGCCACATCATATAATGGCATCAAGACTAAGCCATGTACAGCTGTTTCAACTTGTCGTCAGGAGTTTTTACAGAATGTGAAATGAAATGCACCCCTGTAAAGAAAAGCATTTTGACTCCAGCCCTTTTCAGCCAGTGATACATACAATACAATGAATACATGTTTGCATACATGAGGCAGTTTGGGGCGGGTGTGCTGCTGGCTTTTTCTCACATACCATGTTGCCTAACCTACTACAGCGTTGTCGCATGACTGTTTGCTGCATTAGACAAGACATCCTGTGACCTTACACAAAACACACATACACAACTACAAGATCCTTCTCCAACTGAGCCATGACTGATGTTAAAGGTCTTTCATTCACACCACTCTATGTCCCATGATCTGTAGGCTACTAACCAAAAACTTCACACTGTGTTTTATCTCACACTCTCTCTCCTACGTTGCACCTATCCGCACTCCGTTCATAAACGTAGCAGCTAAGGTGGTAAAAAGTGTGGACTCAACACTAACGTACAGTGTATCTGAAAACAGTTTGTTGTCCAGCTTCACTGTGAGTGTGCGCTGAGTGTGAATGAGGCTGGTGAATGTGACTCCCTGTCGAGAGTTGGCTGAACAGACTGTTTTGGTATAAACACATTTTTGTCATCCCAGATTTTTCACATGCAGCTACTGTGTGTGTTCGACAACGGCGTTCACTTTCATCTGTTATTGAACGTAACTCTAATTCCTCCGTGGTGTGAGGAGACGGATTTGTTGAGTTGCCTGTGTTTGCCATTCACAGACAGGGTTTTGAATGTTGTTGCTGCCACCTTGTGGAGTATTTATGTTAGTTATCTAACAGAATTTCATAAGTACTATATTTCATAAGCAGAAATCAGCCATGTGAACGTTGACCTTCACTGAATTACTGTAATAAATTATATAAGCATTATAAGACATTTGTCCACTAGAGTCTCCTTACATTGATTGATTAGTAAACTATTGTGTCAGCTGTAATAACAAATAGATCTTTTTGGATAATATCATTTTACATCCAGTATTTGTCAATGTGGGATCTGCACTTTTATTATCCTTTTTTTATAGGTATGTGTCACATAATCCAGGTGTCAGATGTTTAGAAACACTAACCTACCTGTAGATAGGCAGATCTGAAAAGCTGAAACTCGTTTGCATTTCACCTGTTAAGAAAAGCACATCCCTGTATTTATCAATTAAAATCAATTGTTTTATCTAATATTACTGAATTATCATGAAATCATTATGTACTGGTGCATCCATTGCAAGGTTATTATAGTTTTGAAATGGTCTTTATTTTGTATTTTTATTTAGTTTTAGTTAGTTCAACAAGTGATTTAGTAGTTTTAGTTTAGTTTTTATTTTGAAGGAATTGACTAGTTTCAGTTTAGTTTTTATTTAGTTTTAGTCTTAGTTTTAGTTTTTCAGGTATTAAGAGAAAGTCTTGACTTGTAGAAGCTGAAAAGGATGAAAGAATGTGTGACACCAAATATGACTTATCATCAAGTCCTTTTTAATTTCATTCTTTAACCACGGCTGCTGCAGGACAGGAAGTAATCGAGGGAGAAAACAAAGCTGAATTTATCTGCAGTTCAGTTTAGTTTTAGTTAGTTTTACATTGTTCATTATAGTTTTTATTTAGTTTTTATTTTATTTTCAGTTAACTAAATTATTTTTTCATTGCTAGTTTTAGTTTTAGTCTTAGTTTTCGTTAACTATAATAACCCATTGTAACGTTTCTGTCTCTCTCTCTCCCCCTGCAGGTGATCACCTGTTTCGGCCTCTCAGTGCTGTCGTGCCGCTATGTGGGCTTTTCCGTGGTGGCCCTGTTGGTGGAGATAAACTCGGTGTTCCTTCACCTCAGGCAGACCCTGCGCATGGCCAGCCTCGCCGCGGGCACCCTGTACCGGGTCAACAGCATGATCAACCTGGGCACATACGTGGTGTTCCGCATCAACACGCTGGCCTGGATGACCCGCTGGCTGGTGCTCAACAGAGACAACGTTCCCCTCCTGGCCTATACGCTGGGCAGCGTGGGTTTGGCCATCATGACGGCCATGAATATTGTCCTGTTTTATCGACTGCTCAGGAGCGACTTCCTGAAGAGCAGCACCCGGGAGGGCAAGAAGGAGAAAGAGATGTAGGGAGGAGAGAAGGATTAGAGTCATCAACACTCTCATTACTGTATGTTTCCACCCTGTGGCCAAGATTTGGTACCTGTGATTTGTTTTTTGTCTTTGTTTTTTTTTGTGTAATATACTCAAAGCTGAGAGATGGAGGGATCAGTCTGTCATTCTCATACTGTTTAATCACACAAACACACATGGTGTAATCAGTTGGACTCTCTCAAAGCATCAAGGAATCACACAGTCATAATGCTGACAGCTACATTGTCCCCATCAGTTGTAGTTTTGACTTTTTGGCTTCTGTGTTGTCCAGTTTGAGTGTCATCAGTGACTCATTAATTTTATGAGGAGGATGATTTATATGAAAATTGCAAGGCCATGTAAAATGACACCAAACACCTCATAGTCCTACAGAGTGTGTCAAGCTAAACCTTAAAATGTAGCTTATGATAAGTGATGACTGTTCTTAAAACACCTTACATACTTTCATAGGAAACAAATACAAATACAAAAATATATATTTCAATCATATATATATTCTACACAGTTGTGGGTTATTTGAAGTCTATCATGTAATATCAAAATCTATCCCATTACCACTGACGAAAGAAATAGTGAAATATAAATCTAGCACTGCAGAGGTGAAGATGTCTTTATTTTTCCCACCAAAATCTCCTCAACTAAAAACCACCTGCTACCTCAGAAAGCTTCTTTGCATCTTTCAAGCACAAGCTCAAGCTTTGCTACCAGTGTTTGGCAGGTTCTTTCTTTATTATAGAAGAAAAAAATATAAGAAAAAACAATTGAGTTTGTACTATAATGAATTAATGCAAACCACAGAAAATATGTTAATAGGGTGATAAATTACTAGAATTAATTTTGTATGAATGAATTCTCACAAGTGGCGTTTGAGAACAAAATCTGGTTTTCAGTGTGTGGCTGATATAAAACAAAACAAATTCTTCACTAAATTGTATGAAGGCGCTCATCAAGTGATTTGATATGATAACACATGACATCCATCACTGCAGGCCTTACATTCACTGTAATTACTCAATATACCCATAATCCTCAAAATAGCTTCTCCGATCTGACTGGCAAACAGTACCTTCAACCAATCCACTCATTGCTTTGTTAGATATTGAAGGAACAAGACCAAGTCGAGTAGTTTGTGGCTTCGATTGGTTCATAGATCAGTTGCGATAGGAACAGGGAGAAAGGATCCCGCCCGCCTGCAGCCATTGAACAACAAAGGTTGTCTGACAGTTTGCAATACACTTGAAACCTGTGAGATGACAGGAAGCAGAACAAGCTATATGACCGTAGATACTGCGACATTACAAACTGATAATGTTAATACTTTCATGGTTTGGATGTAATTGTTTTAATATACCATGATATGTAATATAATCTGCAGTAGGAGCTTTCAGACAGGCTGGAGTTGTTATTCTTCATTTGGCCTTTAGGGGGCAGCACACTCCTTCTCATCACCTCAGTGACCTCAACCAGAACACCAAGCTGTCTTGATTTATTTTTTTTTAAACATTGTTGTAGGTCTTTACCATCCTGCCTTCAATTTAAGGTCGCAAAGTTGCACAGATAGACACAGAGAATTTCTGAGGTCGTCTGAGATCTGTGAATACTGCAAGCTTTTATACACACAGTACAGTAGCTATGAGGCGGCCTGACATCAGAGCATTGTAGTCCTTATGTGACATGAATGCCAACTTTGGTTTTTGTGTTGACATTTGTGTATATTCATTGTTTTTGGGGGGGTTCAATTTTGTATATTAGTAATTTATTTGTATTAATATGTTGTGGATTAAGAAAATGAAATTGTGAAAAACAGTTTATTACAGTGAAGCTGATGATGATGGTGTTAGTAATGTTGTTGTGGGGTGTTGTGCCACTATGGGTCTTACCTTTTTTTTTTTTTTTTTTTTTTTTAAATTTGTTTGCCCAGTGAATATTTTCAATACCCAATGTCTCCAAAGGCACACCCACAATCATCTCAGCTTGACACTGCAAACGTTGACGCTCTAAAATCAGGCCGGTGATGACTATATTACAAACACAGCAGCATGTTTAAGTATGTAAATAGACACCAAAATACTTGGGATCGGAGTTCAAAGGAAACGTCAGACTCACATATACGACACTCACTAATCAGCTTAAATGCAGCTGAAGAAGTGGCACGAACACAGTCCACGAATTTAACTCCTCGTCCACGTTAAAATGAAGACATCACTGCACTTAAGAAACGGCACTGTTTAGGTGGAAAGCACTGGTGGTTGATTTTTGTCATGGCTGATTCCCAGTTGCCTTTATTTTTAGAGAAAAAGAGAAACTCCCTTTTTGAGATTTTTTTTTTTTATTGTGAATGTAAATTTGCATACTTCAATTCTGTCAGCAAATGTTTAGGGCAGCTTAACTTTGTTGTTGTAGTAGTGAAGACAACTGGTAATAATTGAAGTTATTTCTAACAAGTAAGCTTATACGTGTGAATGTGTTGTATAAGGTTGTAATGTCATTATTGAGATTATACATGTGTGATACCAGCTTTGTTGTTATGTTGCTGTGTGTCTTTTGGGACTCGTGATGAAGCACGGCAGCCGAAAAGAAGAAGTAGAAATGCCTCTTCGTATCAATGTCGGCACCACACAGAAGGACTTATGGCCCCCCAAAAAAAGAAAAAGCCACAGCGCAGCTCTCTGCACTCCACGTCCTGCTCTTTCTGTTTCTCTTATGTGCATTTATTTTCTGCCTACATGGATTTAAGAACAAGCCACGAAGATTTCTGGCATGTTTTTACATTTGTGGGGAGTGTACACATGAACAATGATTTCAGGATGTAATAGCAGAAACAGTCACAGTATAGATTTATATTGCCATGCTGCCTCAAATTCTTCATCATACACCATCATAGACCATTTTCAGAGATTAACAACATACAATTAAGTCCCTCTGTTATGTTTGTTCATTTATAAACTTCTGTTTTCAATCTGGTGATTGGTGAAATATTGTCTCTTGTTAATAAATTTAAAAAAAAAAGAAAATAAATTCATCACAACAGAGAAGACTTTGACACTGTGCAGTTTGTCCAGGCCTTAATTTAGGGGACATAAACCTGGTGAACTGAAGCAAATGAGACCAACTGAGGGTCCGAGAGGAGTAAAATGGTCTGTTTACTCTGATCCTCAACGTGTCACATTTCACAGATGTTTCTCTTGTGTGTAAATATAACTTTTTTCTCATGTTTTGTCAGAGATTGTTTTGTAATTAAAATTTTGATTTATATGTTTATAAAATAACATCATTGGTTTAACGTGAAAATAAAGATCGCTGAACTAAGTCTTGTGTTTGTCTCTGGGGGTTTTTTTGCCTGTTTTGCCAAAATGTATCAAAGTATCACAAGTAAAAGTACACTATTTGCAGGTGGAGTGGTTGTCAAATGGAGTAGAGCTAAGTGCACAATATGTCTCTGTATGTAATAAAGTGCAGTATAGAGTAACACAAAGAGGAAGTAATCAAGTACTGTACAAGTATAAAACTGTGGGTTACTCAAGTATAACACTTAGAGTAAACCATCACATGATGGATTCATTTTTAATGAAGGATATCAAACTTTTCAATATTGAAATTCATTTTACTTCAATTGATTTTTAATGGAGGATCTTAACTTTAATTTGATTTAAATTCCAGTTAAATGCTGTTTGAATATCTTTTTTACCCCGCTGAGGTTTTATTGCAGTTTTATGTTTTTTTAATCTGTAGCTGTATTTTATGCTTATTAATAACTTGTGATCTGTAATCAGTGGTTGACATAAAAGGGAGCATTCAGATTTTCATGATTTTTCTTGATGAATACAGATAACCAACCACTACTTTTGATTACTATTTTCAGTGTGGTATCCTTACTTTAACACCTTCAAATGACTTTTGAAACAACATTAGTCTTAAGAGAAGTCCCCCCCCCCCCCCCCCCCCCCCCCCCCCCCCAACTTGAGGTCCGCGGCCCATAGGTTGAGAATCCCTGCAGCAGCCTGCCTCTGTCCATGGTGCTGGAATCACACCCATTAAATCACTGTGTAGTAAAGAATCCCCTAAAACAGCTCGACTTGCTTTTAAACGCAGTGAAACAAAAAAAAAAGAAATTGTCACATTTTATTATAGTTGTGAGTTTTTTTCTTTGTACTCCCACCAGCTCTGTATTGATCCTGTCAGAGAAGGACGTACAGCTGATACGGACTGCTCCCTCCAATCAGCTGCTCTGCTCTCTCTGTCGTACGATGTTCTCGCGTGTCCTGATCACGGGGCCTTGTTTTCATCACTTCCAGCTCGGCCGTCTGCAGCCGCCTGATGTTTCACACTGTGGGCGAGAAAGAGAGGTGCGCATGTAGAAAAAAAAATGGACTGCGCACTTTGGTCTCTTTGGCTTTATTTATGAAAACGTCCTCGTGCAGCTGATCATGCTCGACGCCGATGTTGGTTTCGCATTTTTACGCAGCCATCCAGCCTCTTCCTCCTCTGATCAAAAGGCGTCACATGCAGCAGATGAGCACTTCAGTGCTTCAGATAACATGTCTTTGGGTGAATGCCGCAGCCTACAGCTTTTGGACCAGCACCGGAGGCCAGCATGCCCAGAGGAGAGGACGTTTTTATAACGCTTACGAATCATATTTCTTAAATTTTGGGAGTTAACATCAATTTAAAGGTGAGCAAATATTTTTTTTTTGTATCAACTCAATCTCTTGATTCAAAGGCATCCCAGCAGCTGCATGGTTTCACCCTTTTTTGTTGATTTCTCTGGCAATCAATAGCTTATTTATAGCTGCCACGTGACCTCAAAAGAGAACTTGCACTTCTCTTCATGTTGCTGATATAAGAAATGTTCTCAGTGTGAGAAAGTGACATTTATCAGCTGATATTCAGGCTGTACAAGCTATAAACTGTTATATGTTGAAGGCAGACCTCTATGAAATATATGGATGGTGCTGTCACAGTCAAAGTGGTAAGAAAAGACACTATCTGTCCCATCTTTCTAATTTCCTCCTTCTGTCTCTCCAGACGTGGCCATGGGTGATGAGAGCGCCTTGTCTCGGCAGGTGGAGAGTGTGGAGAGGAGCGTGGTGTTCCTCAGGCAGGAGCACCTCACTTTGCTCCACGGCCTCCACCTGGAGATCCTCTCCCTGCAGAAACGATGCTCAGGTGAGAGAAATGTTGTTGCTGCTGCTGCTGCTGCTGCTGCTGTGTGTGTGTGTCTGTGTGTGTGTGAGAGAGAGAGAAAGAGAGAGAGTGCCTGAGGGATCCAGGAAACTTTTCTATGACCCCAAAATGTTCAGTAATCCTACAAAACTGCTGTTACCACAGTGCCTGACTTGCTTAAATCACCACCCCCATCCCCACCCCCACACTAATAGTTTAATAATTTCTCAAAGGTGGATGTGTAGTGAAGCTGTAAGGAAAAAATATATTTACTAATTTGTCACCAATTAAGAGCTCTCAGGCTGCAACTAATGATTATTACCTTGACTAATTGCTTATTGTTTAGTCTATGAAACGTCAAAAAGCAACCAACTGTCCAAAGCTATGATATATTTATTTTATTATTATACATAACAAAGAAAATCCTCATATTTGAGAGGCTGTAAGCACATTTCAATGATAATATCACCACAGTTGGAGATAAATATTCTGCTGATTGAGTAGATTATTTGAGCTTCAGGGTAAAGGATCCTTCTTCTAGTGCTGCTTACTTTTTCCTTTAAGCTGCTCTAGTTCTTCTTTAATCAGCAGAGACCCACACTGACCTCCTGCCTTTGAAGAGAAGCTTTAGTAAGATTTAACTTATTGTGAGGAAGACAATATCATGACCTTTTTTAATGAGCTTTTTTCTTTCATTCTATAATAATTCATCAAGTCTACACCCAGATGGTTTTGTGATTCAGCCCAGGTAAAGCTTTGCATAATTTGAAACTAATCTTTAACGATTATAACTACATTTTCTAAGAGGCTACATCATCAAGAGCAATATTTAATATGTTAGTGAACAGAAGCCGCTCTGTGTTTCGTCAAAATGTGCCTCAGCAGTTCAGAGCAGTTACTGTCATTTTCATTTCAAATAGACTACGCTAAATCTCTTAGGACCATCATGTGCATACAGGCCCCATTGTTCGTGTGATGTGTGTCTGCAGCATCAATCAATGCCACACAATGACTACATGGTGATGTCATGCTACAATTCCTGTAGATTACATCATTTCCTGTATGGGGCATGCAGGCATTATTAGACATGCAGTCCATTTTATCAAGCAAGCAAATGCATATCAACACAAAACACATACATGATCGCATTATTATACTTATGAGAATGTTCTTTTTAATTTCATTAAATCCCTGGAGGCTGTCCCACCTTTAACCCAACATTCACTCTATCCTCAGCCTGTTCATAACCCAAGAACCCCTAAAACCAAGTCCCTAAAATAAATAGTTAACCTAGAAGGTGCCAGTTTTGTGTCACCAGGATCGGAGGTGAATACTGTAATGTGGGCACATGAATAGGTTTTTGTCACCCCGAAAGTGAATATCAGGGTTACACAAACACACACACACACACACACACTTACATATGTTTGTTTGTAGTCTCACACACAATTCATCCTCAGAAAGATCCACACAATACTCATCTATCATGGTTAATCCATAGATCGCATAGCTGCAGTAATCCATATGAAGGAGATTGTAGTGTACAAATACAGGGAGAAGAGTGGCGGGGGAAGGGGTGTGTGTATGTGAGTGTGAGTGAGTGTGAGAGGAGAGAGAGCGACAGAGCGAGCGATGGCTGAGAGCCAATGTCACCAGTTGTTTAGAAAATGACCCCCTCCATCATTTGTAGCTCTGCTGCACACATCACATCTGGTCAGTAAAGCTGTGTGTGGTGGCTACATTTTGTGTGCGCGTGTGTGTGTGTGTGTGTGTGTGTGTGTGTGTGTGTGTGTGTGTGTGTGTTGTTGTTGAGAGACAGACAGTAAAAGACACAAACCCACAGACATAGTCAGTATTTCCAGCTGTTTACTTGCCCTCTCCTCCTCTCCCTCTGTCTCAGCGGGGGTCTTCCACTGTTAACTCAGTCAGCCCCTCAGGGTGCCGTTACAGATCATTTGTAATTCTAAATCATTTTAATAGAAAATAAGACATGTGGTCAAACCGGAGAGACAACACTGGATTTAGTTAGGATTGGATTGACAAACACAGACGTATTACTTTGTCAGAGCTCAGCAACACGCATATAAATCTTCTTTTGAAAGCAGCAGGAATCATAAATCTGCTCTCCAGTTTTATATCTGCCTAAATCGCAGCCTTTAACTTTCTTCAGAGAGATTTCTGTGGGGATGTACAGTATTATGCCACACTTACTAAAACGTGATCATCTGCTCTTTCTGCTGAGCATCCTTAAAGCCCCTTACAGCAGTTTAACGCCAGACTGAAAATATGTTTAAATGTTTTTCAGGCACATCAGTAAATAGCTACACATCATTGTGGATCCCTCCTGCACACATGAACCTTATTATAACTTGGAATAATGTTCCTATTAAAAAACAAACATGACTTCTAATTCCTTAGTTTGAAAGTATTCATGTTTTACTTGGTTAGCCACAATGAAAGAAACTCTCCATTTATACAATTAAAGTTAATGACTAAATAAACTACAGGTGATGATCAGTGTATTTTCAGTGTTTGCTCCTCAGACTCCCCAAATCCTTCTGGTTAATTAGCTCTTGGCTGATATTAGTTAAGTTAAGTTTAGTTAAGTTTATTGACCTTTAAGCATTTAAGCAGCTGAATAACTTTGCTGTTACATTGAAACATCAATATATTTAGACCAACAATTTAGAATAGACTACATTTTTAAAATCAACATTTTAAGTTTTTAATTATCAAAGCTAAAATTGCATATCTCATATCACCAATCTTCTGTTATTTAGGAGTCCTATAGGGGATTGGTGATATCCTGTATATCTCAGTGTGGCATCGAGCCATGGCAGGGTTCACTGAGGTTGGACTTAAGCAGCTTTCTAGCAAAGTCAAGACACAGTTGAGTGCGTCTCTCTGCTAGAGTGCACAAGACAGTAGAGAGAGTCTCTGGGTACTCTGAGTACCTCTGGCCAAGTATGATTTTACAAGCCTGTTTCTGCATGCTTTGCAGCCTTTTAGCCTTTTAGCTCTGCGGTCAAAGAACTGTGCCAGGCAGAGACTACATACCCAGCACCGGACATACTGTACATAGCCTGTGTAGATAGGAACCGGTTCTGTATCTCGGACACCAAATTTCTTCACGTGACACAGAGCAAAAAGCTTCCTGTTGGCTGAGGTCAGCATGTGGTCTACCTGACTGTCCTGTTGCTAGTTACGCTGGATGGTGACCCTGAGAAGTGAGTCAGCAGGGCTGATGTTTGTCTCATGCTGGTGACATGTACTTTACATTTCCTTGGGTTGGAGTTTCATTTTGTGCTCCTCTACCCAGATGTCAAGACAGTTCAGGTTCTGTTGGAGAGTACAGAGTAGTTGGGACATCTGTGGTCTGTTCCATTGTGGACATCACCCTTAATCAGTACTAGGAAGACTGTAGACTCTAGTACTGTTCCCTGTGCAACTCCACATGTGGGATATTCTCAATCAGAGAGATTTCCCTGGTAGATGATGAGAATCGGTAAAAGCTTCATTACTTAAGCACTTCATCTATTCATTCTAATAGATTAAGTGCTTGGTCTTGAGGATGATTCATGGTTTGTCTAAAGGATACATCCTCAAAGCCACATAAACATTAGGGAAGACTAACTGCAGGCCAAACTTCAACATGGTTTTCAGCATATTTGAGGGTGACTTGTCTGTTTCAGCCAACATGAAGGATCGGAACTGCAGACACTTAAAACACGCTGTTCCGCCTACGGGACGGACCGGAAGTTGGGAGGTAACGACAAGTTATTCTGAATGTTTTAAACACCAACCCTTAAACATATATATTCATGCCGTACATTGTTAGAAAGCTTAGATTCTCCTGATTCATTCAAGACCACTCATGAATTATATGGTTGCTCACAGCTGTAATAGTATTAGCGGTTAGCTCGGCTAGCCACTAAAGTAAGCTAACAGCTATAATGCTACATACCTTCAAAGTCTTCTCTTTATCCACGACGATCATCGATCAGGACTTTCTGTACAACTCGCCAAGTATCCATTCTGGTGAAATATGAAATCAGTTTCAATAAAACCGAAATATTTTCCTCAATATGTCCATGTATTTAGTCCAACACGTAAGGAAACAGACACGGAACAAACCATATACGGTCCCTTTCACGTCACTTCCTGACCTACACGTGCATCTGTGGGACACGTGACTGTTTTGTTTACGTCCGTGAACTCCTCCTGTTTCATACACGCCACACACCAGCAGATAGCCTCTAGCAAAGACATATGTCTATCTTCTTCTTCTTCTTCTGGCCGACCAGGTGAATTAAGTGCGTCTTCTTTGGTTTTATTGCCGCCACCTACTGCCCCGGAATTGTTACGACAAGCTACATTCACAGACAGAGTCCCATTATTATGCTTTTATGAGCGAGGTCGAGCGAGCCAAAAGCCGAAAAATCTATTCGTGGCGGACGTAATTCTTTCGTGGCGGGCCGCCACGAAAGAATGAATGTGTGGGAAACACTGTGTATCCATTCCAGGCAGAATAGTATCGTAGAAGGCATTGGCTTTTTCATTAACGCTGGTTGCTTCATTCACCTCCTATCATGGATGATCCACCTGCCAAACTGCTTCAAGCCAGGCTCCCTTATAGATCGGACTAACCATGTAGAGCATTGGGAGGTCTTGATTGTGCGTCAGGGCTCCAGAGGACACAATCATGGCCACTTGAGCCAACAGGACGGAGAATCTGAGGCTTCAAGTAGACTGATTTCATGTTTGTAATAATCATGTCAAGGATGGCTTCACCTCTGATGTGCTGATACACCTGGTAGAGTTTATTATCTCCACAAATGTTGTTACTACAAAGCAGGTCAGATGAGGCTATTAGTCTTCCTTCCCACACAGTCTGTATATGGTCTGAACACTGATGCAGGTTGGTGGATAAGATAGACCTCTGTTTATAATGTACACAGTGTTCAATGAATGTCTTTATTGTCTTCATCATCGTGATTTGAAGGGATTCTGTCAGTTTTTGGATTGTAGAAATATAAAGGGATTAGGATTCTGGAGGCTAGCGCAGGTTTGCAGGTGTATTAGGTATTTGCTGCCAGCTTGCTAATGTGAAGCCTGGAAGGGTAATGCAAGGTTACACTGATGATGTTTTGCCGTGCATAAGAGCTTTGCCTTTGTACTGTTGACCTCTTTTTTACTGTTCTGGACTCATCATCAGTTTTCTCATCAGCCCAAAGGTGGTCACGCTTCTGTCTCCTTCAACAACCAGTAAAATCAATTCTCTTGGAATGGGGACTTAATTGTGTGTCGTAGAAAACAATCAAGTTTGCATATGTGTGCCCTTCAAGATATCTTTGCAACATTCGTGGTCGAGCCATGAAACAAAAAACCTTGAATTCTCAAAGACGATTTGGGAGATACAGTAAGCCCGACCTGCAAAGCGTTACACATGCTGGATGTTGGCATGTGCTGACTGCTTGTTTTTCATTGTTGTTCCAAGAAATAATCCTTAGGGCTGAGTTCCTGCAGCTAAATTAACTTCATAAATGCTTCTGGCAGTTATGAATAAGGATAATGACTAAAAAGCAGGAGCTCTCTCAATGAAAAGAGAGAAAAGTCTCTCACATTTTGCAATTATAGTTTAAAACCGACATCAGCTAATCTGTTTTTCTGGAGCTACCTACCTGAGGTTTCTCTATACCTCCTGCTTTCCCTCTTTCCTTACTTTCTGTCTTCCTCCCTTCATCATCTCATTTGTCTTTCTCTTTCTTCATGCCAGCTGCAGTGGTGGCCATGTGGCGCTGACTGCAGAGGGAAGGATGAAGGGTGTGACAGTGAGGGAGATAATAAAGCTGGAAATTACACCATCTGCTTCTCTAGATTGATTAGATTATCTTTCTTTTTCATTACAAAATACAAATATATATATTTTATTGAAAAATACTTACCGCTCAACCCTTATTAAACATAATTGGTTATTGGTTATACTACATTATGCTCACAGTTTGTAACAGAAAGGACTTGAATACACATTTAAGTAATTTTCAGAGCAGTCAACATCTTTGTGTAAGAGTTTCATATGATGGTTTTTTGACTTCCCTTATTTAAAGGCTGCTTCATTAACGGGCCTGTGTTTCTGGCTCTGGGAAGTTGAAATAGGTCACGTTCATCTTAAAATGACTGGAGCTACACGCACACTGTGATTGACTGTGTGCTGAAAGCTGAATGTAGAGATTTCCCTGCCTAGTCAGGCCTCCCTGAATGACCATCAAGATGACTGACGGGCCAGACACGACCAGCAGTCTGCCTCCACACTCCCCTCAGATGCTGTGCTATCTTTATTAGGGACACTGATAACTGAGTGCCATGTAGCAGTCTGATCCTTTATCTTCTAAAAACCACAGTCCATTACCCGCTGTGTTGCATGAATATGAGATATAATCCATCCAATATCCAAAAATGCTGGTGCGCCAGATATCATATCATGTAATATGTGGATAATCCCTATCATGTTGATGAGATATTCCACAGTAACAGCATTTGCCACTATTATATCTTTCCTCTCTGGTAAAAAAAAAATTCTGTTACAATCATGGCTTTGATATAAAGAGGTTTACTGTCCAATCTAGTGTTCAGACAAACTGTGCCTTAGTGTCTAGTGCCTATAATCTCTCTGCTATGGCATCCAATACATTTACTAAACATAAAAACCATCTACAGTGCCACATACAATATAAAGCAGTAATCAGAAGAGGCATAAAATCAAAAACACAGTGGAAATTCATCATCTTGAGTTCACTTGAGGACAGGAGTATTGACCAGCTTCATATAAAGAAAATCTCATACTACCTCTACAAATAATACATCAGTCTAGGCGTGTCAAACTCATCTTCATTCAAGGGCCACATACAGCACAATTTGAATGGATGTGGGCCGGATCACTAAAAGGAAGGAAGGAAGGAAGGAAGGAAAAGAAGGAAGAGAATACAGGAAGGAAGGAAGGAAGGAAGGAAGGAAGGGAGCAAGGACAGATGGAAGGAAGAGAAGAAAAGACAAGAAGGAAGGAAGGGAGCAAGGAAGGAAGGAAAAGAACACAGGAAGGAAGGAAGGAAGGAAAAGAGGAAGAAGGAAACTGGGCCGGATTGGACCTCTCGGCGGGCCGGTTCTGGCCCACGGGCCGCATGTTTGACACCCCTGGTCTACAGAGTGCTTCAGTGTGAAACTGTAGCTTTGCATTAAAATGATTCGTAAGTGTTTAAGAACAGGGATAATGTCTGAAATCTGCCATAGTACAAAGTATACATGGTTTTTAAACAATAAAGAACTTTTATTAGGTTGTTTCAAAACCATGAGACTACTTAATGCACGTATTGATTGAGGAATGCTAATAATGCTTTTATGTCTTATATTGCAGTTACAGTAAAGACAGTTAATACTCCAGTCGGTGACAAATAATATAACAGTACATCACTGGCCAAGTCTCTGACACACATTATTTGATGCAAAGTTTCAGATATAGCTTCATAAATTATTCATGAGCTCACTGAAAAAATGTGCTGGAAACTGCATTGAGCAGCTGTTATGTTACCCGCTAAGAGCAAATAGATGAAGCAGTTTGAAATGTCAGCGTAGCGCTCTAATGAGACATTTCAGCATCTATATTTAAGCTCTAACAATGGAAGTTCATGTGGTGTTTGTATTCCTTTTCTCCTTAACTTCTCTTTCTTGTGTTTTTTTTCAGAGTTGACGAGTGACCTGAAGGTGAAGCCTCCAGGCAGAAGCCAAATAGGTAAAAAAAAAAAAAAAAAAAATCCTCCTGCATATATCTCTTATTGTTCCACCCTCTTGCTCAGCGTCTGAGACAGAAAGACAGACACATGTTTACATCTCTCAGCGCTAGTTCATCTTTGCTACATCCAACCTCAACCCCCAATCCACCATCAGTGTACGCCTGCGTCCCTCTCTGTCCTTCCAGCCGTCCCATCCCCCAGGGGACAGATCACTGTCAGCCACCCTCCTCCATCTCCTCACCCATGCCTCTTTTTCCTCATCTCCTCATCTGGGAGCAAGAGGGAGTTTCCGTGACAAACCACACAGACAAGCATAGGTCTTTCTTTTCACACATATGTGCCTTTTTCCCAATGAATGGGGTGAATTGGTCATGGCTAAATTAGGGCAGCGCACGCTCGTCTACAGCTGCAAAAGACAGCATGCC
The DNA here is from genome assembly GCF_027409825.1 of Scomber japonicus. Lineage (NCBI taxonomy): Eukaryota > Metazoa > Chordata > Actinopteri > Scombriformes > Scombridae > Scomber > Scomber japonicus. The sequence continues at coordinate 29,287,896 of NC_070583.1, read as the reverse complement.
TCGACATATTTGGCTGATGGCTGACGTTTGCAAGACTGTTTGTGGCATCTACGTGCAAGGATGCAGAGATAGGCACAATTTTGTCATGGCGAATTAGAGAAAGAGCAAACTAAAGAGGAGTAAAAAAAAAAAAGGCAAATGTTTGATTGGAAGGAGCCTGGCTGCATTATTTAGCCATTAGACCCCATCTCCTTTTCCAGGACAGGTTATCCCCCGATCCATCAATACAGCACGGGCCCTCCATTCTCCTCCCATCCTGAGAAATTGATCCATCCTCTTCTCTTCTCTTTTTTTTTTTTTTTTTCCTGCTCTCGCTTTCCCTCGAGGTCCCAGCGGGGGTGTCCGTTTACAGACTTTGCTGAGAACGAGAGAGACGTAGAGTCAGGAAAAGAGAGAGGAAGAGGTGGAAGCAGAGAGGTAATGAGATGTAGCAAAAAGAGGAGAAGGAGAGGTAGAGAGGAGAGTGGATAAGGGGAAAAGACTTGACGGCAGGATGCGGTCGTTGGCAGACATGTAGGAGGGGAGAGGAGGTGGAAGGATATGTAGATCATATTAGGTGGACTATAGTTAGCGTATGAGCTCAACTTGGGTGTGGCGATGGGCGACAGAAAACCTGAGACTGATTGGTCATCTGAGGATCCATGCTGGGAAAGCAATAAGAGAAAGAGAGAAGAATATGAATATGGAGGAAAGAAATGTTAGGATAAGAAAATAATGATCACTGATAGACAGAAGTATGATGAAAGCAAAGTCATTAAATATAGAAAATAATGTGAAAAATGGAAAAAGGAGATCTTAAAGCCTCATACCCCAAAGAACCCTATTACATTTAAACCTAATGTGGATTTCAGGCTTTATAGTTTCACCTCCATGACTCACCAAACCTCCCACCACTCTTTTAGGATTCTCCTATCCAGCAAAAATGACCTATTTAAGATCCCAGAGGCATCAGCAGCGGCCTGTGTGAATGTAATCTTCTCCTGTGGCTCAGTCGGCCTGGGGGGCTGCTGCTCTGACTCAGGGCATTTCGTCTGCGCTTCCCACTCCTCTGGGGAGTTTCACAGGAATGAAAGAGCATGAAGGTTGCCTACCAAAGCAAAAAAAAACAAAAACAAACAGAAAACAGAACAATAAGCAGTATACTGCATTCAGACTGACCTTGGCTCGGCGATTGAAGTTCATGTGGAGGCTTCAAGTAGTAGATCATCTGTTTTATCTTTTGAGAACGATGCCTAAATCAGAATTTAACCAGTCGACTATTTTGATCTGATGCATCAAATTTTAAGGACAACCTTTGAAAACAGTACGTCATACAAATGGTTGTGGTGCAGCATCACTGTTAAGCCCTCGCTCCACTCCACCCATCTAACGTACTTAAATTCTGATAATTCATTTACCATTGAGGTCATTTTACAATAAAACCTGCCAAAAACCTGCCAGTTTAATATGAGGAGTTGCTGCTTTCTCTGTGTAACATTGTTGTAAATGGGATATTTTGGGATTTTGGACTGTTGCCCAGACAAGTCCAGTGATTTAAATTCATCACATTTGTTTTTGGGATATTTGAATGGGCATTAAATGTGCATTTGTTAATAATAGACTGCTTCATTCATGACATATTAGTTTATATTAAAGATCATGTTTGAATCAATCTCTGATACTTTGTAAACAAAATAATTGAATATTATGAGCTCCACAAACATAGTGTTTATTACAGGGTTGTTGTACTGGGTTAGGATTAGATATTGAATAATATATATATTTGTTCAGGTATGTAAATATTAATGTGAGCTTATCTAGTTGATGTTGAATTCTCAAGTATTTCTGTAAAAAATGGGATAGAATTTATTTTATTGATTTAAATGAAAAAACTTCTTAATATGATTCATTATATTTAATAATATGATATGCTAAACTCAAGCTGTAAAGCCACCATAATGTGGATGGTTTGTATACTGTATGTGTTCAGATTAGTATTACTTGAATGTTCAAACTGTTTTACATAGAAACAGTATGTGTCTGGTCATACATGTAATTGTATGTTCAACACATACACACAGTACTTCATATTATGTTTATATTCAAAACTCTTTTGGTATGTTTCTGTGTCAGAGTTACAGGAGGAAGAGGAGCTCCTGGAGGCCCGCTGTCAGGATGTAGAGGACCGTTTGGCCGAGCAGGAGTGCACCTTAGGAGAGCTTCGTAAGGAGCTGGGTCACAAGGGGCTCTTGGTGGGAGCCCTCAGAGGCAATCTCAAGGAAAAGGAGCGCCACTTCCTGGAGGAGCTCAAGCGCCGCAGCCACTGCTCCACCATCCTGAACACGGAGCTGCAGAAACAAACAGAGGCAGCAGCATACCTCTCCTTCCAGCTGCATGCTGCCAGGCAGAAACTGCACCACCAGCGGATGCAGCAGAGGCAGGGGCTCCTCGCCAGAGCCAGCAGTCAGGGGGCCCAGTACAGCGGCGAGCAGAACTCAGTCTCTCCACTGATGCCACCAGGAGCCTCCCCTTCATCTCCGGTGGTTAAACCCAAGCGCAAGAGCACTAGGTCAGCCTCGAGAGTGGAGCGTGCCCGGGAGTGTGTGCCGATGGAGAAAGTGATGGGCCCTGCAGAACCCACAGCCATGCCGGACCCCGCACTCTTCCTCCACCCCCGCAGGCACAGAGCCCGCTCCAGGCACAGTCTGGCACACAGACCGCCTCCAATGAGCCTGGCAAAGGAAGATGAGGAGGAAGAAGGTGGGGATGGGCCAGTGGAGCCTCAAGAGGAAGCTGCCAGGCTGGTGTCTTCAGCTGCAGCGCCCCCTGCTGCTGAGACCAAGGCAGATTAGCAACTACTGTGACCTGTGCTTTAAAACTACAGTTTGATCACTGTAATTATCTTCTGTCAGACTGTTAATACTGTTAACTGTTGTTCTGCACCTTGACTGAATTGATACTGGGACTGGTTTTAGCTATTGAATTATAGTACACTTAGCATAGACACTTTTTTAATAAGGACTTTGATATAACCTTACTTAAGAACTCGCAAAGCAAAACTCAGTAAGTGTCACTTTAAGTCGGTCTTAAATGAAATTAGAATTATCTGTTTACACTGGTGTCACATGCTCTGTATACTGTGGGGCCTTATTTGAAAGCAATCCCTTTTTCATTTATGGTGACAGTGAGGTTGACAGTGGCCCTGCCAACTGTGACTTTTCAAGGCAAACCATAAATCATCCCATGTGGCTAAATGTTTGTGTGGCCATTGACCGAGTGACAGCTGAAAATGTCTGAGGTGGGGGGGTTGGTCACGACTGTGTGAGTTCGTCATGTGAAAAAATATTGGTTTGAAGGAAGAATGTTCACCTCACTTTGGAAACAACAGCATTTTGCCTTTTTTTTGCCTCCATGACCACTACATACCCATCTGTTTTATTCATTGTATTTGTAATAGATTTTATACCTTAACCACAGAAAATACTAACATGTGATTGACTGGGAAGCGTCTGTTAAAGTCATTTATCAGGACACTTCAAACATAGTTCCAGTGTTGTGTCAAAGTCTGTTTTCCTGTGTTTCCCCTTACTTTAACTTTAACCAGAGCCTAACCTAAGCAGTAACACCTTTAACCCTTAAACACATTATTAAAACTAACACTATTGGAAACACTTAGGAGAAAGACTTTAGTGTGCAAGAGTTTAACTGTTAGTTAGATATTAACTATAGGCAACAATAATTATACTAAATTGAGCTAACCCTAACCCTCTGCTGAAAATCAACTAACCTCAACTTCAAAGTTATACTCCAAAATTCAATCATTCTGCTCTGTGTCGTTACCAATTGGTCTTTTCTTTATTTTAAGACCATAGCTCCATCGTAAAAACACAAAAGTACATTTTAAACATCAACAAATGAGAATGCACATTATCATCATTATCATATATATCACAAATAATACGATACACACAGAACATCAGAAATATCAATACATAACATCACAGAACATTATTAAAACTTCTCAGCATCACTCTCAAAATGCACAGCTGCCACATCTCATTAGTGCTTACACAACATACAGTTTTGTAATTAACTTGTTTTGCAACTAAATGTGAGATAAACATATCTGTTGTTGATAGGAATAACTTTTTTTTTCAAAGGTGAAAACCCGTTTTTCGACTTTTCTTTCCTCTCAATTTGCTTTGTTTATTCTCGTATCTAAGCCTGTTTGCAGGTGAAAGATGACAGTTGTGTTAGCTGCATACAAACGTTGCCTCTTTAGTATGTTTAACTCATAGACAGACACACACGCACACACACACACACACACACACACACACGCTGCTATTACTCTGTACTGACCACATTCTAGTGATAATCAGTTAGGACTTGTTAGGTGGGGTTTCACTGAGGTGGGGTTTGTGTGCTTAGTACAAACACACAGAAATATACTACTTCAACTTATTAGTGCTTGAAGTTGTTCTGTTGGGGTTTCTTTTCACCTCAGGAAACAACTAGCAAACAAGGATATGAGTGGTTGAGAGGTTTAGTCGAGGTTTTTTTAAGGGATGGCCTGTTTGTAACCCGTTCCTTTTCCATTTCACAAGATTTCCCGAAGTATAGCTCAAAATGTGCACAGTACAGAAACAATGACTGACGTGTGTATGTGTGTGTATGTGTGTGTATGTGTGTGTGTGTGTGTGTGTGTGTGTGTGTGTGTCGTCTTTCCCATGTTGCCAAAACAAATGCACATGGTGGCCCCTAGCGGAATAATGAGCTAACAGCATCCTGATAACTATTACTCAGAAGATTAGACACTAACCAAATTATATCTAAAGAGGAAGAAAAATCCATCACTTACTGGAGCGATATTCACTGACAATAACACAAACTAGAAACAGACTCAGTAACCACGGTAACTAATAAGAACCTGAGAAAGACATTGACACTATACAGGCTGTGCTGTTAATGTGATGACGGAAATACACAGTCAAAATAATAGAGATACAAAATTTGAATAAAGTGCCCTGAATACAGAAACTGACAGAAAGGAAGAAATGAGTCCTCGTTCTGAGAAACAAAAGTAAGAACTTGCAATGTTTGCTGCTAAATATGTCACTTCCTGTCACATCAAAAGAGACAAACAGCAGGACAAAGACATTTAGGATTATACTTGTACTTAACATATTCTACTTCAACGCCACCATATCCTTTTTTTTTTAAATATTGTTATTTATAGAAGACTAATGGCACTCTTCTATCATCCCTACTATTCACTTTATTTTAACATCTCTTTATTTTATTATCAATAGATTGACACTTGAATTGTTTTTGTTCATCTTTCATTGAAACCAATCTTCCAGTATTAACTTGATTACTTATATTATTAATATATACAGTAGGTATATCATTTAATTTAATTTATTTATTTCATGATATATTTTGTTCTGTTTAGTAATATTGTTTTTCACATTGTCTTTCATAATCATAATTCTGCTTTGGCAACACACCATGCCAATAAAGGCTAATGAAATGAAAAGAAAAATATAATTAACAGTTTAATCCACTATATTTGAATTTCTTTTTTTTTTTTAATTGCTTGCATGTATCAATGCAGAATATGAATTCATCATTGTCTATTCAGTACCCCACTGTATTTACTGCCTTATACTAGAGGAGCAGGAGAGGTGGATTTCAGAAATGCAACGTCTACACAGAGAAGGACTCAAGTTTAAAATGTGGAAACTTTCTCCTTTTTGTTTCAGAGACATTTTTGTAAGAATATATTTGGGGATTTGCATATACAAGTTTACTGTAATGTCATGTGGCACCTCAGTAATTTTTGATTCAAAGTTGTGTCAGAGTCTATACTTGACTTATCTGAGCAGCAGTAACAGCAGTCGTCGTCGTCGTCTTGGAAACGAGCCTTCCTGTAAGACTGAATTAAATTGTGATTAGTTGCTGTGCGGCTTCTCGCCCTCGACAGCTACTAGTTAGAAGTTTAGCATTATGTTTTAGCAGTATATCTTCAATAAAGCAATATATTAATATATTTATATATTACTAGTAGGCCATGACAGCTGGTTTAAGGACACTTGAGGTGTTAAAAATAGATTTTATGATTGTTTAACTTTGTATTTTGTAATTGTTGAGCTCTGTATGTTTTGCTTAATATTTTTATGATGGATTGTTTCATTTTCAGGGGTTCTGTTGATTGTCACTGAATCTTTACATGATTAATTGTTTGTGTTACAGTTTATAAGAGGCATATTCAAAGCATGGAGGGACTGATGATATGCTGCATGTGTCGCTGCGTAGAGTGTTAACGAGCATATTGTTACGCTTCAACACTGCAGCACAATGTGTCTGGATAAAAAAAAACGAACCAAACCGGTCGTCTTTTTAAGCAAAATGCAAATGTGAAGAGGTTTTTCATTCACCTCTAAGCTGGTAAGCCATTATTCGCATGACTGTGTGCACTATTCTTCCTCGAGTTTTATAGGACATTAGAGGATAAAAGTACAAAGCTGTCTTTACTGGAAAAACAGTTTTGCTCTCCAACAGGAATCCTGAATTTAGACTGTTAGACTTCATGACTTCATACAACTGAAACGGCAGGTAGATTAAACTTTCCATCCACCTCCCATCATCCATTCAACAAGGTTAACACTAGGTTAGACCATTTAACAACCTGTATACCACATTGTCACATTTTAAATCTATACTTTGGCATAATCATGTACAAACAATCAAAATACTGGCTGCTGTATGCATCTCTGCTACAGTGTGAATGACTCAGAGTCTGGTGGTAATGTTTGTCTGCTTTGAGGGGAATTAAACTTTAATGAGCCAAAGAGGCCCACCACTAAAATTAACATGATGAAGAATGATAAGATGCCTTAATGATGATGTCTTTTCATTCATATTTCAGCTAAAGGGAGTAAATCTTCATCCACCGATCTGCTTTTTTCTACATTTCAGAGCATAACTCATAAGCATATCTCACATTAGTCAAAATATAGCAAGAAAGTACATCATTTACCCACAGAGAGAACGTCTTCCATCTTTCTAAACGCCTGTATAATAACCCAAAGTTAAAAATTAATAATGTCAACAGCAACATTATATCTGTCATTTTTACTCATCAAGGTCTCGTCCTTGTAGTCAAGTCCTGGTTGAGGTTAATCAAGTTCATTTTGCATCTTAGGAAACATTTCAGCAGACTGTATGTGGCACCGTAAAGCATCTTGTTTGACATGTTATGTGGTCTTTAGCAATAATGCTGTATGGTACCCACCAGAGAGGTATTGCTCGGGGTTCTTGTATGGGGGTTTTTGGGTGTGCATAAGCTGCTGACTGATTACCGCATATACTGTGTTAGCTTCCTATAATGATATATTGTACACATAATTGGAATAAAAATGAAGGATTGTCTAGTCTGCTGCCTGCTTGTTATTGTTGTTTGAACGTTTGCAAGAGAAGAGATAACCTGTTTTTAAGAGGAAAAGAGACCCGAGTTGATCTTAAAACACTGAACAGTCAGATGCACAAACATTAAAACAGGTTTAGCTTGATTCATTTCATTCCTCCTGTTTATACTGGCAAACTTAAATGTCTTTCCTCTCCCATTAATCATTTTAAGATTTAATTTATAGATTAACATTTACATTTAGATTTAAGATTTAGATTTAGATTTATCTAGTGGCCCTTTGGAGGGGCCCAACCCTTAGGTTTGAACCACTGGACTAAACTAGCTAACTCTAGTTCAAACCAGTTTCACCTCCAGCAGCTACAACATGCTGCTTCCACACTGATGCTTCAGGATTAATAATCTAATGTAATATGTAATATCAATCAGAAGGAATGAATGAATACTTTTAATACTTTAAGTACATTTTGCTGCTAATACTTATAAACTTTTACTGAAGTAGGATTTTTCATACAGGACTTTTACTTAGGGTAGATTAGGGTAATGTGGGACACTTTTTACAATTCTGACTGGTTAACCTTATTTACATATGAATCCAACACATTATATCAACACCTAATATCATTATGAAATCCCTGAGATGTTTCCTTGGTACATCACAAGACAATTTTTGAATATTCTACTCAAAAGGAAGATGGCACTTATATTATAATTCCTCGTGCCAAATTGTTTCAAAATGTATAGATTTTGTAATCTGGGACACTAGTTTTTAGGCTTAGAAATACTTTGATTTATTTATTTTAACATGGACCCCAGGAAGAGTAGCTGTTGCTTAGGTAACAGCTAATGGGGATCCAAATAAACTAAACTAAACTAAACTAAAGCGACCTTATCTGCCAGAACATTCGGAAATTTGCATAGCTTTATTTGGCCATTTAATTTTGTAGGCTTACATGTGAACATACAGGCTACTAGTTTTTAGGTTAAAAAAACTAGTAGCCTGTATGTTCATATATAATATTAAACAATATACCTTACACAGTATGCATACTTGTTAGCTTTAAAAAAGAGAAAGAGAAAAAGAGATACATGCACTGGAGCTTATTTATATTATAGCTATATTGGTACTTTCACTAAAGCAAAACGATTTGAGTACTTCTTCCACCACTGGCTGTATTCTTGTTAGTGACCTACAGAGGCTGATGATATCTAGGTCAAACTGTCAAAGGCTTGGTGTCTGGGTCAAAGGTCAGTAGAGAACAAAATCAATATGTGTGTGATGTTAATTACAGTAAAAGTATTGTAGTATTCTGTCTTTTTACTAACCCCATATTGTCTATAATGTAGTACAGAAGATACCTAGCTATATTACATGTGCAATAACCATAGGCAACAACACTATCAGACACACTTTGACGCATGTGGCTTTCCGTAGCGCCTCAGTCGGTGGGTGGGGAAGTGCAACGCAAAGGCAAAGAGGTCAAGAGGAGGAGGAGGAGGAAACCACGTGTGTTCACCACCACGTACAGCACTGTCCTTCCTTCGGGCTGACTTGTTTTTGTAAGCCTTGTACCCTTCGCATGTAGCCAGCCAGTCTGCGTTTTTTGTTGTTTTTCTTTTCCTCCTAGTATATTTCTTTCTTTTGACAGATTCGCACATTTAAAGCCAGGCTGCTGCTGCTGCTGGGGGGAATTTCTGCCGCCACACTGACTGCCGACCATGGTGAGCAAGACAGATGACATCCCGGCGTCAGTGCCGAGCTGTAATCCGGCTGATCTTGCAGATGAAGCCGGCGATGGAGCCCAGGACGGCAAGGAAACCAGCAAGACACGTCTGAAGGAGTCGTGCGGCTGTGGTGAGAGCCTTGTCTTTCTTCACTCCTGCATTGAACACACCTTAAAACACAGTAACCTACATCTCCACACAGGCAGCATCACTGTGCATTCAATTGTTTTAGCTGCCACACAGTGATTCATTGCACGTTTTCATGCCTTTGTCGCCACATTACACCGGTGACATCACCTTTATACTTTGTTATGGGACTTAAAAAACCTCCACACACGCCAAAGAATGCAAGGTGGTCTCTTTCAACAACTTGGAGAGACTCCCAAGGAGGAGGAGGAGGAGGAGGAGAAGGAGACCAACCTTGCATCTTTGCATTAGCATTTTGCTAACCAGCTGTCTGGTGTTATAATGACATGTCTTCTTCAACCCTGACCGTGCTTCTTGTGTGTGTTTATCAGCAACCATGACACGATCAGACCCAGCTGTACTATACATGCATGTGTCACATTGGTCATTATTAGTCATTAGCCTGTACGTGTGACACTGGAAGCAAACACAGTAGCCGGCATGCCTACATTATAGCCTCCTCATTCAATATGCAGCTAACATTAGCTAACCAACACAGACGAGCATAGACACTGGAAACTAGTTATCCATATGAGACTTATACTAGTAATATTGCAGAGTATGTGTGTGTAGATTTAGCACAATGCTGCAGCTTGTGTTGACGCACATGTTCCGTAACAGCGTGCAGAGTGAACTGAAGGTCACCTTCAGTGGAGCAGCTCACTCTATGAATACAGGGGGGTGGCATACTTTTTGTTTTATCTAAAAGACGTGTTTAGATAGGTTATAAGAAAAAAAGGAGATGATTACTTGTTGTGTAAGGTGTTGCTACTTTAAAAATGCATGTTAAGTAGATGAGGTGAGCGGCGGTGGTTGGTATTTTACTCCCCGGCTTCCCCCCTCCTCCCCGCCGGGTAAGAACAGATCAAGTGTCCCTTCTCGACCTGGGAAGCGGAAGCTGCTGGTTGTTGAGAGAGAGGAGAAAAAAAAAAAAGTCATGATGGTGCATGCAAAGTGAGTGGGAAGGTTACGCGAATAATAGTGGACAGTCGTGCAAAGCTGGTGAGTATGCTGTGAGGTAAAAGTTGTCGGTGGATTCATGTTGAGCAGAGAGAGAAGAGGAGAAGAGGAGAGGTGTCAGCTGGTGAAGTTCATGTTACACAACTTAGACAGATATACTAAAGTCACTGCAGCCGCTCGGTGTCGGTGTGTGACACATGTGAGACCTTGAATCGTCTGTGTGTTTGTCGTTGCATTGGGGGGGAAAGCACAGACAGACAGGAGTGTGTTTTCTTGTGCTGCTTTGTGGATGAACATTTGTGATTATTGCATTTTCATTCATCCGGTTGTCTGGTTGGATATTCAGCTACACATGTGCTGTCAGACCTGTAATCAGCATGGAGCAGAGGATACTGTGGTTTTTAAAATTGAAACAAATAGTTCAGGTTATTTTACATAATATTTATCTTATGTGATAATAAAATTAATATGTTTTGGTGTTGAAATATTGTCCTGCACCAATTTGCACTTTAGGCACTTGCTAATGGATGGGTTCACAATTTTTAAAATGTGTTATAAAACAACAGTCAGGTGCTCAAATGAACATTGAGGTACATTTTTCATAGTCATAATTCTTCCTGTTCATATTGGCCATTAGAAGAGCCCTTCATAATGTACTTACAATGTAAGTAATGGCACCCAAATCTACAGTCTACCCTCTGTGCCAAAATGTGTTTTAAGTTTAACTGAATATATTATTTAGCTTTAGTGAAATGTTGCAATCTTTTTAGTGCTAAATTCCCTCTTTTTATTACTGTACTTCCACTGCAGCTCGACAATAAAACACAAACAGGACATTTGATGCTAAGAAGACTGTAAATGTGGCAGATACCCACTAACTCAGACTGCTGAAGCCTCATATAAGCTTCAGATAAATTCATTATGGACATTATGAACTGGAGGGACGATTACAGTGAGGACAAAACTCTTTTCAGTGATCATGTGGACACCTGACTGTTGTTTTAAGGCAGACTTGAAACATTGTCAACCTACCTGAGACAGTAATGGATAAAATTGATTGAGCAGACTCTATCTGGGATGATCGGAAGCCAAAATACTTGTCTTTCCCAAATGGGGGGACTGTGACAGGATTGATGGCCTAAACGTGTGTCTGATACTGCCGGTGTAGAGTTGTAACGCAGATGTAACAGGACGTGGCAGCACATGGCATAGCAGACAGGTCGAGGTGAGGGTCAACTTTGGTGGTTTTAAGAGCTTTAATGCTCCTGCAGGGTGAAGAGTGAACTGATTAATCCCAGAATTCACAGACACCTTGGCACCATGCCTCATCAGTCTGTGTTACTGTGTTCACCACATGTATAGCAGGTATAGTATCTCTCTTATTTATGACCTCTTAGTACAAGATAACATTTACATGCGTTGGCTGTGGTTGAATCATAACGGTGCTTTTCCCTCCATAAGGCTGTTTCATTTAAATATTTTATGAGGCCGGAGGAGATATAAAGTACTCAAAGTATAAGAATCAAAGATTAGAGAAAAATCTGAAAAATAAACACGCTTCTATGTGTAAGATTTATTTTTCTATCCCAGTATTCATCTCATGATCTCTTAGATTTATCTTGTGACCCCTTGTGGGCGCACCATGTCCCAAACTAGGAAAGCAATGACTTTATTCATCATGTTAAGGATTCTTTTATATACTATGTAGGGATGCATCTACTTGTTTTCACTGTTGATTAATCTGACAAGTATTTTTCTATACTCATTGAGTCCATGAAATGTCATCATCATCATCATCAGCATAAGCCCCCAGAGTGCAAGGTGAAGTCTTCTCATTGCTTATTTTCTTAATTTTTAATTTTTGAGCTTACGTTTGATATAAAACAGTAAAAGCTGCAAATCATTAAATTTGAGAAGCTAAAACCTCATCATGTATGATGTTTTTGGTTAAATGCCCTAAGCAATTAACCAATTATAAAAAAAAAAAAAAAAATCATTACATTAATTAATGTAAATTAATCAATTGACTTAAGCCTAATGTGTTTAAAATATAATGTATTTTATAATTGAGGAATTGATTGATGAATTTTGAAGTAAACCTCGGAGCTTATAGTCATTTTTTTGTTGATCCACTGCAGATGCATGACTCAGGGTCTGTCTGTCCACCAGCACGGTGCCACCTTGTGGTGCAGTGAACATGATTTCAGAGACCTTGTGTGTTGTTGTTGTTTTCAGGGTTGTCTGGCTGCCTGGTTAATGTTGCCATGGCAGCAGCCACGGTCCCCATGTCAAGGGCCACAGAGTAGATAGATAGCTGACTGCTGGATTTATTATTCTGTTTTCAACAAGAGACTTGAGTTTGGGTGACAAGCTAAGACTTATCTGAGGAGATACCACCAATTAAAATGATCACAGTATCTGACAGAAGATGTGAGAATGATCTCTCTGAACTCCTCTGTCTTTATCTGATTGGTGTATATTGATTCCTCATGTTGACTCCTCTGACCTGTAGGACTTCTCTCTGCTAAATGTCCAATCTCAACATAACTGTACAGTAGTTTTATTTGAATCATGGACCTCTCAGATATGATATTTTGCTCGCATTTTAAACCCTGCTGCAAACTAGTTGATGTTGATTTAGTGTAGTTCTGGTCTCAGTACAAGCTGATCAGTAATGCTCAGTATGTGGAAGCAACTCTTTTTTTGTGAACAATTGTTTTATTGAAATTTTAGTTTCACATGACAAAGTCAGAGAGTAAATGTGGAAGCAACTCTGTGAAAGATATTTAAATCTAAATGACGAGGAAAGGACAGTTTGTTTTTTGGAAAGTCAATTGAGTCTTTTTTCAGCTTCATCACATTAATTAAACACCTCCTATAAAACCCAAATTTGGCATAAAAAACAGTCATGCTGCTGTGTAACATTGAATATGATATTAAAGGCACAGCTACCTCATTAGAAATGGCATTCAAATTCTCTGATTGACAAATATCTTTTGATTCGAGATATAGTGTTTATATCATCATGTTGCTTAGTCTTTTATGGCTGTAGTGTTAAATATAGACATGTATGTTTTTCTTCTGTCTCCCTAAATCTCCACTGCAGACTCAACACATTTACATGGACTATTTAATCCGTCGCATTTGCATTTGGAAAGTTATTCTAGCTGAAATGCTTTGTCATGCTTCACCCATTTGCTTAAATAACCCTTTCACCCAATTACCAGCCTTTCCTCCTCCAGTCAAAATAAACTGTCAAGAATATTTCAAGGAAAAAACCTTGATGCCTCTCTATTTCTGCTCCCTTCACTAAACAATGGCAGACATGAGACTTGTCCTGTTCTCTGTGTGACCCCACACCCTACTTCTTACCCAGCTTCTGTTGGGAAATGGGTCACTTTTTTTGTTTTGTCATGCTTACACTGCTGAATTGCCTCATCAATCATGGTGCTTCTGGTACTTTGGACTCTTAATTTTTTCAATGTGCTGACTGCTTTCAGCCATTTAAAATGTTTTAGTTATTATTATTTAATCATCAAAGAGCACCTTTACACTTTGTCCTCAGTTTCTGAACCTGGGTTAAACTACAAAAGCTTAAATATTTATGTATGTATGTGACAGAAGCAGTGCTCATTAATTAGCAGATAATACAGTGTAAATAAGACAGTTAACTTTTAAAGGCACATTTACAGACAGCTAATTATCCAGACTGAAATTGACTTTAATAAGACAGTTTGCTTATTTGAAATGAAATTACTTAATAGGGCCGATAATTTCATTAGAGTTGCAACTATCAGTTATTTTCATCGTGTGTTTAGTCTGTTGGTTAATTTTAGTTCATATGAAGTCAGAAAATAGTGAAAAATTCCTGTCACAAGTTGTCAAAGCCCAAGGTGACCAAAAGCCAGAATCAAAAGATATCCAGTTTATAGTAATGTGAAGAGGAGAAAGCCTGCCACTGTTAAATCTTGTGTCTCCAGGGAATGTTTGCTGCTAAGAAAAAAAAAAAGAGAAACAGTGTCTCATATCTGATAAGAAATGCATCATTTTGGAAACACTGTGACGAGACAGCGACTCTTCATTGTCTCTTGTCTTGCAACATTATTAACTTGTGTGTCTGCTCTGGAGGCGTTGTTATGTTTGGTATTCAGAGCGTGGCCACTCGCCCCCCTCTCTCTCTCTCTCTCTCTCTCTCCTCGGCCCTTCCTCTCCCCCCACCACTCCACCTCCATTTCAGTACGATCCTTCTCACCCGGGGTCGCGGTCCACTTATGAAACCCCACCCCTCTCTCTCTCTCTCTCTCTCTCTCTCTTTTTCTCTCTCTCTTTCTGGCCTCCTCTCTTCTGTAACCCTGACGCTGTGTTAACCTTGACAGTGAGCAAGGACACTGAGAGTGGCTGGCAGAGTCCAAGTGAGAGAAAACAGTTGTCTGACATCTTACATACTCTACCCCCACTCCTTTTTTTTTTTTTTTTGAATTAATAAACCAGCCTAGTTCCTTGTCATTTCCCACTCACCTTATCTTTTAATGACTCTAGAAAAGAAAACACAATGCATGAATAGAGAGTGTAATAAAAGGAGGTGTCTGGTATTTTAGCTCAGATTTTCACATTGAACAACTCTCACTTTTAGGGAGTGGAGTCTTTAATAGAAGAAAGGGCAGCAGCAGGTGATTACTAGCCGGGTTGCTATTATTGAATTGTCCAAAATCAGGCAAACAAGTGACCAATAATTCCCTCTTGTGTGAATGCTGAAATCTCATGCATTCAACCTCTCGAGGCCTCCTGACTAAACTTGCTCCGGTGTTGCAACATTGTCAGATTGAGCCGGTCCGTGTCGGACACGATCCCTTTCTCATTCAGCAGGAACACCTGGTTACTTATTGCCACATGTTTTTGATACAGTTATTAGTGATCTCTGCAGTGTTTGTCATAGTTTGGTCTTTTTAGACTTTGACAGATAATGCTCGTACAGTTGATGATTGATTGAAGCCGTCGCGTTTTTATATTGCTGTAAGCTGCAGATCTAATCAGCTTTATTTGTGTTTGAATTAACAAGACCAACACTCACGGCACCAGCAATACTGCAGCTGAGCTTTTGTCGGCTCTGTTCACCCATTCATAAATATTTCATAAGGTTACTGGTAAGGTCATCCAACCTCTGGGTCTGTGTGCTTTGTTTATGACAGACCTGGCAGTGTGTCTGGGGTTTGATGTAGTAGTAGTAGTAGTAAAAGTCTGGTGGTTTTGTTGTCATGATGACTGTCAGAAGTGCAGCTGCCAGTTGTAAAAAGGAGATATAGGGATATATCTTCATGTTACGTCATTATAACAATTGCTTTGTATTATATTTTCAGACTTAGTGCCGATTACAGCAGGTGAACTATCCAAATCGCTTCTTTGAGTGTCTCCATGTCAGGATCTGGATGTCTGTTGCCTTCGCTCATGTTCTTCGTTGTTTCTCCCGTCGCAGGGCACAGTGCAGATAAAGCCATGGTGAACGGCGACGGGGCACACGAGCACATGGAGGACGCGGAATTAAAGCAGGACGGGAACGGCGAAGTGGACGGGGGCGAGGAGTCCAACGAACAGGAAGTGATAGTGATCCAGGACACAGGCTTCACCGTTAAGATCCAGGCACCTGGGACAGAGCCGTTCGACCTCCAGGTAGAGATTAGCTTTCCATGAGAGAGAGAGAGAGCTCGTCAATTACACCGCAGTGGCAGTTAACAAAATTTAAAGCAGGAGGGGGGGGGGGTGGGGGTGGGGGTTATGATCATATTTCTCATCTCCTTCCCCTTCTTCCTCCTTCAGGTGTCTCCCCAGGAAATGGTGCAGGAGATCCATCAGGTGTTAATGGACCGCGAAGACACCTGCCACCGCACCTGCTTCTCACTGCAGCTGGATGGAAACGTGCTCGACAACTTCGCCGAGCTCAAGTCCATCGAGGGCCTGCAGGAGGCCTCGCTGCTCAAAGTGGTGGAAGGTCAGTCAGACGCCTAGCTGCAGTTTGCGGTGTTGTGGTGCAAAGAGAAACAAAAAAATGAAGACGTAGAAAATGATAGTAACAGGTCAAGCTGTTATCACGTTACTTGCTTTGTTTCATTGTACTGAATATTAAATATGTAGCTCTGCTCATCAAGTACATGAAGCTGCACACACTGTAACCTTTTGCATGTTGAAGCTACAGCAAAGGTGACAAAGCATCTAGTGTCGCCTTTCATCTCGCCCTCGTTGGTATGCAGCGAAAATGTCAAATGTCAGCGGCTCAAATGTACTGTTAACTAAACACCGATTAGACAACACTGGCATTGTTTACTAAGACATGTTCAACCTGATAGACTTGAACAATGCTTTGCAACCTCAGCCGCAGTAAATGTGGTGTTAAGTTGATTTGTTATTTCTTGAACTGTTAAGTACTGACATTACCTGCTTTTTTGGGTTTCTGCTGTTTGTCTTCCCATCAGAGCCATACACAGTCCGCGAAGCCCGCATCCATGTGCGTCACATCAGGGACCTCCTGAAAAGTCTGGACCCATCAGACGCCTACAATGGAGTGGACTGCAACTCCCTCTCCTTCCTCAGCATCTTCACCGACGGAGACCTGGGAGGTATGTGTGTTCACTGTTACTCTCCTGTGTGGCTGCGAGTGACGTGGCAGGGGTCGATGTGTCCTGCACAGCCATCTGGAGCATGCATTTTAATGTACATTGAATGCAGTGACATGTGACCCGTGCCTCGTTATTTGACTGCAGATAGCGGTAAGAGGAAGAAGAAGGGCAGCGATCTGGAGCAGATTGACTGCACTCCCCCAGAGCACATCCTCCCCGGTAGCAAAGATCGCCCCCTGGTGCCCCTCCAGCCACAGAACAAGGACTGGAAGGTGAGGAGAACCCTACTGTAGACCTTACATTTTGTAAATAAAACAAAAATGATTAATGCAAACATGATAGAACATAGCAGAACTGTGAATTAACTAATACTTTTAACACCTCAACAGCCTATGCAGTGCCTGAAGGTCCTGACCATGAGCGGCTGGAACCCTCCACCTGGGAACAGGAAGATGCACGGCGACCTAATGTACCTGTACATCGTGACTGTGGAGGAGCGCCACGTCAGCGTCACTGCCTCTACTCGCGGCTTCTACCTCAACCAGTCAGTCAACATTTCAATCTCGTATTTTCTTACAGCTCTATGTGGTCACTCCTATTAATATCATAATCTCTCAATACATAATGTATACACAAATCATTTAGCAGTCACTGTTAGCCAAAGCGACTTCCACAGCTCCTCAGTATTCATTATTTAAAATACTAACAGCTCTAGTGAACACATTTGGCAGCAGTCAGATGTGATTGTCTGACTAAATAAAGGCAGGATACTACTGTGAATAAACTTCAACACACGTACTTATAAATGGAGGATAGTGTGTAGAGGTGCAAGTGCTGAGGTTTATTAGCAGTTTCAGAGTTCTAATTTTGGATTAGTTTTGGATGCCAGCAAGGACTTAGCAGTCCAATTAATGAGATCTAATTGGATTACAATTGGAGTGATGCTGTAGTGTGAGGAGCAGGGTGACCTTTATCTTTCTAACGGTGTGATCACAGCCATGAACTCTTCGAGGTGTTTTGTAGTTTCTAAATCAGCATCTATAAAAGAAGAATTTCACACCTACATGAAACCTACTTTCCCATCCAGGCCAGGTTATTTATGTTTATGTTTACCCCATATTCATTTTAGTAATAAAAATGTAATATGTGCTTGTATGTGTTCTCCAGATCTACTACCTACACCTTCAACCCTAAGCCAGCCAACCCAAGCTTCCTGAGCCATTCTCTGGTGGAGCTACTGAGCCAGATCAGCCCCGCCTTCAAGAAGAACTTCACTGCCCTGCAGAAGAAAAGGTAAAGACCTCTCCATGCCTTCACTTCCACTAAACCTGTTCCTCCTGCCAGTGGTTTCACATGGGATGATTCAATTTCATTCTGAGCTGCAGAACAGATTTTTTTTCTAATACCATACATCAGTATCGCAATACTCCACTATGTGCTGTACAAGAACTTCCTTTCTTTGACGTGCTTCATTTCTAAGTTAATTCATTCATTAACTTTATTTAACCAAGTAAGCACACATTCTTTTACAGTCAAGACCTGGTCATAAATTAGGAGGTCAAAGTCTTCAGGCACAGGAAGGACAGAATGAAAAAAGACTAAATGATTACAAATATTGTTTAGACTCATCATTTCACCTTTGCACATCTCATTGTTTGTGGCTTGTAATGTTGGTGATCTAGATATTGTCCACAAGAGAGCAAACTCGCAACAAAAACAGACATATTAAAAGAGGAATGGATCTAGTGATGTCTTATTTGCTGTTGCTCCAGGGTCCAGAGGCACCCGTTTGAGAGGATAGCCACACCTTTCCAGGTGTATAGCTGGACTGCTCCACAGGTAGACCACGCCATGGACTGCGTTAGAGCTGAGGACGCCTACACCTCTCGTCTGGGTTATGAGGAGCACATACCTGGACAGGTGTGTGAACACAGCAGTACATCAGGCAGATTGTTGAGTGATGAAAAATGTAGGGGGGAAAAAAATCTTTTTCAGTATGGGTAAGTTGTGTTTTTTTTCTCTGTACAGACAAGAGATTGGAATGAGGAGCTGCAAACCACCAGAGAGCTTCCCCGGAAAAACCTGCCTGAGCGTCTGCTGAGGGAGCGCGCCATATTCAAGGTACTGCTGAGCCTCAGTCTTCGTGTCACACTGTGGACATTTAGCTTATTAAAGCATCTTTTACCAAATCTGCCTTCACAATATCAGCAGTAGAGAACAGCAGATGCTGAATCACGCAAACTGCTGACTCACTCTGCTAACGAGCAATGTGATGCCAATGTCACGAGTAAACTTCCAGCTTTTCATTGGCAACAACGTCTCCTTCTTCTAAGTTTCTCTTTCTTTATTCTTTTTTTTAATGTCCTGTAGGTTCACAGTGACTTTGCAGCAGCTGCCACTCGTGGCGCTATGGCAGTCATTGATGGCAACGTAATGGCCATCAACCCCGGTGAGGAAACACGCATGCAGATGTTTATCTGGAACAACATCTTCTTCAGCCTGGGCTTCGATGTGAGGGACCATTATCGTGAGCTGGGTGGCGATGCCGCTGCCCACGCTGCACCCACCAATGACTTGAACGGAGTACGAGCCTACGGGGCCGTGGATGTGGAGGGTCTGTACACTCTGGGGACAGTGGTGGTGGACTATAGAGGCTACCGTGTCACTGCTCAGTCCATCATCCCAGGAATCCTGGAGCGCGAGCAGGAGCAGAGCGTCATCTACGGCTCCATTGACTTTGGAAAGACTGTTGTGTCTCACAGCAAATACATGGATCTGCTGGAGAAGACCAGCAGGCCACTCAAGGTCAGTAACTGTTGTCTCTACTGTATGATTATTTTTAGTACCAAAGAAAAAATCCAAAATCCAGTTAAACGTTGGTGTTAAGTCCTGTTTTTCTGATCATATTGAGACTGACAACCTCCAGCATGATGTTTAATCAGTCTCCTGTACTGGATGTAAATCTTAGGTCCAGAGGCACAATGTGCTGAATGAGAAGAACGACTCAGTGGAGCTGTGCTCCTCAGTCGAGTGTAAGGGCATCATCGGGAATGATGGTCGTCACTACATTCTGGACCTTCTTCGTACCTTCCCTCCTGACCTTAACTTCCTGCCTGTGGATGGAGAGGAGCTTCCTCCAGAGAGTCAGCGCCTAGGCTTCCCCCGCCAGCACCGCCACCGCCTGGCTTGTCTACGCCAGGAGCTCATCGAGGCCTTTGTCGAGCACAGGTAGGTGTTTGTGTGCATCATAATCAGCTTTACTGTGTTGATCAATAAAACCATGACTTCATAGATGTGTTTAACCGTTGACTCTGTCCCAACCCAGATATCTTCTCTTCATGAAGATGGCAGCGTTACAGCTCATGCAACAGAAAGCAAACAAGGACACTAACAAGATTGAAACACCTGCCATCACAGAGACCTCAGAAACAACCACAGAGAGCAATGCTGATACAACCCAGACACAGACCACAGCTTCAGATTCTCCTAGTGAACCTACTGCAGAGGTCTCTACAGACAACAGCACTTCTGCTGCCTCACAGGCAACGACTGAGGAGGAAGAAAACTCCTCGAAGCCCGCCACTAACGGGCCTCTAGACCCTGCAACTACACAGAATGGGGAATGCAAGAGCCCACTGGAGGGTAAGGAGCTTGAGGAAAGTATTCCAGGATTAGCTCAGGCCAAAGAGCTAGCGGAGACCTTAGTTGCCGAAGATGGATCTGGTATTGGTACGTCCAAAAACACCCCAGAAAGCGAGGCCTGGACAACACAGGGAGAGCTACACTGGTGGATAAATAATCACATAGAGAAAAGCAGCATTTAAATATAAAAGCAACGTTAAACTGAGAATAGCCATCTTGACACAACTCATTTTGAGAGAACATGCGGGGGTGTGTGTGTGTGTGTGTGTCCATAGCTTTAGAGTAGTAGAGTATTTGGTAGGACTTTAGAGTCTTATAGTGGCTTCTCTCCACCTGACTAGCTGTCCCTGCTCAGTCCTCAGCTTGCGTTGGGTATGAGTGTTTGCCCCCAATCAACCCATCTACCCCTGCTCCAGCCTGTGGTGCCATTACTGAATAATCGGTTGCTGTGTCCATTAATCCGAATGAAAACAATAATATCTTGGTGTATGATAAATAACGCTTGCCTATTGATTGTAAATCAAAGTAATCTGCTTGTTAAACAGACTGACCTAATCTATAAGTGTTTGCCGTCGTTCATGATCAACAGCATTGAAATGGTGGTGGGTACTTGACTAAATCCAGGTCTACACTCGAGCACATAATGTTTAAATGTGACGGTGGCTTGGTGGTTTAGTTCTGTCCGCACTGAAATGCTAAAACAATAATGATTTAATTGACATTATTGTTTTCTCACTCTCTAAAATAAGGTCATCATTCTCAGATTGATCTTCTTTTAGGAGGATTTTTGTGAAGCTGTAGTGTGGGCATGGCCAAAACTGTCGCTTTTCTTACATGATGACAGGGATATATATGTAAATTATTGTCTGTTACATTCATTTAAATCTTTTTAAACCTCTTTCATGTATTTGATCCCGTTTTCTAACAGATCCCAAAAGCCGCGAGGTCGTCCTCAATGCCTGCAAGGCTGTCGGCTCCATCAGCAACACATCTTTCGACATTCGCTTCAACCCCGACATCTTCTCCCCAGGTATGTATGATAAGGATAGGTAATCATTAAGCTTCAAGATTTATTTAAATTATTTATTCAGTTCACAGGGACAGCACATATTAATAAACATTACTGTAAATATGCCAGAATTAGTCAGAAGTCTCGGGCTGTGCGTGAAGTTAGCAGACTTATGAGAAGAACATGAGCACAGAAGTGATGATGTGTCTTCTGTTGAACCAGGAGTGCGTTTCCCAGACGATAGCGCAGATGATGTCCAGAAGCAGAAACAGCTACTCAAAGACGCTGCCGCCTTCCTGGTTTCCTGCCAGATCCCATCACTGGTCAGTGACACAGCTACAGCCTCACATTTAGTTCCTGTACGAGGAGAAACTGCAAGATGTGTCTTGAGTTTTAAGTGTGTGTTTTTTTTAATGACCAGGTTAAAGACTGTTTGGACCACAGCGCTCTGCCAATGGATGGAGCCACACTGACGGAGGCTTTGCATCAGAGAGGCATCAATATTCGCTATCTGGGCACCGTTCTGGAGTTTGTGGACAAAACTCCTGCTAAATCCCAGCTGGAGCACTTCTATGTGAGTCTGAACCCTCCAAATCAAACTATAACACCAACATATACAACATCTTCCTGAATTTAAACCTTCAAGCTTTGTCATTCTAACATTTCTTTTTCTGTAATACAGAGAATAGGAATCAGTGAGCTGATCACCAGATGTGCAAAACATATCTTCAAGACATACCTCCAGGTTGGTAACATTCAACATACAATGTGCACCTTCTTTAAAAGACACACCTACTTCTGTTTTTAATAAAATAATAACAAATCTTTTCCTCGTCATATAGGGTGTAGAGTTGTCCGCTCTTTCTGCCGCTGTAAGCCATTTCCTGAACTGCTTCCTGAGCTCTTTCCCCGACGCTGTTGCCCACCTGCCTCCTGACGAGCTGGTGTCACGCCGCAAAAACCGCAAACGTCGCAACCGTGTCCCCGGTGGTGGAGACAACACGGCGTGGGCCAGCCTGACGCCCAGCGAGCTGTGGAAGAACATCGCCTCTGAGGCTCAGAGCTACTATCACTTCACCATACAGTGGTGAGTACTTGTCTGTTGATGTGATGGAAATATTAATGCTAGCATGAAGACCCAGTGTTGGCAGGTTAATTTTCCAATTGTTGTGTGATTATTGGTCACAAATATGATATTCTTGCTTTCCACAGTGACAGCGTGGACCAGGTGGTGGAGAAATACAACCTTCAGAAATCCACTCTGCTCAGAGAAATCTCTATCAAAACAGGCATCCAGGTAACAGTGTGGCCTCTGATGCCATTTTACTAATCATCCATCATCATGTCTCCTCTGATTTTTCACATATCTGTTTGATACGCCCTCTAGATTCTGATAAAGGAGTACAACTTCGACAGCCGCCACAAACCCGCATTCACAGAGGAGGACATCTTGAATATCTTCCCCGTTGTGAAGCACGTGAACCCCAAAGCCTCAGACGCCTTCCACTTCTTCCAGAGCGGCCAGGCCAAGGTGCAGCAAGGTGAGACTTGCACACGTGAATTCACAAACGTTTCGCAGAGTGTATTCATTTTATTTTTAACTTGGTATCGATTGAGCTGAATAGAGACTCGCCTCACTAGTCTTCCTTTTTATTTTTAGGTTTTCTGAAGGAAGGCTGTGAGCTTATCAACGAGGCTCTGAATCTTTTCAACAACGTGTACGGAGCCATGCATGTAGAGATCTGTGCCTGCCTGCGCCTGCTAGCTCGCCTTAATTACATCATGGGTGACCATCCTGAGGTAGACACCGGCAAATCAAAAAATACAAATAACTTGTGTCAGGACTTACAAACACGTGTCCTGTTGGTTTCGTGTCACATATGATAATCACATATTTACATGCAGGCCCTCAGCAACCAGCAAAAGGCTGTTCTGATGAGCGAAAGAGTCCTCGGCATCGAACACCCCAACACAATTCAAGAATATGTAAGTTATCGCACCCATTGTAGGAAATCTTTTCTTAGTTCATTCCAAAGATGTTTAAGATCTTTCTCACCTTTTTTATGTTCATTTCCTGTTTGCTTCCTAGATGCACTTGGCTCTGTACTGCTTCGCCAACGGCCAGCTGTCGACCGCTCTGAAGCTGCTTTACCGTGCCCGTTACCTCATGTTGTTGGTTTGCAGTGAGGACCACCCAGAGATGGCACTGCTAGACGTGAGTGAATTTGTATAAACTGCTGCCTCTGTGATTTAACCGTCTAACCTACCGAAAAGACATTTTTGTGAACGATGCTGTGTACTCCTGAAACACTAATGACCGTTTCTCATTCCACAGAGTAACATCGGGCTGGTACTGCATGGAGTGATGGAGTATGATTTATCTCTGAGGTTCCTGGAGAACGCCTTGACCATCAATACAAAGTACCATGGACCCCGGTCCCTCAAAGTAGCCCTCAGGTGGGCAGAGATTCATCATCTACATGCCTGTAGTGGTTAAAATACTCACATTCATGATGATTTACATTATGCTTTTCTTCTTCTTCCAGCCATCATTTGGTCGCAAGGGTTTACGAGAGCAAGGCTGAGTTCCGCTCGGCCCTGCAGCATGAAAAGGAGGGATACACCATCTACAAGAACCAGGTACATGCTGCTGGACTTCCACTAACACTTCACATTATCGGCTGTGGGGAAGTGATGTATTTAAATGTGTTATTTTGCTTGTTTCAGATGGGTGAGGCACATGAGAAAACCAAGGAGAGCTCCGAGTACCTGAAGTACCTCACCCAACAGGCTGTGGCTCTGCAGAGAACCATGAACGAGATCTACAAGAACGGCTCCAACGCCAGCATCATGCCCCTCAAGGTGGCTGCTTTAGAGTCAAGACATGTTGTACTTGCATCTGATTCACCTCCAAACATTTGGCACTAATGCTGTGTTTTTTATATCCTCCTGTTCTTTATCAGTTCACTGCTCCCAGCATGGCCAGCGTCCTTGAACAGCTCAACATTATCAATGGCATCATCTTCATACCTCTCAGGTAAAGGAAGGGGGAAAAGGAGTTTTATGTTATACAGTATGTATATAGGAAAAAAACCTGACATTTTTAGATGATGATTCTAAGGATCAAAGAGAGGTGACAACATTAAATTGCCTTGAACTTAGACCGAGCCAATAAGCAAGAAACCCTGGTTTAGTTTTTTTTACACAGAACTGAACTTAAAGGCTCATATAGGGTTTGTCACCAAATCTCCTTTTTATAATTTATTTCATTATTCATATTATAGCGTGATAATTCTCCCTCTGAATGACACAGAGAGACTAATACATGCTTTTAAATCAAGCAGAGCGGACTATTGTAATGCTCTATCTGACGTACCCAAAAGTTATAGATCAGTTACAGCTGGCTTCAAAACTCGACTACTGACCAGGACCAGAAGGAGAGAACACATTACACCTGTTTTGAACTTGCAGCATAAACCAAATAAATGCACTAAGAATCCAAATCTTCATAATTTACCACGTTATCTTCTGCATTTACCTCTCTGACAATGGTCTGTTTAAGAAGAGCATGCATACAATAATGACAGACTTGTGTTTATGGATCCTGCTGCACTAGCTTGTTTGTAATTGTCTGATAGGGATGTAAGCTTTAAAGGAGTAATTCGATATTTAGGGAAATGCACTTGATCACTTTCTTGCTGAGAGTTGGATGAGAAGATCAATACCACTCTCACATCTGACAGTGTGTCTAGGAAATATGAAGCTCCAGTCAGCAGCTGTTTAACTTAGTATAGCATGAAGACTGGACATGGGGGGGGAAAGCTAGCCTCGCTCTGTTCAAAGGGTAAAAATAATCCAACTTTGGGAGTCTTGTCATTACCATGATGTTGCCAGGTGACTAGCTAAGACTCTTGGACTCCCGGCCAAGAAATAGTTTGACATATGACTTTAGTTTGAGATTGAACAATTTAGATATAATTGTTAAGCTTTAGAGCTGCTGATTAATGGACTTTACTGCCTTTGGACAGAGCAAGGCTAGTCATTTCTTTATGCTGAGCTCATGGCTTATGTAGTTTCCTATTAATAGATGGATGACAGTGGTCAAGCTTCTCATAATACTCTCTGCAAGAAAACAAATAATTATTAAAGTTGGCCCCATTTGCAAGAGTATTTGTTGATTCCACAAACATTTATGGAAGGACAGAAGGCTAAGAAAATACAAACTGCATCTCTTTCATCGATGCTTTTACTGTTATAAAGTCCTACTCGTGGATTTCTTTTGAGGAGTATAAATAAGCTGCTTTTAATTTAACTCGTTTTAATATCATCAGTCTATACTAGAAATGAATTTTCCAGAAAGTGTGCAAGAATCCAGCATTGATGTCTTTTGTGTTTCTTTCTCTCTTTCAGCCAAAAGGATTTGGAAAACCTGAAGGCAGAAGTGCAGAGGCGGCAGCAGCTGCAAGAGTTTGGGAAGAGTGAGGATCCCATTGAGGACAGCCCACTGGAACTAGAGGACAAAATTCCCATTGATTAATGTCTAGACGCCCTCAAAACACAGCTCCTTTCTGCTATGGGGAGGGGGGAGAGGCCGTGACGCAACAGCCATGTCACTAAGCCTGCGGACCCAAGAACAGAGTGGTCTAAATCAGCATTGAAATAAACAGGGGGAGGGATGGGTCAGGGCAGTCCAGAGAACAAAACTGTATGAACTGTAGGACAAGGAATACAGAGCAGAAATTTCCTACAAGGTAGGAAGGGAGGGAGGAGAAAGTACAAATAACATAGAATCAATGTAATGTGCAATGTGAAAAATCCCCGGCGCTAAGAACTTGGTGATGAAGTCACTCGAGGGTGTTAGCTGCTTTAGAAATATGGTTGCATATGAAGAGTGGCTGCAGCCGGGGGGGGGAGGGAGACCAAGGATGACCATGACATTGTATACCAGAGCCTTATCCACTGTATCATAATCCCCCAATTACTGCTTCTATTCAGCTCAAACATCCCACAGCACAGGACCACATTTTTGCCCCACTATTTTCCCCCCAAAGAGCCTCGAAGAACCCAGGGTATAGCCACCCCCTCACCCTCGATGGTGCTCTAAATTGTATAAAGCACCTACCCTGTCCTAGAACTCAGGGGTACTTTCTACTGTGCACTAAAACAAGACAACAGTCACAAAATTTGAGATTTTCCAAGTGGGGCTTTAGAATGTAGATTTCCTTTTTTTTTTTTTTTTTTTTTTTTGGTGGTTCCTTTGAGCCGCTCTGCCGCAATCGCCCATCATTCTTACACGTCCCCCGATGGCTAATTAATTTAAACCTTCTATCATTTGTACTTACGACATCCCAGGTGGGTGCCTGCTGTGTCCTATGGTTCCGGTTTCTCCAAACAAAACAACACAGTGACACATGAGTGAGCTTTCAACCGGTTGTTTAGTTTCTTTTTGCTGGATTTTTTTTATTATTATTATTATTATTATTATTATTATTAGTAAATAATGGATTTTGTAAAAGTGCACAGGAGAATTAAGAAGGTATTTTAGGCCTGTTAATCATCATTTAATTTAAGCCATGTCTGTTTTATAGAAAATGTATAGAAGTGGAAAAAAAGATGTATAAATCTCTATCAGATTTAGACAGGTATTTGATTGATGTTAATGGGAAACACAAGATTTGAAAACGTCCACCTTTAAGCAGTAGATTTATCTATCTATATACTAACTGTGTTCAATCTTCTATTTTTACACATTGAAATAATATGTGCATGTATGTTTGTATGTGTGGCTGTGTGTGTGTGCGTGTGCGTGTGTGTGTGTGTGTCTTTGTGTAGTCCTACAGAAAATCATTGGCCAGGGCTGCTGCTGCTTTTTGCTGCTGCATAGTTTGAATAGAGGCTAAAAGTGAACATTGGCTTTCCGAATGTTTTATTTTTCTACTCATGGTAAAGCTGTTGGATGGCTGGACGCCTCTTTTCTTGAAACACTCATGGCCACCAATGTTGTAAATCTGTTTTTATGTATGAATTGGTACTGAAATTAACCCCTTCTCACCAATTAGACAGGTGCTCAACATTGGTTGTAGTGACTGATTTATTGTTTCTGGGTGTTTTTGTTCCCCTTTTTTTTTTCTTTTTTTTTTTTTCCATTATTGGATCTTGTCATCTTTTCATTTGTTAATGGAGACAAAAACCAGCCAGGCGTGTCTGTTCATTAAGCAGTATTTTAGTGCACTTTCTCATGCTGTTTGGATGTGTGATCATATTCACAGCACCACCAAAAGTGGACAAAAGAAGGGCTGCTTCAATGAAATGTACCAAAAAAAAAAAAAAAAACTGATTAAAGGTTTGTGTGCGCTTGTATACATGCAATGTATCCCTCCCATGGCAATTTGTTACTTAATTGTTGCCGTGTCTAAAAAGTATGTGATTAAAGCAATAGAGAGATGGTGCTGGAAATGATTGTTTTTAGAAATTCAGTTTTTACTTGGCATAAAAAAATGCAAGATGGACTACTTCCTGTACCAGCTGAACTAACTGCAAATAAGCGAGCCATTAAAGAAAAAGAAAAAAAACCCCCATAAACAAACGGTGAGCTTCTCAGACTGGGCAATGAAGTATCTACAGTGATTTTTTTTTTTTTTTTTTTTTTTTTCCCTGATTGTGCTCCTAAAATAAGATGTTGTAACATCTACAGCACAGCGTGGTGTGTATTGTGCCTATTATTTATGCTTCAGAATGGAACCAGGGTGAAAACAGGTAAAAACCACAGTTTATAAAGGTGAAATATGCTTCTTGGTTGTGTTTTCTGGGCTTCTGTATCATAATTTTTTCAGTTTCTTTGATTTTTTTTGTTTTTAAAAAGGTTCAATGTTTATCCCTGCTCCTCATTTCTTTCAACAACAAAAAAAAATCAATCTTGTTCAACTGTTAAACCAACAATGTCCATAAGGTGGCGCACTAACATTTTTCTTTTTGTGATGAATTTACCTTGATCCAAACGAGGGGATGATGCACACAATTACACACATGCATCAGGTGTTCAGACAAATTGAGGCTAATTGGCTCCCCGGCCTGAAATTACAAAGACTGTTGAACATGTTCTGAACTTGTCGAAATCCCAACAGCAGCAGTGACTCTTGTTGTTGGGAGGATATCATAGTTTATGATGTAGAATAAACTCAGTGAGATTGATGAAACTATTTGTCTGCAGAGATAATCTATGTTTATGGACCATTGCAGCACAGTGCTTCTGTTTTAGTTGGATGCACTAATCTGACTCCTCTCTAGAGTTCAGTGTAACATTTCTGTTTTTAATAGTTTTAGCTGTTAAAAAAGTGCATGACGTCATTTACTGTTATTAGATGTATAAACTTCAAATGTGAAATGAAAAAAAAAAACAAGAAAGCATTATGGTTTTCTAATGCATAAGATGGAAGTGTATTTAACACATTTTCATTTGCAAATATTGTATACCAGTTGCAGCTTATTTGCTAAACTAAATGACTCAAACCAAAAGTAAGTGTTGAATATGAATGTTGACTGAAATCACATATACATACAGACAGTTGTTATAAATTATCCAAGCAATTTTCACATATGGATCTTGCGTAAAAGTGGCAGGAGATAAGAAATAATCTTTTGATTTGGAGGAAAAAAAGTATCTAATATCTGTCTCATTATGCACTTTGGTGCCCACAAGTCATCTTGCAGTTATTGTCTGTGTGATGCCCCAAATGTCTGAAGGTTTTGTGTTTACCCAGTTGATGAAATTTCTTCTGCAGAAGGGCCTCTTTGGCTGAGTGTTTGAGTTTGCTTCCCCTGATGATGTGTGCTATTTGTGTGTTGCTATTTACAAATTCATAATCTAATTATTTTTTGGTCTGAGTATGCTTTTATATTAAAATGAATAAAGTAAAACTAGTTCAAGTTTGCTTTTGAAGTTTGGATAAATCCTACAAATAGCCAGTGGTGGAAGACATGTTGATCTTTTACTACGAGTATACTGTGTGAAATTCTTTCATTCAAAACTTTAGTCAAAGTACTTAGCAGCAAAGTGAACCTGGAGTATAAAACCCTCTGAAATGAAGTGGAATAAGAGTGCATAGTGCCATAGCATGGACAAAATACTCAGGAAATGTAGAAATATCTCATTACAGAAGTACAATACTTCAGTAAATGTGCTTAATTACTTTCACCACTGCAAGATACATTCATTCATTCATTCAAAATCATTTTCAGTGTGAAAGTCAACAAAACCTACTCAAGCCCCTATTCAAAATGCATGTCCAAACTCAGAAGTGATGTAATTAATATTCATAATGTCTCATACAACATTTGAATTCATTTTATTTAAAGTAGGAAGATAAGATGTAATTGATTCCCAGAGGGAAAATTGGGATGTTAATGCAGTGCAGGAAACAAGGAAGAACAAGGAGCAATACATGCAGCAAAATAAAAAGTCAAGTAAAAGGATTCCAGTCTATATACGTTATGAACATTATACAGTACTTAGACTGTATACATGACCTGACTAGTGAAGCGTAAAAATAAAAAAAGGTTGTGCAAAATATGTTCAGATGTAGGTAAAGATTCTGCTAGATGTAGTTATAGTTGTGTCTGCACTAGATACTAAACATTATTTGAATGAAGTAAAACTATTAAAAGTTTATTTGGAGGTTTGGATAACTCCTAAAAATAGTGGATGAGGTATTATTTTATTACAGATATACAAAATTCCTTCATTCAAAACTTCACTAAATTAAAAGTAGTTAGTAGTGGCTATAGTTGTAAGTATATGTCATACAGGTGAAGTAAAGAATATAAATATAAATAACGTAGGCAGTGGTGTAACAACACAAGCCAGCTATGTTTCTATGAATTGTATTCCTTGTGCAAAAGTGTCTGCAAATTCAATTAATGGATACTGAGAATGAATGAATGAACTTTATTTATAAAGCATATTTCATGCACAGAATGCAGTGCTTTACAATTCAGCAGCAAAAATAAAAACACAAGCTTAAAACCATACACATAGATATGGAGGAAGAGAGAAAATAAGAACACTGTTACTATGTATAAAATAGTATTATTTATATAGTTTATTTTCTTTGGATAAAAGAAGACTGTATATAAAAAGAATAATAAAAAATGATAGAATATAATAACAGATAAATGGCTACATTAAAAAAGATACGTTTTGAGTTGATTGAAGGTTTGGATAAAAACTAAAATAGTGGATGAGGTATTATTTTATTATGGATATACAAAATGAAATTCCTTCATTGAAAAGTATCTGCAAGTTCAATTCATGGATGCTGAGAATATAATAACAGATAAATGAATGCTGAGGAAGAATGAATGAATGAATGAATTTTATTTATATGGCACCATTCATGCACAACATTCAGTGCTTTACAATTTAGCAGCAAAAATAAAAATACCAAAACACAAACTAGAAACTAGAAACTAAGAACACTGTTACTATGTATAAAATAGTATTTACATAGTTTCTGTGGATAAAAGAGAAGACTGTATACAAAATAATAAATAACAGATACATTTTGAGTTGATTTTAATTGTCTTGTCCACTGAGGCTGCAAAGCTCATCAAGACATGTAAGTTTAAGTTAATCGTCAAAAACAACCATGGTGTTTGTGTTTTCCTTTTTTTTTTAATGTGCTGTCAAGGACGTGCGCGCTCCAGTCCCTTCAGTCCCCGTGAACGCGAGCACCGTGCGCGCTCCCAACTGAAGGCGAATGCAGTAGGCGACGCAAAAAAAAAAAAAAAAAAAAAAAAAAAAGACAAGACTGCCACACAGTTTTACCTCCACAGCACAGCACACACAAGATCATAGTTTAGGAGCGGAGATTTCACGCCCTGCTGGGTCCATGTTACCACCAACAGACTGCTGAGGATTCCTCCCCGAAGCTGAAACAACAGAAGTGAGTATAAAATTGTGTGTTTTTTTAATCGTGAAGCCGGTGAAAAGAGAGAGAGAGGAAGGTCGAAGGAATCTGAAAAATGACGATGTGGCTGTGAATTTGTGCACCTCCTTTTTTTTTTTTTTTTTTTTTTTAATATGTCTCAAAATGGCGGATAGGCCGCTTGGACTGGACTGGAGCAACAGCAGGTATCCTGTTGTCAGTGGAGTTAAAAAAATACAAAACAATTAACGTTGAGTTTAGGGTTTTGCCAAAGTTAATTGTCGCTGTGTGAAGTTTTAAAAACGCTTACAACGAGCCTGTGGCTTATATTAAGAGAGAAAGAGAGGAGAGGATAGTGGCTAACTTTCTGAGTTGCTAACTTGAGCTAACATTAACTTTAGCCCAAAATTTAGCTGATGATAGCTACATATAAATACCATTAAACTAGTCA
This sequence comes from Scomber japonicus, assembly GCF_027409825.1. NCBI lineage: Eukaryota > Metazoa > Chordata > Actinopteri > Scombriformes > Scombridae > Scomber > Scomber japonicus. Next base: position 29,255,981 of record NC_070583.1, on the reverse strand, counting down.
ACGGTCATGCATAACATTACATTATAGTTGCATTTGGTGTCCAATCCTCCCTTAATAATTAGCGTTTGGTAATATAATAACAACTGATAATTAGCATAGTGTGGTGCAATCGCAATGTTTAGTGTTGAAACTACTGCAAATATATGTGTGTGTCTCTCAGTCTCAACATGATGGCACGGCTGACATCTGATGTAATGTGTGTGTGTGGATATTTGTGGTTTATTTGGTTTGTATTGTTAAATCGACGCAGGCTCACATCATCTGCAAAAAAAAAAGGGCGTGCTAGGAGGATTTTCGTCATCTGCTTTGCTTTTGTATGATTTGTCATGCAGATTATTATTATTGTTACTGTAGCTATTGAACTACAAACAAGCCTATTTTATTTTTAACATGACATGCTCCTGTGTGTGTGTCCCTCCCCACCATACTCAGCTGAAGCCCCCCTCCTCCCTCTCTCTCTCTCTCTCTCTCTCTCTCTCTCTCTCTCATCAATCATCCCTCCTGCAACTTGCTCTGCTTCATGCGGGTTTGTTGGCTCGGTGTGAGAAAATCAGGGTGGAGCACATCATCGGAAGCGACCAGTTTTGTATGAATTGCGTCTTCCTGATGATTCATGTGTGTGTGTCTGCCTTGTTTGTGTCCCTTTACACGTTTTCTCTCTCTGTGGTTTTTTTTGTGTGGATCCATGATTGAGCAATAGAGGAATTTGTGGATGGAGGAGGGCTCACACACCGAGGGATGAAAGCTTGTTCATCGTTGTTTTGAATCCTCTCTTGTAGATGTAGTTTTTCTTTTTTCTTTTTGGGAAGCAGCAGCAGCTTGATTTCGGATTTATAGCATTGATTAAAAAAACAAAAAACAAGGATCATTGGCTGGTTTTACGATCTCTCAGCCACGCCTGTCAGGACTGTGCTGCAGCTGATCATCTGGATCCATTGGATATTGATTAAGGTGTTTATTTTTGAAAACAGTGATCAACAAGGCGATATCCTTAGTGTTTTGACCTGCCTGCTCTCCTCTCAGGTAAGAGTGTGTATTATTAGACAGCTTTGCCTTTTTTCTATAAATTATTAAATTGAGTATACTCATGTAGCACTGATGCCATTATGCTACTTTAAGTAGTAGATGATTAACATCTGGCCACCTGTGGGCGATCAAAGTGGAGTGACTCCTTGGTTTTTCTTTCAGTTTAGGTGGAGTTAGTTTGCTAAATGGCTCACTCTGTTATTTGAGCATTAGTGTGTCTTTATCAACCTTTTTATCAATATTATTTACCTAGTGACGCTCTGTCCTCACAGTTGTTCCTCAAAGTAAGTCGATTATTCTTGTGTTTTTTTGAATTTGTGTGTTTTTTTAATGTGAATGCTTTTGGTGTTTTTTCTAAACTGTAAAAACTACAGGAAGTATAATGTAATGTATGACAGCATGTCATAAAGGCCAGAGCTGCAGACTGAGCATGACGTTGAAATGGCTCAAAGTTCAAACTACAATGCACAGTGCATGAAGCCGACTGAGACTGTACATTGTTGTTTCTTGGGGGGGGGGGGGACCATGTTAAGAACAGCAGCTCTATTTTCTGACATGCCTCACTTCGCTCCCAGTGACTGTGGTCAGCTGGTTAGACTTGAAAGCTTTCTCAGTCAGTCTCGAGTTTTTATCTGAGGTTGATTTTGAATAAGAACGTTCCCGCAGCCAGGCTCTATTCATGGCCGTCAGCAATAAAAACACAGAGGAACACCATTTGTACCGTCATGCTAGCAAATGGAGATGCTTCAGCTATTAGCGAGTGCTGCTGTACTGTCACTTGTTGCGTGTTCAACAATCGTAGAGTAGTGTGCTCCTCTCTGGTGTAGATGGTGTCAAATTAAAGGCCGACAAGAGCAGGATTTACAGTTTTGCCAAAGGTGCTTCTTATTTATTTTGTGTCAACAGACTATGAAGAGAGTGGGAGGCCGTTTGTGTTTGTGACTGTGGGCAGGCTGAAGGGCAGATGTCCGTATTCCTCTTCGTCCACGAGGTGACGGCGGCACAGAGGTTGACCTTACTTACTCACAGCCTGCCCATCAGCTCGCTGACTGGTCGTTTATGACTTGCTGCCAACAGCGACTGCCTGTCAGCCCACCACTGACTGCTCTGACATTGTGTTTGAATTAACGCTTTATGTAAATTTTGAGGAAACATTCGACAGCGTTGGCATGAGTCTACCTCTTGTAACGAGCTCTGGAGGCTGCTGAATACAATTTTTAACAACCAGTTATAATGGTTGCCAAAGTGTGTGTGTGTGTGTGTGTGTGTGTGTGACAACTGAACGGTTTTATTTGAACACGCTTCAGACTTTCTCCAGTATGTCAACAACAACTGATAGAGTCAGCACACATGTCAAGTCCAAATTTAGAGCTAATTTTAATTTCAACCAGCCAACTTGTTGGCATGAAGCGAAAATGCCTCGGAGAGGTTCAGATATGCCAGAGCTGAACAAGCAGCTGACGGCTGCCAAGTTGAACTTCGCTCGCACTTTACAGCCAATTAAAATACGTATGAATGGAGGAAGATGACGTGTGTCGATGGGGTTGTTTCTGCCTGTGTGTTTGGGTTGGTTATCGTCGTTGCTGCATGTGAGCTTCCTGTGTGTGTGTGTGTGTGGTTTTTTTTTGGGGGGGGGGGGTGTTGACCTCCTAATCAGACCCCTTCATCAGAGGCCTCTTCTGGTAGGATAATGGCCCAGCAATTAAATTAGCAACATGCATTTTCTAGTGAATGAGGTTTTTTCACAGTGTTTGATAATGTGTAGTGTTGCTGCTTTGGTGTGCTAATACACTCTCCCTTTCCTTTTTATTAGCCACTGAAGAAAAAACATTATGTTACTTTGCTTTGTGGTTTAATGAGGGTTGGCTGAGTGGTACCAACCCTCATAACAGACGTTGGCACCTTGCAGGTCGTAACAGCCGCAGATGGAAAGCTGAGCCAGACTTACGCTGGGTTTCATTATCAGTTAGTGATAAGCTACTGAGATCATCTCTGTCGGAGAGCGTTACCAAAGAAGAGAGATTCACAGAAGCTGCAGATGATTTACTATTCAGCCTTTCTGTCCTGTCGCTCTCACAGTTCAGATTTCTTTTCTTTTTTTCTTTATTATCTGTTTAGTTTTTTTAAGAATCTAGACAATTTGTGATTAATATATTTCTAAATGAGAGCTGTGTCCTGAATTATTCATGTTTTCAGAGCAGTGGATGTTACTGTGTCCTCACGGAGAAATGTTGGTGCTAGAAATGTGTCTCAATCATGATGTGAGGGGGCGGCTGTGGCCCGGAGTCGTCCACTCAGTCAGAAGGTCAGCTGTTCGATCCCCTGCTCTTCCTGTCTGCAGGTCGAAGTAGCTTTGGGCAAGACACTGAGACAATTTGTTTGTGTGTGTAAGTTTGTGTGTGTGTGTGTGTGTGTATGTGTGAGCAGCAGGAAAATGGATGGGTGAGTAGTGTTGGGAGTCGCAGCTATAAACCAAAGTTAAGCTGTCTAATAAAATCTCAACTGCAGCAGTCCATGATCATTTCAGCTCATTAAACAATGTTTACTCATCTGCTTGAATGAAGTCGGATAGTAAAAAATCTCGGCTATGCTGTGTTTAGATCACGTGACGACTTGGCAGGTTTTTTCCCGACATATCAAAACAAGCAAATGATGAAACAATCTAAAAATGGAAGCTTCATATCGTGAGTCAGTTTGGCGCTGTGGTCGACCCCAGTGATGATTATGAAGCAGATTTTTTAAAATGATGACTCAAAGTTGAAAATCTTGAGTTTTACACCGTTCTACACTGTCTTTTAATAACAAAACTGTGTCAGTCACTGAGCAGAAGACCTGTGTGTGTGTGTGTGTGTGTGTGTGTGTGTGTGTGTGTGTGTGTGTGTGTGTGTGTGTGTGTGTGTGTGTGTGTGTGTGTGTGTGTGTGTGTGTGTGTGTGTTTTATGTTGAGCTTCAGTTGAGCTTTGTTACCTCGTAAAGACTGATGTTACCTAACAGTGACTCTGCATGTTATAAACAGCAGCCTGAAACACAGTCGCTCTGTACCATTTCTTTTCATGCACATTTTTTTTTAGCAAGTTAGCTTTAGCATGTTGCTCCATGTGTGTTAAACTATGACTATAATGTGATTTCTCAGGCGTTGGGAGACTTTTAGGTGAAGTCAGCGACAGAAAATGAAGGCGCTCCAGATTCCAGCTGCGTGAGATGACGTCGTGAGGTCAGCGGTGAAGCCTGAGCTGTTATGATCATAAATCAGAGGCGATAGTGATGTGGTAACCGTCAGCGTCGTCAACACTGCTATCATTGTACATATTCTAGTTGAGCCGCTCGGACTCAGTTTTTACACCTGTAGCTCGATTTAGACTCCAGTGTTTTTATTTTCCTCCACCAGCGCTGCATACCACTGCGGTGTGTTATTATGTTTGCAGACGTTGAAGTATTCATTACCAACAATGTTGTTTACATACCTCGCTGTCATATGTGGCTGAGGGATGATGTAAATGTTGTTGCGGTGTTGATTTGTTACTTGGCTAGCTGCCTGAGGTGTAGATATATGATCAGCTTCAATGATGTTACATGACAGGAGGTTTTTTTATCTCAAGCTGATGTAGTAACTACTCTGTGGTAGATTTGCTGACACATTAATCAGATGTTTGCTAGCATGGTTTTAAATTATAGTTACATGGTTTAATTTTAGTGTTGAGACTCAAACCCAGCATCTTTTATACGTGTTGGACCAGTTCACACACTTGTCTACATATAAACAGATAATGTGTGCACAGACAGTGATTCAGTGGGCGTGGTTCGGTGTCTGGTTATTGCTCTCTTTAATTTCTATTACTCATTTTGTTTTTAAATGGCATCTTAACAACAAATAACCTGTGAGGACTCATCGGGAAATTAACCATCTCTCAAAGCGGCCGACACAGTTTCTGTAATGGGCCCTTTTTTTTATTGCACGGTTCCTGCTGCGACACAAAGACCAGAGAATCAATGGGAGGAAGAAGAAGCGTCAGCAGGCAGATTTATAGACACATCACGGCTGCGGCCCGTTCCCACTTCCATCACCAAACGGCCATATTTCGTGCAAAGCCAATTAGCCTGATTATATATACATGCAAACATTTTGCTCAATACCGCATCCACAAATGAGATTTGCAGAGAGGGGAGTCTCACAATTTAATGGGAACACACAGCGATGACTGCAGAGGCGCCAACAGCACAGAGGGAAGTATTGATACTGTGTGGTTAGATGCCCTCGTTTCACACTGGATGGCAGTTGTTCAGGTTGATGTAGCAGGCCGCACGCCTTTTAACGGATCTATTGTTTGTGCGGTTAAAGAATGAGCCATTTTTAGCTCGTGTGTGTTTGTGTGTGCCGTGGCCTTATTGTGCCACCACGCCGCTGTGACCCTGAACCGCGGCGGTGTTGTTGGGCAACAGCCAGAAAAACCCCGAGCGTGCCGTAATCCACACACACACACAGCCACGGACATTTGGACCAATGTCAGGCGGTGACATCAGGGTCCGGTAGTCCGCTGTCGGCCGTGTCAGGTTGCTCTCTGTCGGACAGTGTCAAAGTGTCAAGTATGCAAATAGGCAAACACTAGAGTTTATTTTACTTTTAATTCAGTAGGAGGATTAGATCTGCCACCTTCATGTTTTGAATATATGAACCAGGCCTATAAAATGCTGAGCAAATATTTTCCGTAGTGGTAAAGTTTGTCCTGTATTTTCCTTCTCTGCAGCTTCTTGGGGAGTTCCTAGTCCTCCTGCTTTACTCCAGATGCATCACCACAGTGTCTCCCTTACAGCAAATATCAAGCCTAGCATGTTAAGATATTACCAGAATCACCCCTTCTTTAGTATATAGTGCACCTTATTTATGTCAAATTCACAATGCAGTATCCATGGCAATAATACAACTCATACTAATAATCCCACAGTGCATTATGTCTCATTGTATGAAGGACCGTCCAGTAAGTGATGATTCAAAATGCTAATGACTCATAAGTGTTGAACTCTCAGTTGAATTCTCACTACAGAGACAACTACAGTGTATTACCCAGCGATTAATGAATGGAGGCGTGGTTTCAGTCCCCAGTTTTGTCTCCTGTTCTTGTGTCCAGTCAGTTTTGTTGCAGGTAAATTGGCTTTGTTTGTACTTTTGTTTACTGGTCTGGCAGAGATTTAGTTGGCCTGCTCCCAGTAGACTAAGAGGCTTACTGTGGCTCACAGTCGGTATTCTTGTGTGTACCTGCTTTGGGTAAAGACTACAATGCGGTGTAAAAATAGGCGTCATCACGTCATTGTTAGCCGTATTCCATTTTGTTGACATTTGCTGTTATACTCTGACTGTAAATTAATTTTCACACCAGCACTCAAACATTCACAGTGATCTCATCGGGCCAACACCAGGCCAGTCAGCTCTTGAGGAGGTATCATAGTGAGAAGATGGGGTCAGGAAATGTTTTTTAATTTATATATTTTTTTCAGTTCAGGGCACAATTTGAGGTTTACATACAAGTGCACATGTCCATTTTAATTCACATATGTTTAAAAAGCCTAAAAAACACAGATATGACAATGTCAGAAAGAGTTTAAATGAAAGAGCACGGCCGTTATTCGAGCCCACTCGGCTTTGTCCTGTTTTTCTTCTGTGTTGGCAACCTGGGAGTAGAAGGACGTTGCTCGGAGAATGTGGGTCAGCTCTTGTATGTACACGGAGAAAGGAATTTGCAGCAGGAGCAGACCAGAGCTTTCATAGCAGGCGGGTGACATGACGGGCAGATCATGAAGGTAGATAGGAGGAGCGGAGCCCAGAAGCAAATGAAGGAGTGCTTTTATGGAAAGTAGGTGGTTTTAATGAAACGTCGGATGGATGGGGTTTATGCTGTGTCTTCATTTGCAGGACAGTGAGCGCTGTCAAAGCTTCGCTATGGGAGTCAGATTCTCTCTCTCTGATAGAAAATACAGCTGTGTTGTTTCCCGCTTGTGTTACATTTTCCATTGTTGACAGATTCTTCAGCCATTTTATCTGCATATAAACTGCTGCAGGCATCATTGCAGCGCTCCTCTGGCCTATAAACATTTTCGTCCCCACCCACTCCTCATGTTATCTGTCATGCATACCTAATGTTGACTTTACCCTTTCTCTCTCTCTCTCTCTCTCTCTCTCTCTCTCTCTCTCTCTCTCTCTCTCTCTCTCTCTCTCTCTCTCTCTCTCTCTCCAGATGCAGTGTAGACTTGACTTGTGACTGGTCTGCAGGCTCTCCACTTCTCTCGTCCCTGGAGTCAGCCGGTTGGGGGGCAGATTCCTGAGTTCCCCTCTCAGTCTGAGTCTCTTGTCTGGACAAAACTGAGCGCCATTGGAGTACACAGTTCGTCTTCGCCCGTGTTGCTTGGATCAGCACAGCTCATCTCCCGACCGAGGAGAGCGCAGCAGCTGCACAAGATTCACCTTTAACCGACTGATCCCTCCCGGCCCCGCCCACACTGCCCCATCACCATGGTGCTGTCACAACGGCAACGAGATGAACTGTAAGTTGCCAAAACACCTTTCATAGCACGTGGCTTTGAGTTTGAGATGTAAAAACGTTAAGAGATTCATGATGTATGCATTCATACAGGACGGCTGCACCTGGCCAGACGTTCGAAAACATCCTTTGCTGCTGCATCATGTGATTTCTGTCTTCAGTGTTCAGATTCACCATCTTACACTCACACAGAATGTTTGCACAGCTGCTCAGCACAACCACATTGTTTTGCTGTTACTGTGCAGCGCTCCAGGAATGAACCGAGTTCAGGTGCTTTTCTCCAAATGGTCATGACCGTGTTTTTCTAAGAAGGGGAGATTCATTCAGATTTGTGATTCTATGCTAGTCTTCTAGACATTAAAATATTTCTAGAAGGATAATATTTCATTTTTTTAAGGCTAAAATAAAAATGTGGGTTGTAGCAAGTAATGGTATACCAGTGGCAGCAGGTTGATGTTTGGCTAATGCACACAGTTGAATCTTGTAAGTCAGTCATTTCTAATTCATCCTAATTATAGAGCTAATGCCTTAGCTGCTGTCCACACTAACATTTTCATATTGGTATTTGTTGGATAAAAAGAAGGTTAGATGGAGATGAGCAGCAATATTTAAGAAAGGCCAAAAGTGTTTGATGATCAGCACTTTAAATCGGGGAACCCCACGATTAACCTCTCAGTAAGTTAAGGCCATGAGATCTGAACTCTTCCATTCAGCTTGTGTTTGCTAACTTTTTTTTTTTTTTGCTGGCATAGTGCAGCAGCCCGTGTTGTCCTGACTCATCAAATCAAATAGGAGGAGTCAAACGAGGCGAGCTGCTCTCCTGCTGATCTGAATCAGATGTTTCTTAAAGCTGCCCAGTGACATGAGCGCCAATTAGAGTATCAAAGAGCTTGATGGATGATCGTTACGTGGGCCTGGTGGCTCCACCGAGCTGTACTATGTGTATCTGTGCCCAAGCAAAAAGAGACTACTCCCAAAACCACTAATACTTTGTTTTGAAAGCCCAAAAAGCAACATTTGGTTTTTTTAATGATAGTAGACAATCTGTTCACTTCCAGACAAGGATGTGTATTGATTACTAGGATCCGTTTAAATGAGGAAATTTTGTTATTTTTCTCCTTGGTGCCCCTCAGGAAGAATCAATGAGTTCCTGAGCTCCCCTGAGGTCCGCAGCACAAATGTATCGATCCTCAATCTACACGGCCTGCCCTGAAAATGTTCAGTATTCAACATTTGCCTTTTTGTGACCTTAGGAGAGGCTTAGAGTGCCACATTTGCCACAACACAGAGGCGAGAGAATAAACAGAGGTCTCCTGTGTCTTAACTGCCTCTAGTCGCAGCGCACGCTGTCAGTACACAAACCATGTGCCCAAGATGTCTGAAATCTGCCCACGAATCGTCTCTGAAGTGGCAACACAGAGAAAGAAATGTCCGCACATGTGCTCTGCAGCCTTTGCCGAACAAGTGGGATATGTGAGACTGTGATAACGGGCGGGGGGGGGGGGGGGTGAGTGAGGGGTGTAATTTGGCTCTGCTCAGTCTGTGGGCTCGGTAATTAACCCCTGAGGTGTAGGATAAAAAAGTTAAGGCAGCTCGATGTGAGATACAAGGTCATGAGAAGGAGATGGGATGATCTCATCCAGCTTCAGCCTTTAAGAACTTCTCTCCGTTCATCACACACATTTAAATTGCATATTTTAAAAACGCTGTTGAGCTTATTTAGATGTTTGTGTCCGTCTCGCACCGTCACTGAGAAATGCAAACTTTCTCATGACAAGGCTCTCGGCATTCCCAACAGTGTTTCTGTGTTTTTTAGATTAGCACCGTAGGCGGGGTCTGTTGGTATGGGGAGCTCCATTGGAATGCTAATCTTTCATTAGCTATTTGCTATTCACAGGAAGCTACCGGGACCCCCCACGACCCCCCTCCTCTCACCCCTCTTTTCTCCTCTGTTGCACAAGTCTCTGGCCCCACAGCTCAACAGGAAACTGCTGTGCCACCATCGCACCACTTGAGCCGCGTTCAAGCATCTGTAGCATTCCTGCCATTGGAGATGTCACTCGGCTCAGTTGGTGCTCACATTCAGTTTATGGACTATAAGAGATCTCAGAGGTTTCCTTCTTTTCAGACAGCTAGTTTGACGCCCAGCGGCAGCCCATTTTGAGTCGGGGCGATATAGCAGAGGGTGTAATGGGAACAGTGACCGCTTGACTGTCTGCTATTCACGCTAATTTTCCATCCGGCCCCCTTCTTTCTTTGTCAGAGGCTTGTTTACTCATGCAGCAGGCAGCAAACAAATAGATGTTGTTCCCATTGCGTTGAGGCCTCCTGTCTCACATTTTAAAGCTGACACTGTCAAACTTGATCAATAAACTACACAGTCTGTCAGAGCTGCACTAACTTTACTGTGAGTGTCATCAGGAAGAATAAGATTGTTTTATGTTATGTGTAGTAATAGATAAAGCATATAAATGGCAAAATAGACCAGTAAAAGTTGCTTATTTTTCATTTTTCTCTTGTTTCTAATCGATGTTGACCCTCGCTTTGACACCGGCTGAATTCACGTCGTATTAGCCGACTGTGTCTAACAAGAGAAATATTCTTTGTCCCTTTTTAAACTGATGCGATGTTGTCAGCAAAGCAGTCAGATGCTGTGATTGCGCAGCATCTTCACAACAACTCTATTTTTGTGAGCATGGCCAATGAAAAGCGCGTTTGTGTTTCTTTACAGGGTCAGGGGACTCATCCCTGCTGGCGTGGCGTAAAAATAGACACAGAACACAAACTATCTGCTCCCCTGAAAGACCTGGAGGCACCCATGTGCAGATGGGCCTTCGCCTTTTTTTTTTTTTTTCTTTTAACTTTCTCTTTGCTTCACAAAGAAATTCCCCTCAGTCGCCTCTGTATCTTCGGCTTCATGTGATTTTTTTTTTTCCTTTTTTTTTGTGCTTTTTTTCCTCCGTCCTCTGGCTGTGAATGTGATGACATAACAGATTAAATGCCAGGACCTCTGCCAATCACACATAAAGGTGACTCAGACTAGGTTCAGTGAAAGACTGCAGTTTAGAGAAAGCGCTCTCATCTTCATTTGCACTAAACTGTTTATATGAACATTTACTTTTCCGCTAATATTTCTTTTACAAATTAGCGGTATTCCCTTCATCCACCTTGGCCCTCGAGCAAATGTGGTCGCATCATGGCTACTGTCAGCACCTCCCAGTGATCCAGAGTGGGGCTCCACTGCAGATATTTCATTATTAAGTACTTTTGGACTTCTAAATAACTGAATGAATGAGCTGTTTAGCGATTAGCTCGTGCTATTAGCTGTTGCTGCAGGTAACCACTTCAGTCTCAGTGTTTAAGAATACAGTACATTAATAGCAGCGGCTCAAAAGCTTTGTACATGTTGAGCTACTGCTAACTTGCTATCAACAAATAAACACATATGCTAACAGGCTAACATGCTCAGAAAGCTGTCCAGAGTGGTCCTGTTTTTAGTTTTTTAACCGTCCCAATTTCATCCCAAAATAAATGTAAGGTTAGATCCTCCCTGAGTCTGCTCGAACCCTGCATGCTTTCTAATCATTTATTTGAAGAGTTGGTTCTCTGAGATCCTGTTAAGAACATAAACAGACTAAAGTTATCAGTGTTAACTTAAATGCAAACATCCATCTTCTTCTTCTTTGGTTTTAATGGGGGACCAGAAAGCAAAGTTAAAGCTGCATGCCAACACCTCCTGTACCAAGTGTCTGCTATTCACACAGAGATAGAGACTCCAAAAATAGAATAATCAATATGTGGTGGGCCGCCACTGATAAATGCATGTATGAGAAACCCCACAGTTTTAAAACACAGAGCAAGTTGCACCTGATGGGTATTTCTAGTCGGTCATTCCTGGTTGACTAATATCGTCTACAAGAAGGGGAACTGAACTGAACCCACCACGTTAAAAGCTTGTGTAGAAAAACTCATACCATCGCTCACGTTGGTCTTGTTCAGGATGAGAGTAGTCGGGGGGGGGGGGGGGGGGGGTTAGGGTTAGGTGAGTGAAATTATTGCTGTGCCTACAAAAGCACACATTGATATTGATTCTGTATGTTGTTAAATCTGCTGACCTTTGCGTAAACCTCTTTTTGAAGTAATGCTGTTAGTTTTAAGTGTCGGTGAGTTAAAGACGAAGGCTCTTTCCATTATTGCTCTGATGGCTTTGATTCAGCCCTGGTTGGGTCCAGAGATGCAAGCCTGTCATGTGACACACACACACACACACACACACACACACACACACACACACACACACACACACACACACACACACACACACACAGAGTTTGTATTGCATGGTGTTTTTTGGTGCTCATTGTACTGAGCATGGCTGGCTGTATCTGCGGGGGGTCCATCAGCAGCATGGATCAGGTCTTTGCCCGGGGACTGACACACAGATGGATTGGCATGTTAATAGTCTGTGTGTGTTGGATCATCGCTCGTCAATCATTCACCATCCCTGTAATAACAGATTGTTGTTTTAGGCAGAGGACTCGTGTAGAAACATGCAAACATCGACCACTGAAATGATTGTTCGATCAGTCAGTTAAAAGAAAAATAATCTGCAACAATTTTAATAATTGATTAATAATGTCAGCCACGCAAAAACCAACTGTAACCCCTCTGGTTCCAGCTTTTCACCTGTGAGGATTTTCAGCTTTTCTCTGTTTTCCGTCATTATAAACTAAATATCTTTGGGATTGTTGGTCAAGATGTTACCTTTTACCTTGATAGTTTTTACATTAATCTTTAGTTGCAGCTCTGACTACGTGCCTTGTTCACCTTCATCCTCATTCATCGTCAGTTTTTGTTCTTTTCACTATCATCCACTTTTTTTGTTTTACAATGCTTCCACTCATTTAATTTTAGATCAGTTTCATATGTTCTTTATTACAATTTTCCTGTTCATGTTAGTGTATGTTCATAAAAAAGTAGTGCGTTTTATGTTCAGCACCGCTCACAATGACAGGACACAACCAGAGGAGGGATATTATGTAGTTAACAAAAAATCTAAATGACTCCTTTCTATAAAAATGTGTCAGGTGACGTCTCGTCTCAGTCTGCGCTCTGTCTATCTTTGTTATCCTTTTGTTTATCCAAGAATGAATTATACTTGCCTTGTGGTGTTCAAGAAAGTACTCTTAACTCGTTAAAGTTTTCACTTCAGCTTAGGTCAAAAAGTTGCATCATCACTGTGAGTCAGAAAACGTGTGCATGTTATACACCCATTATTTAAAAAAAGGACTTCTCTTTGTGTGTTTTGGTGTGAACCAGACGGCTGGGCATTCAGTCTACTTGTACTATTTGATCTGAAACTCTCCTGTGTGCACATACATGCACATTTTTTTTATATTAGAGGACATTGTAGCTGTTTTATTAAGTCTGGATTTAGCAGAAAGACTCCTGGAACGGACCTTTCCTCGTCTGTGGAGCTCACTTGGAGGGAGTTTCCCCTTTTGAAGTTCTCAAATGATTTAAGGGTTAATCCTCACTCCAGTGCTCTCAACTTTATATATGAAAGCAGACAATCTTTCTGTTTCTCATTGAAATGAACTACATTATCATAATCACTTTTCTAAGAGGCTTTTTGTGACAAATCAAACTTTTCTGGATGATTTTCTACCTTAATATTCTTTTCCCTTAAATGATGAATTTTCTGGTTAATCTGTGCAGTGATTGCCTTCAGGCGATATGCTTCATGTCTCCATTAATCGAAGCCTGTGGCTCATCTTAATCAGTCAAGCAATAGAAATAGTAGATTGGTTACAGTTTGCATGGTGATCCGAGTGTATGTGAACAATTATGTAATCCTGTCATATGATTTTAGAGGAATGTTTCTGGTCTCTAAGAAGTTATCAGCTATTCAGCACTCGGCTGCTAAGACGAAGGAATAAGCTTAACTCAACTTTCTTAGCTCTCTACCTGCTAGCTGCTTCTCTTGACTCACTCTGTGCTCTGACTTTGTCTCTTGTCACTTTCTTTCATCAAACCTTTCAGCAGAAGCGGTGGTTTACTTTCTGTCAAATATCAGTGTGGAGTTTTGGCCATCCTGCCCGTCTTTTGATTGAGTAATAGCTCTGACATCTCGTTGTCCTTCCAGTTGTTAAAAAAGTCTCACCCCACCAGTTCTCCAGGCGAATGCTTGACTCGGGTAAATTGCAGAGCTTTTGTTCGTACCAAAGCTACAAACTAGGTCCCAGGAGTTTCATTAGGCCTTGAAAGGGGGAATTCAGAGGGAGCTTTGTAATTGTGGGTCCTGTTCACGCATGACCTGACACCTGACATGAAAAAAGAAAAAGAATCTGCAACATTTCAGTAAAGCTGTGTGTGTCGTAGGATTTAGCTGTGCTTTAGTCCAGAAGGCCACCCAGTCCAACACTAAAAGTTAGCAATAAATGTCTTTAGCTGAAGATAAGGATTGTCAAATCTTTGAAATCAAGACTTATTTTTGTTAAGTGACCCTGCTACTTGAATATTAATACTTAGCCATGTTACATCACAACTCTGCTCTAGCCTTTCATCGTCCGCTGTGTTGATCATCTACACACTGTCAGCTTTTAATGCACAGCCGGGGCCATCACAAAATCATCAGGAGTTGGTCAAGTTTTTGTCCAACAGGACAACATGAAGCTTGTGCTTAATCTGTCATAAAAATGATCTGTGCCTCTGAAATAATCCACATGACAGTGAATTCTATATGTGCCGAGAGACCTTTCAAAGTGATTTCAGCTTCTTCATATTAAACATTTATCAGCAGTTTTGAAAGATTGAACAGGTCCATACTTCTTCTCGAGCTACTCTTTATTTTTTAAGGTTTGTGGACAGATATGACACAATTCCCTCAAGAGGAATGAGGTACAACACATAGCACTGGATATCCAGCCCACGCGTGACCTGACTGAAGAAACCTCTATTCCTGCCTTTAAGGCAGATGATCTGTTGTGACCTATTGAGGCCCGAAAAGCCCCCAATGCTGCGATGCCCCTGGCTGAACGTGTCCTCCCACTATGAGGCAACACGAGACCTCTGCTGTTGTAAGCTAGTTTGATAGCCTCCACAATTCAGTGAGAAAGCTGCTGTTTAAATGGGTCTTTCCCCTGACCGGATTAGCAAAACAGACAAACAATTGGTCACATAAACGCACACTCTGGGTGTGGTCTATGAAGGAGCGGAGTAAGGACTCAGGGAATGCAACCTCGTCTGCTCCTCGGATATAAGAGGAGGGGGACAAAATCTCAAGAGCTCAAAAGACATTATAGTCTGCATGGATGATCTGACAAATACGCACATTTTGGTGCAATGTAACCATCTAAAATGAACTGACTACTAGAGGGATGCACAGATAAAGCAGAAAGGTTGCCCACCTGCTTTGTGGGGGTCAAAGTGAAAAGCTGTGCAGTTTTGTATAAAAGGAATTTCATATTTGCAGACTCAATGGACTCAAATGGAGGCTCACAAAGAGCCTCAAGCACCAAAGCCAAATCCCATGAGGGGACGCTGGATTTAACCACAGGCCTCAGCCGGTGGACTTCCTTTAAGAAACGCATGGCAAGAGGATTAGCGCCTGGCGTCACTCCATCAAAGCCAACATGACAGGTAGATATACTGTCGCTGCCAAATAAGACCTGAAAAACATTTCAGTCCTAACAACGCTGCTTGAACACCCGCCATTTACAGGCGTACTAGCCTCTAGTAGATGATGCCCTCCTACTTTGGATCATAACCACCACACTTATGGGCAGACAGACCCTCAGCTATTAAATTGGACCTCTCAGCAGGTAGGAAGTGTAACCGGTAACCCATGGCAACAGTTCTCTCTACCCACTTAGAGGCTTTGCATGCACACCGTTGAGGGAGGTAAACTGCTAGCTGACTGACCTGCAGCGCTGTCGTGGAGGCGCTGCCACCTTCAGGTATATGGGAGGGGAACGAAGTCACCAGTCTGCTTAAATATATTTTCAGTGTTTTCAGTACAAAATGCAACATCGAGCATGTCATCATCACCATGGTGACTAGCTCAAGCTGCTGCTGGCTAGAAATATCTGAGGTCTCCGGCTCATACTCGGTGGTGAGGTGAAGAGAGCAATAACTGAAAGGATGAATGTGGTGACGGATATCGCAAAGGCATGAATGGAGGTGTCCTTGGTCAGGTCATGTGAGGACACGATATCCTGTTTAGTCTGTATGGGTACCGACTGGAACATAAACCACCTTCCTGTCATATTTATTAAAAACTAATTCAACATGTAGCTAATGAGAGTGCAGCGGGTACAGGGATGGTTAGTATTTAAAACAAAACATGATGCAGTAATTGGGTTTCCCGTTGTGTCTGTTGGTTGGTTGTTTAAGATTTATTCTTTAATCTGTCGCAGGAAAGACATGATAACAATATTTGTCCTAATTGATGCTTTGAGAGGAGACTGCTGGAGTGTATGAGATTCAGACTTAAAGATAAATTAAACCATGATATCAAGTTTGTGATATTGATTGACATTTGTGATTATTTTTCACATACTTTAGCCCAAAAGATTATTAATCCATCAGTTAGTACTGTAAATAATGGTTTATGTTGTGCTTGTAGGTCTTGAACTGGTGTTTGTGTCAGTATTCAGTTCAAAATTGACATTGCCAAACATTTTTCAATTGTCTGAATAGTAAGTTTGTTTGTAATATGGTATTTTTCATTTTTAGAAGAAATACTTTATCAGAGTTTGTTCATTTGTTAGAACAGAGTTTACTGTTACAGAGACAGTGTTCATTAAATTTGCAGAATTAAAATGTCATTCAAGCTAATGAAATGATGATAATGATGGTAATCAAATAACTACTGGAACAGAGCGGTCCGACCAATATTAGGTAGAGCTTGTTTTTCCACTACTTCAGATGTGCCTGACGTATCCGAACAGAACATCTCAAACAGCTGACGTCAGTTTTTTAGTCAGTAAAACATTTTTATTATCTGGACAGAATGTGCTGACGTCCGAGGACAGGCGGAGGCTCTATCAGAAGAGGCTGTTCAGCTCTACATTGATGTGAAAGTGTGTACCATTATGAGGCAGGAATTAGGAGGAAGTGATGTCACTGTCAGTCGTGGTGGACGGCTGACTCACTCCTCTTCTCAGAAGGATGAAGTCATGCGTGTCCCTTCTCCTTCTCATCCCCGTCCCTCCGTTTTTGCTTTCCCTCTCACTCTATTTTAAGTGTTAACAGAACATGAGACGTCAGCATTGATTCGATTAACTCAATGACGTAAAATTGCGTTTGTAGTTTTTGAAACATTGAAGATGCTTCGTCTTTTCTTTTCGACACTGACGGATCTCATCTACTTTCTGGCTCTCTATCACTGTGGGGTTTTTTCCGCCTCTTCTGTCCTTCTGTCCTTTTCGTCCACTTACTCTCCCTGCCCTCTTTCTCACTATCTCTCCATCACGTCATCTAGCTGTGGGCTGCTAGTAACCATGGAAACCAACCAGTTTGCTCTCCTTCTGTCTACATGAGTACACGTCTCGTCCTGCTCTCTGCCTTGCAGTCTTTGGGGACTCCGCAGAGCTGCTGGTCAAACAGTCGACTTCTCATTTAAGTCCAACTGGCTACTTTATATTAATGTTTGATTCTCATTAAAATAGTTTTAATATTAATATGTTGTGGCCTATGCTTCAAAACAAAACAAACATGATCATATAGAAACTATCTGCATCAGTTCTGCCCTCACATGCTCTATATATGTGTGTGAGTTTCTGTCGAGTAGAGAGTGGAGAGTCATCTTTCACTGTTTCACAAATATCAGCCAGACTATTGATGACAAAATCCATTAAGATCCACATTGTTTGCACAGACAGGGGACTTCCTCATTAGCCGGGGTACTTCGGGAAACACCCGTGGCAGCAACTCGATAAGTGTGCACTAATTAAAAAGTTAACTGAAAGTGCTGCATCCTCCATACCCATAATGAATGAATTATCTTTAATTACTATACAGTTTTAACAGCAGAGCCGTCTCTACGATGCTTTGCAAACAAACATTAGAACAGACCATGTTGTCAGATTAACAGCTTCATGTCATATGATGAAAAATGGAGGATGTGTCTCAACCTTACTCTTTAATTCAACACTTTAAAATGTCCTTAGCTTATGTCCAAAGTTATGTTGAGGTTCCCCTTTTTAAAATAACCTTTGTTTATTTTCATTGAATAACAGTACATGTATGTAAACAATACATTAACTATTGTTGTGGTATGTCCTGATATGGTCTAATAATTTTAATTACAAAGTTTTGAGCAGTCATTAGTAGGCGTGGTTTTGAATATTAGCAGCTATTTAAGGACCGTGTGGGTTAAAACACAAATGATCTCCTTTACAAAAACTCACTTCATGTTTACAGTCGGGTTGGCAAACTGATTAAATTGTAGGATAATTATTTTCTGTGGTTTCATCCTCGGTGAATGAGTCTTTTGGGTCAGCTGTGTTGAAGTCTGCTTCCAGCTCAGGACTCTTGACAGATGTTCACTCTGCTATTGTTTACATCTGCCTGGTTTTGTTTATGCGTCCATTTATTTGAAACTGTAACAAACAGGAGGTGTTTTAACAAAATATTGGATTTGGTTCACTTGCTTTGCTCTGTGGCAGCTTTGTGCAAATGATTTGGTTGTGTGTGTGTATGTGTGTGTGACACATTAAACATATTTATTATGACTCACACTTATCACATCTTCCTCTGGAGCCACATGAAAACCTGCTCCAGGATGTAGTTTGCATGTAGCACAGTGCACCCTGCATAGAAAGTTGGACTTTAATATTACACTCAGGTGATTTGTGTCTGCTGCTTTGTGTCGTTTGATGCATCACTACTGTAAAATCACTCTGTCCAGTTACTGTAGCGCTGCTGTTGATGCAGAGCGAGCTGAAGTGTGTGTATCTTCTTGTTTTCTGCCTTTCTGGCCTTTGTATCTGCAGGCTGTTGACATGCTTATGGGGCATTATCAGCTATGTGTGAAAGGAAACGCAGCCCTCAGATTCATTAGTTAGAAAAAACAAACAAAAAATGGGCTCAACTTTTGCAGCAGCACAACCTAACGTCACCCATCAAGGCCAATCACATACATGAACACTCCCATTCCTGGGTGGAGTACTTTGTCATGTAAATGCCATATTCAACTGTCTCCATCCAGAGCTGTAAAATGCTACCTGTGAGTATCGTAAACCGCTTTGTAGTGTTTTGGCTTCTGATGAGCCTTTTAAATGCATCAATCTGTAGCTCCAACTCTACTGGATCATATTTCATCGTCTCATCAGGACCTCAAACAACATGCTGCCACCCTGCATACTCTCATACTGTTTCAATACAAGGCAGTCCTCGTCTGAACGCAGCCTTAGCCTTGAGCATGCATCCTTTATAAATGACATCATTTAAAGTCTTGTTCACCTTGTTGGGGAGCTTCCTGTTTCTCATATTTGGCGAATAACTCCACATTTTCTTTTATTTTCTACACAGAGCGACATGATGAGCGATTTAATTTCCTGCACAGAAAGATTTGACTAATGCAGACTGATTGATCGTGTCTTAATATTGTCAGACAATAATTTTAGCTCTGTCAGCTCTGAGACTGGTGCACGCTTGGTTTTGGCAGCCAGGTGGTCTTCTCGATCCTCTAAATTGGGACTGTAAATGGCTCGTCTTGCCATCAGGTTTGGTGGCAGCGCAGCAGCCTCCACACACACACACACACAGACACACACTGTACTGACACACCCACACCACATCAAAGCGTCCTCTGTGCTCTAGCGTCTCTCGCCTGCTTACACACCTCCTCAGACACGCTCGTACACCTCGACCCTCCCCTGGTTTTCTCGACTTGCGGCAGGCGGGCTGTCAGAGAGAGCAGATAACCTCCCGCTAACCTTGAGCTGTAATAAGGTCTGCTCCTGTTGTCATGGGGATTCAGGTGGGCAGAGGGCGAAGGGGCTCTCGGCGCTCAGCGTTGACCACGAGGGCGCAGGGGGCACAGACTGGGCTGACAGATTGTAACCCCCCCCACACACACACACACCGCCCCGCCCCCTCCATATTGGCACCTCAAAGCATTGCCTGCCTGACAGCTTGTCTGGCTTCTCCTGGCGTTAGTGGCGGACTTCGCTGTGCACAAACACAGGAGGGCTGGAATCAAGGAAATATTCTTTCACTTAAGGAGTAAAGTAGCATTTTTATCAGACATTCATGAATTCAGTGTCTTTGTTTGTGATTTTTGGGTCATTTTCTGTCTCTTTAATGTCTGTCTAGTTTGTTTTTGTCGCCAGGTCTCTTTTGTAATAGAAAAACTGAATGCATAAGTAAAAATAAACCAAATCTAAAAGTAACCCTGAAGTGAAACTGCAGCGGCATTTTTTTTTTCTTTGTATAAAAGGAAATCCCAGTCATCTGTCATAAAGCCGAGGGACTCACAAGAGGGAGATTTTTTTTTTAAGAACAGTCAAAAACAAAGCAGCAGATGCCTTTGAGTGCTAATAATAATGATAATCAGAGTAGGACTGTGCTGTAAATCAATATCTTTATTAATAGACATGTCATTGATATTGATATTTACTACATGGCAACAGATGCTAAACCAGTTGCTTTTGTTCACTGTTTGCTAGAAATCATAATTTGATCAACATAATTTTATTAAAAACGATAATAAAACATTATCATATTGTCTTGATCTGCAGTCATATTGAATTAAGGAGCCTTTGGACTCTAACTGACTTTAACTTGATTAATAGATCCTGGCAGCTGGATCTGTGACTGAGTTGTAAACCCAGACCTGTGTTTGTGTGTCGGGGTTTTTTGTGTGTGCGTTGGTTTCCCCTCACAGCAGCCCAGGGGACAAAAACAGGAAGTGTGCGAGGAGCTTCTTTTCTTCTCGCTTTCAGCTCTGTCCGTCTCGTCTTATTGTCCGTCTTATCTGGACATCTCTCTTCACATATTTGAAATAGCGGGGCTGTTACACACCTTTGTGTGACTGCTTTCTAAAGGTCTGATGTCATTGAATAGCTTCTCGTGTTTGTCTGTAAACTTGTGCGTGAGGAGGAGATGAACGGGAGTATAAATCCCCCCACCACCACCACCACCAAAAAAAAAAAAACCCCTCAGTAGCCAGAAGCGTATTCAGTTCACAGGGATAATCCTGCCGGTCTGTCTGTCTGTCTTTTTTCTTTGTGTGTGTGTATATAGGTGATGATGGGAAGTACATTGGCTCTCATTTTCCCCATATCTGCACCATGGGGAGTCATCCCTTCCTATTATTTGCCCAAAGCAACAAGAGCTCATTATAGAAACCAGACAGATGTGCTCTCTATTTGTGTCAAATGGGCGGAGAGGGGTGTGTGAATGAGAGAGAGACAGAGAGAAAGGGAGATAAAGAGGAGGAGAGAGTGTATATGTATTGTTATAGATGGTGCTGTGTGTCTGAGACGGACTTGACTGACTTTTTATGCGTGCAAAGCATTTTTTATTATAGATGCAAAAGCGTGATAACACAATCCGAACGTGTGGAAGAAAGAATGACAGATGTACATCTTTGTCTGACACGTTTCTCCCCAAACATGCTCATCCCTTGTCTTTTGTTTTACAGTGATGAATACAACTCCATTACCCACGTCCTTTCCCGTGGCACTCTTAACCACCATCTCGTCCGCTAATCAGGAGAACTAATTACGGGTCCTCTTTGTCTGTTTCAGAAATCGAGCGATAGCCGATTATCTACGTTCCAATGGATATGAAGAAGCATATTCCACTTTCAAGAAGGAGGCGGAGTTAGACATGGTGAGTAGATTAAGGGTGGACACACATCCGCACAGTCCAATCAGACCAATTTATCACCACAATATGCCTTGATTTCCACTTCATTTCTCCTTTTAGTCAACAGTTCCACGGGTGTGACTTGGAGCACCTGCACCCAATTATGGTGGTTTGTCTGATTAGGGGGTCTGTGTCAAATGGGTCTACTGAGTCTTGGGGGGGAAACCTTTTTTTTCCACTTTGAAATATTGCATTTAAATTATAGTCTCGTTATTTTCATTGCTTTCTTGTAAAATGAGAAATTAGTTGCATTTGATTGTGATGTTAAAATACCCACCCCTCCTTTTTAAATGTCCTGACAATCTATAAAATAAACGAGTCTATAAGTCTGGTCTGTAACAAGCAGGACAATAATACCTTTTTGTTGCTTTTGGATTTGAAATTAAACAATGAATGATTTAAAGTGAAACATTCAGATTAAACATGAGTCTGAGTTGCTCTGCTCAGCCTGCACTGCAGCCATTTTCACTTTTTGCTTGTTTCTTTTGGCTTTTTTGCCTTTTATCAACAAGACGGGGGGGGGGGGGGTGCTTTGGTTGTTAATTCAGGATTATCGTCCTGCTTCGTTGACCTAAAATTGGGAGAAACTATAGAAACTAGTCTACAAGTATAGAAGGGAAAGCCATCAAACACTCATGAAGCTAAATGTTACCACTTCAACCTCATAACCTTTGTTTCATTTCAGTGTGCTGGAGTAGAAAGCCAGTGTAACAATGTAAATGTATTACTTATAGGATTTCTCTTAAAAAAAGCAATTTTAAAAAAGCCTGAAGGAAATGGTGTATTTATCTATTTATCTGCAAAGACTATATCTGTATTTATAATTACTTATTATTTTATTGCGTTCGGGACATTTCTGGGCGTCATCCTTTTAGGCAGTGGGTGTGTAGCCCCCGGCCAATAACAGTGCACACAGTGTGAGGTTGGGTCTCGTAGCGTAGCGACTATGTTATACCGTCTCTCCTCTGCTCCGCTCTGCTCTCTGTCTCATGGATTTATAAAGAGCTGCAGGTCTGTGTGTCTGCTTGACCGAGGGCGGGGCTGAGCAACTCTGCACCTTCCCACAGTGTTATCATGAGGTGCGGTCGAGCTCATTTGGGTTTTAGATCATAACTGCCAGGGAAACGATCAGAAGTAACGTTTAATTTACCTCGCCGGCGCTGCTTGCTCTCTTCAGTGTCTCTCTCTCTCTCTCTCTCTCTCTCTCTCTCTCTCTCTCTCTCTCTCTCTCTCTCTCTCTCTCTCTCTCGCTGAGCTGAGCTGAGCTGAGCTGAGCTGAGCTGAGCTGAGCTGAGCTGAGCTGAGGAGGAGGGGCTAACTTTAAATGTAGTGTTTACAAACACTAAGCAAGGCAAGGCAGCTTTATTTATGTAGTGTATTTCATACACCGGGGCAACTCAGTGTGCTTTACATAAAAAACAAACATTTAACATTATTTTAGAATCAGAAGCATAAAAACATACAATAAAAAAACCCAATTATAATAAAAACTAAAACAAAGTACAGAAAAATAGAGAGAAAGAAAACAAAAAGCTAACACTAAACACTAACCAACAAATCCTGCATAGTAAACCTTTAACAAACCCTTCTCAAATTTGACACTCATTGGTCAACTATTCATCATTTTTCTACTGTTTCATCTCAGCCGCCCCTAACCCCCCGTTTTCCTTCCTGCTGCACCTCTTCTTTCACCTCGCTTTCACGTGACACCCGCCCCCCCTTTTCTCTCTCTTTCTCTCTCTCTCCTGTGTCTTTATTCGTTCTCCTCCCAGACGTTTGCTCTGTGGCAGGCTGAATAATAGATGAATGGCACAGCGGAGGGAAAGAGATAGGTGCACTCTGTTGGGTATTAGCTCTCAGCCAAGCACACACCTCGGCAGCATCATGCTAACCAAACCAAACCAAGTGACTTTTAGCTTCGTTTCTATGCTCACATGTTGTTAGGCTTTCATTACCAGATTGTTTTTGTCTATTAAATGTGTTTAGAGTGAATTAAATATTCTTCATCATGGCCCTCTGTAGGTATTTGAGTAACAGTTTAAGTTTAATGCAATGCGAGGCTGCATGGACCAGCAGGAATAATTAATAGAGGTCATGCTCCAGTTTTTTTTTTGGTGATCCTCATGAAAGAAAATGTACATACCTGCATGCACACACATCCACAGATGCTTGCATGTTTACAACCCACTGCCAATAGACTGGCAGGCTGCAGTGAAGTCTGGCACTTCTTTTGCGTGTGTGTGCGTGCGTGTGTGTGTTGGTGACATGGGCACAGCGTCCAGGCAGATGGCAGATTAGATGATGGCAGACTTGTCCAAACTGTGCTCCCTCCTCTCCTCCCTCTACGTTCGCTTTCTTTCTCCTCCGTTTCTCTGCACAGCCTCAGCTCTCACAGTCTTTTGTGTCCTTGTTTTTCTTTCCATACACGCCTCGTATTAGTTCTGAGGGAATCACCTCTCGTCATTCACAAGTGTTAGATAGAAATCCGTCGATGCCCGCAAGGTCTCCACACCTCCAGGACGTCTGCTTTTGTTTCCAGACGAGGCCGAGGAGCTAGCTGTGAAATTGGAGTGCAGCGTTAATTTTCCCCCTCACTGACACCCGTGGCTGTCTGTCAATGTGGGATTTTGATGCTTTGATAGTTTGTAACAGCCTCGAGGCGCCGGTATACTCAGCGGTACCAAAACTATTGTACTATGTGTGTAGAGAATAAGGCTACACAGAGCAAAGCATCACGTTTTCTCATCTTTTGTGTTTATATTTCTCTTTAATGAGTCAACTAGTTGATCATCAGGAAAGACATTAACAACTATTGACAAATGATTAACTGTTTAAGTAATGTATTATTATATTAAAGTAGAATATGCCAAACGTTTCCCTGTTCCAGCTTGTAATGCGTCATTATTGATCTTGTTTGATAGTAAATTCAATACGTTTACATTTCTGGGAGCTGGTTGAATGAAACAGGCACTTAGAAACTCCCTTTGACGTTTTTACTGTTTTCAGACAGTTTCTAAGTCAAAGCCTCCAACAATGTGATCATTATAGTATTTATTAACTTAAATGACTCAGTAGCTTGAGACCTTCATTAATATTGGCTTATTTGAGTTTTCGGTTTTATTTAGAGCTGAAACGAACACTGATCTGGTTAGTTTGGTTAATAAATTCATTGTTAAAATATATTTTCAAACCACTTCACCAATTTCTCCAGGAAATCGTCAGCAGATCAATTATGAAAATAATTGTTATTTAAGTAGCTAAAGAGCGAACTTGCCATCTCCCTTGTTTTGAGTTTTCTCTGCTGTACATGTAATCTCCTGGCAGTGTGAGACAGAGACAGTGTGCACCCGCGAGGTTAATCAGCAGGTCATTATGTAAAAGGTAGTGGCCGGCCGCCGGTATTAGCCCGCAGGTGGAATCAGGCTTCTGTCTGCCGCAAGTTAACTTCCACCGCTGCCTACAGTACCGGGTGTGTGGCTGTAAGCTGCCTAAGCCTTTCTTGTCTGTAGGAGATTAGCTTGTGTGAGAAGGATTAGGACTAGGGTGTGTGTTTATGTCTATGTATGTGTGTGTGTGTGTGTGTGTTTGGTACGTATGTATTTGTATGCGTGTGTGTCGTACAGTAAGTTGGCGGTGTCTGGCAGTCAGTGTTGGCCTGCGAGGGGCGTGTAAATAATTCCCTGTGCTTTCTTACTATAGCCAAAGACCTCAGCATGCCACCCCAGCTGGTCCCCTCCCACAGGCCACACCGATTATGCTGAGCCCATGACTTTGATTGGCTTTCTTCGTCTGTTTTCCTGATATCCTTTTTTTTTTCTCTCCCTCTCTCTCTCTCTCTCTGCAGAATGAAGAATTGGATAAGAAGTACGCCGGCCTTTTGGAAAAAAAATGGACCTCAGTCATCAGATTACAAAAGAAGGTTTGTGGGGTTTTTTTCCCTCCTCAAAGAATGCTTGTGGGGATTGTAGTCTTGTGAACGGTTCGTGACATTACTGTAGGATCTGCTGTTAAGGCCGAATAAAAGTCATCCAGTGAAAACATTAACCCCTCTGTTGATACCTTATAATTTGTTTAAAACAGTCTCACACAAACCTAAAAGCTAATATCTCTTTTAAACATGTTTCTATATACATCACTCTCCGCCTCTGCACTGCTCACGTGTACCTGTGCGCTCTCCGCAGGTGATGGAGCTCGAATCGAAACTGAATGAAGCGAAGGAAGAGATCACCCTGGGCGGGCCCGTCAGTCAGAAGCGCGACCCCAAAGAGTGGATCCCACGCCCGCCAGAGAGGTACGCGCTGAGTGGCCACCGCAGTCCGGTCACCCGCGTCATCTTCCACCCGGTCTTCAGTGTCATGGTGTCGGCTTCGGAGGATGCGACAATAAAGGTGAGTGCTGACCCTGACCGATGGTGCTCAAAAAGCTGCAGCGGGTGATTTCACTGATGAAGTTTCTCTGTTATGGGTGAAATCACAGCTGGGTTTTGTGCTCCTCCTCCGCACATTGTTTGATCACCCCGATCTGATTTGTGTGCATCTGTTGATGTTTCTTTTCAGACAACCGTGTATCTCTCAGCTCAAAGAGAATAAATACCTTCAGAAGTCTCACAATAACCTTGAAAAATCAGTTTTCCAGGAATTAAAACTGGCGGCCACGCTTCTCTAATATCATACATTTTAATCTGTTAATTACCGAGGGCTTGTGGCCGCTTAAATGAAGAATCATAACAAAGAAAGAAAATGTGTTAGACAGTGATTCAGGAATAAGAGGCCTTTTTTTTCTTTTTTCTTTTTTTGCTTCAGGCTCTGAATGTAAATCAAATTGTTTGCAGGATTAATGTTGACATGATCTTCCTTGAGGACATTTTCTTAATGCTTAAGACTGATTTATTATTAAGCAGGAAGACATAAATTAAGATTTAACCGTTCTGATGTCAGACTGAAGCCACAGATGCTGATGTCTGCTGCACAACTGTGTTTAGAATTGAAGAAAATTAAACTGGTGATAATATTCATGATGATGAAGATGATGGAAAGTCTGTCTGAAACACCCAGTGAACTGGTCCCAGTACCCTGATGATGAATGTACAATACAGATGAATTCAGTGGATCAGTTATCGGTTGCATTTCTTTGAAGTTTCCTTTCATCTCTCTGATAAACTGACAGATTCTCTCCTTGGATCTCGGTCAGATATCAGACAGACCGCCCCTCTTTTCTCTTGTTCCTCTCACTAAATGTTCGCCCTCGTCCAGCATGTACCGCCATTTCTGTCAAGGAATGTAAACAAAACTCAGCTGTGCTGGACCTCTGGTTGCTATAGTAACGTCTGAACTATAAGAACAAAATGTCACAAGTCCTTTCAGCCCACATGAGTATAAATATAGCATAAGTATAAAACATGTAGTCACACATGTCGAGGTGTATCTTTGTATATGTTGAGTATAAATAACAACACATAATGTCGAGTTCAGTCCCGGCTACAGACCCTCAGACTGACCAGAGAGCACAGCTGTGACTCTGCTTGGGTAATATTTGGGTTGGATAATGTTCCCGTGGAGATGTGATTAGATTATAGCAACTAGTTGTACTTGTGAGAAATATTTGAATGTATTTTCGTGTCTACGGTTTCAGAGACAAAAACACGGTTGTAAAGATTTATCAGTCGCTTTCTCTGAGCTTCCTCTGTTTTCTCTGTCTTCAGAGATCGGCCAACATGAAATTTGGAAATGAGTCCAATCACAGCTTGTTGTTGGACAGCAGAGAGGCGCGGGCTCTGTGAGACAGACTGCAGTCTTCTGTTTCGGTTATGTCAGCTTTTCACATGTCCTCCCCACATTTAAACAATAGGACTCGGATTTAAAATCAACAGGGTGGTATTTTAATTTAGTGCCAGCTTGGTGGCAGCTTGTGCTCCCTCTTCTGAATTATTATGCATCGCTCCTCATCTTCTCCTCCACTGCTCTGACCCTCCTCTGCAGACACGCCCCGGAATACACAAGTATCTCCCCGTGTGTCATCTATGTATCCCTCGATTCCATATATAAACACAATGGTCTGTCTCTGGGCTATTTCTGCAGCAGCGTCTCATCCTCGCCTCGCTGCACAATACCAATACTCGGCTGAGCTGTTTGTTCTGTATATTTTATTCATGAGACAATAAGAGACACATGTACATCTCCTCCTCGGCTACACCCACACAGCAGGGTTTCCTCTCTCCGTTTTGGCATCTTCCTCCCTTTTACAGCCCCACCCCTCCCTCCCACCACCACCCTGCATTTATCTTGAGCTGCCCCACCACGACTGCCCACCATCAGAGCCCTCCATGCCTCAGGAGGAGCCAGGCTTTGGGCTCACATCTAAAATTCTGCTCCGCCTCCTCGTACCTCTGCCTCCTCTCTGTCTGTGGCCTGGTCTGCACTCTCTTTGTGTCCTACTTTCCTTCCTCTGAACAGACCTGCTAAATTTTTAACTGAGGAGAGAAGACCTTCTGCTCTTTACTCTCTGTCACTGATGGAGAGGCTCTTCGGCTTTCCTCCTCACGCCAGTAAAGGCGACTGAGCTCAGGTTCACATTATTCTCATGATTTACGTTTTTGAGTTTTGTCTTGTTTTGCCCTCATCAGTAAATAGTAAGACATCTATCCTGTCAGCTAAGCTTAAACAGTGATCAACTGGACATTATTTGTTCAATTATTTTAAAATATAAAATGTCAGAAAATAGAAACAGAAAATATCTTGATGGTTTCTTAGAGCCAAAGGTGTGACGGAAACAGTGAAAAATACAAAGATATTAAGCTTTTTTTAAACATGTATGACACACAAAAGCTTCAAATTCTCAAATTTGAGAAGTTGCAACCATGAAATATTTGACATTTCTGTATAAAACAATTTATTCTAATTATTTGATCGATTTTCTGTTGATTAACTAATCTATTTAGCTCTAAACATTCCCTATTTCCGGCTCCTCACTTTGCTTCTTTTCTTGGTCTAATGTATTTGTGCTCTTGGATTATTTTAATTGAACAAGCTATTTGAAGATGGTAGTTTGGGCTTCAGCGAGGTGTGGCAGGTATTTTTGCTATTTTCAATGTGTTGTAGACAAAATGGTAAACTGATTAACTGACCGGATAATCAACAAATGAAAATGAAAGCGAATTGTAACCTTAAAGGAGTCAACAGTGTTCAGGACAGCCAATGCAATGTTCTGTTTTTGTAAGTTGACTTTCTAACCTACACAGCTGGATGTGTGTAACCAGTAACATCAGCAGTCAAGTATGTCTGCACACTTTGGGCACAACACCAAACTTGTATATAAATAAGTTGCTGAACAAGTCGGAGATATGGGCAGCGAGTCAGAGGTCTGGCACCAGGCTGGAGACCGTCTTCCTGCTGTTTCTCCTCTCATCAGCGTGTACGGTGTTAAGTGTCACAGCGTTTTGCCTCCTAAGCCAAATTCTTTGTTTTTGGCCTTTCCTTACTCTCTCACTGTGTTTGTGTTGTCCCTCACTTTGTTGGTTCTGCATTCCACCTTCATTTTCCTGGTCCTCTCCTCCTCCTCCTCCTCCTGTGCTAGCGTGGCACATCTTTGCATGCAAAGATGTTACCACGAGTTCAGGTCTAACCCTCTCACAGTATGTAAATCAGCAGGTCGTGAGTGCAGAGCGGTGCTCACTCAAACATGTCAGCCAAAGGCAGCTTTCGTTTAAACAAGGGGCAGAGCGCTCGTGTGTCAGTTTACCCGTCGCTTTACTTCATGAACGGCACACACACAAAGACAGTCTTTGTGTTATTGTTGGCCTTTGAATGACTTAAGATCCGAGTGCAGTTTCCCCTGAAAGAATAACAACATTAATCATTGTGAAATAGGGCAAGTTATTTGGCAGCCAGCTTGCGTAAAATGATGCTCTGAAGATGTGCCAGTAAGGACGATCAGTTTCATAGCATTGAGTTACAGGTAGCTAATGGATTATGTGCTTCAATACTGAATGCTCTTACGTGTAGGCCCGCTGTACCTCCAAACACATTAACTGCATTGATCTTCTGCAGGATAAACCCCCCCACCCCCCCTCCCCTCCTGTGCACTTTGTACCTCGTGGCCATCTGTACTGTCTGTAGCTTCCTTTAGAGGGGGGAGGCAGAAGGGCTGAGGGGTGAGTTGTGGAAGAGGAGGAGGAGGAGGAGGGAGGAGGAGGAAGAGAGGGTGGGTGTCTCCTGGTAACCGTCTGCCCAAAATCCCCCCACCCTAAGAGAGGAACCAAGGAGGGTTTATCCCTCTGACAAACCGTCTGTCTGCTTGAAAGCCGGAGAGGACGTAACAGCTTTCTCATGCTTACTACCCTTCACTCCGTATTCTGTCTGTTCTCCAACTGGCAGCAACAAACTCGGCACAATAAACTCTCTCTTGGCTTTTATGAGTCCGAACTGTAACCCTAATCAGCATCCTGGCACATGCGCCCCGTGCCATTAGCAACAGTAATGCGTCACGGATCCTGTAATTCAATATGCAAAGACGGTGCGGTATCTGCACACTGAGGCCTGTGTTGAGCTCTCAAGACAGAAGTCATGGCGGCACAGTTTTTAATAATCTGACATCAGCGCGTCCTACTGTCGAGGCTGTAATGTGACTTCCCCCGCTCCGCTCGGTTGGCTCTGTTTGTCCCCTCAGCGTATTTTGGCTGCTGGTCTGTTGAGCTGAGCGACATGGGGCCACAGATGATGTGACATTTGGGGGCTTTGCTGTTGTTTGTGAAGGGATTCAGCTCAGAAGTGAACAGAAGAGCTGTTTCTCAGCAGCGTTCAGGCTGTGATATTTATTGTCTATGTCCTGTAATATGTCAATCTGTGCTCTGTTCTTCAGGTGTGGGACTACGAGACGGGAGACTTTGAACGCACACTGAAGGGCCACACAGATTCAGTGCAGGACATCTCTTTTGACCAGACCGGAAAACTGCTAGCATCCTGCTCCGCGGACATGACTATCAAGCTGTGGGACTTCCAAGGCTTCGAGTGCATCAGGACCATGCATGGTGAGGAGATAAAACGCAATTTCCTTAACAGGGGTTCTGCGGATCTTAAAAAGCCTTTAAAAAGCATTTAATTGAGTTTCATCCAAAAAAAAAAGTTTCCTTTCTTTGGATTAATTGGATTTACAAAAGTCTGATATTCTCTCTTGCAGGCAGTAATATTAGTTAAAAGGTTTTTTGTATCCGGCTGTCAGGAGATGTTACACATCTAAAAGTCTGATTGCTCTGACAGCGGACTGTGCTTCAGTCAGCACCATCAGAACCGGAGCAAACAGTGTCGCTACTGTTGGCTCATAATGAACAAATGTTGGGTTTTTTTGGTACAAAATTAAATGAACTGCACTTTAGTTTTCCCTTTGGTTTCATTTTGGTTATTTTATCCATTTTCTGCTTCTCTTCAGCATTCAGATTGTATTTAATTGAATTCATCATATCATTAGGAATTGAATGAAAAATATGATTTAATAAAGATTATTGTCCCCGCTGCCCCTGGTTTTCCATCATTCTGTAATAGACAGTATTAATGGCTTTCTATATGATGCTAAAATAACGTCTTGAATTTAACTTGAACCCTGCAGATGTCAAATGTTTTGAAATAAAGCACAAAGATGAGAATTTGCAGCCACATTATCACAGCCGTTACCATTCGTGTTCACCTGTGTGAACATGCTTCATTTGCATGGTTTCCTCGTCATCGCTGCATAAACGTAGCTTGTGTAAACCAGCACGTGACAGTACGCAGGGCTCAGGTGGTGCAGATGCTGTTCGTTATTACATTCTGTGCTGCGGACGAGGTTCAGTCTGCTCCAGTTCACAGGCTCACCCTCTGCTGGGACTCACGAGCAGCTCTCTCAAAACGGACAGTTTCATCTCTTTTAGTAACCTCTCCACTCCACAGGATAGCCCCCGCAGGCTCTTTACAACACTTAACAGTAAAGAGTCACTTCAGGTGTTTTTAATGAGCTCTGCATTCATCTTCCAATCATTGAGTCCATTACACCATCAGTCATGTCATCACCGAAAACTATCCTCAGGCATTCGCCCCCCAGTTTTACACCCTAATTGCCAAGAAAATGATGGCAGCATAGTGTACATGTAGCTTCAGGCTCTTCTGATTTGAGGGACCACCACAGGAATATTTTTTTTCCCCTTGTTGAAAATGTGTGAACCCCTCCCTCCCTCCCCCTGCCCCCCCCACCAGCCAACCAGCAGCCGTTTCAACAATACAAAGCCTCAGCAGTTTTCAATTTATTTAGTTCTTGTCTTCAAACCTCCTCAAGAAGTGCCCATTAATGTCCGACTGTAAGCTTGACATGAATGAATATCAATTAAATAAATCTTCTTGGCAAACAGACAGGAAGCTCGCTGGCGTTCTTACATTAATGCTGGAGTTGTAAATCCTGCGTTTTTGTGCAAGTGAGCAACAGATTTAACAGATTTCACTCCTGCCAATCTTTTTTTTTTTTTATTCTAATGGTGTGTATGAGTGTGTGTCTGTGTGTGTGAGTGTGAGCTGCTGGCACACTTCCTCAAACAGATGAGCTGCGTTCACACTGCGCAGTGGAGATACCGAGGTCTAAAAACCTTCCATTAGACCGATGCTTTGTACTCCAGCTTCATTCACTTTTTACTCATCGTACTCAACCTTTCCTCCCCCCTTTTTTTTTTTCGTCCACTCCACTCTTTTTTTTTTTTTTTTCACATCTTAAAAAAACATGAGGCCAACTGGTGAAGTAGATTAGAGCAGATTTGGACAGCAGCTTAATTATCCTCTTCAGCACTAGATAGCACTTTTCTGTGTAGCTGCCACCCATTATTATAGCCTGGTGGCATGTGCGCGTGCACAGACGCACACTCACACACGCACTGAGTTAAGCTGGCCTTTCAGAGAATACTTAGTGTTGTCTTCGTCTGTTTAGTAGCTTAAACGTGCCCCAGCACCTTGGTAATTAGACATGTATTATTCTCCGTGGAACAAAGTAAGCTCCGGCAAATTGGCTGCCTCGCTTGTCATTTAATTGGCTAATTGCGCCCATACCCATCGCTTTATGGCGCTGTTGGTGGCTGAAGATGTGTGAAAAATATAGTAAATATATTTGTGGTTGTCAAGTGAATTTTGTGTATCATTTTTCTGTTTTTAAAGAAGTGAAGATTAAAGGGATCATATGTTGAGGTTTTTTTAATTATATCAGTCTGTGGTGTTAAACTGAGCTCTCGCTGTCTCTTCTTTTGTTCTCCAGGACACGACCACAATGTTTCGTCTGTAGCCATCATGCCCAACGGAGATCACATCATTTCTGCCTCAAGGGACAAAACCATGAAAATGTGGGAGGTGGCAACTGGGTACGCTTTTTCTTAAGACGCCTTTTAAACCATTTTTTAAACCACAGTTGTGTCATGATGTTCAGTTTCATTCGTCACATCCACTCTGACAACGTGATAACTTTTTATTTTTTTTAATTTTTTTGTCCATTAGTTACTGTGTGAAGACCTTCACAGGCCACAGGGAGTGGGTCCGTATGGTGCGGCCCAACCAGGACGGCACTTTGTTGGCCAGCTGCTCCAATGACCAGACGGTGCGCGTGTGGGTCGTGGCCTCCAAAGAGTGCAAGGCTGAACTGCGGGAGCACGAGCACGTGGTGGAGTGCATCTCCTGGGCACCAGAGAGCGCCTACCCCACCATCCTTGATGCCACAGGCTCTGAAGTAAGAGACTGCTCAGAACTCCTCCTGTTTTTGGGAGACATCTTTAGTTCTGGAGGGTTTGAGTGTTTTTTGTTGTTGTTATACAGTTGAAGCAGAAACCATCAAAGCAGACTGATACACTGTGGATCTACAATTACTGAATTTAAAGTTGAAATGAAGTGAAAAATGCCTTTTTTAACCCTTTTAGATCACATCCCGGTCACCTATATACCTAACAATCGTGTTTTCTTTCTGTAAAACAAAATAGGTTATCTTT
This sequence comes from Scomber japonicus, assembly GCF_027409825.1. Taxonomy (NCBI): domain Eukaryota; kingdom Metazoa; phylum Chordata; class Actinopteri; order Scombriformes; family Scombridae; genus Scomber; species Scomber japonicus. Next base: position 29,222,561 of record NC_070583.1, on the reverse strand, counting down.
TAGCAGCAAGACACGCCCACTTTTCATCATTCAAATCAAATTCCTCACAACATTACGTCACACCTGTCGATCCTGTTTCACTCAGAAATTCGTCACGATACAGAAGTCAGACACTTTTGAAATCTTGTTTCATCTGGACTTCAACACACAGACCTGAAATGACTCTTTGAACTTGTGATGTTCAATGTGATTGATCAGGAAAGCTCAGCAGAGAGGACAGTCGATCAGTAGCAGAACAGTCACAGTGAGCTAACTGGTTAGAAATGGTAACATATTTACCAGATTCTGGCCCAAATCAGACAGTGAATGACTCCTAAACCAACCACACAGTCACTCATTTGTTATTTATCCAAACATTTGCTGCCAGTCTGACACAAAGCGTGTGGTGATGGAGGTTGTGTATTTCCTTGAGTGGAAACAGATCTAACAGGTTTATGTACGTAGCTTTATTCTGTCTGTTCTCTCTGATAAACATGATGTTTCTCACACTATAAGATGATGGAGATTGTGTTCACCTTCCACATGTGCAGCCAGTGCCGTCGAGTCTTCTGCGTCACTGCTGTCAGCCGCGTTAACAGACCAGCCTGAAATGATGAGTGTCTCCAGCTCACACTTCCCTCCTCGTGATCAGCTGTGTCCAAAACAATATTTGCCCTGGCAGCAGTCGTCTCAGCCTAACGTGTGTGACGTGCAAAACAGGATTCATTTGCACAGAAGCTGATTTTTGTCAGTGTTTTATATCTCAACAGAAGTTAAACATGTCCAGACTTTTGCATATCACCGCGTGTTGAAGAGACTGAAGGAGCTGTTGACTTTGGGCAGACCTGAAGCCAAAGACACAGCTGCTGTCACACAGATGTTTGCACATGTGCTCTTGTGCTCATTACCAGCAAAGTGAAACACTCACAATCACCTGCAGGTGTTTTGTTTGGGATATTCTGCTGCTCTCAGTGTCCGCTGAGATGTTTTATAGTGAAACACGACTCCTCCCCCAGGTTTCTGGTTATTGTTTAGATGAACCTGCGAGGCTGTTTGAACACAGTCTCCACTGGTGCAGTCGAAGCTGTCAGGCATGTAATGACTGTTAGTGCCTGATGCAGCGCTCAAATGTCTTGTAATTTGTAGTAAATCTCTTTTCTCCAAAGGTGACATATGACGAGTGGGTTTAGATTTACAGTTTTCCTTTTTATTGTTGTTGTAGTGAAACAGGAACAGGAAGGCCGAAATACAGTTCCTTTATTACAAGCAGATTGTTTTAAGAAGTTAGATAAAAAATAATCATTTATAATACTTCAGATTAGTTGTCGATTTGAGAGAGAAAATAATTGGCAGCTATTTTGATAATTGATTCCTCATGTCAGTAGTTTTTCAAGAAGAAAAAACATTATTTTGGTTTCAGAGTTGCTGCTAGAAAATAGAAATATTGTTGGTTGGATACAGGGATTTGAAGATGTCACTGTGGATTCTGACATTTAATAAAGACAGTAATCAGCTGATCAGCTGCAGTAAAGATAATTATTAGTTGCAGTCTTATATTACTCGGACATTGACTCTTCCTTTTATAATATGAGAAGGTGACGGTTTTGTGACTTCATGTTTGTGACAAAAATGCATCTATTTTGATAATAATGTTTAATATGATGTTTTCTGTTCATTAAGCATATGCATGAATTACACACATGCTGTATTTATTTTGTGCCGTTGTTGTTTTTTCATTTTGGGTCTTTTCTGTCCTTTTTGTGTCCAACCAGTCCAAGAAGAGCGGTAAGCCGGGCCCCTTCCTGCTGTCTGGCTCCAGAGACAAAACCATCAAGATGTGGGATGTTAGCATTGGCATGTGCCTTATGACACTGGTGAGGAACCATCTCAGGCTAAATAACCTTTAAGAAAAGCTTTTTAATAGTTTGTGTAGATTCAATGTTTGAGTCTAGAATGAAAACACTTTGCTTCATCAATGAGATGATTTGGTACTTAGTGAGCGTCTGTCCATCTCTCTCGCAGGTTGGCCATGACAACTGGGTGCGTGGGATCCTCTTCCACCCAGGAGGCAAGTTTATTGTGACCTGTGCGGATGACAAGACCTTAAGGATCTGGGACTACAAGAACAAGCGCTGCATGAAAACCCTCTGTGCCCACGAACACTTTGTTACCTCTCTGGGTAAGCCGCCCCCTTCTCGCCCCTCCTTTAAAACAGCATGTTGTTTACTCAGTGTGTCTCCTGAGGTTAGCAAGGACCCTCCATGTTTCACACTCAGTGTTCAGTGGTACAGAAAGGTTGAATATTTGGGCCGATGCGTTGAGCGTCCTGAGGGTTGCTGGCAGCTGGGGTTTAAGAGGTAGACAAGCGCTCCAGGATTTTCCCGTCTTCCCCCTCCTCAAATTTGCGGCTTTTCAGCAGATCAAGGCTCAGGAATTCTCTTGAGGAGCTCTTCAGCCAACTTTTCCTTGGCAAGCTGTTTGAAACCCGGTCCTCTTAAGTCCTGCTTCAACTAAAAGAGGATATAGCTGTGAGCTATTGATGTGATGAATTCTGGAGCGGTGTGGAAAACACAAAGCACCTTTTGTTCATTGAAAAAGAAAAAGAAAAAAAAAAAGCATTTTTCCCTGAAACCACTGTCCTGTCTATCGGTACGATACAACAACAGTTACCTTGATAAAATAACACGATAATCCAAATATATTTAGTTTCTTTCTCCTGAGTTCCTGTCAGCTGATTTCTGTTCGGGACCGTCGTTTGTTTAGTTTTTCACCGAGCCAATAAGTCACCAGTCACGCGTCAGTCCTGCTACACTTCTCATTGTTTGTTTTCTCTCTGTAAAAGAAAGATGGCATCCCCTTTTATTCATTCTACCTGCAAAGATCTGGTAGGCTTGTTCTTCTTTTTCCCTGGAGAAAGAGATCTAAAGTCAGCCATGTTTGATCCAGGGCGATGATCCAGAAGTCTGAAACCAGGAGGATACGTTTCAGGTGGTTTGATTTCCTCACTTGATGATGAATGATATCCACCTATAACGTTGGCCCCTCAGCTTAATTTTGACCCATTTTAACAACACTTAGATTACATGAAACTAAATTCCTGGAAGGAACAGCACATGTATACGTCCACATCTGCTTTTGTTCACTCAAACAGAGAGAGTGAGCAGTGACGGTCTAATAAACAGCACAACATGATGGGATGATGTGTTTTCGACAGATTGAGAGGTTGTTGGTTTGAAACCGAAGCCTGTACTGGATGGGAATGTTAGGATTAGTGAGGAGATGCTAGGAGCGGTTATACTGAGTGACCTGTGCATGCTGATTGTCTGTAGAGTGGTCCGATGCTAACGTACTGAAGGATCTCTATAGGCAACCCCTCCCCACCCTCCCCACAGACCACATCACATGATTGCACACGTCTCCTCAGATGTTCAGCGTTTGATCTCTGCGTAACAGTTCAACAGGACGGCTATTTCTGTTGGGGGGGGGTATAACTGGTTGAAGAGGGAATAACGTGCAGTAGATTAAATGAATCTCATCATAATCAGAGCTGATTTCTCGTCGCTTTGTTCTGATGATCTGATTTTCCTTTCCTCCGCAGATTTCCACAAGGCTGCACCCTACGTGGTCACTGGGAGCGTAGATCAAACAGTAAAAGTGTGGGAGTGCCGCTGATTTGGACCTCGGAGGATTGGACCACCACCCCCAATTACCCAGGCGCTCTTCTGGATTCCCCCGGACACCACCACCACCACCTCTTGCTCCTTCTCCTCCTCCTCCTTCTTCTTCTTCTCCTCCTTCCTCCTCCTCTTCCCTCCCTACCAATCATCCCATCTTTTCATTCCACCCCCCCCTCCCAACCCTCTCCCCTCCTTCTCCACCTAATCTAAAACTCGCCCCGCACATCTTCATCTCCTTTTGGCTGCACTTACCACCATGGTTATTTACCCCATCGCGCTCTCTGGTCCAATAACTTTTGTCCTTCTATGTAAATTATTCCTGGATGTAGATCAAGCTATTAAATGTTACACAAAAAAAGTATTCTTGCATGGTAATCCAAAATTGTATACTGTAAATTTACATAACGTTGTCTAGAAGTACCATAGGTTTAACACGGGGCTGGCCGTCTGTCACGCAGCCTTACCGACCAACCGAAGGCAGATGTTTTTGACTGGGTGTAAAATGTAGGGCACTAAAAAAAAAAAAAAAACTAAAAAAAAACACGATAATTTAAGAAATGACAGTGTCTTTATGTGTAAGATTTATTTTTGTCTATTTTTTTATTTAGGATTTTTTTTTTTTTTTTTTCTTTGTTATTTCTCTCCTTCACTGTCGTAGTATGTTGGTGCCTAGCTTGGTGAAACTTTTGAGAGATAAGGCAGGAAAAAGCATATACGATGCGATTTAAGATTGTCTGTGGGGCTTTGTTATTGAAATAATCTGTAGCTTTATAACATCACTTCTCAAGTGTGCATACCATTTCTCTTCATGTGGAACTAGGTAATATTTTAATGGCTGTATATACGAATGTTTCAAACTGTTGTCCTTGGACCTCGGGGGCTTAAAAAAAATGGCTTTGTACTCTTGTCATGGTGGCACATGAACTACTGCTAGGCTTGAGGTGAATTATCCCATTTAATAAATTATCTGCAGTCAAGAATTAAATGTTTTAAAGTAGCTTTGTGAATAGCAGCACTGAAGCTATTCACCAGAAGCCCAATTTAGCCTGTTTGGCTTTTTTTTTTTTTTTTTTTTGTTGCTGTCAGTGAGCGCCCTGGGTCACAGCAGCACCTGAGCGAAGTTCAGGGATTACACCATTTCTAATCTCTAGCACTTGATAAAGACCTTTGGGTGTGTCTCCCCTGTAGGAGATCATTTCCTGTGACCTTGCATGTCAGACGTACGTCGAACTGAATCCTCTGTTGCACCTCTAGTACCCGTGACCGGTCGGTCCTGGCAGGCGGCGGGGGGAGGGGGGGGGGTTTGTGTAATATAGGAATTATATAGAAGATGCTCAGTTGTCCCACGGCGCCTCTGAAGGCTACAAACACAAAGCCTAACAAAGGCATGACGAGGAGTCAAAATGAGCCCCCCAGGTTTGATATTTGGGATGTGCAAGGATATCACATTTCTGAGGGGTGAAATATGTTCTGCATAATAAAAATGGTTTTGAGTAATAAAAAATAAAAAAAAGTTATAAAAAAAAAAGATCAGTTTTCTGTGAAAATATGAAATGTAAATTTAGCTTGTTATTAAGAGATTTGGCAGTTTTGTAATATCGCACTAAAGGATGAACTGGATGGGAATTTTAGGATTAGTGAGGAGATGCTAGCAGCGGACATGCTGAGTGATCTGTGCACGCTGATTGCCTGTAGAGCGGTCCGATGCTAACGTACTGAAGGATCTCTATAGGCAAACTCCCCCCCCCCACACAGACCACATCACATGATTGCACACGTCCTCTGAGTGGCTCTCCTCAGCGTTTGATCTCTGCGGAACAGTTCAACAGGACGGCTATTTTTTTGGGGGGATATAAGACTGGAAGATAAGTGTAATCCAGTCCACGCTGTAGAAAACAACCATTCCACTCCCCTTGGAGGAAAACGATGAAACATCTTGCCTCTAACTAAAGCTGGCAAGGTGATTCATTAATCTTGCACATCCCTGTTTTCACTAAATCTTTGGTCCTTTTAACGACGATCAAAGACAACATAAGATTTAATGATGTTGATAAATGCATAAACCTATAATTTTTTTTTTCTTCTTTTTTCTTTCTTTTTTTTTTTTTTTTGATTAGCCTTTTCATTCCAATGCAGTTCTTGGCTAATAAAGACTTCCACTGCTTAACTGAACTTCTTATCTTAGCTTCTTTGCCAAGTTTTCCTCTTCCTGTGTGTACTGGATGTGGTGATCTGCTGCTCAAGCTCCTGCTAGTGGCTACTGTGAGCCTAATGTGACCTGTTGATGTAGCATTGCTGCATGTTAAAACCTGCGCCAGAGGCACAGCTGTCAGAACGATATTCTTTTTAAAAAAAAATTAAAAATACCAGAGCCGCCTTATCGGAGACTAATGAGGATGAAACTGTCTCTGTTGTACTCAAAGAAGAAGAAGAAGAAGAAGAAGAAGGCTGGCTTGGTGGGTTCAGACAGCTCTGTTCCTTGGTTGTAGAAAAGGCTGGTTTTGTTGTGTGTGATGCTTCTTGAAAGAGGTTTTACATCCTCCTTCATCTGTAAATGCAAATGGGATTGTGGCAGACTAGGATTTTCCAAAGGAGAAACCCTCTCTTTCAGGGAATATTACTGATGTCTCCCTTTTGGTGTGCACCCACCCCACCCACCCAAACTAAATTTTTATTTTTTCTTTCCTACAAGCTGTTTCCTCTGTCTCAGACGGAGAGAATCGGCTCATTTTCTAGTGCAATTTGGCATGGTTGATTTAAAAAGGAAAAATACAGAAAGCCAAGTTGTTAAATGTTCTAGCTGAAGCCAAAAATGGAGACGTTTGTCAGTACAATCTGGTTTATCTCAGAAATCAGCCTCCTCCTTGGTCCGACACAATGTGACCAACTTGTGAAAATTATCCTAGTCCCCTCAGGATCACGTTATGACTGTAAAATAGAGATAAAAAGCCTCCTTCTTTGCCTGGTTTTAGGCGAGGAAGGGCGGTAAATCAAAGGTCAGGACGTTGTGTGTTCTGCTTCTTTTGTAAGAATCAGAGGAACACAGCTGCTGGTTGTTGTATGCAAGTGTGCGTCCTGTTGAAGAAACCTCCTCCCCACCCGTTTTGCTATTCGCAGGTCCCAAGCAATCCCTGTGCTCTCTGGTCTGGTCTGGTCTGGTGTGGTGTGTGTGCGAAGGGACCGACGGACAGGTTTTCACTGTCTGTGGGTCGTTTCCTCCGGCCTCAAGTTCACCTGTCCTCTGTAACCTGCCTGTGAAACACATCTGAGGGCTTCAGACTGCACAACAAGCTCCTACAGGAGAGCTCATGATGTTCTCGCCACTTATGGTCTCACTCTTCACTCAGCAAACTGTTAACAATATACCTGGATGTCATTATTGTTTGCGATATAATAAAAGAAGAAATCTGCATCTGCGTTGTCCTCGTACTTTGCTCTGGAGAAAGTGTGTGTGTAGTCACCACTCTGAGCTACATTTTAGACTCAGTTAATCAGATGTTGCTTCTAATAAATGATTAAATGAAGATTGGTCAGATTTTTTTTTTACCTGCAAAACTTGATTGATCAAGATGTATTTCCACTTTCCAAAAGAAAGTGGAAATACAATGTAAAAGACAAGCTTCAAAAAAGTTTAGTAACTGACTTAAAGTTTTTAGAAAAGGGGAAAAAATAAACTAAAAAGTAACAAATGAACTTGAAACTCAAAAATGCAGTCAATGAAATGTCAATACTTTTGTTTAAATTAAATGAAAACAACAAAAAATGGTCTTCAAAAGAGGAACAGTTTATTCATTTTTCAATGCTCTTTAGTAAAAAAAATTACATATTGTATAATACTGTATAGGTGTGTACAAAAAGGCACAACACATTTAATAAACAGCTTAATGTGTTAAATATGCATTTTAGAGATCTTAGTCTGGTGAAAGTAGCTTTTAATCTAGTTTAAAATGCTTTATAAAAGACTTTTCTTAAGTAATTAAAAATAAATGTAGGCCTATGTTTGTGTAATTTAGCTGACAGATTGTTTACATTGTTTTGGTTGTCCTTTCTCTTTAATATGATCAGTGCAGATTTAGTTTGACATAACATTTGAGACCATATTTCTAATTAACAAATATAATTATTGTTATATTATAAACAGTTTAAGCAAAGAAAGCAAGTTTTGGACTAAAAGTTGTAATAAAAAAGAAAACAAAGTTAAATAAACATCTTGTAATGCTTAAAATAGTCATACATGTTAACATTTTGTATTTTAGATGATCAGATATTGAATCCATGTATAGTTTAATATGGACAGTCAGATCTGAACACTGACTTTTAGCTGATTAATAAGAATTTCTGAATATAAAATATATAAGCAAATTAATTAAATAAAAAGTTCCCTGTCATATCAAGTTAATCCAAACTCTACTTTTTTCCAAAGTAATGTAAAAAAGGTTGAGAAATAAGAAATAAGAAATAAATCCTGATAACTACAGCAAAACCAAGCTGTTCACATGACAACCACGACGTCATCACGCACTGAAGCAGAGCCGTGACGTTTCACGCACACAGGAAGAGAGTAGCGGAAAGTGAGGAACGTTCGGACAACGTGAGTCGTGTGTGTGTGTGTGTGTGTGTGTGATTTACTTCTCCCCTTACACACTTATTGAGTTTAATAAAGTCTAAACACCAGACGGAAAATATTAAGAAGCTTCATCGCTGAGAGAAAAGCTTCAGGAGAGGTAGGCAGAGAGAGAAACGTCAAAGATTAGCTTACTGCAACAAAGTAGCCTCGAGAAGCTGGTAGTTTTGGTTTTACCCCAGTGTGACTAATTAAACCTGTTTATTCCTCATTTTAATGCAAAACTAACTGATTTAGAGGGAAGTCTGAAATGTGCAATTCTTGCCAATATTAAGAGCAGCTGCCTACATTTACAGATCAAGATTTTTATGTCCATATTTTCATACATCAAAAAGTTTAATTACTTCTTTCACTACACTGGTTGTTATTGACAACTTAGTCTTTGTGTTGTTTGTGCCCTTTTGTTTCTCATTTTTTGTTTGTTTTTTTTTTATAACCAGACAGATCATGGCTCTGAATAAGTCTATGCACCCCAGGAACCGCTACAAAGACAAACCCCCAGACTTTGCCCATCTGGCTGCCAAATATCCAGACTTCCAGCAGCATGTCCACACCAGCCTCACCGGGAGACCTGTGTGAGTACCTGAGTACCTGACAACCTGAGCACCTGACACAGGACATAAACACACTAGCTTCATCCTGACACATAAACACCCCAGCTTCATCCTGACTCATAAATACACCAGCTTCATCCTGACACTGTACATAAATACACCAGCTTCATCCTTACACAGTACATAAATACACAGCCTCACCGGGAGACCTGTGTGAGTACTTGAGCACCTGACACAGGACATAAACACACTAGCTTCATCCTGACACATAAACACACCAGCTTCATCCTGACACAGTACATAAATACACAGCCTCACCGGGAGACCTGTGTGAGTACCTGAGAACCTGACACAGGACATAAACACACCAGCTTCATCCTTTCATCCTGACACTGTACATAAACACACCAGCTTCATCCTGACTCATAAATACACCAGCTTCATCCTGATACTGTACATAAACACACCAGCTTCATCCTGACACCGTCCAAAACAGTTTGCCTTTGCAGCAGCTTTTCTCAAAAACAGCAATATTCGATTTATTCTTTTTGCGGTAAAATTGCAGGAATTGGGAAAAATGTGCAAGCAAAGAACAGTAATACATTGATTTTTTTCTTTAAAGGACCAGTGTGTAGGATTTAGCGGCACCTAGTGGTGAGGTTGCATAATCACGAGAATTATTAACGAACCTCCCTAGAGGCATTGTTTGGTTTGTCCATTCTGTACTGCTACTGTGGGATCGGATAGGGGGAAATTCAAAATTGATAAAACAGTATTTCCAAGAAAAGTTAAAATAAAATAAAATAAAAAAGACATTAAATAAACAATAAAACCATCTCAAAGTACGATATACAATAATATACAAAACATTAGTGTGGGTGGGAGGTACTGGGAGCTGTGGTGTTGTACAGTCTGATGACTGATGGTATGGAAGAGCTCGGCATAGAGGGGGAAAAAAAAACATGGCGGCCTCCATGGAAGAGGACCCACTCCCTATCGTGGATGTATTGCAAGAGCCCTGCAGCAGATTGTCCCCAGTGGTCAGTTGTGGTATTGCAGCAGTCCAAAAATCATTTCCCCCACTGACCACCATTGTAAGAGAGACAACTGTAAAACTGTTGACAGTACACAAGCAAACCTGTAAGCTATTAACTTTTTTATGGTGTGTATGCCAGCCGAGCAATTCTTACAGGACTGAATGGGTGCCATTTTTGGTCCGGTATCCTGCTCTTATAATACATCCATGCTCCTTATGGAAATGTAAAGGGCTCATTCTGAATGGATGAAGAGAGAGATGGTGTTAGGGAGAGCAAAGCCGGTGAATGAGAGACGTTCTAAAGCAGAAATAAATCAAACATCAAACACTCAACAGATGTTATACTGTAGAGACAAACACACAGTTTAATTCCCCTCCTCTGCATTTCTCCTTTTCATTTATTCATCACATCGACCTCACTCTGTGTTGTTTTCTTCTGATGTGAATGCTACGTTTCATGCGAAGCTATCATTTTGAATTCTCCATGGGTCTAATTTGCATGAACAACCTGGTTCCTCAGGACACAAACAGGACTGTACAACAGGTCCTCTGGTTCCAAAGTACCAGGAACTTTTGGTCTAAACAGGGTTTTTATGTGTGGAGATCAAAAGCTTCTGTGTCTTAGGCTCGATGAACAGCCTTACAACAGTACACAAATGTTCAATCATCAAGTTTTTTAAGTAAGCCTCACCCCTCTAACCAATCAGAGGAGCTCATGTCTGTCAATCACTCTGACTGACTCACAGGTTAGCAATCTCCCAACCCTGAATGGCAGAGCTCCATTACTCCCAGCCTCCGGGGAGAAATCAATACATGGAGTGTGCTTTAATTGAATTACTTTAATTATCAGTAAGTAGTGTTCATGCTGACACCCTAAATGTAATTATGACTCTAAAGTTCGGATAATACTTGAGTGGCACTTAATAATATGCGAGTGTCTGAAACATGTCAGTCAAACTCCATCATGTGAGGATAATTACACCCAAACTGAAACGATAAAGTGCCACATATGAGCTCATACATCTGTCTTGAGCTGTTTGATGATGTTAGCGCTCGAGTGAAGTAAATATGGGAATCCATCCCACATGATGTGAACGCTGTATTATCACTGGACACGAGCATCTGACTTCATTAAGGCGGAATGGGAGCAGTGTGAGTTTTTTAAACACATATGGCTGTAACATATTTTGGCCACACAGTGTTTTTTTTTTATTAAAGCAGAAACACAAACTTCATCTCACAAATATGTCAGCTTAACTCACATTCAGCAGTGCTCGCGTCCCCGCTGACTCCGTCTCTGCTGCTCATTCAGCTTCTGGTAACAGCAGGAAGAAGCAGCCTGGACCAATGATTAATGGATCAAACATCAAAAGATTTTTTTTTCCTCTTTTCCGCTGTGTTCATCCGCAGTTTGCTGCCTTCTTTATTTATTAGTGAGACGTGCAGAGTATGTAGGAGCCCCCCTCCCCTGTTTAGATCCAACCTCCAATTTTAAAAATGGGTTAGTGTGTCAATCAAAAAAACTGCCTGGTCAGCTTCCTGTGTTTGGCTGTGCACTTAAAGTGGACATCGCAATTAATATCAGTGCAACACTGCTAATGCATGTGTGCGCGTGCTCGTGTGTGTGTGTGTGTGTGTGTGTGTGTGTGTGTGTGTGTGTGTGTGTGTGTGTGTGTGTGTGTGTGTGTGTGTGTGTGTGTGTGTGTGTGTGTGTGCGTGCTTCCCATCAAGATGCTGCTGAGGAGTCATGTTGTGGAAAAAGTCCAGGCAGGGGAACAAAGGAGGAATCGGTCCGGTGGGATTAGTTTAGGTGACGTCAAACAGTGTGAGCTCATGATTGCTGCTGTGGGAAAGAAAGATGAACAGCTCTCCATCTCTCTTTCTGTCTTTCTTTTGTCTCTGAACGGACAGATGTGGCACTGGGAGCTGTGGTTTGTTTGCAGGATTTCATAGAAGTGCTTCAGTCCAGTTTGACACAAGCGTCAGCACCCAGAGAATAGTATTTGTACTTTCACTTGATTCATTTAATATTATTTATCATTCAAATATCACTTTGCCATCAGATATTTTACATTTTAAATGATTAGAGTAGCTGTGATCCACCATGAAAACACTTAACAACTAATCTTGTACTTTCTGCAACATCTAATGAAATCTACAATACTAAATTATCACAGTTTTCTTGATTTGAAGTACCATTTATCTCAGTTAAGTTGGTTCCAGTGTAGCCTGACAGCTCCATGCTTTGTTTTTATTTTTTCATTATTTTCTACTTGTTGAAAATCCTCCACAAAACAAAGCAAACTCTGAATGAATGCAGGAGCTGACAGTTATTGTTTACGCTCTGCATCTGTCAGGACTGAGACGCTCTCCTCCTCCTCCTCCTCCTCCTCCTCCTCTTCTTCTTCTTCTGTTTGTGTGTCATGAAACAGGTAGCACGTCTGCTCAGTGAGGGAATCACTCGTTATTGTCTGTGTTATGCAGATGAATGCAGACGCGGTGTCACCGCAGCAGGTCTGAGCATCTGTGTGTGACTGCGAACATATCGGTGTGGGCTGATCTTTTTGGGGCTGCTAGGTGGCCAGTCAATCATCTTCATGGTGGGCCGGGCGTATGTGTGTGTGTGGGTACGCTGTGAAACTCGACTTGATGTCCGTATGTGACAGGTGTTAATTATCAGTCTGTAGCATCTCTGAGTCTGTCTCTGTCTCTCCAGCAGACAGATAGACAGACGATGAACAATGGGTTGGCACTGCAGTGTGTTTGGGAGACACCAAGCAGGGTCCAAAATGATTATTTTTGGCTCACCTGCAAAAGTGGCTGGTAGAAGATTTACAGGCCTGGCAGCCAAAAACAATACACCAGTTTTTACTATTACAGTTTGCTATTGTTAATAATAATAATAACAATACATTTTATTTATAACACACTTTTACAAGTGCTCAAAGACGCTTTACAAAGGACACAATTAAAATATAGAACACTGTGGAGTAACACACCACCAAACAATGTAGAAGGTTAAAAAGACATAAAATGGAAAGAGGATAAAAAACAGTTTACAGGTTAAAAGCCAGGTTAAAAAGGTGTGTTTTTAAGAGTGATTTGAAGGTATGGGGGTCTGTACAGTCTCTGTTGGGTTTGGGGAGTGAATTCCAGAGGATGGGGACGGCAGCGGAGAAGGCTCTGTCCCCCCAAGTTCGGTGCTTGGTCCGAGGAGGTAGGGCAAGGAGATTTCCCTCTGAGGATCGGAGGGCAAAGGAGGGGGTGTAATGGTGGAGCAGGTCTGTGAGGTAGGTGGGGGCCAGGTTGTTAAGTGATTTGTGGGTGAGCAGGAGGATTTTTGAATTGTATACGGAGTGAGATGGGGAGCCAGTGTAGTTTTTGGAGGACAGGGGTGATGTGTTCCCGGGAGCGGGTGTGGGTGAGCAGGCGGGCAGCGGAGTTCTGAATGTATTGGAGTTTATTGAGGAGTCTGGATGATGAGCCGTATAGGATGCTGTTGCTATATTATTATACTATTAATCACCTCATCCTGGTCTCATGTTATATGCTAACTCAGTATTATAGTAGTGTGCAGTAATAACAGTAACAACACTACATGTAGGCAGACATTTGAATTGATACATTTAGTGATATTTGCTTTTAAGTGCAGCCAAGAAGAATCATTTATTAAGGACTTTGAGAATAGTACAATTCTAGAGGAAGTGGCAATAGGTAAAATAGCAGTCATGTGTTCAGAGTAATAATGGTTATATATTTAGAGTGTTCACTTCCCTTTCAAAGTGATTTTCGTCCTTCTTCCTCCAATGTGAAGTCTGGCCTTCTGCTGCTGGATGGTGTCTGTGTGCCATAAGCCTGTGGCAGCGGAGGCTCATACTTCTTCTTTTATGCCTTTTATCAGTGTACATTGGTCGGTGTCTTCTGTCCAACACCCGAGCAGAATGAATGAATCCTTATTTAGAAATATCGACCATAGTTAAAACATGTACAGTGATCAGACGCTGAGCCCAGTCACTGAGTCTGTTGCCAGTTTATTCGACTTTCCTTCAACATTAACAGACGTCCACGATGTGTGTGTGTGTGTTTGTGTGTGTGTGGCAGCTGCTCTGGTTCACCGTCAGCAGAAATTGGTCTCTTCTTCTCCTTCTTCTTCTTCTTCTTCTTCCTCAGTCTGTCGTTCCATCAGCGGAGGGATTAACTTAGTTTTGTATTTCCCCATGAATTCATCTACTGGGTTTTTAAGTATTTAAGCAGCGAGTTAGAGGATGAGAGTAATCTTGGGGAGACACTCACTCAATCCTCGGGGAGATACGACGTCTCCCCTCATTTTGGGCCCGTCAGTGGAGCGGACTGATAGCGGTGGGCAAAGAGAGGGGAGCTCAGACCACCAGAAGCAGCAGGAGGAGGAGAAATATGGTGGATGTGACTGGAATTGAAGTGTGGAGTAGATAAACCCTTAAATAGTCTTGAGTGTTGGTTTGTTTCAGTCTCACTTTTTTTCGGGGAGGACGAGGGGGGGCTCAGATCAGGCTGATAGTGGGGAGGGGGGATTAGAAGGCATGAATGGGGATTAAAAATGCAACAGCCTGGCTGACATTTAATTTGGAAGTCATATTTTTCACGCACTGGGAGAATATCATGTGTGGAAGGATTTTCACTGCCGTTATTAATGAAATGTTCAATTTTCACACTCATTTTATTCAGAGATATATTATTAAACGTGTTCTGTGCAATAGAGAAGGAGGAAATTAATAACTGTGACCTCCGATACGACGATGCCACGTTTTAAACTGATGATGGTAATGATCAGCTGCAGTACTTTCCTCCCTGGAAAGCCCAGCAGAGACTTAACTGATTTTATTATTATCTAATGGGAGAAATGAGTGACTACTAAACCAGATATGGCATTATTTTGTATTATAATATATAAAATCTATAAATCTGCTAGGACCATCGTCAAACACCAAATAATTTAACAGTTAATTATGGATTATAGTTTGTGTTTAGGCTTCTGGTCAGCAGCTTCAATTAGCTTTCATTGGCTGACACTGACGATCTCATTATATAAGATCATGTGATCGATTAATGAGTAAAAACAAATGAAAATAAACTTAAAAGTAGGGTTAATACTTCCTGTTGTATTAGAGCTGAAGCAGTCAATTGAAATGAATTGACAAAATATGAGCTTTTTTCAATAATCAATTAAAAGTTTATGGCCTTTTTTTTAAAGGTTTTCAAATGTGAAGATTTAATGATTTTCTTTGTTTCATATCATCATAAACTGAACATGTCTCTTGGTTGATTAAAATAAACCATTTGACATCATCGTGTGTGTGTTTTCTCACACATTTCTGTCTTTTTTATAGAACAAATAATGAATCAGTTAATCAAGAACATAATAAACAGACCTGTCATTAGTTGCCATACCAATTTTCAACCACATTAGAGCTACAACTAATGATTAACTTACTTATTGATTCATCCGTTGATTATTTTCTCTGTTGTTGTGTCTAAAGATATCCACTTCTCAAAAGGAAGACAAGCAAAAGCACCATTCATTTTCTGTCAGTTAATCAACCAGTCGTTTCAGCTTTATTAGTTCTGTCGGCATGTTTGCACTCAAATCATCTGCCACTGCTGTCTTGTAGACAAGTTGTTGACAAAAATATTATTATTAACCATGAAATTCAAAATAATCTTTGGAAATCCCCTTTTTTTTTTTTTTACATATTTGTGCAGTTCTGCAGGTTTTTAACACGAGCATCCTGATTGGTCGTCTTTACCGCGTCAGCACCTTTGCAAAATTGCAAAATAGCTCAAAATTTGCACATTTGCATGAGCTCATTCAAAAGACCAGTTCAGCTTTAATGTCACGGTGAGTTTTCAGTGGTGCACACACAGTGAAAAACCTTTTTGAGTGCTCACAAGATCAGCTCAGCGTTTAAAAACACACCTGACATGAGAGAGGAAGTTGCTGCTAATCAGCACAAAATGTTTCCCTGCACACTCAGAGTGAAGTAGATGTAGCTTGAAGGTCACCTCTCTGTGGTCCGAGATTGAAAAAGTGTGTGTGTGTGTGTGTGTGTGTGTGTGTGTGCTTTCATGCTGATCGTGTAGTGTAGAGGTGAGAGCGAGGTGTTTGTCTCAGCAGTAAACTCCCCTCCGGTTTAATGATGTTGCTCTCTTCATCCATCTGAACCTCGACTGAATATTTTTCTGCCTCTCAGCACCTGGAACATTTTTCCTTCTTCTTCACCTGCAGAGTCTCGTGTGTATCACTCTGCTCCTCTGGGTGTTTTCACCTGAACACAAGTCCAGGTTTTGAGCTGACACTGACTCCTCATTCCTTCCTTCACTTCTCAGTCTCTCTAAATGACTGTGCAGCACATCTCATCTCATCTCAACTTTTTCACTCAGGTTTGTCCCACATCGTACCCCGTCTGCTTCCGTCAGGGCGTAAGCACGCAAGCGGCAGGGAGACGTATAAATCGCGGGCACGCTCACGCTCCCGTCTGGCATCAGCCATTGCTCCAGCGTGGCCGGATTTGCGTGCTCTCTCCTCATCTGTTCAGTAGGTGGGGTTGCCATGGAGACGTGGCATTCGCAGTGCTGCTGATGGGAGTGATCGGTCTGCATTGTACATACACACACACACACACATGCGCTCATCGAGAGCTAAAAATAGAGGGCTGGTCCATGCAGCCTCTCTCTCTCTCCCTCTCTCTCTTTCCCTCTCTCTCTCTCTCTTTCTGAATATTGATCCTTATCTAATGATGCCTCGAAGGAGAAATGAACGAGGGCAGAACATCTGAGAGCCGGATGAGAGAGGCCGGCTCTCGGTTTGGATATCGTGAGCGTTATGCTGATATATCTCCCTGCCTCCTCTGAGCTTGGGATGTTTTTTTTAAAGTGCAAATTCTTTCAAGTGGATTCATCGTTTTGAAAATGTGTCGTACCTCCCTGAAGGAGCCAGGTGTTTCTCCTGCAGGAGGTCACTCTCCTTCAGCAGCTGATTGAACTGGACCATTAACCTAATATGTTCATTAGGTGTAGAGACACTTGGTAAGATTAATGTGAGACTCTACAGGTAAATCGCTGCTCATTTGTATCCATCGCACACCTGGCTGCTTCAGGGTCGTTTGTCTTTGTTATCACTCCCGGATGAAGACGCAGACTTCAGTGACCGCAATCACCTTAACAGCGGGACAGTGGAGTCCTCTACACTGCACTCAGTCCGTCTCATGAATTTCAATTGAGATCAGTTTTTGTGTTTTGGGGTTAGTTTCATACCATAGGAAAGAGATAATGTCAAAATTACACAAACACAACACACCTCTTTTATCGTCAAGTTCTCTCACACGTGTTACTGTGGTTAGAAATACATCAAAAGTCATAAAATCACATTTTAACAATCACAAAGTCTGTAGTTGATCCGCTTTGCTTTCTCACAACAAACAAACCCCTCCAGAGTCCATTGAGTGCTCGTGCTGGACTGCAAAGATGATCTGTAGGCCTCTAAACTCCACTAGAGTCCCAGAAACCAACCTGTATTTCTAGACTGTAGTACCTCCTCGCTCCAGGTTTGCTGTGTGTCAGTATGTGATCATCTAAAGCAGGGGTGTCAAACATGCGGCCCACGGGCCAGATATGGCCCGCCGAGGGGTGCAATCCGGCCCACTTGCCATCCAGTGCTCTTTTCCTTCCTTCCATCTGTCTTTCCTTTTTTCATTTCTTCGTTCGTTCCTTCCTTTCTTCGTTCCTTCCTTCCTTCCATCTGTCCTTCCTTCCTTTCTTCCTTCTGTCCTTCCTTCCATCTGCCCTTCCTTACTTTCTTCCTTCTTTCCTTCATTCCTTCTGTCTGTCCGTCCTTCACTATCTCTCTTGCCTACCTTTCTTCCCTCCCTCCTCCTGTCTTTCCTTAATTCCCTTCTTATTTCCTTATTTCCTTCCTTCCTTCTTTCCTTCATTCTCTTTAATGATCCGGCCCACATTAGATCAAATTGGTCTGTATGTGGCCCTTGAATGAGAATGAGTTTGACACCTCTGATCTAAAGGTTATTTGTGTAAGGATATACAATAAAACAACTAATGAATATTTTCACGATTAATTGTCGAAGTCTCTTTAAATTGCTTTTGTAGGACCAACTTTAAAAAACAACAACAACCAAAACATCCTATATATGTAGATATAAATCATCTGTTTTTCATGCTTTGCCAGATTTGGTCTGAATGCGGCCTAAAAGATGAAATTACTGCTGCTGTGATGACTTTCCAGAGTGGTACAATCCTTCGTCATAAGTTCCAAAAGCCTTAAAACTAACAGATTTATTTCTGTAAACAGACTTCCTTGATTACATTTCACTGTCTTTCCAAGCCCCCTCACCAACTCAGCACCTTGTATTGTTTTATGCAGGGATGTTTTTAGTCTGAACGCCCACTCAAACCTATATAGTCAGAGATATTCTGGTCATCGCATCGGCCTGGAAGAAAGAAAAATAACTGGAAATTAAGATGACTTTCATTTGATGTTGGGATCCTGAAGAGGTGCCAAATACTATGAATGTAAAACTACACTGGTTTGTGAAAAAAGAAAAGCGTAAAGCGTAAAAATAAAAAGCCTAACAGAGGTTTAATGGTTCCTGAATGTCTTGGATCTCTACAGAGATTTTATTTATTCCACTTAAAATACTCGCTCGCATTAAACTTGTGTGAGGTGGCAGACGCTCCACATCACCAGGATGTGTCTAATTACATCTGCCAAGGTGCAAATGCGCTCAGCAAAGCTTTAATTATACCTATCTCGCCCACTCGTTTTGTCTGCTGCACTCGCTCCTACTTGTGTGTGACAGCTGAAATCATTAAACACGTCGAGAGGAGAGGACGGAGGAGCCCAGCGGTTGGGACGCAGAGTTGGGAATAAAAGTGGGACATCTTGGTAATGTTGAAAACATGAATTTCATTGTCATTAGCAAGGGATTGTGAATTGATGGGCTGCTTATCTCCCTATTGTCTCGTGTGTGTGTGGAGAAGTAATTGGGGGACAGTGCAGAGAGCTGCCGAGGGTTAATGAAGTGCTGCATTAAGAGCAGTCTGGTAAATTGCTGTCAGGTCTTCTCGCTGTAAAAACAAAAGGATCAGCAAATCATTACACTGAAATGACTCTTAAAGGGATATTTCACTTTTTAGATTTTGGTAGTTTTGCCCTTGGTTCCTATTAGTATTCGCTGAGATCTGAGAAAGGGGCGACATTAAAAAAAAAACACCAACTGAAAAGGTTGTAAATGAACTAAAGTAGGGTTTGCAGATAATGACGATATGTATACTGTAAACATCTGTCGACTGTCAGATTCGGTCATTACGAGCAATATTGAAAATTATAACGGATTTATTTAAAGGATTTTTAGTTATTTCATTAACAGGATAAGCATGAAACACATTCCTGTCTTCTGTCTTCTTGTTTTTTCTATAACAGGGTCTCAGCTGAATAGATATCATGTATAACACTATATAACACTAGATAACCCTCAGTTGTTGAGAGTACATTCATGTTTCTATCACAGTGTCACACACACACCTAATGAGAAAAGATTGACTTTGTGGTTTAACTTTGACCTGCTGAACTTGCCATATTTGTGTAATCAGGAATTATTTCATGTCATTTTATCTTCAAATAAAGAGTTTTAGATAATTAGGTTAAACTGTTGATTGATGATTGCTTCATTACCTGTTACGTGTTTCTGGCCCCATGGAACCAATTTCTCCAATCAGTATCACAAGTTCCCACATCTTAGCAATTCATATACTGATCACAATGATATCCTAAACTTTGAAATTAAGACCTGTGTTGTAATCATAGACTGTATAAAAGAAATTGGCGTAACATCAGTGACGTCACCCATTGGTTTGGGGACTGCTGCTCGGAAGCCAATAGTTTCGAATCTAGGCAGCGCCATCTTGAAAATTTCAGGTGCATGCTGGGAAAAATAAAAACACGGATTCTAGTTATATGGGCATGAGGCGGGGTCATGGGCGGAGTGGGGGAGGTTGTGATTGGTTGCGAGGGCTGGATCTCGAGGACATTGGGCAATCAACCTGTCAATCAGGACGTAGCCACGCTCTAATGCATACCCTGCTTTATCGTCAAATATAAAATCAGGGAGGCCAAAATGTCACAAATGAACACCATACTGCATTGAAGAAGGCTTTAAACTAGCGATTGAGACCATAAACACATTTTGAAAACGTTTACTGAGGTTAGAAATCAAGTGAGAAGTTGGTGAATTCTCCATTGACTTGTATAGAGAGACGGAAATCCTTTTGACACCAAAACAGTCGCCCCCTGGTGGCCTTTTGATAGAATGCAGTTCTAAGTTACTTCCGCGTTGGCCTCATTTCAGAGGACCAGAACTCCCCACCTGGTTGTAATAAATTGGAATTTTCCTTTAATCCTTAGATAAAGCTTCGGTCAGAAGTGATATATTTTTATATTATCAGCACATTTATATCTATTTTCCTCATTCAAAACACAGCGTATAATTACATATTAAAACACTGACATTTGTTTCTCCTCTAGGGTGAATTTCAAAGAGCCGGAGGCGGTGCGAGCGCTGACCTGCACCCTACTGAAAGAGGACTTTGGTTTGACCATTGAGATCCCTCTGGAGCGCCTCATACCCACCGTCCCTCTGCGCCTCAACTACATCCACTGGGTGGAGGACCTCATCGACGGCCAGAAACAACCACGCAGGGGCATCGACATCGGTACTGCCACAAAATGCTCTGCTCTCTTCTCAGTACAGGTCCAAGATGCCACTAATGAATCGAGCTGAAATCACTCTTCACTGAACTGAAGGATTTCCTGAAGAGTTCAGACTCTGCCACTGTGATTTCATCTGTAACTTCAATTTTATTTATGAAGCTTAAAGTTGACTGATTCAGTTCTGTGAGGACATCACATTATATCATCATAAGATCGTCCAGATGTTTAGAATTTGATGTTAAATTTGGTCTTGAAATTTATTTTTTAACTGAATCCCATTTGAATTATTCCCTAGTCTCTTTAATCGTCAGATTTTGTTACAAGGCTGCAAAATCTAAGCCCATAAATTAGATATTTGTTTCACATTTCACTCATCTCACAATCACACTGTGTGTAACTGTACAATCTAAACACTTCAACATAAGAAGAAGAACTCAAGTAGAGATACATGTGGAGATAAATGGGACTGCTACATCTCTCATGAGGAAGAAGAAAGTTGTCAGTGATTTCAAGCAGCTGCTAGACTGAACTGAAAAAAAAAATTCCTCTTCTTACTTCTTGCTGATCAGATTTCATGAGTTTGCTCCAGAGAAAGACAGCCAGCGGCACAGAGCAGCTCCCAGTAGATGCACATGAACCTAGTCATTCCCAGTGTTTCCAGTGTTCCAGCACTTGTTAGTCCCAATTTCCATCCACATGTCACTGCTTGTTTGCTGCTCTGTCCATCAGAGGAAGGGCTGGCTGTCTTTGTGTGTTTAAGTCACTGATTGGTGTCCCCCAAACCGGTCTGTAAGCAGATTGAAGCTGTCGGCTCCAAGATGGATCACCACTGGGCGTTTCCACCACTAACCGGTGCCACCTCTGTCTGACTGAATAATGCAACTTTGGTCCTTGTTGGATGTGATTTATTCAGTTATAGCTGTTGGAAGTGACATTTATTGTGTGTTACGGCCCCTAAGTTAAAAATAATGCATTTGAAACACAGCGTCTCAGAATCATTCACTTTAAACAGCCTCACAGCATATTTCTTTGTTGTTCACTGAAGGTAAAAACCATTAATCATCATGAATACATGCATCATTTTTATGTTCCACATTGTGTGTGTGTGTGTGTGTCGTTGTCCTCAGGCACGGGGGCGTCTTGTATCTACCCCCTGCTGGGAGCCACAATGAACGGCTGGTACTTTCTCGCCACTGAGGTTGATGACATCTGCTTTGACTACGCTACGAAAAACGTGGAGCAGAACAACCTGTCTGACCTCATTAAAGGTGAGCGTGGTCCACTCATAAAACTCGTGAAATTAGAGCGCTTCATTTAAAACTACAGTCTGAGAATCTCATGTTTGTCATCTCACCTCCTGCGCCTTAATGGCAACACACACTGTGAGATAACAACTATCCTGCAGGTTGATTGCATGTCACACTGTGCAACTGTTCTCAATTTGTGTCTTTGTGACTTTACTAGATCTGAGACAATTAGGTGATAAATTGATGGGTTAATTTACTGGAAAAAACAATCAGCTACTATTTAGCTAATCACTTTCCAAGCAAAAATACCAGACATTACCAGACATTCTCTGGTTCTCAGTTTATAAATTAAAAATATTCTGCTTTTTCGTGGCGTTATATGATAGCAAAGTGAATGTTTTGGGATTTTGGACAAAACGAGCAATTTGATATGAAATTGTGAGAGGAAACATTGGGGATTTTTTCTCATCCCCAACCGGTCGAGGCAGATGGCCGCCCACTCTGAGTCTGATTCTGAGGTTTCTTCCTGTTAAAAGGGAGTTTTTTCTTGCCACTGTTGCTCATGTGGGAATGTTGGGTCTCTTTAAAGTTAAAACCTGAAGAATTCGGTTTAGAACCTGCTCTATGTGTGAAGTGCCTTGAGATAACTTTGTTGTGATTTGGCGCTATACAAATAAAGATTGATTGATTGATATAGACTAAGCAATACATGACTCCTAGACAAAATAATTAGCATGTTAAATAATAATGAAAATAACCTTTTGTTGAAGCTTGACTGTACAGTGTCAGTTTGAAGGATGATAGATTGTTGTTGATGTAAATGGCAAAAAATATTAAAGGAGAGAAACGTCATCACTGTGGTAAGCATGCTCAATGCATAATTTCATGCCATATTAAAGAGTTAAAGTCATATAGTAAGAATTTGGTCTTTCACAGTTTGATCCAGCACAATACTTTTGGACTGATGACTAAAGATTTCCCCACATTTTTCTCATGATTGTCAACTTTGGTATTGGACAACCACAGTCATCCAGTTTATAGATGCACTTCAGACTTTATGTATTTTATGTTTCCATAAGAGCTGCCATGTTTACCTAAAACCTCGTCTCTCGTCTCACCCCAGTCGTCAAAGTTCCCCAGAAGACTTTACTGATGGACGCCTTGAAAGAAGAGACAGAGATCGTGTATGACTTCTGCATGTGCAACCCTCCTTTCTTTGCCAACCAGCTAGAAGCTAAGGTCAGTATTCTCCTGCCCTTTTTAATATCCTGACACATTTTACCGATGTCCTTGTTGAATCGTATCCATCTGATGAATCCTTTGACTCATTGAGACCGAACACAACAACACCACAAAACAGTATTTGTTTACACGATAGTAACAGGCCTCTAATAGGATTTTGTCTTAATCTCTGTCTGTCTTGTTGCTCTCTGCAGGGAGTCAACTCCAGGAACTCACGGAGACCTCCTCCCAGCTCAGTGAACACAGGCGGGGTGACGGAGATCATGGCGGAAGGTGGTGAACTGGAGTTTGTCAAGAGGATCATTCATGACAGCCTGCAGCTCAAGAAGCGCTTGCGGTGAGGAGTAAAGCTTGACCTGCGCTTTTAAAATGAGTTTATTTTGGAGTGTGTAAAACCAAACCAACCTAAAACATTTGAGGAATGTATCAAATGACTCCCCTACATGTTTATGCTCAGCTGCAGTGCAGTTATGGTATTTTTTTTGAGAGGTTTAGATGAGAGCGCCCGTGAAGAGAGGTGAAACGGGCAGATGGGTTGCTGCACATTGATGGAGCTGTCACCCAGTAGGTTTAATGGTTTTGGCACACAGTCACCCAGTGCTGTATCTGGGAGCCCACAGAGAGCAGCTGTGTTTGGGTGGGGGTGTCTCCAGCGGACGTCACTTTACCCTCCCCTGTTACCAGGGCTGTTACCAGGGCTGTCACCGGGGCAGCAGAGTGAGACTCGGATAGAGGGAGCTGCAGAGTGGTGCTATTAAAACTAATTAGACATGCCACACCTGCTTGGCCTCCAACAGGGAGTGCTGTGTGTGTGTGTGTTCCTCTGTGTGTGTGTGTGTGTGTGTGTGTGTGTGTGCGTGTGTGTGCGTGCGCGCGCGTGTATATATGTGTGTGTGTTTCTCTGAGTGTGTGTGTGTGTGCTAGCTTAATGCTTGATTAGAAAGACGAGCAGCCCTGAGAGGCGCTGATGTGAACACCGGCCTGCTCTCGTGTACAGAGGAGAGAAAAGCAAAAAATGAGCCCGGTCTTCGTTTACAGGTTTGGCGTTCAGGCCGAGCCAACCGGAGCCGGCTGTCACTCCCAAAAGCATGCTGGGACACCAGAGCCACCAGGTGTCCATGGAAACACTGCCAGATTGGTCTTTGGAGACACGCACCCCCTCCTCACCCTCTTCCTGCCCCACCCCACCCTGCTCCTCTTTCCCTTTTTTCCACTGAAGTGTAATTACTGTCGGATAAGGGCGAGCCACCTTGGCTCCGACTATAGCACACATCCAAATACCCAAAACCAGTTAGAATGAGTTAATGCTCCCCATTTGTCATGCCATTGATATGAAAATTGCCACCTTTGGTAATAAGATTGTAATGCTATGAATAGAGGAACATGAATATGATCCTGATCTTCACACAGCTGCACACTTTAGGATGTTTGAAGAAGCCTCTGGTGGAGGTGGGGAGCTGAGCTGTTTGGGTGTTCCTCCCCACTGTGCCGAAAAGTGGGAAACATCTGTGGATATTAGAGCTGCTCAATATTTCATTGTGTCGACTGAAGCTGACATATTGCTCTCCCCGCCCCCTTCACCTCTCTGGGCATTTTTCCAAGTCGCCATCTTCATACGCGGCACCCTTCCTTATTCTAGCTACAGTTTTTAAGATTGTGATTTGGTGTAGTCGGGTGTGACTGTAGCTATATACGCAGCTACATTTAGCGATATGGCTGCTGTATGTACAGAGGCGTAGGTTTGGTTTTAGAAGTGGGAGAATGCTGTTTCCTGCATTTATACATATTTTAATTATTCTTGCAAAAATTGGTTGCTTTCCATTGTGAAAGCATATTAAAAAAAAGGAAATGTTATGTTAATTATAGTATTATAGAATTTTGAATCAAACCCCATTTCTTATACTACTGTACTCATGGTTGGTATTTTTAATGTATATCTATTTATATTCAGTAATTATCTATTTATATAAAAGTTCTCATTGTTAATGGGAGAGTCCACCATTCCTGTGTGGAGGATTCACAAGAAAAGATCCAGCGTTGTTTTTCCCCATTATATCCCATTGATATCAGCCTCACTGTTTACTGTTCAATCTATTTACATTATACCAGAGCTGTATTAAGCTCCAGCAAATGCAAATCACATGCTTCCTGTTGCTACTCAAATCAAAAGCATTCAACTACTTGCGCAGCAGTCAGAGAAAACGTGGTCTAGTGCTGTGTACAATCATTCAGTAAAAATGACTGAAAAAAATGTGATCAATCATTTTCGGCAATTTACATCATTGGATCATTCTCAATTTTTGTAAAGGTAGTAATGAAACAAACAGTCACAGAGAGCTGTTAAATGAGCTGCAGTAAGGTAACCAATCTTACTGTGTCCCTCTGTTGTGTGGAAATCAAATTGTGGTGGTAATTATTGACTGACGACTTATTTGAAATGAATCACATTTGTTTTAAAAGCACCTTTTTAAAAACTAAGCTCCTATCATCTTGATTTTATCAGCTGGGTGATCAGAAGACTGTTTAGAGAGATTTAAGTGAGTAAATCAAACTGGCCTGTGAACATTTTATGATAAGATTTTTTTTTTTGAAGCATGGCTGTTAGAAACCAGGTACGTAATATCTAATCAACACTGAACAGACAACTTTTGTTAAAATTAGAGTATCCCTGTAGGCTGACTCCTGATGTGTTTATCCTACCTCCATTCTCCTGGTCTAGACTCTTACTGCTTATTGATCAAAACCAACCTCACCCCCTTTATTGCACAGCAGAGATTATTGATCAAGCCCTCCACCATGAGACCACTTCAAACCAGCTTTTTCTCTGCTGTGGACTCTACACACCCGGATGTTTTTTTGGCTCCAGTGTTTCACTTTGTGTTTGTGTTGCTCCCTAAAGCCCACCTCAGCTCGTTTGATCTCTGCTTGCCTGGTTCACCCCCCCAGGCAGCCGGCTGCTAACTCAGTCGCACACAGCTGGTTTAACGTGCTTCCTTCTTTTCTGCAGGTGGTATAGCTGCATGTTGGGGAAGAAATGCAGCCTGGCACCTTTGAAAGAGGAGCTGAGGAAGCAAGGGGTGAGTAGACCGTCAGACTCAGAGTAAAGGAGAAAGCACAAATACATCCACTGCGATCAATAAGTATTACAAAGCAGCCCCCGATTTTTGATCTCAGTTTGCTCATGCAGGAACACGCCCCTTTTGTGAAAGGTTTGATAATGGCTCGTTTAAAATAATCTGAGCCTACCATCTCAAACTGGCTCTTGATTTTAGAGGGCGTCACTGTCAAGGGGGAGCCACAACGGATCAGCTCTTTCTAATATGCCAGCTAAGCAGTGTCACGAACGAGCCATGAATGAGCTGATTTCTGTTAGCGGTGCATGACTGGATCACACGGCACTGTGTCGCTAACATCCATTAGCATCATTAGCTTGACTAATAGCCCAGCACATGACTCCTGACTGCTGCAGGCCTCTGGTCCTGTGCCAGTCACCTCCCTCACATGCTCGAAAGAAATAAATAGACTCTGGTCCCCTGATCACCCCTCCTGCACCTGGTGTCCCTCAAACCTCCTCCAGAGGTTTTAGGATGCTGTCGCTGCTCATCAGCATGAGTGCAGCCTTGGCTAACGTCCAGGGAGGAAGAGTGTAAAAACAAACCTGGCCTAGTTAATATGTTAATGCTTTTTTTTTTTTTTGCAGTGCCTTCTCATCTCTCTTTGTGTGTTTAATTTAGCAAATGTGAATGTTTGTTACTCGTAACAAGCTGGCTGACCTCTGACCTCTTATCTTAGTGAACCCCTCCCCCACCCTCCCCCTCGTTCCTATTTACCGAAGCAGTCCTGAGAGACCGTTAAAGTGCTCTGTTTGCATGACGGTTTTCACACCCTATTTGTGTCTTTTTCACATCATAGATCCCTACTCGTCTTTTCTCACCCACGATTACAGATGTAGAAGTCACTGAAGGTCACACAGGGTCACATCAGATACATCACCAAACCTGCAGACTGAGCATGTCCAGTATACATTGCATCACACGGTCAAACTGTCAGGCTGAGTGCTACTAGGATGAAGCTTCAGAGTAAATTCCTGATCTGTTGAAAACTATTTGGTTATGTGGAACAGTTTTACATTTTATCACACGCACTGTTCACGTCATATCTTGAAACTCTGCCTCACTCAACTGTTTAGTTCAGTGGCTGCAGCTGCTAAACTTGACCCTTAAAGGACAGTTTTATGTTTTTATCAATTTCCTTTTGTTTTTTAACCACCATTAGCCAGTTAGGATAGGACCACTGAGATTACTATCTTTTTTATAGATGAACAAATTGAACTTCTTTCACCAGCAGATATTATAAATTTACAAGCATTTTTTACTTTTTTTTTTTTTTTTTTTTAAGATTAAAGATTATTTAATAGTAGACAGACAGGAAACAGAAGAGAGAGGGGGATGTGACATGCAGCAAAGAACCTCCAGCCGGGATTCGAACCGGTGTCGGCTGCGTATGTGGCATGCGCTGTAACCACTCGACCACCTGCGCGCCCCTGCAAGCTAAATTTAAGCTAATTTGGCTTCATAGTCTGTACAGAAATACATCCTCTTTCCTGGAAGAAACCTCAGCAGGAGCAACAGAGGAACGTATCCCTCTCTCAGGACAGACAGTCAGATGTTGTTTATACAGAGTAGACCAAGACAGGATGACATAATTTTAGATAAACTGACTATTTTGATTTCTCTCAGGTGCCCAAAGTGACCCACACAGAGTTCTACCAGGGACGGACCATGCGGTGGGCGCTGGCCTGGAGTTTCTATGATGATGTCATTGTTCCGGTAAGTGCTCTCGTCCTCGGACAACCTTTAGGCTCAGTGGATCATTTTGCGGCCATCCTCCATCATCTGTTTCTTCACCACGTGCTGATGGATGTTTCCAAAACCCTAAACCCCCCCCCCACCCCCCTCTTCCTCAGTAATGCACCACCTCAGTCCTGCCCCCCTTCAAATCCAGACTGCATCCTCTATCCCTCCCGCCCCTGTTCCATTAGACGCACTTATTATTTTCTCTGGGGAGATGTTTATGTGATTTGAACATGTTGTAGCCTGGCAACAGTTGCCAGGGCAGGAACGTAAACGTGCACATACACTGAGCCATTGTTTTTTTAGAGCTGGACAGAGAGCATGTTGGAGATATACAAAGCAGAGAGAGTGGAAAAGCCAAAAACATTGGATGGATGGATTGATGGAGTATTTTATTAATCTAAAAATGGAAGTGAAAGTGCAACTATTGATTATAACTGGAATATTTTTACTTAATATCAGTTTTTCCATAAAATGTAAGCAAATGGGGAGAAACTTCAAACCCCAAAGTGATGTCTGCAATATCTTGTTTTGTCCACAACCCAAATATATTCAGAGACTAAAGAAACAAGAAAGTATTTACATCTGAGAAGCTGGACTCAGAGAAAAAACGGATAATGTAAAAGGAAGTAGTGATCATGATGATGATGAAGAAAATGCATCAGTGGTGAACATCCAACTGTAACCTTTAATAGCTGAGTTGTACACATCAAATCTTTCTTTCTTATCATTCTTCCATCTGCTCCCAGCAGGTGAAGCAGTGTTGGCACCCCACCATATACACATTTACTTTAATCAGAACACATGTGGCATCCCTCTCTGCCAAAATTGTCAAGGCTCTCTGGAGCAGCCAGCAGTATCACCACGAGACGAGATGAGACGAGACACGATATTGGGTTCACGAGATTGAGACGAGACAAGATGTTAACACTATTTTTAAGAAAACGTCAATGAGGAAATATGACTGGTCTGTCATTTGAAAGTCACAAAATGCAATATAATGCAGGTGCATTTTGAAATGTTTTAACTAATCATCTTGTAATGAATGCCACTTCAGTTCTACTGTCTAAGTATGAATTATCATATGCAGTATGCAATATGCAAGCATTGTAAAAGTTTTCCCCATACATATATATATATATATTTTATGGATAAATATTTTTTGTATTTATGAAAAAAATAACAACCATAAATACCTAAATTATATACAATCACAAATACCAAAAAGTACGGAGCCCCTCTGGTGTCATAGTAAAAAAAAAAAAGTAAATTGTGGCCATAATATAGCTATAACGTCCGCACGAAATACTAATTAATAATATTAATATCATTCCTGGACAGCTGGGTAAGCAAATCGAGCGCACCTTCTCTAGAACCTGCAATAGCCTACATCCGGACCTAATTCTGTTCACAGTCACAGTCACAGTCAGACTCTCAGCTGAGGGAATACATGGGTTATATGAACCGCAGCATTTAATGATGTAGTTACAGTAGCGCTCACTGTATGTATCACGTTGCCAAGGGAACCTATAGCCCATCAGTGATCAGAATCTAGTTTGTATTGATTTGCAGCTTGTTGCTGCTCTGATTGAACTACTGAATGTGTCTGTAGTGTTCTCTGGACATTTGTCTATAAAATCACAGAAGATTAAAAGTTCACTATATTATTGATCAGTCTGACGTTTACCTGCAGATGAAATGTGCTATAATTTCTTTAAACCATTATGTTAACACTTTGCTGATGTTTTATGCTTGGTCCTGATTTGCTGAAGTCCGTTTTACACCGCTATATTACAGCTAATAGAATCCTGATTAGAAAATTGCGCAATCCTTTATTACCACAGATAATATCTGATCAACAAAAATCACTTTGATTTGCCAAAGACTAAAATGATTTCAACAAATGGCATGTGTTTGTTGGATGATTGAAAATGAAGTTGTACTGAGGGTTGAGTCTGGTTTGGGTCTTGGTTTGTGTGAAGCTCAATGGAGGAGGGTTGAACTCTGGTGGGGTTTTTCTTGTAGCTGAGCGTATCTGAGCTTATCATGTCTCAGTAGGAGGGTGTTGTGGCGTGTAAGGACCTCACAATATTTGGAACTGACATCACTGTGCCTCCTTCCTAGAGCAGTGTAGTTTTGATCTCCTCCAGGGCAGTTTTCTGCTGTTCGCACTGGCACTTGGTCACTGGTACTTTGCCTGAAGCCTGATGTTGCAGTCTTCAGCCTTCTGGAGAGCCGCAGCCAATTTCTGCCATTCCTCCATCATTTGTATTTGCTTTGTCAAAGCTTCCTTGAGCTCGACACAGTGCTTGTCACAGGTGGCCTGTTCCTTCTGGAGAGTAGCAGCAATGTCATCGACTCTCTGCTGCAACTTGGAGCTTTTTCTCTTCTCTCGCATATTGGCGTCCTCAAGCCCTTTCTCTCTGATCTCATCCTTCGACTGACATGCCTTGAGCTCATACACTGTGCTCTGGAGCTTAACTATGGCTACTTGATTGTTAGCGATGATTTATTTTGGACACTAGTTCATCATATTGGTCAGTAAGAGAGCACTTTTGAGACTTAAATCTGTCATGGTCTTTCTCCATAGCCCTGTATTTAGCCCTGACATTAGCATTCTCTATCCACAGTGTCTGCATGTCATACGTCATGTGGCCCGAGGGTGTACATGGTCCTCTCAGTTGATTATTGAGGAACAGTGGAGGGTTGTGTTCAGCCTGCTGTTCTGAAACTGTCTCAAAGCGCTTCTTCTCCTGTTCAAGGGAAGACTTCAAATACTTTCCAGCCAATAGACTTCAGTTTTCCAAAGCTGAATTCTTCTCCTTGAGCTCTGCCTTTAGCATCTGTAGCTCTTTCAACACCTTCTTGAACTGCACCTTTTCTGTTACAATGGCCTCATCATTTCTGGCTTCCTGAAGCTGATTCCTGAGCTTATTCTCATTTAGTGCAGCTTTAAGATCACCCTGCAGCTTTGTGTTCTCAGAAGCCAGTTGTCTTTTTTTCTTGAGTCAGACTCTGCTGCTGGGAGACAGCATGATCACACTCCCTCTGAACTTTAGAGATCATTGACCGGTCCTCCTTATGGTCTGATTCCAACTGGTCTACTTTTTGTTGCATTGAGTGAACACTGTTGTTCTTGGCTTCAGTATTGCCTCGAAGATGCTGAATATTAAGGCACAAGGATTGAATTTCACTGTCTTTTTTCAGTTCCTCAAGTGCCTTCATTTTGACACAAAGCTCATTTTCACGTTTGTCATTTTGTTTTTCACGCTGAAGAGAAGACACCTCCAAATTATGCTTGAGCTCCTCAAGCTTTTCAATCAGTGTCTTGCCCTCCTTGCGATTAATCACCATCTTTTCCACTTTTTCTTTCAGTCTTTTGTTGCAGTCCTGGTGTTGTCTTAGTGACTTTGAAAGATAAGCAGTTTGTGTCTTCAGTTGCTCAATTTCACTACAAAGACTGGCTTCTGTAGAGCTTCTTTTGCCTTTTGCTCTCGTTTCAGAAGCTCTTTTACCTGCTCTAAGGCGCCCTTAAGGGCAGCATTTTCTTTTTGCTCCTGCTCCAGACATTCTTTCATTTGGGAATTAAGTCTTTGCTCTTTATGTAGAGCTTCTTGAAGAGCTGCTTTTGCTATTTGCTCCTGATCCGCATTGTCTTTGGCTTTTCCATCCTCCTCCAGATCAATAATTGAATTATGTCCCTGAAGCCAATCATGTTTTTCTGATTCCTCACTGAAGGAAGAATAGGAGGATTTTTCTTTTTCACAAGCAATGGACTTTTCCTCAACATCCTCATCAACCTCCTCCTCATCATCTTCCTCTTCATAGTGGAAATTCTCCACCACCGTCTCTTCCTCAACATTGTTTGTGAGGTCCTGAAATTCCAACAATTTTACTTAATTGTCCTCCACTGTCTCTTCCTTAATCTCCCCCTTAATCTGTTAATCAGCATCCTCTTCACTATCCTCGTCGTCCCCAGTGTCTGTTTGGATCCACGGAGAGCTCAGGGCCTCTTTAATTTCCTCCATTAGCTTTCTTTGTGAGGTCTTCAAATACCTCCAAATTCACCTCCTCAATCTCCTCCTCGAGGTAATCCTCTGTTTCTTTTCGGAGAAACGAAGAATCCCAGGACGGTATAGTGACAGGTTCTCCTGAGTGTCTTTTCATTCTCTTGGAGTGATGGAATGATGGCATATAACCATTTGTACCTCTATCTAGCTGGGATAAAACCTGGCCTTGGCGTTTGTTCACCAAGTCTTAACAGCTTGTAAATTCATACTAAAAGAACAGAGTGAAGAACAAATATGATTAATCAATTAATCAAGAATGCAGCCCTAGAATCAACTATATCTTTTTTGTTCCCTCATAATATTGGTTGATTCTCCCAATGTGTACAATTTAGGACAGCCAGAATTTCCAGTATTCAGATGTTCTAAAATTTGAAGAAAGGGCTATTCCCAAAAACGTCTTATGCACTTACACAGAAAATGCTTTCTTTAAAATTCACCTTTTTTAGTTTTGCCTGGGTAAAGTCAGTTTAATATTTTAAAGTACCGTAAAAACTGTAAATATCCACACGTATGAACAATAATGTCCTGTAACAGCGGCGTCAAGTAGGAGTGCAACAATTAGCCGACAAGAAATCGATGCCAAAATGAGTTACTGACTGAATGTAATCATCGATAATTGTCGGTGATGTCATCATGTTTTTCGTGCTTTGCGGAGCGGTGACAGGTGTGGTGTAGATTAAAGTCATCAC
Organism: Scomber japonicus; assembly: GCF_027409825.1. Lineage (NCBI taxonomy): Eukaryota > Metazoa > Chordata > Actinopteri > Scombriformes > Scombridae > Scomber > Scomber japonicus. Next base: position 29,189,831 of record NC_070583.1, on the reverse strand, counting down.
AGAGATAACAAGGAATAATGTTACCCCAAAACAGAATATAAAGAAATATAAGAAGGTAGGTGAGAGCTGTGAGATGTGGGATGTGAGAGCGGTTGTGTGATGAAGACTATGCTGTTTGTGTCTTGTTGGCTTCTGTTTTGGCCTTTTCCACTTATAACCAGTTGAGCAGAAAAATTGGCCTACATTTTCTCTTGCAACCCTCCTCCTCCTCCGCCTCCTTGACTTTCACGCAGATCCATCGTCATTTACTCTCGGGAGCTATTCGGCATTATTACCAGACAGACCCCTCGAACACGTGTGTTTGCTGTGTGTGTGTGTGTGTGTGTGTGTGTGTGTGTGTGTGTGTGTGTGTGTGTGTGTGTGTGTGTGTGTGTGTGCGCGTGTGTGCGTGTGTGTGTGTGTGTGTGTGTGTGTGCGCACATGTGGTTACATGGCAGAAGTTTCTGCATGTGTAAGTGCTTGCATGGTTGACCTGCTAATTGTGCCTGCATAGATGTTCCTATAGACGTATGGTATGTATGCATGTGCAGAGGTGGTGGTGGTGGGGGGGGGTGCTCATTAATGTTACATATAGACTTTAACATATGTGACATGTATGCAACTGTGACCTACTTCACCACCTTATAACCAGGTCAGCCTCCAGACTACTGTTACTGCAACCACGTAATCTTTCTCTTCCCAGACTAAACTCTCAGCTCATACTGGGATGTGGATGAGACAGTTTGGTTAGCAATTAGCCGGAGAATTCATCTGAGGTCCGACTTGGACTAGCACAACATAAGAACATTGTATTTTCTCGGTATTTTCTCAGAGGACCTTTTTCAGCACCTTCTTCCTGTGTTTATTTTCCATCTGACCAATAAATCCTATGAACGTTCTCACCTGGCTTGTAGCAATGCATTTTGCTTCCCTTCATTTTTTTTCTGTGTGAAAAGAAACTGAAGCAGGTGTTAAAATGCAGTTTATGCAAGTTTACCAGCTAATCTGCTGACTTGGACAAGAGGAAACAAACTGTAATTTTGAAAACACCCTTAAAGAGAAATGCTGTTCAGTCTACAACACAACTACAGTTTACATCAAAACATCTGGATTCACGTGGTTGACTTAAATCTCACCCAGGAAGTAGAATAGATCAATAAAATAGGTTCTCGAGGGCTCAAACATCCAAATACCTTCAAATATACAGCTATTCCATATTTAAACTACTAAGTCACTTCTTCTGCATCTACCTTTCACTAAAAACAGTTTAAGAAAATATCAATACATTTCCTGAAAGCTCATTTGTTTGGTTCAGTATATCTCGTAATGTCTACAGGCTTTAGTTCAGTGCAGCTCCAGAAAAAAAGAGCATGATTAGCCTCCAGGTCCTCACAGAGACTCCAATGTGAGTCTGCTGTCTGCTTTTGGTCAGAGGTGTTAGTATGAAGAAAATCAACAATGTACTTTAATATTAACGGTGGAATAATTTAATTTTTTTTTTTTTGTCATTGTCAGGAAAGAAAAATGCAGAGGATGTAACGTTGATGAGAAATGCAAAATGCAGATAAAGAAAACTTACAGACAAAAGGATGAAGACAGTGGAGACAGTCAGATTGCCAGGCTTTATTTGAGCCCCGAGGCTTGCTGATGTTGATCATACAGGCCGCTGGCGGGAGGGGGTTCAGGAAGGTCCAGGGTTCAGGGTCTATGAGGAGATTTGGGACTTGACAAAAAGCAAAGTGGGGGTTGGGAGGAGAGAGATGATCAGAGTACGATTTACAATGTTTGCCTGAAGGTGAAATCAACGTTTTGTTTCTCTTGTGTGTGTGTGTGTGTGTGTGTGTGTGTGTGTGTGTGTGCGTGTGTGTGTGTGTGCGTGTGTGTGTGCGTGTGTGTGTGTGTGCGTGTGTGGGCATGCACGCGCACTCAAGAGGTCAAGATGGATGATTGGATGACATTATATCTGGAGAGAGAATGATTCCTGTTGGACTCGAAGGCTTTTACTGTGCCTCGTTTTCAAAATTGGGCCAGGCTCTTTTTGTGAGGTTATCATTTACCCATGTCTCGTGCATATATGTGTGTGTGTGTATGTTTGCGTGTGTGTGTGTGTGTGTGTGTGTATGAGCATGAGGTGAGAGTGGGTAAGTGGGATTAATAATGGAGTGAAAGAGCAGCAGAGTGAGAAGAGGATGTGATTCAGTGAAGAGGTGTGTATGTAACTGTACACATGTGGGTTTCATACTCTTTGTCTTTGAATCTGTGTGTGTGTGTGTGACTGACTGTGTGTGTGTGTGTGTGTGTGTGTGTGTGTCTGTGTGTGAGTGTGTGTGTGTGTGTGAGTGAATCTATGTCAAGGATGCCGTGTAAACAGACAGGTTTGGCTTGATGGATTTTTATTGATTTCCTTCCTTGGTACAATGAGCTGGGGGGCTTACAGCGCAGAGAGAAGGGGGGGGGCTACGTCTGTGAGAAACAATAAGAAATAAAAGAGGAAGCTCTAACAAGCAGTCAGACAAGGCAGCGTCCATTATCAACCCATTAATTAAATATGTCCATCTCTCATAAACGTGCATCTACATGGACAATCATTTCAACTAAAAATCAATAGATGATCAACGCTAAAAAAAAAGCTCTCAGAGAGGGAACATAAAGAGTTTATTCAATGAAGCAGACACAGGAAAGATATGTTAATTTATTTATTCAACTTTATTCCAGGTTAGTCTTTTACTTATCTGGTTTATTAAAGGAGAAGAAAATGAATATAAGAGACATTTTCTGGATTGCAGACTACAATAAAAGTCCTCAGATGCACTGACTGAAGTAAATGAGTATTCAAAACTTGACTCTCAGATCAGTAGCAGAGTGTGAAGGTCACAGTCTGCTCCTTCACTCTGCTGTTTGTAGGTCAGTCGGCCATGCTGTCTGCTCAGTCACAGTACTGCTGCAGACCCCCGCCGTCTCCCCCACTCTCTCACTCAGCCTGCAGTGAGTTGCGGGTACTAGCTTGACATATTGGCTGCAGTGGACATGTAGGGGGAGATCACTGCAGAGCGTCTGTTGTATGGCGATACGGTCGGATAATGACCTCCACCGCCATTACAGCGTGGCATTAGAGGGGATTAGAAATAAGAAACAGCGTTGACATTCACTGCAGGTTCAGGTGGAGCTTGTGTGGTTTGAGCTCCCTCTTGTGGTTTATAATGACGCTCCTTCTTCTGTTGGTATGTCCTCACTCTAACCAGGAATTCATGTCACTTTTTGGAGTATTGCTGCCTCTTTTTATATCTGAGAAACAATTCAATTGCCAAAAGACACTTTAAATGCATCAAAGAAGAAGTAGTGACATTGATTACATTTTCACTTTAAGCTCTCTTGCTGTCGGATGTAAGATTCAGGAATATTCCCTCATTCATCTAAATAATGACTGATAAAAAGTAAGTCATGGGGAATTATATATTGTTGACACAGTAAATGTTAAATGATTCAAAAAGCAGAATTTGAAAAGAGGAAATAATAGTTAACAGCCAAGTGATGAACAGCGGAGAGTTCACAGGAAGAGTTGGTTTACACCTCATAGCTGATTATATATAGTTAGTGTAAATGTTACTGGCAGGCATGATGTCAGTGTGGTTGACTACATTTAAAAATGAGACTCTGATGTCGTCATTAGCAGCATAACACTCAGACAGAGGTTGCCATTAAGGTGGAGTCCTATAGACCCCGTTTACACTCCGATCAGTCTTTAAATACAAGTGCAAACAACCATCAAGATGTTCTGTGAGTCTGAGACGCATTTGACCACGTATCTTTTGTAGTTTCAACACTGAGTCCTGATGCATCCCTGCAAGGACATAACAGGAAAATGTGCCATCCATGCAGTACGTGGCAGTTATTTCAGTAAAAGTGTGCCAGCGGTTGAAAAACTGGAAAGGAGCACAGATGTAGGTGGTTGGAGTAATCTGAACAGTAGAATAGTCCACACATGTATATTAGTACAATCAGATGTTTAGCACTAAACACAAATCTGGTATTTTTGATAACTGTGCCCTTTGACCTCCTAGCAGAAGTGACATAGGCAAGGCAAAGCAGTTTTATTTATATAGCGCATTTCATACACAATGGCAACTCAATGTGCTTTACATAAAACAGAAAAACATGTAATTTGAGAAATAAAAATAAAACAAACACATGGATACAATTAACCCCCTACCCCCCACACTAATAAAAGAGAGAAATAAAATACTAGAATAGAGCATTAAATATAAGATTTCAGCATAAAATAATGATTTGCTTAAAAATCATAGCACAACTGGACACAAGTGGTCAGCTGGAGATGTATAACAGAGACAGGTGTGAACAGCAATGTATATTATAGATAGATAGATAGATAGATAGATAGATAGATAGATATACTTTTATTGATCCCAAGCTGTGAAATTACAGTGCAGCAGCATTTCACACAGTGACAATAACAACATATAATATAAGAATATAACGAACAAACTATACATAATAAAATAGCAATAGCAAATGAAATAAAATAAATAAAATGTAATGTACAAAAGTATATACAGCTAATTGGCAGTGTTGATATATAGGATGCACATTAATGCTAGGTGTAAACAGGGCCATAGGTATTCTGCCTGTGTGGTATTTATAGTCTGTAGTATGGTGTCTGGCGCCCTCTACAGCATCTGTTTAGTTTTACAGTCTTTTGGGACAACTTCCTCTGTAGACAGGAAGCAGGAACCGAAAGCATATACTGTAGGCCAGAGGAGGCTGGATTTCAGCCTAACCATTGCTCAGCAACTCAATCTGCAGCCATCCTGTCGTTGTGCCGCAGAAAGCTTTGCCTGTAAGTTTAAATCTATTAATAAGCAGTTCAACAACATGCATTCGTGACACTTTTGTGAATGTTGTACTTTAAAAGTAACTTTTGAGGCTATTGTATGTATGCTAGCATTTAACTGAGTCATGTTGGTTTCTGCAGAGATTAGCTGCTGATGTTTAGCATTTAGCCTTCATCTTTGCAAGTGCTGTGTTCATGTAGCTGTTTAATTAGCATTCATTTGGTGGTTTTGAGCCTTTTACTGAATGTTGTAACATAATATTTAGAGAGCTTGACATGCTTGTGCACTTTGGATTTTACCTCTGCACAGCAAACATTACAGTAATTGTGTTGTATTCTGTGATTTCAGTCTCCACCTTTTCTTACATCCTGATGCACCTTGAGTCTGCATCGACATATTTAGAGCTTGAATTTTGGAGCAGCATCCTGACTCTCATGTCTTCTGTGAATGGAGTTTGGCTAGCTGTCTAATTGTGGCTGCTACGCCTGAATGAGGACAGTATAGTGAAAAGACGAATAGACCAAAGGGTGACACAGCAGCAGATTAAGTGCAGTGCATCTGAGACGGCGCAATGGACAGGTGCAAGGATGACAACGTTTCAGTATCCAGCCTGAGGAGTGGCTGTCCTGCCACATCATTGGCAGATGCTGCTGCAAGAGCTCGGGCCAGGGCAGAAGCAGCACGGGCTCGTGCAGCATTTTCTGAGAAAGAGATGAGACTAAAAATTGAACGAGCAGAGACTGAAGCAAAGTTGCATTTGGAGAAAGCCAAATTGGATGCTGAGTTGGGGGCACTGAACCTGCAGAGAGAAGTGGCGGCTGCTATTGCACAGGCTGAGATCCTGGAAGCAGCAGTAGAATTGGATGGTGGAGGGCCCTGTACCAGTGTAAGCAAATCTCTGTGGGAAACCGATGATACTGAGCATGCCAGTAGCTCAGCTCATTCTAAACTACACAGCCAGACAATGGATACAGCACATAAGACAGTATGTACGCCCACACCACTGTATTGTTTTTTTTACTTTTAATGATGTGATACCCAAGCTTTGGTACTGATACTAAAATAGATATATAATACTGATGATAATAACAGTAAAATGTAATTTAGGTATCACATTTCATACAGGAGGTGTAGATCAAAGTGCTTCACAATAACATGAAGAAACAAGAGAATCAATGAAAACAAGTACAAATACTGACCAAACAACTAATAACACTAAAAAGATGCTGCTAAATTAAGAACAGAAGAATATGTGGAAGATAGAAATAGAACAAAGGAAGGCCTAAGAACAAAATGTGTAGAGATGGGAATGGAGCAAATAGGTAAGCAAGACAGTGTTTTTTTTCTTTAACACCGCCCTTCTCTGCCCCCTGCTGGCTGCTCAGGTCAGGACACTATATTTTTGGACTCAAATAATTTCCAGCCTCTGATGCAGACATCTTTAAAATATAGACCAACAAAACACTGATTGTGGTGTCTGAGGTTCTCAGCCGGCTGGTTTGACTCAAGTCACCGTGCTCGGAACATAAAACAAAAACACTGACGACAGAGCAGATAAAAGAAAGCTGTGGACTTCATAATGTGATGCCATATTGTATCTGAAGTACAAGATAAGTAAAGTAAGAAAGTACACAAAATATAAACATTTAGCTGGTTGAGTACAATGAAGAACGAGCTGACAATATTTTCAAGTTAAGGGTGCAGGGTACCAGTGATATCTTCAGACTGTAATGCTGTTTTTTTTCATTGCTGAAGTCACCTCTATTGGAACGTTTAACTTATCTGGAAAGTAAATGTTATTGCATATTTCAAAATGAATGTGTCGTGTGCTTAATGGAAAAAAAACCCATTGTGTTGACTTGTGCACCACAGATATCAGTGGCATTGATGATTTAACCCTCATTGTCTGTCCAGCCCTCTCTTTCGGTTTCAGTTCAAATGTATCTTTTTAAACCATTCAACTTTTTATCTTTTGTATTTATATTGCATGAAATTAATCTCAAAAACAAAATGTGTTTAGTTCATTCTCTCCTTGGTTTTCTCCTTCTTTTGTCCCAGTCTCCTCCCAATAAGAAGCGTAAACTGGAGAAAGCTCGGAAACCTCTGTCGTTCACACTTCCACAAGCCGGGCTGAAGGAGCTCCAGGCGAGGGCCTCCGCCATCAACGGCTCCGCCCGTAACCCTGTGGACAGCGTCACTGTTCTGGTGGAGAAGAATCTCACTGATCTGCGGGTAAGTTCCACGGATGCACAACAAGTACAGTTAGAGTAAAACTACAACATCAATGGGGTTAAAGGTGCAGTGCAGACTTGACAGAAGTATGTTTAAACTGAAAATAAGAATTGATGTGTTTTCATTACCTTTTGAGTGAGCTGTTTATGTCTACATTGGGAGTGGGTTCTTTTCCAAATGTCATGTTGTGCCCCACCGCCATGTTTCTACAGTAGCTCAGAACAGACAAACCAAACACTGGCTCTACCATGGGTTCTCCTAGACTTCTGGAAGGGGGGCAAGGAGGGGAGAAGGGTCTGCAACCTCACTGTTAGATGACACTAAATCCTATACAGGTGCTTTAATGCCAGTTTGACGCTGCTGAAGTGATGATTGAGTCGATGTGGGAAAGTATTTCTGATGCTTGAATATTCTGTCGGGTTCTTTGTGCCTCTTGACCTCATTGTTGTTTGTTATGAGATTGTATAATTACAGCGAGGCAGTTTCACTTTTGAAGTACAAAGTAGTACATTAATTCTCTTACAAATGAAAAGTTTAATTAATTAGCATTAAAACACCCCCTTGCTTCATTCAGTACACTCAGGGGGGTTTGCTGCTTCACCCTTACTTGGACTGGTACGATCTGTAACTTATGGAAGCTAAGATTAGAAAACTTTGCATAGATATTGTCTCATAACGAACATTACTGAGTCAGTTTGCATACTTTATAACTATTCTTGAATTGCTATGCTACATATTTGCATTCTTTATTACTCCTTAATTGCATAGAATACCTTTAAACAAATATTTGTGGGAAATATATTGGTTGGCTGTCTTGAACATATTTAGATAATAAGATCTTCTATAATATGTCAAATAAATAGTTTTAACTTGACACAAAAACAGTGGGAGACAGCCATCATGACCAAAGATCCTCTAAACTCACCAATTAACATGTCCTATATTGTTTGTTTAATCCATACAAGGAAACAGAGTGAAAGCTACAAGTTGTGGTATTACAGGTGGCTGGTTGTGTGCCAGATCATTTCTGGTGCAGTGACTTCCTCGAGCCTCTGCTGGTTGCATGGCAACCTCCAAATGACGAGAATCCGATTAAGTCATTTCCTGGTGTCTCGTTGTCACATTGGTCACATTTGGTGCTAAAATGCACCTCGGATTAACTAGACACCAGCAGACCTCTTTGATCTGGGCTGCACCAAAAAAGCAATTAGGGTGCGTTTTGTTGTCCACACATGGGGGAATATCTTTCAATATAATGCAGTGTAGTAATGAACTGCCATGAAACACAGCCTCAAAGTTCTCAGAGTTGATTCAACAACACTTAGACCTCGCTGACTAAGTCCCCCAAAAATATTCAAAGCTTCAAAAAGACAGTTTATTTAATGTCTATACTGTCCATCGAACCTCTCACTTTAAATCAATTCAGGATAAGTGAGTGATCAGTTTGATACGTCACACACCTCCAGTCACCCGGGTAACTAACTCTTTCTCTTTTGCGTGGCTCTGCAGGTGCTGTACAAACATGTCCCATGCAGAAAGCAACAGCAGAGCCTCTTTGTGACGGCTGTGGAGAACACGTGGATCCACGGTCGGCAGAAACGGCGTGAACACAAACGTCAGTTGCGAGAGCTGCCCAGAGCGCCTCACTGCGTTGCTTCCAGCTCTCAAAGCGCTGCGGCCACAGCTGTTCTTGCCACAAACCCATCCTCTCAAAACCAGCTGTCACCCACACAAAACACCCAGGATGATGACGCCGAAGACAAAACCGCAGAGGAGAGCAACGGGGCCTCTTCAAATGAGATGGGCTTACTCGGAGAAGAGAAAGAGGAAGACGCAACGGGTGACAACATGGACATGCAGTCTTCCACCTGCACAGAAGATGCAGCGAGTGAACCACCCTCAAAGCGACCCCTGAGCCCGAGTGCAGTTGAACACTTCCTGTTTAAGTGTCTGCTGAATGTGATGCTCGAGGAGAGTGACGTGGTGGTTGAGATGCACTGGGTAGAGGGTCAGAACAAAGACCTGATGAACCAACTGTGCACTTACCTGAAGAACGCACTTTTGAAGTCTGTCGCAAAGTCCTGAATGGTAAAAATAAGAATTCTTGAAAATATTATTTTTAGTGATTTAGTATCAAGTTCCTGTATGTTTAAGGTTTTTTTTGTAAAGTTACAATGATCATACTTTACTTAACAACATGAAACTTTTAAGATTATAAGAAATGGTCGAATTCACTGTGACTCCTGACGGTTATACCAGTTATTATGTATTAATGGAGTCTAACGGATCTAATTTTCCTGTACTTGTCAGTGAACCTGTACATTTTTGTTCTCAAAAACTGTCAACATTTTGAATAAATGTTCTTTTTAATAACATGTCTGCTGTTTTGTTGTGCATCTTTATTCATAATCAAACATTTTTGATATTTTGAGATTTTTGAGGATGCAGTACCTTGAAATGGCCACTAGATGACAAAGATGTATGCATTTTTTTAATTAATAAAGCTATTCCTGTTATGATCTTCTATATTAAGATAAAATTTAATCTGAGCCTTATTAGATGTTATGAATAGCCTTTACTTGACAGTTGATCTCAAAGTGGTTTGATTAAACATACCGTGTGTAATCCAGGATGTTCCTGGAGCCCCTCAGTCGTCCCTGTGCCTGGAGAGGCTTCAGCATCATTAGAGGCTATTATTACTGTGTTACAGCTGACATATTTCCTGAGTAGAGCTCAGTGAATAGCAGGAAGGGACCCCTGAATATCCAGGGTCATGTCTATGCACATGCACATCCATTGTTTTTGTGAGCGTGTGTGTGTGTTTGCACTTGTGCTACGTGCCCCTTGGATATGTGAGGACTTTGACTTCACCAGCTTCTGTGTGGAGAAAGTTGAGTAAAAACAATGTCAAAAGAAGTTCTTAGTGTTTTATCTTTAGATCTGATTACTGATTATAAAATGTACTTCTAATGCATAGTTATAAAACAAGGCTTGTAACACCTGATGACTAATTCCTGCATGCCAAGACATTGCTGTGTTGCTTACGCATAAAGAGGAAGTTTCTTCTGAGGGTAGACTCTGACCTTATAAATCAGTCTGGCTTTTTCCTGTTGCTGCTTTAATTAATCTAATTAAACCAACCAGAGCTAAAACAAAGTGATGAATGATAAGGCAATTGCCAGAAAGTTAATGAGCAACATTGCTAATGATAAGTTGATTTATCATTTGTCATTTTTGCGAGATAAATGACAAACATTCCTTGCCTCAGGCCTCTAAAATGTGAAGATTTGCTGAATTTTCTGTTCTGCAGCATCAAAAATGTGACTTTAAAAAGAAAACTTTCACAATGGCTCTGAGAAACTGACAGGCTTTTAACATTTTATAGAGTAAATGATTAATCCATTTATTTTAGTGTAGCCTATTTCTGGCAGGTTACATATTGTAGCACATGACTTCTCATCTATTCCTGCTTCACGTGAATCTGCTTGGTCACATATCACATATTTCTTAATAAAAAAGGAAGTAAAGAAAGTAAAATTGCATGCACAGCCTTCATTTGCTGCCCAGTGTGCTTGTCATTTAATTGTGCAGCCCTCTGGCACCATTTTTGGTCATTGGCCAAGGGTCATGGAAACGTTATGAAAACAGTCGACAGCACATTTAGCATCATTTCCTCATTTTTAGATCACATGCCTTCACACTACAGCCACTCCCACAACTCCCACTCCTTTAATTTGGTTTCTTTTTTAGCCAGTCTGCTTGTTTATTGTAGACTATTAGCATAGTCTGAGCCGAGTGCTTGTTTCCATGTGTGCTTAGCCAGCGTCATACCTTGTTGTTCTTTACGCTGATTGGTGGATGAAGAGTACATTTAATGAGATGTAAATTTACCTTACCTTACCTTTATTTATTTATTTTTAATTATCGAGACATAGTCTTCATAAGTCTGATACAAACGTGTCTATTTTCGTCAGGCATAATTTATAGCACATAGAATACAATCTTGTGCAGCAGCGTGACATTTTAATGAAAAAGCCACAGTTGACATTGCAATTTTTTAACAAATATCACACGTTATCAGATACTATGCTTTTTAAAAATATTTATCGTACTAAAAAAATAAAGACTAATGAATAAATAGAACAATATAAAGCCTAATTAATCGTGGATGAAAGTTTTTAATTAATGTTGTCTGCTGTTGGACTGGTGCGGTTGCTAAGCGACCCGCAGTAATAGCCACTCACGGTTGCTTGGCAACATTTCGATTAATACCCGTAAAACGACGAAGAAGATGGTAAAAGTGGATGTTTTAAGGCTTTTTTATATATAAATATATATATAGCACATTTGTTAACCCCAATCCGGACTATTTTTTCCATGTTTTGTAAACGTCTCGGTAATGGGAGGGAGTGTGTCTTGCTGTAGGTGGGCGGATACAAACGCTGCGTGATTCACAAACCGTATTTGTTCCTACTACTTTGGGCGCCATCTTGTTTGTAACTCTTCTACGTAAGTGGTAGAGTTTCTACAGAGGGGGTATCCGATTACCCTTTTTTCTCCCCCCCCTCTCCTCTCCTCAAAAAGCTTTCAGACTAGGAACCTCTCCCTTGTACTTGTAACCTAACAGGCTCGTATCGCATTTTGCTTTTTTTTTTAAATCGCCTTTTCTCCTTTAAAAAACAATAAGCCGCAGTCTTTTTTTTCTCAACTTTTGGACAGAAATGAGCATCGAAACGCTCCTGGAGGCTGCCAAGTTTTTGGAATTGCAAGCCCAGCAACAACAGAAAGCACGTGGTAAGTTTAGGCTTTTTTATTAGAAATATACTTTGTTTTTCTCACTTGTAACTACTTAATTTTAATCGCATGGTAGTCTGCAATTTTTACCTAAAAGCCTCTCTGGAAAATGTATCATCTGAGCCACAGACAAGCGCCATTCATCAACTATAATGTACATTGCTTATCATTTTTTTGAATTAAAACCATGAAAGGAGACATATTTAGTAAGTAAATCGGTGGCATCTTTTTCAGTTTTACTTTCATATATGGTTTTCGTGTTGCAGCATCGCCTCTTCAGTTAAATCGTCGCTATTAAACATACATGGGAGGCTTGCTGCTGCAGTGTGTGAGGAGTCACTGCATTGAAAAGCTGCTGCATAGACACAGGCTCAGTTAATGTGCAGCACCCACTGTACATTTATCACATCCTCCTGCTTCTCCTCCTGCTCCTGCTGCTTGCTTTTACGTGTCAGTGTTATAATGAGTGACTTGCATTGCACTGGTACTTCACATTTAAAACAAAAACCAAAACATAAGCGGGGGGGGATAAAGGGCGGTGGCGCAGGGGGATGCCAAAGCTCGCTTTACATAATGACCTGACATCGGCCGCCGGGGATCAAGTGACTCCTCTACTGAATGCATCTGTGCTCCTCCTCCTTCATCACCACCTCCTGCTCCTCTTGCTGCCTAAATATTTAAAAGTGTAGTATGTAGTATTATAGTGTTTTATAGTAGTTGTTTGGAGGTGGGGGTAAATAACAAACTCCGTGGCCTTTCAGACGCTCGTGGAGAGCTTTCGGTGTCTGTCGATGACGTGCAGCAGGACACGCCCCCTGTGTGTTAGCAGGGAGGAGGGGAAGAGGGAGGGAGGGAGGGAGGTGGTGGTGGTGGTGGAGAGAATGAGAGGAGGGAGGGTGGAGAGGGGGTCCCGCCCCTTTCACCACGTGCGTGCTGGGCAACCCCTCCCAAAGATTGTTTATGAAGAAGATGAGTCACTAGTGTGTGTGTGTGTGTGTGCGTGCGTGTTTGTGTGCGTGTGTGTGTGTGTGTGTGTGTGTGTGTGTGCGTGTTTGTGTGCGTGTGTGTGTGTATGTGTGTGTCAGCGCTCTGCAGAATAACCTACTTCACACCTTAGCTTTATGTTTTATTAACCCCAGTCATTTTTATCACACAAAAGAAACTGTGTCCAAACTTTTGACTGATACTGTATGTTCACACAAAGAGGGGATTTGACTCTGGTTTAGTGCCCATTGATGCATTTACTCTGAATAACAACACAACACAATTCATTAATTAAGTATTATGATTTTATCAGGCACTTGATTGCACTTTATTTTATGTAGCACTCCTCTTTTTTAACTGCTGCTGTCTTAATTGTCTTTTTAATTGATCTTATGTGTCTCTTAGGTATTATTAGTTATTTATTCTATTTTCTCTTGTGCTTTGGCCCCCTGAGAAACACAATTTTGTTCCGCTGTATGTATATAATAGATATGGTTGGAATGACAAATAAATAATAGTAAAGAAAAATGTTACTTTATATACATACAGCAGGTTGCCATGTATAGAGTATACAGCCTGTTTAAATATACAGGAATGAGTGAAATGTATTGTACATTTAGTATTCGAATCTAAATATGTATAATATGTAGGTACAGTGGGTATTGTAGTGTTATAGTGTTATTGCACAGTGCCTGAGTTGACTGTTAGACATTCATAAGTTTATAATTAAGACACAGTTCCTTTATTACTTTATATTACTTTATTGAGAATAACATTTGCAGTTCATTAGCTAACAAGACTCAGTGGTTAAAAGACATAATGCCCAGTTTCATACTACACACTACAGCTAACAGTGCATAAAATGATCAGTCTTGTATGTACCTTGGTTTTGGGGTCATGGTTTGGTGCAGTTTGGGTCTTTCATTTTGAAAAAGGTACTCATCCAACAATGGCTCATCGGCTGTAACTATTACTGAGGCAGTTAAGTCGTCCTGCAGTGAAATAAGAAAACAACATTTCTGTTTCCTGCAAGAAATCAGGACACCTGCTGACAGCCGTCTGTGCTGATTTATCGTCTAAATGTATATAAAGTTCAAACTAGCTCCACTTCCAGCAGATAGTTACACACTAGTGCCTCAGTATTAATAATTTAATGACGTCGTGTAATATATTTATTTTAGTCTGGTTGTTGGGTGTTTGATGTTTTGCGTTTTATTTCTACTCACACTAACCGGTGTGTCGTCTTAGCCAGACCTCTCATCAGTCAGAGGGACCAAACCACGACTTTTATCTTCCTACTTTTTAACTGCACTTTTCTCTCAGTATTGGTTTTTAACATTCGCTGTCCGACCACGTTAGAAATCAAATGTTTTTACTGTTGTTCTGAACAGCTTCAATTACAGGCAGAGTGAAAAGGCGACCATCACAGAGAGAGGGGGGGGCGTCATATTGATTCACTGCGGAGATAATGGAACATATTTAAATAATTGTATTTCACTCATTCTGAAACCAGCGACACCACAGGGTAACCAGGGGTAACCAGGGTAACCAAGCTACTTTGGCTAAGCCAGCTAGCAAACACTCATGAACATATTATAGTTAAGTGGGGCGCTGCCGAAATGTTCTGGGTGGATCTCGTGCACTTAATCATTGTTCCACACGTCTGACTGAGAGGAATATTAAACTATCTTTACTGTAATTGTTTGGGTTGTGGAGTAACTTCTCCTTACGGCTGTACTGTGACTGTTCAGGATGAATGCATGTACTGTTACATCTCTACATTGTCAGTTTAATGTAACAAAGAAAAAAAATGTGTCCAAAACATAACTAAGCACCTTATTTGTTTTCCGCAGCTGTTTCACCACCACTCGCTTTCTCTTTGGAGAAAAGTCACAAGAGTCCAACGTCCTCACTCATACCTGGTTAACTAATGACAAGGAAGTAAAGCTGTTAAATGCTGCTCTTAGATAATAAGGTTATATAGCTAAAAAAAAGTGTGTTGCAGTAAATTTTAATGTACAATCTCACCTTGTACATTATACTTAATTCTATTTTTTGTTTGGGCCTGATAAAATACTTTATATCATGAACACAGCATCTCTACCGTAAAGCTCCAGCCATGCACTATATTAACAATGTTTCAAGCTTTCATTTTAGTAAATAGATGAACTCAGCGCTGTTATATTGTAAACCTTGAAGGGGGCTTTTCTTCCCCACCCTACAGCACGGTTGGAAACATTTACAGTATTGAGAACAGCTGCGGAGTGAGAGCTCCTGCTCCTTCCTCCTCCCAGCTCCTCCCTCCTTGCTGCATTGGGAGAGCAGGGTCCTCCTCCTCCCTCCTCCTTGCTACTGTAGAGCAGGTCACTGTGTGGAGGAAAGTAGGCCAGTGCTTCTCAATGTGCTGCTGCAGTTATATAATGTCTATAGAAAAACCCTCTTGTTTTTTTTAAGTGTTTCACAGGTTTTCTCTCCTCAGTTTAACGTGTGTTTGTACCACAAAGCCGAACCATCAGTCTCTCAGAACCAGGCCTCTTATTAAAGACAGCAGCAGAGTAACTAGGACTTCTTGTACTTTTTTTTTTTTTTAACTTAAAACAAACATTGTTTTATGTAACATAACTTATACACTCAGCCAATGGTGACATACTACAGTTAAAATGCTCTCCGAAACCTTTTAAAGGGAAATGTAGGTATTTTCCAACCTGGATCGTGTTTTTCCATCTTTCTGTGGGGACAGAGCTGGAGAGAGAGAGAGGGAAAGAGAAAGAGAAAGAGAGGAGTGCCCGGGAGGAGTTTGTAGTGTTGAAATACAGAAATCGTAGCTCGGTGTTACGTAAGATTTTTTTAGTCATGGCTTAATATTTTTTACAGATTTCAACAAAAACAAGTCAACTCTCACGATTTTGGACTGAGACTTCTCTTTGAGCGAGTCTCGATAACAAACAGACGAGATCGAGCCAAAGTTAAAGAAAAACATTTTATTTCTGTGCGTGTTTCTTTCTGTAACGCTGTCGACTCTGATAATAACAATCTGCGCCCGTCAGTGGTAGAAAAACTGTAATTAGTGGATGTACTTTGACGGTGTGCTGTTGCCCCGTCGGATTACATTGATTACACCCATTCAGCGCTCTCGCTCAAAACTGAACCAATTACAAAACCTGTTGTCCCCATTCAACACTTAGACCCGAAATGATGGAAAACATGTTGAAAAATACCGGAGTTTCCCTTTAAGAGGTGGTCTCTGGTACGGCATGTTCAGAAAGTTGCAACACTGTCCGTACTAATATATAAATATATTGTACTTTGCTTCACATAAAACCTTTATGTGCTGGTTTTTCTTTATTTTAATACCGTAGTTGGAAAAGAGTTAAAGGTTGCTTGTGTGTCTGTTTGGAAAAACTGGGTTATAATGTTCTTGAACTTTGAACTCTGAAACGTTGCACAAATATCTCCGTGCTCAGCCTGCTCTCCATCTAAAATATTTAACAGGTTTTAGAAGCAGATATCTGTCAGCGGTCTTTCTAATCCCTCTAATAATCAGACATCTTTTTACATCTCACTGATGACATGTTGTCCAGGGGATGAGGAGGCCCTCCTTGAGGTTTTGAGCAGACTCCCCAACACAACCTGGTCAGTGGACTGGAAAAGGGATTACTTAACAGCAAGGTCCACCTGCTGTGTGATTCTGACTTTATGTTGCATGAGTTCAACCTAGTGTGTAGCAGCCATGTGACCTGTAGCTTTAAATCTCAGACACCTTGGCCTGTTACTCTGCTTTTCTGTAATAAGGACAATCAGGACGTCGTGCAGTAGCAGCAGACACTCATTCTGTGTGTGTGATTTCTGAACTGTGGTTGGTTTATACAGTTTTACGCTGCTGAAAGTTTAATTTGGTAGTTGCAACATGAAAATAGGTCTGTTTGATCTCCTCCTGCGTACTCTCCTGAACATGACTAAAGATCACGGTTGTATTATTGTTTCTATAGTGATGTTATTTATACGAGATGAAGACTTTTGCCGAGCTCACCCTTTTGAATCTGTCGTGTTCCTTTCACAGAGGATGAACTAAAGGAAAAGCTGCGTCTGGAGCAGCTGGCAGAGCAGAGACGCTCTGAAGTGAACTATAACTCCACAATCCACATCAACAATGTTTCTAAAGCAGAGGAGCTCCGCACTGAGAGCCGCCTGGCCCCCATACCACCCTCTCTGCCTCCCCCCTCCATGCCCATTACCGTCATTCCTATCCCCGTGGTCACCCCCAACCCTACAGGCTCACCCGCTCTGCCTGTCGCCACCCTCTCCCCTCCAGTTGCTCCACCACTGGCCTCCCCAAGGAGGGACCCTCATTCTCCTCAGGAGCAAAGTGCGGCCGCCCTGCCACGCTCTCCACAACCCAAACCCGACCACCCGACCTCCGTGCTGACCGTCAACCACAAGCAGCCGATACAGAACCACCACCATCACCCACAGTTCATCCCCCAAACGGGCAACACTAAACTACAGCCGCAGACACACCAGCAGCTGCTCCAGCGCTATCCCGGTTCCATCGTCTCGTCCCCCCAACAACACGCCTTACTGCCCCAGTCAGGTCCTCTGCTTCAGCAGGCCCCCCTACAGAACGGCCCCGTCAACCGGGGGAGTCCTCCTGATGACGGACGCCAGCTAGACAAGAAGAGACCTGGAGGGTGAGACTAATAACTGGTTTACTTTATAATTAAGACAGGGCTCTGACTGAGTATAAATGTGATTATTGATTAATCTGCTTTGTCAATCAATCAATAAGTCCATGAAAGGTCCATCAGAACTCCAAAATTGAAACACAAAAAACGTAATATTTTTCTTATAATCGTTTAAAATGCGTAACTAAATAAGTTTTACCATTTTGAAGATTTAACTATTTCCCTGCTAAAAGACCAAAATGCTACACAGATCCTCGACTGTATATTAAGACCTACTGTACTTTTGCATGTTTGAGATAATCAGTTCTACTTTGAATCGGGCATCAATGGCAGTATAGTGTCAAAGGTTTATCCTCCAGCAGCAGAGCGAGAGTACTCTTCTATTTTTTGATGATTATTCTTGTCACGTTGCCCTTTTGGACGCCAAATTGTTAATGCACTTGTCTGTGCTCCTACAGGGCAGGCACAAGAGAAGTGCACAACAAGCTTGAGAAAAACAGGTGGGTTCAACCTGTCGACCATAGGACCTCCTCAAAACTGAACTTTTTATGACTTGAGAATAATATTAGGAGTACCTATTCAGACATTGTTTTTGATTTTGTTTTTCCATAAAATAATGTGTAGTCTGACAGCTGCCTTTTGATTGTTTGTAGCAGTTTTAATGTTGAGTTTTATCTTTTTATTTGTCAGAAAGACCAATCAACATCTGTGTTGCCTAATGATCTGTTCAGTCATAAATAGAAATCAACATTTCTGAAAACAGCTAAAGTAAAGCCATGTGTGTCTGTCTGCCTGAAGTCCTTTCTCTGTATGTTGTGTCTGTTAGACGAGCACACTTGAAGGAGTGCTTTGAGACGCTGAAGAAGAACATCCCAAACATCGACGAGAAGAAGACCTCTAATCTGAGTGTGCTGAGAAGTGCGCTGAGATACATACAGGTAAGCTGCTGGTTTCTGAGGTTTGATTTCGACCACATCTGACTGCTTTTAACGACCCCACGCCACAATTTGGATTAAAATCAGTATACATTCTGACCCTGAACATTTGAAGTAAGAAATGTGTCCATGTGTGAACAACAGCAGTTACTGCCGGCCTATAATCTGCAGCTTTTGTTCTGCATTTGCCAGATATTTGTGAATCTGGCTAAGACCTGTTTGTGCAGGCTCACTGGCACTCACGACTACTACAAAACAAACGAGCCTCCGTTTGTTTTGAAGCCTCACAGTAATACTATATGTGGTGTCAGGCACGTGAGGAGAGGCCTTTGCCTTTGCATGTACCGTATTTCCTCTAATAGTGGACAGGGCCGGGGGCGTCATCGACACCACCGAATAAAGGCCAGCTCCAAAAACAGGCCGGGGTAAAAACAAGGGTGGATAAACTGCTGGTGCTCGTTATATAATGTCCATGTCAGCTAAATAGTCCTTACCTGGTGTAACTGTAATGTAAATTCAACAATATAAAGATGCAATATTGTTTTAAATATGGAGATATTTTCTGTTTTTGAGGGTCCACTTGATTTTTGTCCTTTTGTTGTCTGATTCATTTTTGTGTTCGTGTCTTTCTATACTGAAGACTCTTTGGCTCGTCCCTCGTCGTACATTGTGCTTTAATATTTGGAATGCGTGCCATGCTCCCGAATGACTCACGATGTGTTTGAGAAAGGCACTGTCAGAGTATCCTGGTTGTAAACAGCTGGTGCAAAGGTCCACAACTGGCGTAGTTTAACTCTTACAGACTGTGACTGTGCTGCCGAGTCTGTCCCCGTGTTCACTGTGGGTCTTTTTTCCCTTCTTTTCCTATACTTAGATGCCGTAGGGTGTTGGTTTACATCTGAATTCACACGTACGCCCAAGTTGGCATCAAGTATTAAAGTTTAAGAATTAAGATTGCTTAGATGTCCACTTTGAACTGTGTTTATTTCTGTAATAAAAGTTACATGATGGTAATATGAAGTTTTTATTTTATTTACATTTTATTAGACTCAGATTTGTTGTTAGCCTACATAATAATCAGGTACTTGGTTAGTACACTATTATTCAGACAAAATGTCACTGATTCAACACAAAACTGAACAGTATTGATTTGCATGGTTATGAGTTTTAAGGCCTTTATAAGACAAGCAACCCTGTAGCTGTTTGTATCTTTTATTATATAACAGTGTTGCAGGTTTACTCATGTAAATTTTGAGGACAGTGTGCTGCTGATTTGATGCTCTGTGAAGCAGCAGTCTGGTTATTCCTACTTTGCGTGGATACTGAGGGAATCTAGGACAGCGTGGGTGCAGAGCTCGTCACCCAATCTCCCTCCCTCCATGTGTGATTAAGCAACATGGTATTCAGTGTGTTGTGTTCGACTGGCTGACTGACCTGCCTTTCTTTTCCTCCTATCACCAGCTGAGCTCCACTCAGGATATATTTAAAAACAGAGTGAGGAAAATATTCACAACTGATGCCACTTTATGCAAAAATGTCAACATCTTCACCACAGTTTATTTGTGAGCTAAAAGCATAACTTTGCACCAAATTCAAGGTAAAGTCTGCAGTGGCAGATCCTTTAGGTAACGAGGAGCTCTAACTCAGTTCATCTGTTGTGGGTCAGAAGATTTTAGCTGCTTTTTAGAGCTAACTTCTGTGTCTCTTCATCACAAAGTGGTTCAGTAATTGGCCAAGCTGCTGCTGCTTTGTTTGGGAGGGGTGGGCTATAGGAAGGGAACTGATGGGAAGTCAAAAAGGGAAAAAAAAGAAGGGGAAAAAAAGCACGTGTACACACTGTCATCTTGACATGGGTGGTACAGACGCGTGCTCTGCCTGCATACAGCTCTCTCCCTGAACGCTGCCTCCTCCTCCTCCTCCCTGCCCCTGTCCTTGTCTTCCTCTGGGCTGGCAACAGAGAGCCACACAAAAACACTGAGCTCAAGAGAGGTTTGAATAAGAGGCTTTAGGCTCAGCATCACATTTCATCTGATTTATCATTCCCGTTATCTGCACTGTGCTTTTACAAATGAGTAGAAAAGTACAGCAGTGCCTGGTTTGAGCTGTTTTCCATAGAAAGTCACTGACTTGGCAGGCAGCTACATAGTTTTAAGTTCCACTTCCCCATTTCAATTCAAGTGCAAATGACTCAGCAACTGTGAGTAATATTTTCCAAGCAGAGGATATGTTTTTGCTTTCCAATCATGCTGTTTTTACTTTGATGCAGGGGTTTATATTTTAAACTTATCACTGACAAATTTATGCCTTGCTCTTGTTCCTAAAGGCTTTCCCCTTGAGCCCGTAGTGGCGCTTCAAAAGCCGAGGCTGTAAAATGAGCCCTGATGGACTAGAGCTCCTCCTCTCAGCTTCCCCCCTCCTCCCTCCCTCCATCCTGTCTCTCTGAGCTTTTAAGGCCACATGAGCAGCAAGCACATGGCTAGCCTGAGCGTGTGACGTCACCCCCCCCCCCCTACCCCCACCCTGCTGGGCCCCCGCCCAGCACTGCAACAGGCAGGACTCGCCGTACCACCAGGCTTAGCTGCCAGCAGCAGGGAGGGAACATGGAGCGGTAAACACAAGGCTTGATTTTCCCTCAAAGCTGACTGAACTTGTTAGTGCCTGTCCCCAAATGCCAGTTTTAAATATGCTGTGCCATCTGGCGGGGAAACTCAGGGTAGATATACGTTTTAATATTTTAATACTGCCAGTTAATGGGATTGATTGTGCGCATAACAGCTTTTTTGTCTTAAAGGTGCATTGTGAAGAATTTAGTGGCATCTAGCAGAACGGACTATGATATTCATTAGTATGTTTTAATTACTATATAATCACCTGAAGGCTAAGAATCGTGTTTTCATTACCTCAGAATGAGCCCTTTATATCTACATAAGGAGAGGGTCCTACTCCATGGAGCCCACCGTGTTACACCGCCACGTTTCTGCAGTAGCCCAGAAAGGACAAATAAAACACTGGCTCTAGAGAGAGACTTCTCATGGTTATCATGATTTTTCGGCAGGTTCTCCTACATGTATTTGGTTTGTGTTAACTTGCAAATTCACGAGTTAGATGCTGCTAAATCGTACACACTGTTCCTTTTAAAATGCAGCCGACTGTTTTGATATTTTTGTATTCAGTCAGCCTTTAATATGAAAATAATCATTCTTCCCCTGATGGTATATCAATGCAGGGTTGTTAGGTTGTTGGCTTTGTCTTTGTCTACATGGATTTGAGTTGTGGTACATTCATTGTATAGTATCTATCAAAATTATGATTATCTGGGGATTTCTAATCAGCAGGCTTGTTTTATACAATAAGACCAGCTGTGTGTCCATGACACAGCTAAATTAGGGACTTAATTTATTGTCTTTATCAGTGATCTCGGAGCAGTCTCACTTTATTCTTTGACTGTACAGCAGCCTGGTCTGGACCATCAGCCAGTCCTTAGCCCAGCTGAGGTAATTAGGCCAGTTTCACATAAGCAATGGTTTGCAAAAGTAGGTTTTTTTTTTCTTTCACAGACAAGGCTTTAATTGTTGGAGGTCAGGCACCACGTGAGGGTCTCTGTTCCAGCTTGAAGGCACAGTTAGACAAGGGTTTATGGTTACCACACTGTCACAAGACCTTTGTGCAAAAGCCTGATCAGAGTCAGCCAGCCTTAGCAGCATGTCTGCAACGTGGCCTCCCTGTGCTCCTGGCCCTTTAAGAAAGCCCAGCCTTGTGCAGTCTGTCCCCGGCTGCTGCAAAAGTGAGTCAGTGAGTACAGATTGTATTGCTCTCTTTCAATCCCCCGCTATCTACCGCCCTCCCTCTCTCGTTCTCTGTGGGGCCATGTGCTCGGCACTCGCATTGCTTGTGACAGCGCTTGAGCAGTGTTTACCTTATACACACACGCACTCACACATTATGCAGCCTATCCCTGTGCTGATCTAGATTTTCACACACACACACAAACAAAAAAAAAAAGGCCTGAGGTGGGGCCCTTATCTCTCTGGAAGGAGGAAGGCTCGGGGGGGGGTGCGGTCATGTGCAAAGAAACAAAAGGTGCTTGGAACGTTATGTCCTATCAACCTGGTGACATGATTAGGAGGGCTATGAAGTCATGTGGTATCCATCTGCCGCAGACATGGTTACTAGGTTTACGTGGTTAATCTCTACAGACTAGCTGTTTCTAAAAAAGACGAGCACGAAGGCGTTCACTCCGTCCACCATCAGCATTGTAACAGGAAGAGTTCAGTGGGTCTCGGTGTTTGTGGAGCACTTCTCCTCTCTCTCGTTCTCTCTCCATGAGTCATAGTTTGTGGCATGCACAGTCGAGGCGCCGCTCATGTAAGGCTGCCTGCTAATGCATGAGGGTAAAAGGGAGTCAGCCAGTCCTTTTGGTCCATGTGTCTCACATTTAGAACACTTTTCTAGTATCTCGTTCTGTCTCACTGGCATCTTCTGTTCAGATGACTTCCTATGACTCTGTTTTCCATGCATGAGAATAATATTATTTTAGTCCGTCTGTCCCATTCCCATAAACACAATGTCTCAGGAACGCCTTCAGCGGATTCCTCAAATGTTCAATCGGACTTGAGGACGAACAGATTAGATTTTGGTCGTCAAAGGTCAAGGTCATTGTGACCTCACACAACATGTTTTTATTTTTACCATAGCTCAACAATTCATGCGCTAATTTTGACAAAAGCTTCACACAAATGTCTTAATAGGATAAAATGATGAAGTGATGACATTTTATATGCAAAATGTCAAAGATCAACTTTACTGTGACTTCATAATGTTCTGCAAAAACACTTTCCTGGCTGTTAGATTGATTAGATTGTGACCGTGTTTTACATTTGGTCAGACACTGAACTGCTGACACTAATCTTTGGTGGCCACCTGTATGCATCAACGTTTTCTTTACAGTAACGTCCATATCTGAAGCTTTATTAGCCAACACATTAATACACTTAAGACCTTTTTATTAAAATTCTATCTAAGTTACTACAAATATCATATCACATGAATCTGGACAGACACGGATTCAAACTGCTCTGATCTGGTCGGTGGAGGCATATTTCTATTTTAAGATTTTTTTCGATGAGGACACTGTCAGGGAAAAGTTTTTTTACATGAAGGTGTGCATGTCTTAGGTTACCGAGGAAACCTTAAGAGGTTTTTAGCTGTTTCCGTGACAACCACAGATGGGGGGGAATTTCAGTACATCATGTGCTGCTAGACCGAGGATGCTGTTAGTGTTCAGACTGAAGTACGGATATCCCCGGCTCTTCTAGTAAGAGAGAGAGGCTGTCGACGACGGGCCACACATCTGGATCCAGATGTTTGAGTGCATGGCAAGGAACATGTGTTGGTGATTAGTCAGTGGAGTAAATGATCTGCCCTGCATTGAGTGCATATTAACATTATTGGATATCCATGCTTCAGGAGACAAAAACATTGTTGTTTGCGAGGATGGTTTAATGCTCGAATACTTGTGGGTTTCCAGAAGCATTCGACTGCTGTGGATGAGGCAGCAGTGTGTTTCTTACCCGTCATTAACAGTCCTAATGAAGACAAATTTTGTTCTAAATCTAGTTACGGGTGCTGTAACTAGATTAAACAGAGCATTTATATGGATTTAATTGTGACTATATATGTATATGTTAGTGTAATGTTGGTGTAACCTTGGTGCTAGTATCTTCTTCACAGCCACGTTATTATGTGCACAGTAGAGTTTGTGTTTTGTGTGTTCGACTAACAGTTTCCCCGGTGAGAAGCAACCGAAGCACCGAGCGGACTGTGCAGTTCTAATCCTGGATAAGGAGTAGAGACAGGTGCCGAATTACACAAGGCCCGCCTTTTGTCCCCCTTTGCTATTTATGTACTTTGAATATTGCGCTGTAGATGAACATGAACATGAACAGACCACCTAGACAAAACATACAGAAACACAAAAGACAAACACCACTTACATGCAGATGGCCTTTTATCGGGTGGCATGCTCTCTCACACTCACACACACACACACACACACAGATACACCCAGTCTTCCGACACACAGAAATACACGGTGGTGTGAACATTAACAGGAAGTCCACCTTTTGAGGAAATGGCTTTTATGATCCTGACTCATCAGGTTACAGGTACCAGATTTCTCCCAGTGTTGTTTCCCTGAACGTCTCACAGCGAGGCCGCAGACGGTTTGCTAGTTAGATCATGTTTTTATCATCATCATCATTACAGAGTCCTTTGTCACTTGTTGAAGTTTCTTTATAGTTTTGATAATGATTTTAACTTTGCTTCAGACAGGGAAGTGCACCTCAGTCTGTTTAGTTTTGCCCTGTCAGCTGACGGGTTAAGGGAAATTGGGTCACAGAGAGCCACTGCCTGGAAGCACCTCCTACTTTCCATACTCGTGTTCTCCCTCCCTCCTTCACCTCCTCCTTCCCGCGTGCTTCTGTAGCTCTGTTATTTTGCTCCCTGCACATGGGCACTGGTCCTAGGTTTATTTTTATATCATTAGTTGTTGGACATTTTCCTGATTATTCAGCTTTAAAGACGGCGTGTCTGGCTTGCTGTTGAGGTTTATTGGTTTGTTGCTTTTGGGTCGTACACACACACTTTTTCAGCAGAGCATTCTCCACTGATTGTTGTTGCAGGCTGAATTAAATAGATTTATTAACAAATTAATAAGACAAAATCACCATCAACCATTACTCGGTGAATGAAGCTAAATGCTAAATTATCTCATATTACTTTTCAATTTGAGGAAGCTGTTGCAATTTTGTACATTATAGCTCTGTAAATCATAAAGATTTACAAAAGACATTTTTAAAGTGATTGTACTGAATGTCATCTAATTCAGTGGATATATTGCTTACAGTTTCAGTATGAGCCCTGAAAAAAAACCCTCTCTTTTGCAACATACAAAGTTCAGTTTTTGTTGACACAGTCGGAGTCGTTGATGCAACTATATGGTCCTTTTGAGGCTTTGAGTTGTGGTGATTTCTAATGATTTGTCTTCCTCTTACTTTACATACAGTACATAAGAGGAGCACGTCTCAATACACTGCAGTTTAATACATTAGGATCTGATTCAACACCTCTGACAACAAAGACAGGTTTTATTGTGTGGCTGTCGTATTGGATTATTGCATTACACTCTACATGTGAACTTAATAAACTGGTAACAAGGAGAACTGTCTACTGGTGGCAGCTCACAGTATCATGGAGTCACTGAGTTCTTAATATTACAAACTCGAGGACTCAAAGAGATAATTTACCATCGTCTGCTTTCCCCTTTCAGACGTTAAAGCGTAAAGAGAAGGAGTACGAGCACGACATGGAGCGACTGGCCAGAGAAAAGATCGCCACGCAGCAGCGATTAGCAGAGCTGAAGAACGAGCTGAGCCAGTGGATGGATGTGATCGAGATCGACCGCGTCCTCCGACAGACAGTACAGCCTGAAGAGGACCAGGCCTCCACCTCCACTGCTTCGGGTAGGCTGTCAGGCAGGGTTAGAGTTACTGCTGGAGGCCTTCAGGGCTCGTCCAGGCTCTGTAGTCGACAACTTCTTTATGAATACTAAATGTATATTTAAAGTTGTAAATCACTGACTGCAGTGTCTGCTGCATGTTATTGAGATTATTTTCATCTTTTGGTGTTGCAGAAGGAGAAGACATCATGGACGATGACCTAGATGAAGAGACGACACCAAGAGCGCCGACTGCCTTACCTACCGTGCCTCAAACCATGAAACCTGAGCTGCACAAGACTCTAACACCCATTCAGACCCCAACCCTGACACCTGCCACCACTACCTCCTTCATAACCCAACACATCTCCATCCAGCACAAAGCCCCCCTGCTCCAGCCTCAGCCCCAGCCGCTGCAAGTGACTTCTCCACAGCCAGCGTCCAAGCCTGCGGTCCCATCCACACCCACGACATCCAGCACTCCCACCACTCCCAGTCAGGCCTTTATCCCCAACCACACACAGGTGGTGACCACATCTAGCCTACACCCAACAGTTATTGCCCATGCTTCAGTATCCCATCCGTCAGTCATCCAGGCTGTCAATCATGTCATCCAGGGTGGGGGTCCCAAACATATTGCCCACCTGGCTCCCTCCACCACCACCAGCAGCTCTGTTCAGTTAGCCCCCAGCCACCAGCCCATCGGCCACATCACGGTGCACCCGGTGGCTCACCTGGGCCAGCATCTACCTACGCTCTACCCCCAACCGGTGGCTGTCACACAGTCAGCCGTTGTCGGTCACATCGCCCACACCCTTAACCACACCCACGCCCAGGTGAACGGCACTGTGGCGAACCAGCCGAATGCCACCATTGTTGGCAAACAGACAACAATGGTGGCTCACCATCCGCAGCTGGTGGGTCAGACTGTGCTCAACCCTGTGACAATGGTGGCCATGCCTTCCTTCCCCATCAGCACTCTGAAGCTGGCCTGAATTCTGCCACCAGGACCACCAGGCTGCAGACGGAGACGCCCCTCTTCAAGGGGGACAGAGCCACAAGCCTCACACCAGGCCATCGAAAAGCACACAGTGAGGGCTGCTGGACACCTCAGTGATCCACATGTGAGTTTCTTTTTCAGAAACGTCACAGCTGTTTGAAAGGCAACTGGGACCATTCCCACAACAATCTGCAAACCTCTTTCAATGCTAGTCTACCACCTGAGATCTCGATCCTGAGACTAGTATCTGACAGGCTGCACACGGTTTGTGATCATGTTGAGTGTGTGTGGAAGAACAAAGTGAGCAGATGTGCAGTTTTAGACCCTCACTGGCCATCCATTATTACATAGTGGAGTCATTTTTATGGAAACAGCTTCATACAGGAAAGTGTTACCGACAGCTGTGCCAGTGCTGATGTCGGTACTGGTTGGTGGCTCGACACCCTTCTATCACTGTGACTGCTGTAGTTGAACCAGTAGTAGATCTAGTGCTGCAGAGGCTGCATCGGTTTTTTTGGGAGGTGTGACAGAGTAGCATCAGAGCACTCAACCCGCCATAACCATCACATTGAGAATGTGATTTTTCTGGGAGCTCCTCCTCTCCAGCAGAGGCACATGCTGCAGGGTTGGAGCGAAATCATGGACTGAACGCAACCTCCTGCACAATCCTCAGTGGCGTGCGAACAACAATAGCTCCCCCTGCTGTCTGTTTGTGTCCACTGTAACATTAATATACCCAATGAACATGAAAAAAACCCTCCAGCAAAGTAATTATAATGACATTTAAACAATGGCCACTCAAAGAAATAAAAGAACACAGTTTTGTCAGGGTTTGATATTTTGGTTTAGCATCACAGGACAATCAAAGTTACTTATCTGTAGTTTCTGTCCTTCAAATATACTGACGACTGTACACTGAACACAAGTAGTATGAGTTAGTGTGTTAATGATAAAGTTACGTTTGTGTCACCGCTGCTAATATATTCTAATATATTTTTGCCAAACAGAATCTGTTTCATCTTTTTACCCAATAATTGTAAAACACCACAAGTATCTCCACAGAAAGACGGGACAGAGAGAGGCATGTCGAAATTACTAAACAGGACATAAAAACACGTCGGTCTGATTGTACAAGGTGTGAAGGAGTGTTTAGAGATTGTGAATGTGAATACGTAATAGGTCCATAAAATATACTGGTGTGTTTATATGCTGTCATGTAGGGCAAATGGTTGTAGGATGTGTGTTTGCATGCCGTGGATGCATGCCGTGACCGCTGATTTACTGATTTATGTTAAAGGTGAGGGCTCACGGCTGTCCTATTAACGCTGTAGGCCGACAGACTTCGACATGTTGCAGTAGGAATGTAAGGTTGATTGACAGAGTTGAAGCTCCATCATCTGTAACTTTGGGGTGAGATTGGTTTAAAATGTTTCAACAGCTGGAACAAAACCAATCAATGTGGGGTTTTTTTGGGTTTTTTTTTTTTTTTTTTCAAGACTATCCCTTTCCAATTCTAGCACTGTGAAAAAATTAATTTCTATTAGTCTCAAAGAGCGGCAGACCTGTAGTTAAGCATAGCAACCTGCTGTGCTCTCCTGATATAATTTGAATGTACCGATCTGTGAAAGGATGTGGAGTAGCACGCTCATCAGAACTTAAGCCCTGTTCTTTTTTTTTGTTTTTTTTTTGTTGTTGTTGTTGTTTTTAAGAAAAATGCGATTACTTTATTAAAGTATCATGTGCATGTAATGTGTAACATTTAAAACTGATTTTTTTGTATTTTAAGATTTGCTGTTGCTTGTTTCATCTGGAGAATAACTTCTTCTGTTCAGTGTAAATGTTTATAATCTAGCTTTTTTTTTTTTTTTTTTCCTTTCCTTTTTTTTGGGGACCATGTACATCGATGTATATCAGGGGGTGACGCCTACGCAGACTCTTCCCACATTGATATCACATTCGGCCACTTTGGAAAGTATTCACCCCTTGATTCTTTTCTATTTTTGTTCTGGTGCAATATGATTACAGAGAAGACTGAAATGATTTTTTTCCAAATGTCATTAAGTGCAAAAACTGTTCTGTCATTTTTTTTTTTTTTTTTTTTTTTTTTTTCAGATTTTCAGATTATTTGCAATTGATTGTGAACTCATTTAAAACCATACATCATTTAAAATCATATTGTAACAAAACAAAACTTGTAAAAGCTGACAGGGATTCAGATACTTGACGAAGCAACAGTATACTTGTGTGTTTTCCCTATGGAGAAAGTTTAAGTTGTATATAGCCTGTAAATGTTGGGCTGCATTTAGATCTAACTGTATTATGTAAAAAAGCCTCGGAGAAATATGTAAAATTAAAAAAAAAAAGATACTTAATAAACTGTATTATGTTTACAAATGTCTGGAGCCACAGTTTGTATTTTTTATATCATCCTGCAACATTAGAAACACTCTTTCCTCATGATTCCTCATCTGTGATTTATAACATGTTTAACAGTTTCCATTTAATTATTTTTATATAGACCTAATACTACTGATAGAGAAGTCTTTCTAGTATTTTGTCCACCTGATGGACATCAATGATGACGGACTAAATATTAGAAACCTTAAAATGACCACGAAATGACAAATTCAACATTACAGCTTTCTTGAATGTAGAATTTATTTATTGTTGTATTAAGAAGCATTTATTTAGCAGAGTATTAAAAAGTGGCCACTGGCTACACTAGATATATCAGTCATACATACATACATATGTATATATGTATATATATATATTATACATACAGTCATATATCTCTATACAACTAGTGTTTTTCAGCACTTTATTGGAGGGCCAATGTAAAGACGCAGAGAGAACAGCCCAGTATGTTTTTTAAATATGTTTTGTTTGTTTATTTCTATGAATTCTTTCAAGAATTAAAATTGATTTATAAAACAGTTTCAGGGGTGTACCTGATGGAAGAGGTCATAATTCCCACCAGTCAATGAGGGCATAAAGACTTATTTGGTAAAAAAAAAAGTTATCTAGTTATGGTGCATGTGCTTATCAGATCGATAACATATATGGGGTGCCCCTCCCTCACCATGCTCCGAGGCCTTGGCAGGTGGGTCGTCATCATCGTCATCATCCATTTTCCCTTCTCCTCAACCCTAACCCCTGACCCTAACCCTCAGCAGCTCCTCCTGGGGGATCCCAAGGCGTTCCCAGGCCAGGAGCGATATGTAATCCCTCCAGCGTCTGCCCCGGGGTCTCATCCCAGTCGGATGTGCCCAGAACACCTCTACAGGGAGACGTCCAGGAGGCATCCTCACCAGGAGGCATCCTCACCAGGAGGCATCCTCACCAGGCACCCAAACCACCTCAGCTGGCTCTTTTCAATGCAAAGGAGCACCGTCTCTACTCCTAGCCTCCCCCGATGTCTGAGCTCCTGACCCAATCTCTAAGACTGAGCCCAGACGCTATAACTCATTAGTTTCAATTTGATTAAAATTCTAAATAGCTAATTAAGGACTTGTCTGCTTTGAGTGACAGGTGGTCCGTCACAGGTGGCTAACTTAGCCAATAACTGTCACCTCGGCTAATAGGAGTCCATGAACTTGACCTCTAGGTCTGTTTGTGGTGTTTTGCATGCTAATTCATATTACTCTGTGATGGATTGGACTCACAGACCGCCCCAGAAGTTTTATTCATGAGCTTACTAGCCAGCTAATGCTCAGTTGTTAAACCAGCACCAAAGTCAAAATGTTACAGAAGTGTTTTGAATTCATGGTGATAACGCTTCATCAAAAAAAGCATCTGTTCTGTGTGAGGTTGGAAAATGATGATCCACCACTTTAATTAGCTGGTGATGCACTTGTGAGGTTAATCTTGTCATAGGGGCAATCTGAC
Source organism: Scomber japonicus (assembly GCF_027409825.1). Classification (NCBI taxonomy): domain Eukaryota; kingdom Metazoa; phylum Chordata; class Actinopteri; order Scombriformes; family Scombridae; genus Scomber; species Scomber japonicus. The sequence continues at coordinate 29,158,992 of NC_070583.1, read as the reverse complement.
TTTGTCTACCTAACGTTATGTTCAAAGTGGTGAACTGTGTGATATTATAATAAGGTTTAGGTAACTTCAAACATTGTCACATTTCAGTACTTTACACATCTGTTTGTCTAAACTTCATTTTAACCCATATCTCACTCATTTAGCAGGTTGAAACATTTTATTTATCTTCTCTTTTGATTTTGTATAAATACTACTTGTGTGTGTCTCTTCTGCTTTTATGTCATGTCTACTTTTCCATCAGACAAATTAGCTTTCAGAGGAATCATTTATAAACCTCTCTCACGTTAACTTTGACAGTCCTAGTAAAAATCAAATCATTTTATGCAATTTAATGCTTCTATCCACATGATGGGTATCGAATAAAGTACTCAGTTGGTACCAGTATCACTTTAAGGGCACTTAGATTAGTACTGGTATCGATAACTAGCCCTACCTATAATACAGTTTACATCTAGTTTAGGATGAATTGATTGAGATTGTTACAAGTTCAATTCTTTTATTAAAAATCAAGTCATACCATTCTGTTCACAACATGAAGCAAAACCCAAAGTCTGATGGAGACGTGATGAAATTATATTTATATTTTTATTACAATATTAGAATTTGTACATATTGTCCCCTCTGTCCACATTTCATTTATAAATTTATTACATAAATATACTCCAAAAAGTAGAATAAACAAAAGACAGATTTAATATAAAACAAACAAATTAAGAAACAAACATAATACCTGACTCTGGGACACTTGAGGAATGTAATTATAACAAAAGATCACACAAACGTGGCAGAAACAGAAACTATTAGCTAGAGAAAGTTTATCCAATAATATTGATCATTACTCTTGGCTTAGATCATTTATTCCTCTCCATCATCCACAAGGAAAATCCAACATTTAAGACAAATTATGTTTGTCATTATTGGCTTTGGTTATAAGAAAACAAAATGTTAAAATTAGCACACATCCAACACACGACTTCCCTTGAATTGAGGACAAAATTATGACCAACCAACGTAAAAATAAAATAAAATAAATCCACCTTTTCTCCATATATAGTTTCCCCAACAGTTAAGTAGCTACATGTTTTCATTGCCTATAAATAACTTTACGATCAATAAAATGATCTGCAATCTGAGGAACCATCACAACACATGCAAAATGAAGAACAAAGCACGGCCTGTGATGTGACCCTTCACCTGGACGCTGACCTCATGCTGAATCAGGGTCTTAATAAAAGTCGTAATCATGTCTAACGACGTCATCAGCTCTTACATGTGACCTGTGTTAATGGTTCAGTCATGAGATGAGCTCACTCAGACTATAAAACAACTTCACTTTGGGGTATTCTCTAAATAATAATAATAGACTTTTTCTGTCATGAAAATAAGAATTAGGTGGTATTAAATCACGATAAGCGGTGGTCTCTTCTGTGAGTTCAGACTGGCCGGCGTCAAGCAGCGCCACTAACATCCATGCTGTGAGGCATCGGAGGGTTTACAACAAGGTGGCGGTTATGATAAACATGCAGACACATACAACTGTAAAATTTAAACCTAAACAATCCTCACGTAAAAGATTAAAACAAATCAACTGAAAGAAAACTGAGAAAAACATAGTCATTCATACTTGATCTCAAGCAGTGTACTGTATGTAGAGCACAGTTAAATAAAACCAGGAACACATTAAAGGATAAATCTGTAGAAAAAAAGTTTGAGTGTAATAATATAGAAAATTAAATTATTACAGTATATATATATATATATGCATGTTGACCTATAGAGAAATAAAAAATAAACACTTGCACCAGAAAAGTGTGCTTGAAAAAATCTGAGCAGGTCACAAGTACTAAGATGTAAACATCATACAGTATCAGACCTTAAAAAATAAACAACAATCCTGTGATCATGTGACTAAATAAAATTCAGATATGTGAAAAAAAAAGAGTTGTCTAAAGAAACCCTCAAATTAGAGGCCGATTCATTCAAAACTAACAGGAAATCAGCTTTTTTTAAAAAAAAAAAAACTATATATACTTTTGACAGAACAGAGTGGAGGGTTGAGTGTGTTGCCGTGGTGATCCGCCTCCTCGTTGGGTCCCTGGTCCCTGTGTGACGTGCTGATGATGAGGTTGAGCAGTGGCTGTTTGGACATGAAGGGATGTCAATGTTCAAGAGAGGAATAAAAGTTTCCCTGTTGGGGTTTTTTGTTGTTTTTTTCCTTTCATCCCAGGAAGTGAGAGAGAGAGAGAGAGAGAGAGAGAGAGAGAGAGAGAGAGAGAGAGAGAGAGAGAGAGAGAGAGAGAGAGAGAGAGAGAGAGAGAGAGAGAGAGAGAGAGAGAGAGGGAGAGAGAGAGAGAGAGAGGGAAAGAGAGGGAAAGAGAGAGAGAGAGAGAGAGAGAGAGAGAGAGAGAGAGAGAGACCTGTACACAGTGTGACGTGTGTCCTTCCTGTGTTAATAGGCTTCTTTCTGAGTGTGCATCTGATCCTGGATCCTCTGCAGCATCTCCTGCATCCGTCGTAACTGTGTGGGGGTGAGATGAGACAAATGTTAGCTCGATGCTGTGACTCATGCACGACTTTACACATCCAATGATTAACATCGATGGCAGCGCCAAAGTCTGACGACGTCAACGGGCCTCGCAGCAAATGATTCACACGTGACTGCTCGGACGACACGTCAATACCACTCAGCAGATCAGTGTGTGCTTTATAGATTAGATCACGTGACCGGCGCTCAGAGCAGGCAGGGCTCCTCCACCTGCCTTTCCTCTTCACTACAGAATATTTAATATTTTAAAAAAGCAGCATTTCAAGATACTAACATATACTCATGACATGATTAACTTTAGAGAGGAAACATTTATTTTGCTGCTGTCTGCACTGTGATGTGATTTTGCTTCGTGTAGTAGAGATGATCACATTTCTGACACAGTTCTGACAGTGATATTGTCAAGTTTGACCAAATTTTAATGTCGTTTACACAGAAAATAAAAAAAAGAGCAACTGAGTGAAAAGAAAGTATTTTTATTTGATTTATTTATTTTAAATATATTTCTGGGGATTAAAGGGGAAAAGGGAAGGTCCTGATAGTAAATCATGAACACAGATGAACCATCAGTTGTATCTGGTTATAAAAAACACTTAAAGCGTACATAATTAAATATTTCTTCTTAATGAAACTCCTTAATTTAAAGGATAAGTTCAAGTCTATATTAATACAACACTCACATGCTTATATGTACATTAAAAGTGAAATCAGCTGTTGCAATTTTTCCTGCTGTCCACACAGGCTGCAAAGAAATTACTTGCTAAAGTGATTTCAATGTAAGTGAGGATAAAATCCACATCCCTCGTTCTGTGCAACAACAAAAAAAAGTTGAAGCTTCAAAGCTACAGTCTTCTTAGGATGAAATTGCCTCTTTGTATTTCCATGGACAGAATAAATTTGGAAGATATCTACTTGGTTTGTTTCCCTCTGACTGCTGAAGCCTCATTTTATCTTCAGCTTCAGATAAATATTAAAAATAGAGAATTTATGTATGAAAACAAGGCTAACTTACTTTTTTTTAGAGTTAATGAATCCTTATGTGTGATTTTTCATCCACTTCACTTAACTCAATACCACTAGCACTTAATTACCTTTTACTTTCTGCTGTTGATACTGTGTGCATTATAACACTGAAGGAACAGTTTTGCTCCTTTGTATTTTCAGTGACCTTTGACCTTGATTTCACCTTGAAGTTTACAGCAGATTAATTTACAGCCAGTAAAACCAGGATGACAGTTACAGTGACCAGTAACATGTGAGTATTGTTTTAGGGTAGACTTGTGAACGTATCCTTTAAGTGGGACTCTAAAATAAAATCTTTGCATGGGCATTATTCTAATATAGTATATATTATAATATAGTATATATACATATTCAAATAACAGGAAACTGCAGGGAGGGTTTGTTAGGCTTCTATGAATAATTCCTCTAATAATTATATCTTCAGACCACTGCCACTGCCCAAGCTAAAAACTATCTGTATAACATTTCATAGTCATTTTTATTTTAGCCCTTGAATGTCCCACACTTTGGTCCTCAGTGTCTCGTCTTAGTGGTCAAACTACATCGGCAGTATTGCAATAAATATGGAACAAGGTTTAAAGCAGTGTTGACTCCTTCAAAAGTGAAAGTATAAAATGTATTAGTCTGAGGTAAAATCTGCATTTCCCTTTAAGTAGCCGAACAAACCTGATGGATTTCATGTGTGATGAGGTCCTTTGGTTTTTCTACCCTGGCTAACCTGAGGAGGGGGAGTTGGTAAACTCTCTGAAACTCCCATCTGTCTGGAGCTTTAACACGAGGCGCCGCCGTGAGTACAGGCCGCATATACAGTGTTTCCAAATCAAGCCTAAACTGCATGATTTGAAGCAGAAAGCTCTTTTTTTTTACCCACAGTTCAAAGCGTCAGAAGACTTGAGGACAGGGGAGTAGGGGGGATGTGTGTGAGTGTGTAATAACTTGTGTTTTTTGAGGCTACTCATTGTCAACCCCAGAAAACACGACCTTGAACGTGCTTCAAAGAAAAGCTTCTAGATAAACAAAAATCTGTGGAGCTAAACAGACTCAGAGGGCTTCATCGGCCTTCAGGTCTGAGTGTGTCTCTGGGTCGGGCTGAGGGTCTGAGTGCTCGTGGTGATCAGAATTGTGTTCGGGCTCGTGGTGTTGATGTGACTCCGTTTCGTGGTCGGCGTGCCGTACCTCCTCGTCTTTCTCTCGGATGAGTTTTTCTGTGTCGCTGTCCGTCATGTCGGGCACCATGGGGATGGGGAAGTCTGTGCCGCTCTCTCTGGTTAGTTTACTGCAGACAGACAGACAGGTTACAGTCACACATTCAGTATTTAATATGTCCAGTTGGTTTTATTTTGGAAGCAACTCAGTCTTTCATTGACAAATCAACATTTCACTTTTCTTTTTTTTTTTTTTTTTTTTTTGTCAAGCCAAGCTGCCAGTATTTGTTATATTTACACTCAGTATGCAGATGTTACTATTTTCTGACACAAAGGGTGAGGTTCAAATGATGAGGTGAAGTGTTTGAATGCCTTAAACTTGGCTACGTGAATCAAGACTAACCTGCCACTTACTTATTGACATTGTGTGGGTATTTTTGTGTTAGTTTTTTGTTGTCTTTTCTTTTTTTATTCATTCTTTTTTTTTTTTTTTTATTTACTTATTTTTTTATTATTATTATTTGTATTTATTTTATTTTATTTATTTATTTATTTTTCCTTTTAATTTACTTTTGGTTATTGATATGGGTTTTTTTGTTTTTTTTGGTGTCTAGATGATTGTGAAGAAAAAGTTTATACCTTGTTTCTGTGTATAAATCTTAAAATCAATAAAAAATAAGTGAAAAAAAAGACTAACTTTCCATAACGTTCAAGTAGCAAAAAAATCACACTGCAGTGTAACCTTGTTGAGCGTGTTGAGGTTATACATTAGAGCCCATAGCAACCACCTAAGCAGATGAATGATTGTAGAAAGTTTAATGGCAATCAATCAAAGAGTTATTTCAGTCTGGACCAATAATCGACATCCACAGAGTTGTGACACTAATGTAGCTAAAATGTTTGTGCCTGTGAGGATAAATGTAGGAAAACTTCTAACCTAAACCTAAAACATTAAATAACATTTCAATTCCAAGGATATAAATTTATATGGTATATACGTTTTATCTTAATACCTGAATGTCTAATATTTTGCAAAAATAAGTGCTGTTGATCTTTGTGTGTGTGTCGTACTTGCGGTTGCGTTCCTTCACAACCATGCGGGTCATGCTCTGGATGCACTGGGCTCTGTAGTTCTCGTAGTGGGTCTCCCGGGTCACGTCCTTCAGGTCTTGCATGTGCGTGCGAACGAGCATGTTCCTCAGCTTCACGAAATCACAGTGTGCCGAGTTCTCCACTGTGAATCACAGCGTCAAGATCAAATTGAACAATCTACTAACATTGAATCACTACTGCCTGCAGGAAAAAATACATGGGTCAAGCCAAGCGTCATCACACAATTTAACTTTATGTACCTAAATATAAAATACACACAGCTTCGTCCAGACTCTAAAAACTTAAACTCGGGACAGACTTGAAGAGGGGACTTACCTTCTACGATGCCCCAGGGGTACAGACGGCCTCGCACCCTCTTGCCTTTGGCCTCCACCACTGTGTTGCTTCCAATTACTGCAAAAGGAATGCTTTCCTTATGGGGGGGGGGGGGACAGAAAGGGTCATAAAATTAACAAATCATTGCATTGTTTCATTAAGCTGTGGAGAGTAGAGGGTGTGGATGAGTCTGTGGGTTTGGATGGTTGGATGCAGCACAGAATGGTGCAGTGCAGATGTGTTTATATTTTACGTGCCTTTGTAACAGTCCTCATGTCTGCTCCCTCACATATAAAGCTTCAACACATATTTTTAAACATAAATTATAACTTGATTCATTTTCTAACTCTAACTCTTTAAATTTTTAATGTGATGCTTTTATAAGTGAGTGACAGTGTGAGGACAGCAGAGACAGACTGACTCATTAAGACTGTGTAGTCCGTAGTACACAGTCAAGGTCATATGACTTATATATTCATTCATCAGCATCATTACAGTACTGATGGCATCTACTCTACAAGGAAGAGTAGTGATGTGTTTCATGTGACCCATATCAGCATCCTGCTATGAATGAATTAAAAATGAAACTTTATGTAATTATCAGGAAGTGTCTGTTGTTTCAATGTCGTTTCTATTTCCAATCATCTATTAACAACTCTTGAAGTCTTGATGTTGATGCATTGATTTTCATTGCACTGAAAACATTTGGATGCAGACACACAAACAAAGTGCAGAGCTGATTCAAAAGCTTGAGAGCCCAAACTGTAGAAAAGACAACAGGAAGAAAGGAGGAAAAGACATCGGTCAACTTCTGCTCTCACCTTCAGCTCGTGGTCCTGCTGTTTAAACTCTTCGTCCTCATCAGAGTCGCAGTCGGGGAATTGGTATATCTTGATACCGTACTGATCAATCTCCTCTCTGATCTGCAGGGAACCACACAGAGGAGAGAGTGCAGAGTCAAAACATGTGACACAAGTGGAGACTGTGTATCACTGCGCCAAGAAACTAATAAAAGGGAATTTCTTTACTATGCAGTGTAATTTATGTTTAAATCAATTCATCAACCAGAATAAGACTTGCCTTGATTTTCTTTTTCTTGACCTCACTCGGGGTGAGCGTGTCTGCTTTGGCCAAGATGGGGACGATGTTGACTTTCTCATGCAGGGCTTTCATAAATTCCACATCCAGAGGCCGAAGGCTAGAAAAAAAGACAACACATACATACATGTACAGTACAGTGAGACACAGTAGGAGGTGATAGCTGCATCAGACAGACATATATTTTTTCCTGCCCTTCTTTAGTCTAATTGTGAAGCAGCTGAATCAACAAAGACACAGACCTGATAAGAAAATGTATACTGGCAGCATAAATACACTGATTTCACATACATACATACATTTAAGCTGTAAGATGATGTGTGGCTGTGAGAGTCAGCTGGATGTTTGATCAGTGGTGGCAGAGGTTTACTCTACTATGTAATGACTGTGACTCATCAGCAGAGGGAGCAGTTTCTCCATCACTGTGACTGTGAGATGCACTGAAGCATTAACTTCCAGGTTTATGGCAGATTTCTTCTGTAATAAGCACACTGATGTGGATCAGTGCATGTGCACAAATGAACTGGATAGTACCACATCAGCACTCAGCAGAAACAATTGATTGGAGCGAAAGCACTGCGCTGGATGTAAATTCACCTGAAGGCAGCTGAGAACTGCTTTAACTCTGAGAGACCCTGCTGCATTAACAATTCATGGAGCTGAATCCACCTTAAGAAAATACCGGTGTGCTAGATATTCACAGTAAATCTTCATTACTCAGCCGGCTTTGTGCGCAAGGCAAAAGCTGTGAATGAGTTAGCTGATCTGATACATGAGTGAAATTGAAACTGGCTTTCATGCTCGCTCTCTGTTTTGATGCAAACACAAGCACAGTCATTCACACTGCAGTAAGAGGTTTATTATTAGGAGCAGAGTAGAAGTAGAGAGAGAGGAGGTTAATAGTCTGTATATGAGAGGTGCAGCTTTGTCATACCCGTGACCGAAGGGTGAGATGAAATAGAGGCAGCAGTGCACACGGTTGTCCTGGATGTTCTTGCGGTTGAGGCCGCTCTCGTCCCTGAAGTACTGCTCGAACTGCTGGTCGATGTAGTCAGCCACTGACTTCCAGCTAGAGCACAAACACACAGGGACATTCAGTCTCTAAGGCAACGCTGAGCTGCTGCACATTACTTTTAAAATGAGGTTATCCAGCTGTGCCCTGAGAGGAGTCACAGTTTGATCTATTTGACTTTTATTCATGAAGGATTTTTACCATTCAGTGTTGTTTACAGCATCTCCGAACCCAGGGGTGTCCACAATGGTTAGCTTCAGTTTGACGCCTTTTTCTTCTATATCCACTGTGTGTTTCGTGATTTCTACTGTTTGTGTGATTCGCTCTGAAGATGGGACAATTTAAATATCAATTTAAATATCAGCTTTGTTATATTATGATAAAAATATATAGATATCAAAAGATGTGGCTTCCTCACCTTCAGCATTGAGCAGCTTCCTATCTTTGTAAAGATCTGTGAGAAACAGACTGTTGACCAGGGTGGACTTTCCCAGACCGGACTCCCCTTCAAACAAAGAACAACAAAGAGAAAAAGAGCGAGCTTAAACTTTGTGATTAGCGGTCTCTTCAGGCAAAAATGGGCTTAAGATCAAATGTCTGCTAATGTGCAGACGGGGATTTACCTGCCACCATGAGGGTGAAGTCAAATCCCTTCTTGACTGACTTGCGGTGCACTTGGTTTGGCAGCGTTGCAAAACCTACATACTCCTTGTCCTGGTCCTAAAAATGAGTTAAGAAAAAAAGAATATTTCAGGTATACACAGAGCTTTGTAAAAAAATAATTGTTCAGTTTTGTAATTAACCACAAGATTTGGTTGTCCTGTTTATTTTTAACCCAACATTTGGCACCTGAAGTCAACAACACAACACAAGCAAAATGAAACACTGCCATCAATAAAAACCTTTTCCACCAGATGAACATCAGTCATCCTTTTTTTTTTAAATCACATCACAACAATTAGGCTTGTACACAATCTTGTATCAGACAGTCTGAGGAAGTGCACACAAACAACATGGGCATGAAAAGCAGAACTAAACCACAAAGATCTGGTTCGTCGCCTCTGGATTTCCTGGCTGAGCCTCTCTGTGTTACCTCATTATTGTTGTAAGGGTCAAATCGACCCCAGGGGCTTTTGGGCCTGGGGTCGGGACTGACGGGGTACGGCAAGTCAAACTCCACACTTCTGCTCTGCGGCAAACTGGGGTCTGAACACGAATCCGACTGCGCCATACCCGCCACAGGGGGGCGCAAATAAGACGGGGTGTGGGGGCGGTCTTCGCCCTCAGCTTCCCTGTCTGCATCATGAGGCTCGTGGCCATGATGATGATGATGGTGGTGGGGTTGGTGGTCTTGCCCTCCGTGGTGGTGAGGGTCGTGCAAAATGTTCTCCACCTCTGAGTCATCAGATTGGCTCGTATGCTAGAGAGACGCCAAGGTTGAAGGGGTGTGGATGAGGCGATGCAGAGGAACAAGTGGCAAAAAAAAACAAAAGGTGGAGGAGAAGATAGGTTGAGGAAAGGTAAAGAGTAAAAGCGAAAGGATGCAGAGAGCAGACAGGTTTAGAAACAGTCGCAGCTTTTGGCTGTAAACTGTACAGAGGAGATGCAGACTGTAACGAAGACATGTGACTGTCTTACTGAGGCAGAGTCACAGTTTAGTATTGAATATTGATTTTTGATGGGCAGGATTCATTTTAAAGAGGAAATCTAAAAGTCAAACATGGAGAAAGCTGTAAGAGGTTGTAAATCTTTGTTTTCCTGACATAAACTTAAAATATGATCTCAGCTCGTACTACTCTGAACAGGTGGACTTTTTGATCATAGTGTGTTTTTAAACTAAAGACAGTCAAATAACACACTATAACAGGTTACAGTACAAAGTCATGAGCCATTAAACTGGAGCTTTCACTAACCACTGACATGAGGAAGGGTCATGTTGCAGTTGGACAATAATACCAGTCATCTATCTTAGTGGATTTGTTATTTTGTGACCATGAATCTAACATTAAATGAGCTGCAGTACTACTTGGGTCTAAGTTTAATTGTACATTCCTTGAAGCGGAGAGTTAACTGCCATCAGTTTTTCCACCATCACGGCTATAAATCTCCTGTCACTTTGTGTGTTTTGCAGAACTAATCTGTTTCTTCATGGTTGTGTTATTAAAAACCTTCTTGAAGGACAATTTAAAACATTTGGATAAATAATCTTTTTTCTTCATTTATGGATTTCCAGTGGTTCTAATTGCTGAGCTTTCCACAAAGCTACAATAAGAAAGAACTAGAGTAGCTCTTCTCTGAAAGAGGATATGCAGCTCATAGTTCAGGCTGCTGTGCTCGCTCTGGACTCTCTGCAAGTCACGAACAAAGATAAATAATGCAGCGGCACTAAGAAAGCAACGAGCCCGTTTAAATGCAGCTGAAGGTCCATTGTGACTCTGCACTCGTGATATGTTTATGCACTATACATTAGCTGAGGAGTAAAAGTAGAGTGAGTTGCTGTGGCAGGAAAAGAAATGAAAAAAGAAAAAGTCCTCCATTTCTTGTTTTTTTGTGTGTAGAAAGAGAAAGTTGAAGCTTAACAGTTAAAGTTGTTTGTTGATTGTGGCCGAATCAGCTGACTAGAAGGGGAGTTTAAGAGGGAGTTCAGGACTTTTGGGGGTGTCACCGGTACCTGTTCGGCATCATCATCCGAGCCGTAATTAGGGGGGGCGGGGCAGGGGGGGTCCTGCTCGTCTGATGAAGAGTGAACCTCATGGTCACTTTCCTCCATTGCAACTGGGGCTACAGTACACTCTGCAATCTCCAACCAGAAGGGAGCACACACGTGAAGAAGAGAGAGAGAGAAAGGGGTAGAAAGAAGCAGGACGCCCAGAGAGCCCGCCATGAGGAAATTATTGGGTTCAAAGATCAGGGCGGTTTGATGGTGTGAAGAGGAGTGAATTTTGATCAGGCAGGACAAGAAGGAAGATGAAAAAACAAACATTAAATAATTAAATATGGCCAAAGAAGTGACATATGAAACAACACCTATATTTATCGCAGGAAGTCGTGGAAACCAGGAAACCAGATAAGTCGAGTGTTTGGTTGAGTAACCAGGGAGATGCATACTGGTAGTTGGAGTGCAGTTGTATCCTGTCCCACAGTCTTACAGTAATGTTGGTCTGATCTGGCCTCCTGCCACCACACCACTGCCTAATGTCATTAGTTCCTCTGATATCTTCCTATTTAGTGTTTCATGCACCAACAAAAATGCAAAACTCCAGCCAATATCAGTGGCAGTAGATAAGATTATCTGCTCCAGCTGCAGTTACATAATGCAAAGACTCATTGAAAGTTAAATGAAAACATCCAACACCGACGTCAAACACACTTCTGCCCAGACGGACTTCAACAACTACTATTCTGTTTTCACTTTTATTTTCCCATTTAAAGTGTGATGTTCTTCCATCGTTGTTCAATTGGAGTTAAAAAGCTCATCCTGTAATCCTAAAAGAAAATATCCTGTCATCTCTACATGATTTTCTGTGTCATCCATCTGTGGTCCACAGTTTTAATTATGCTGGGATTTAGAGCTTAAGGGCAGAGGAGAAATTGATAGTTTCACAGTTTAGGAAATCAGTGACCTGTTTTCCTGCACTGCAACCAAAGCACAGAGATCAATGTCCAGCATGGTCAGTGCTGTGTCCTACATAGAAGACACGGTCGATCTAAAACCTTTGACAAGTCTACAGCTAAACTACATTCAAAGTTTAGCATTTAATTTTGTATTTTTGCTTTTTTAGTGCAGAAATACTTGAAATACTGAAATGATTGACAGCAATCAACAATAAGATGTAACCTGTAGCTGAATCTCAGCCGCAGCGAATACATGAACAATAAAATACACTAAACCTACTCCTTCCTCAACAAAGTGATCACTACAAAGTAAACCAATCATGCTCACCCTCCAAATGGTGCCTCACCTTCTTCTCTCACAGAGCCTCACCTGTGGTTCCTTTTATCAGAGTGTAAAGCCTCTCTTTCTTGTCTGTGTGTGAACTCCTCTTCATGCCCACTCCAGCAGGCAGCAGGAAGCAGAGATCACGAGCCACAGCATTTATACATCTCCATCACAGGACGCTGCGTCCTTCAGCCCCATCGAGCCACTCTGTGCCCCCAGGGGGGGGGGGGAACTGATCATCAGCATTGATGAGCTATGAGTCACTGTTCACAGGCTACACACCAACCCACACATGAAACACACGCTGCACTCTACCACTGTGTTTTCTTAACACTTACACCCTGGAACTGCATATCTCTTTATCAGATATGACTCAACATACATCAACAGTTAACACCATCAACACCTGCATGGCTGATACTAGCACTGAATGCTTGACGGCTCAGTGTAGGAAACGAATCACAGTAAAGGTAACCTGTGTTTCCACCAATCTGTATGCTGTGCTCACAATTTCTATTTTAAATATAACCCACTATGTTAATGACTTCTCTAATTAAGCTATTGAATGAATTCATTACAAACTATTTATATGCCAACGTACTTGTGTAACACAATACGCATTAAGGAGATCTACTCATTCATGTGTAAATGTATGCAGCAAGCTGTTCCAAAATGTAATCTGAGTATGGACTCTGGAGGGTTTATTGTCTTTAAAAACCAGACTGAAAGACCAAGAGACACCATGATTAACAAAATGTATCAGGCTACAACAGCTAAATCACCAGACATTATACTTGTCTAGCCATCCTTTCCTTTTTTGTGTTAATGTTATAACTTGCATTTAAATGTAAGTTACCTTTTACTCATTAAAGTACCCTCTTTCCCTCAGCAGCATTCCTGAACATGACCCTACCTTTAGAGATGGGTCACAGCTTCCTTCTTTAAGCCACACATGCTGAAGTGTCTCGTTACACTGTCTTTAAGTCCGAGGGTTGAAGCGTGACCGTGTGCAGGTAGCAGACTCACTCTGCCACTGAACTAATCTGGCCATCAGTGCAAGATGTGAATATCCTTTATAATAAAGCCACAGCGGAAAAGCTACAGCATACAATGAGGGAAGGAATTTGATAATAAATGGGATCTTTGGGTTTTATGTGTGTCCAGCTGTCCAAAAAAACATAATTTCCTCCCTTTTTTTATTTGACGTTATGACAGTCAGCTGGAAGGAAAAATGCAAGAATCAACAGAGTTTACAGCAGCACGAGAACAAAAGTGTTTGCTATGGAGAGCAGTTTTATTGATGACATCATCCCTTTCCAGCGAGACGAACTGTCCAATCAGAGCCACTTGATATTCCTGGCACACAGCTGTGCAGTAGGAAAATTAGGAAAAGCTTGAGGTTTAATGTCTGTATTCCCACCTTCAGGAAAATGGATACAGGAGAATTATGACACTTAAAGAAACTTTAGAAGTTCAACAGAGAAGAGAAATTTAATCAGATTTTACTGTGTGCAATTTTTCCAAAAGCAAATATTTCCACTAGCAAAGATCCAACCTTTATTAAGCTGTTAAAGTTTGACAGAAGCAGTAGCATTCGATCCTTTGCTTGGATTAAATCCCACTGAAACGCTCACTCAGCACTGCAGTCCAGGTGGAAGATTGTTGCACTATTACTCGTCAACTCTTCCAAAAAATACCACAAGAAGCTAAGATTACATAACAGAAGACGGCATGATGGAAACAGCTGGCTCAGTAAAGTGTTAAAAGCAGAAACTTCTATTATCAGCAAACCAACATCTACTGTTGCTGACAGCGTGTCCTCTCTGTTTCACATCAGATAAAACATCCCTTTTCAGCCGATTCAAACTCAAAAGCATGAGCACTTCCTACACTTTACTGCTAATGGGAAAAAACAAGTTAGGTCATAGTATGTGAAACAGATCAATTGATTGAATGTCAATACAAACATCAATCCACCTCTGGTCAGCCATATAGAAAATCATCATGCTTGGTTTGGTTGTTGCTTATAGGTTATATTAATGTTAGTGACAGTATATATATGATATAATATCAGTATTTAGTTACTGATTTAGAGCATAGTAGTTAAACCAATCCTTTAACCTTAAAAAAGCTCAACTTTCTTTTTGGTTATTTAAAAGAGATCCAACAAACACCTATAAGAAATCGACAAAATGTGGCCTAACTTCACAAAAATGTCTCCTCATTCCTATTCTTCATGATCAATTATTCAATGTAAAAACAATCTTCTATAACTAGAATATAATCTAATGGGCTCTGACATCAATTTCACACATTTTCATTAGGCTACCACACAGAGTCTCCCACTGGAACCGGTCTCAGCTGGGACCTGAACCAATTACAGTTTCCATAACTGGGCAAAGTGACATTTCTGCTCCTGTTGAGAGTCAGTTCGTTACCACTGACGACTGGATACCTTTAACATCAGTGCTGGTGTGCAGAGTTTGTTGGTGATGAAACAGACTAAATAATCTTCAGACCAGGTGAAACCAGAGTGCGCTGGGTCGGATTTAAGTGGAGTGATCAGAAACTAAAAATGTGACAGAATAAACCTTCTTCTAGAACAATATAAATATCCTTAAAAAAAGGAAACACTCATTCTCAATCTACACACAGTCAAATAAATCAGATGGAGACAATTAAACATAAACAGGAATATTTAACTTTTGTAATGACAGCAGATGCTTCCTAAGGATTTTCTGAAAAACTGCCAATCACATCCTAGTAGTGTTTCGATGCCCAAACTTCAGCCTGTGCCCAGTCTGAGATATCGACTCTGGAGGAGACGTTGTCCTGGAACGTCCTGTTTGTTATGTGAAATCATTAAGTGGGGCTGAAGCCACAATTTGACCACAGAGCTGTTTATTGCATGTAGTCCAGACCAACAGATTCAGTGATTTTAATCAAATTTAATAAGCAGTCTGGGGCTAATGATAGGCTGTCGCACAACCACTAAGACAAACACTATCCTCTGTCATCATTACATGAAAGCTTGTCAAAGAGACCTTTGTAAATTAGTAGAGTAAGAATGTTGAGGTACACACAGGAGTTTACGCTGGACCTACAACCTTCACGTCCAGCCTGAGTAACCCCTGAGAAACAATTGAAGGACATGAAACCCAATTCAACATAAACAAGTTGTGTGGCTGCCTACACTGCTTTGTTACTGTTGGCTCATGGCCGTGGGTTTGGCTGCCATGCTGCTGATAGATGATGATTTGCTGCATAAAACGCAGCTCTCGGCGGGGAAAGCCTACTTCAAATGTTCCCTGTATGACATGGGAAATGCAATCAGAAACTGCCAAAAGTCATAAAGAAACTACACAACATGTGTTATTGACCTTCTATGATGAAAGCAGATTTCAGCTTGTGAGGAAATGTAGTCGACAGAGTCATTTATAATCCGGCTACAGTAATTACTAAGCTATTATTCAATGAATGCTAAATCATTTTTTCTTGGCAAGCTTCACCCCTTCTGGCAGGAATGCTTACTTAACAGTACGCTGGTGAAGAGAGATGTGAGAGAGTCTCTACATCACTTTACTTCACATAGAATAAACGCACATATCTTTTGGACATTTTAATCTTAACAATCCCAACATCTACTTATAATTGTTTTGTATAATTTTATTGTATTTTATTCATCAATAATTTTATTTTCATTATTTGCTGTTGTAAGTGACTCGATGTCATTGTAAATGATCTCTCAATGATCTATCAGTATAAATATAAAGTCACGTTATAGTCACTGTGGGCTCGAGTACTTCCTGGATTTTAAACTCTTAATATATAATTGGTTATTCAAAGGCGTCCACGTCACAAACAATCTTTGTTTATTTCTCTGTTGTTGAATTCACAGGCTGAATACCAGTGAGGTTTCCCCTTGTGGTGAGGCCAGTAACAGGTGGTGAAGTGAGCCATGTGTGCTCTGTGTGAATACTGTGGTTGTTTGGATAGTTATAGCAGCGCTCTGTGTGAAGCTGGCTCAGGACTGAGAGAGAAGAGACAGAAATAGCCCCTCCCCCCCCAACACACCCACACACCCCCACAGCTAAAGAGCTCCTGCAAACATCCATGTGACTAAAACTCCACATATTTGGACGCACAGTTTGTTTCCGCTCTGCAAGTCAAAGGAAGATAAGATGATGTCAGCATCCTTTTACAGCATCCCTGCTCCCAAAGTATTTCTATGAGTAACTACTGAGCTGCATCACCAGAGGCTGAGACACTCTCACTGCATGAGGCTGTTACATCTGATCAATACATGAGGGCTGTAACATCTTACACATGGACAGCAGGGGAAAACTCAATCAACCCTGCAGTCACATGGGAACCAGTTATTTAAATATCTTGTTATTCCTCTCAGTAACTTCAAAGAAAATTGCAATTAGCCCCATCACATGGATTCATATTAATGGTCCAGCCTGTGTGTGTGTGTGTGTGTGTGTGTGTGTGTGTGTGTGTGTGGCTTCATGAGGATTATCTAATCTCAGACACATGCAAACTGTGCGTGTACGAGGGAAACCTGGAGCTACAGACAACCTCTGTGTGTTCTGAGCTTAGGAGGGAAAAACAAAGAGCAACACACACACACACACACACACACACACTTAATTGCAGGGTCAGCAAGAGGGAAAGCAACAAGCACATACCTCTGAATCACTGTTTGCTTCAGAATTTGCTGCCATGTCGTCCCTTCACAACCAGCTGTGTCCCTTTGGTTTCACCAGAGGAAAGGCCTTGAAAAGCTCCTCAGACTGAGTGTCACTTCTTTGGTTTAAGGGCACCCGGCGTTACATAAGAACATCTATTTTCCCTGCTTCGCCAATCAACTGGCATCCAGTTTTACACACCACTCCTACCCCCCCTGACTTAAGACTAGAGATGTCTTTTTTAAACAGGTACACCTTCAAGCTCCTCCCTGCTGTATAGTTTTGGCCAATCTGTGGCTGATATGCAGACGAGCGGCAGCAGCAGTAAACGTCCCCACTTTAGAAGAGGAGTAGCTCTGTGGGGGAGCTTGACAACATCTGCCCCGCCACCCTGCGACAAGCCTCTCGTGCCCTCATTCTTAAAGCCACACATGTGAGATGTCTTGCTCAAACAGACGCTCAGACATACGCAATCTACCTCAGATGAATGAAGAAGATGCAGATGCTGTGTGTCTCAAATGATTCAGAACATATTCTTGATGACTGGAATAAAAAAAGGTGGAAATATGGATCAATCAAAGCGGCTCAAAAAACTCAAAGCTGTGTGGGGTCTGAGTCTGAGAGTGAGGGAGGCAAACAGCAGGATGCACACAACTTCTTACAATGGCCGTCACATCCACCACAGACCTCCCAGCTGGTGGTGCCAGGGCCAGAGTGGCACAACAAGAGTGTGTGTGTGTGTGTGTGTGTCCATGGAAAAGGGAGGAGAGGTGACTTGTGACCTACATGCTACAAATAATCTTTTTATTTGAAGCACACTTTCTCTGTCCTGTTTCTTTCTCTTTTGCTCTCTCTCTCTGTCTCTCTCACACTCACACAAACACACACTCACACAAACACACACACACACACACACACACACACACACACACACAAACACACACACACACACACACACACACACACACACTCTTAAATGGGCCACGGGACAAAGCTTTTCCATTAATCTCAATGGATCTCTGTGCTTTGGAAGTCTTATAATACTCACTCATTCTTAAGGAATTAGGATTTTGTGATGCTATGGCTTTGGGTTTTGTACAGATATGAACTGCCTCAATGAATTTCAGCTATGTATGTAACCAAGCAGCAGTGAATTAAACACTACATTACTTACAACTTACCATACCTTGACACTGTTTCTCCTACAAAGATCTGGTTTGGATTTAATCTCCAGCATTTAGTTAAACATGAAGGAGTCGGTGGGAGCATAAACAGAGACGGCATTCACTTTCTGCCTACGAGAGGAAGAAACTAAATGTAACTCGATCACAATCTTAATAGCTCTGACTGCGACTGTGCCAACTTATACAACAGTAATAACTACCATAAGATGCAGACAGTAACATAAACAGTATCAGGTCCACAGACATGCCAGTCCAATAAACCACACGGTAGGCAAATCTCACTTAATCCCCTGTTAATGTGACAAATGTACAGAATAGGGACTGAAGGGAGGGGGGCAGGATAAACAGGCAGGAGATGTTACTTCCTGTAAGAAGAGATCATGGTGTCTGGGGAGATGACTTCAGGTCTGCTTTACTCCTCTGCGGCTGGCCATCAGCATGACTGTGATTATCAGGGACTGTCTGAAAGGGCTGACAGTGCCCAAGGGATGGATGGCTTTATAAACATACACACAACCACACACACACACACACACACACACGTACATGCACTAGCCTATATGGTGGCCTGCACACGCACACAGGACATGACAGTTAAGTTATGCTTTGGGGCTTTGAGGATCATATTGCTGCTCGCTAATTAAAATGTCTGTTTGTCCCTGTTTACATTGTAAGATTGTCTGGCTCGGGGCCACAGTGCAGCAGCCAGCAAATGCTTTTATTCAAGCTTTTTATTCAAGATCCCGGCCAACAAATCACAGAGTCAGATCGACTAATTGCATCTGCACAAAACATAGCTGTCAGTGTTATAAGTGCAGCAGAGTTTAATTTAGTTATTTCAAAGGATGCAGCGTTGTCACAGTCTCCCATGGGAGTGGACGGCGGAAAGAGGGCAGTGCCACCTGCTGCTCAGTACATGAAACAGCTGGACTGTCTGCAGATGTGCAGAAAAGTCTGTGCAAGTCATGCATAGTCCTTTATGTACATGTGTGACAAGCCTTTTTCTTAGACTTTTTAGTTTTAGAAAAAGTGCATTAATGTTGGATTTGTTCTATTTAAGTGTCTCAGTAAAAAATGACCAGTGAAGTGAAGCAGCTTTCATTACAAATATTAATTACACCTTCATTAATAACAGCTGTTTCCTACTGTGACTGTCTATAAATCAACTGTGAAATAATAATAATCACCAAAGATCTAAAGGTCTGCCTCACAGACATGTAATGTTAGAAAACAAAATAGGGCAGGGTAATACAGCTGAAATTAATAGTATGCTATAAATAAGAATATTTGTCTGATATAAAATCTATTACAATTTGAAAAAATTGGGCAAAAATCACAGTTAAAATGTTAGCATTAAAAAAACTTATCAAATGTATAAAGCAAAAACTCTCACTAATAATAATTTGCTCTGAATCACTCATTTAAACTAGAGTAACAGATGATGATCATATTGTCACAATTTGATTCATAGACAAAAACATTGAATCATCGACCAGCACTTTAATAAAAAGCCAGGACTTGTGCTTTGTTACCAGCACATTTAACAACGTTTCTTCTCTAATGACGACATCAATGCAACGCTTATAATTATTGTAATTCATATAATGGTTTTTGTCCTGCAAGATGTACACTATACACATGAGCTCTGACCGCAGGATCAACTTTCACCCTGAGCATGAACAGTCCTGTGACTTTGTCTACAGCAGGGTGCTTTCTGTTTTTGCACTCGAAAGGAAAATCCATGAAAGAATGAAACTCTGTGTGGTTGCAGGCAGACAGAAAATATGCAGAAACTCTGAATTTGATATACATTTTTGTCTCAGCTGTCTGAGAAAGTTGAAGGCACGTCTACACTGTACAGTAAGAGGCAGTGGACGCTGACGCCCTCTGAAGCAGATATCCACCACCTCTGCAGGAACATAAATATTGTTCCACAATAGCAAGGAGCGAGGAGATGCTGGATCTGCTGAACTTACACTTCCTACGCTTCCTCCTCCATTCAATTAAAGCCCTTTATCTGACACAGAGAGATTCCTGTTGGAAAGGAGTTAAAACCTTTCTCACTTTGTTTTTTCCCCCTCAAAAGGTGGCACGGTGCAACAATGGCTCATATGGCTGTGTTGGGGAAGGGGTGAGGGGGAGGTTTCCGTTGTATAGCTCTAAGCAACGGAGATGCTTTTCCAGATTAGAAATGAGGAATTCCATTGTTCATTTTAATTCATTTAAGTCGTTCAGTCATCTAACAGGAGTTTAGGATGGAGAGGTTTGGGAGGAGCGTAGCTGACATATTTATGGGTTGTGTATGTTCAGACGTCCAGCTGACCCACAAGGACTCACACAAGTCCTGCTTGCAGAGAGTGGGATTTCCAGCCAGCCCAAAATCTGGCTCATTTTAGCTCCATGTTTTCTTTTATTTTGCTGATTCCTCTTGAGGACGAAATCAAATGCAAAACGGCAGAAAATTATAGCAATTATTGTTAAATGAGCAGTATTCTCAATTTTCAAGTGTTTGCACTCCTTTGTTTGTAATCTTTTGTAAACAACTTGAGAAGTCTGAACTGCATCATTAGCATTAGTACGGATGTAACAATGTAACCTGGCTAAATTAAGAAAGCACAGTTTAAAATATCGAGCAGATTTAGAGCTTATCAGGATCAATCAGACACGTGCAAACACACAATGCTGAAATTACACTTCTGAAGCCACAACAAAGGGTCTGGTCTCCACTGAACTCTGTAATTACGCTATGTTTGGCATAGACTACACCTTTGGCAGAGATGTGGACATTTTAATGACTGGTAATGTTTATTCTATGCCATTGTTCAAAGTGAGAGCCAGAAACAACAGTGTTTACTGGTTCTACTACGAATTGGTGCTGAATCATGAAGAAAACCACACAAACTGCCTGACGGTAATCCAGTCTGGAAATGTGATATGAATATTTATTAGGACAGGTGTGTTGCACCCAAACAGAACGGATAAAAAAAAAAAAAAGGCGACAGCAGACAAAACAAGGCCTACATCTGTTGGCTGGTGAACTCTGTCTGCCCCGCTGAAAGGAAGTCAGTGGGTTTGTTGTGTGGCCTTGCTTCTGCAACTCCAAAAAAATTCCAACCAGTTTTATTCCCACATTACATGAACACAAAACCACCTTGTGTGATGTTTGGATCCTGCTGGGCCTTATCACGACCATACTGAAGAGGGTGAGGTCAAAAATCGGAGACCCAGATCTGCTGAAACAGTGTTGGCATTGTGTCTTGAAGCAGATTCAATAAGAGAATTACATCAGCGTCTGGACTGAGTTTCCTGTCTTGCCAAAGGTGCCAATCGAGTGGAAGCAAACACAAAGTAGCGAAAATATTCAGTAGATTCATTACTTTTGCAACAGTAGATTAAGAAACCGCAGTCAGCAGTCTCCGGGGCAGGCAATGTTGGAGGTTGGCTGTTCATTACATCATGTGCAGTATGCATAAAAAACTTCAAACAAAACACATGCCTGCAAGATAATCTGTGGGGTTTAACAACTTGCAGCTTTATTACTACCAGACGGTTGACAGATTAAAGGAAACGCCAACATAAAGTGTCTTAATATGGTGTTGGGCCACCACATGGCACCTAAACAGCTTCAGTGCTCCTTGTTAGTGATTCTACAGTATGTGAACTCCACTGGAGCGATGAACACCATTCTTCTAAAAATGTTTGATGTTTTGGTGTTCATGGTGAAGAGCACTGTGTAACTTGCTGGGTCTAAAATCTCTCATAGGTGTTTCAGTGACCTCTCCTGCTCTATGGATGGAGAGCATTGTCATTGTGGAAGAGAGCGCTCCCATCAGGACAAGTGGACCCAAACCATGCCAGCAAAAAGCCCCTCCCAGTATAACGAGCCCCTCATTGTAGGGGTCAAACATTTAGGCCTGTACCGTACTCTTGGTGTACGCCACACATGCACTCGCTAGGATGACTCATCTCATCCTATCACTTTTTGTCTACATGCCTATGTGTCTATGGTTGTTGCTCCACTGAACTCTCAAACGTGCATTCATCTTTGTAATGAGGGGTTTAAGCACTACAGCCTACAATAAAATCCCTCTCTATGTAATTATTGATGGACTGGTGTCCGATCACGTCCCGCTTTGACATTCTCAGTCACCTCTTCTGTTTTTCCTTACATGTTGCACTAATGCATAAGGATCACAATCATCAAATGTTGCCCCTATTTACTGATGTCTTTCCTGTAGATCTAGATGCAGATGTCACTTATTGAGCCTGCAGCCAGCTGAGCAGCCTTTGTGACTGAAGCTCCTGCTATCTGTGCCCCTACAATGAACCCTCTTTTAAAATCCTCTTTCCATCTTGATACAAAATCAGAATCAACTGGGCCTGCTCAGCATTTGTATACATGCCACAGAGCATGATTGGAAAACAATTGTTTAATTGTACCATGCAGTGCATATGTGTGGAAGCATCTGCATTCATTGTGTTTCTCCACTCATTTAGTCAGGTTTCCCCTTTGTCACCCACATCTGCTGCTGTGTGCAGACTGTATGCAGCCATGCTCTTGGCTCTGTGAGGTGAGCCGTATGCAAATGCTTAACATGTATAATATTTACTATGTTCACTATCTTAGCTTAGCATGTCAGCAATTTGCACTAAACACAAAGTGCAGCTTTGGCTGATTAAAATGTCAGTAGATTTGCAGATATTTGGTGGTAGTAATTGTCCTGATTGATGCACGCTAGATGAGAAGTTAAAGGGAAGGGTCATATCCAAACTTCATGGCAATATAATCTATAGAGGTTGGATCAAATTGGTGAGCAGACCAACTGACAGAAAATGCTGTTAGCTTGGATAAAAATGTTTTCCATTATCTATCTGACCAGTCTCCTTATCTGCAGCTCTGCCAGTAGCACCATTAACATTTGAATTCCTGTAGCTTAATAAAAAAGAGCCACCTCATGAAAAGTGGTTTAAGATTTAAGACTTCCTTTCTACAATGTCAAAAGACAAACCCACCTGTTTTTCCATTTCTTGAGACTGTGTTTTATCACACCACAGGTTTACTGAGAGCATTACTATCAACACATCACATCACTGTGTCATCCAACAAGCACAGTTAAGATATCAGGACTGTGGTATGGCTGTTAGCTGAGTGCATTGTTTTTAATGAAAAATACTGTGAGACAGGACTGAACTGAGATGAAGATCTATTACTGGTGGCTTTCTTTTTCAGATCTAGTTAAATATTGTTCAATATTCAAAGAGAACTTATCAATCTTTGAGACTAGTGAGAAAGAGGGCCTTGGTGATCAGCAGGCCAGTTGCACAATGAAATCAGTATAATTTTAGTCAAGTTGAGAGAACGTAGGCTTGATAAAAACAGTTGTCCAAATCAATATTTTATATGTTCTGCCGTTGGGGGATGTGCTTAGCTGTGCTGAGCTGATAGTGGGAAAATTTGCTGGTCAGCAAATCTACAGTCGCACAGCACAGAGCACATTTTCATTTCATAGTTTCCTTTCACAGGAAAAACCCCAACATCTGTAACAACCCGGACTGTCTCTTGGGACAATATTTTAAAGATGGGAGGAGGGAGAATTTATGATGCATAATATTTCAGATTTTGAAGGCAGCAGCGACATATGAGGACATAATGCCACACAAAGAGCCTTCAGACTTCTGTGTCAATGTTGTAAAGCCTTAAAAAGTAATGTGCATTTGAGCAAAAAACACACTCAGAGTCTCAGAGCAGCAGATGGTTAGTGTTCAAGTACTGTACATCCCTGGTACAGTGTGATGCATGTTGGTCAGCCTTCAGCCATTACACAACAGCTCTCACCAACACTTAACAGCAAAAAAGTGTTACTTCAAGTGAGAACAAATCAGATATTTGTGTTAAATATAATATAAGTGTTCAATTCGAGTGTGAGGATGTAACTCAGATATGCTTTCATCTTTAGATTGCTATAAGAAAAATGTGGATAACTAAGTAAGATAAATATACAATTGGTCAACATTTCTGACCAAGAACACAATTATTTTGTTTTATCTGGATCCAGGTTTTGTCAAGTGCAAAGCCCCCTTGGTTTCCTGGGTCACCTAGGGTCATCTCTCTAGTGATTGAGCTGTTTATCTGTTATTCTGCCTACAGCATCAATGATTGACAAGTAACAGTCTCTAAAATAAGCCTACAAGTTCTGTGATTGACACTCCAGACACCGCGTGAGGAATCCCTGCATGCTCAGGATTATGAAGCTGTTAGCATAATAAGCACGAGGGCTTGGTCTTGTCTCCGACTGACCTTTCAAGGTTCAAGAAAACTCTCCACACAGTGGGGCTAAAAGCTGTTAAGGCTCGAGGCTATATTACTGCAAAGCCCTGCTCAAAGAACATTGCTGTTACATCTGGACTTCACCTGTGCTGGAGCTGACTAGAGCTCATTTCCCAGCATGTGGCCTCAACATTTAACTCACATCAGTCTGAACTCCACTAAGTATTTTTAATGAGGTTAACATGTACATTTCCTTTTACATTGCAAACCCAGAATAATAGCTAATGTCAGCTTTTTCTGCTCATTCTTAACAAGGATTCAGAGATATGTCCCGTTATGTTACTCGTACCCTCGACAGATGGCATTGGTGACTTCTGGGGCGCTGCCTGACTGGTTTCCAACATGAACTACACATAATTGTTCCCTTCCTTGTTCTCTTTCCATCTGTTCTCCACCTCCCAGTTGTAATCGGTTGCTCTAATCTTGATGCCCAAATACACTAAGAGCCAAAGAAATACACACACACACACACACACACAAAAAGCATGAGAAACCTCAACACATGTATCCCCTCCACACACATAAACACACACACACATACGCAGGCCATCTGACTCATCAATGACTGTAGCACATGCAGCTCAAACATATGTTATACTGTGTTACAAATGTACAATCTGTACACACTTCATATGGGACTCACACTCGTTTGCCACATATCTGATTAACTTACAGTTGCCTTACGTAATGCACAGCTGGAATGATAACTATAGGAACATCTGCCAGCCAGGAGCAGTCCCACACAGACAAACAGCACTCACTACATGTCTTTGACCTCTGTTATGCTGCCATCAATAAAATCTTAATCTCAACATATGCAGATTGCAGGTAGAGACAACAGAGTGAGTGCTGACATTCATTAGCACATTATTAAAAGGCACAGTTTTCCTGTGAAAGATTCCTGACTGGCTTGAAGGACACCAGGCTGAGAGTATAGCAACAATAAATAACTGATCAGAGAATCAATGTCAAAATCAAAAGATACCCTTCAAAACTAGGACAGGTTTGTATGTGACAGGAGGCTTGGCTTGTGCCGTGTAGCCGAGCTTCTCATCACAAATGCATGATGACTCGCTACACTTACCATTCTGCAGATGTCCGAGACACAAAACGCACACACACGACTCAGCAGAGGACAGCGACAGCGAGGCTGCTCCAGGTCTGTACAGACGAAACCTTTTGCGCCTCCAGCTCCGGCAGAGTCTTACAGCCAGACATTAATAACATAACGCTGCACACAGACACATGCTGCATTCAGGGCTTGACGGCTAGTGCTGCTGCAAAAAAGGAGTAGCAACAATGGAAAAGAAGAAAAGAGCATTGCTTTGACCGTCAGACAGAAGTGGGAAGGATAAACCCCCGTGTAGATCAGGCTTAGACAGAAATCAGGATAAAACAGGTGGGAGCTGGGATATCAAACAACAAGCACAGCAGCACTGATGATGCAGATACATGGAGAGAAAGTTTCATTGTCATGTCCTACACAATTATGATGACTAAGGTATATTGGCCTTCATAAAACTGCTAAAGAGACCAAAGTGAACTATAGGTTTTGTAAAAATTGTGCCAATTATATATCAGGTAAATGTTTATCTTTATTTAAAATGCCCTCACTACAACAATGGAACAGTGAAAGGATGATAACAGACGATATATGATGACTGTATTTAATGATAATAAGATGTATTTAACTTTTCTGTGTCATAATGGATCTATGACAAGATGCACATGCACAGCTTCACAGGGAAATAGAAATAGAAATAATGCAATTAGGACTCTATCAGGATCTTTGGACACAACTGTATGGATTATAAATCTTTATGATGATGAAATATTTTCTCCCAATGAATTCATCTCAGTCACGGTGCACATTTTGATTGACAGCCAAACCAAAACGAAAACTTTTGCAACAACCTGCAGCTCACACTACGGTTTAAAAGCTGTCGCCTCTGCTGTGTTTAGGTTACTTCTACATCTCACTACAGTGTGTTTGGGTACATTCGGTGGGGCGTGATAATATTTATTCAGGCTGGGCATAGCCTGCTCCCTTACTTACACATGAACCACCACATGGGCGGGTTGGACTGCCTTTGATGGTGCAGTGTCAAAGTTAGCACCACTTTTCAGCTCAAGCTTGTCACTGAGGGAACACAATGCTGAGAAGACTAAAACTTTTTTTATATTTTGCTGATTATGTTCATCTTCGTCTCTTTAGTTCATTCATCACATCAACTTGACCTTTACTGTTCTAACATCTATGAACCACTGTGAGAAGAGTACTGCTACAGATTTCTAGAGAGTGCTGCACGATTCTTTGGTTTAAATCAAAAGTGCATGAATTTATGTGCAGCACATGTTGAGCATCACCAGTCCTCACACCTCAAATAAATGAGGTGTCAAAAGGAAATGACACAGTCTCAGTCTCGCACATAGTGAGATGTGAACATGTAACTCACATCCCAAAAAGGAACTGAAATATAAGCAGTGCTGTACATTTGTGACAATTGTAATATTATTATAAAATTCATTTATGTTGGTATTGTGCCTTTTTTTAATTAATGCTGGAATTAACATGTAACAAGAATTTACATCAGAATCAAAATCAACTGGTTTGTTCAACTGGCAACCCATTAAAGCTACCCACTCTTCAGCATGGACAGAGGAGGAAGCACAGAGAGACAGCATTTTATACTTGGTTTCTGCAGATGTGAAAACACTTGAGCAATAAATGTCAGACAGTAACTAGCTGTATATTTCAGGCTGGCAGAGGTGCCTGCCAATGGTAAGTCAATAAATGTTAGTCATGTTTCTGTGGAAAAACAGTAACGAGCAGAAAACAACTCAAACTCGTCCTCATTCTTAAACTGGGTCATTGCACCATCTGACAGGTCCTGTGTGCATTGAGAAGAGGGTTTGAGCAGATTCAGGATTCAGAGTACTACAGCTATGAAATGACAAAGCTAGTAACGTTATAAATGGTGAATGTGTAATGGTATACTGAGCTAAATCCATCTGGTGTTTTCTTCTTCTCTGTGTTGTTTTCTCTAATTTCCTGAGTTGGCAGTAAACCTTTTCTTTAAATCATTTGATGCTTTTATTTAGCAGCCAAGACTCAACACGGCACCTGGCACGGAAGCAGAGTTTGGAGATGAAGTGAGTTTAACCTGGCCGATGAGTAAGCATCCAAATGGCTCAGATACAACACTAAATAGCACAGAGCTTCTCCAGAGGAGGAATTCAACTCATATAGAGATGAGAAGAAAGCCTCTTCAAGGGTTAGAAACACTCATTCTGTGAGTTGAACTGAGTGGAGTGATGAACTACTGTTATCTAGCCTTGGGTCTTCGTGACTTCTGGGAACAGCAGGGACTGCGATATGATGGCACAACGTGACAGTGATGTGGAGAGAAGGATGTGGGTGAAGGGCAATTTGGGAGAAATTAACAACAGTGACAGAAAGACAGTAAGATGGGGGGGAGGAAAAAAAAGAGCTTTGAGCAATGCAGAGACTAGTGCACAGATAAAGCCAAAGTCAAAGGCCAGAACTCAAATAACATCTCACAAGGGCTGTTTTTTTTTCTTTGGCACTGTACACTCTATCCTCCACAGGCATGACCCCAAAAGGACAAAAATGATCAGCTTGCCTATGAAGTACAGTCATAAAGTTCACATTCCTGCCTTCCATTCAACTCTGCTCAATTACAAAAAAGTTAAATATGGCTATAATGGCCACAAAAATAGGGTAACTGTACATAGCAAAAGGCCTCCGGCACTTTAGAAAGTATTCTGTTACTGCATCTGTTGCTGAAGCACACACTGACTGTGGCACTCAGGAAGTCCGTCCACCATATGTTCATAATATAATCTCCATAAACATAAGCCAAAAATAGCAGATTTGTTACATGACGTGACTGAAGCAAACATGTAAGAATGAGCAGTTTAATGTCACGTTAAGATTACGCTATAGACAACAAACACACAGATAATCATGTCATCGACTTTCACACTGACCCTCATGCTGTATTTAACCCATGAGAAGTGTAAGTAGTGTTGATTTTAAGTAGTTAGTATGTGTTTGAGCCACTGGGCGGAGAGTCAGTGACATTAATCTGGTCCATGCAGGCCATCTGTGATCGAGGAATAAGCGTCCTGTGTTAGTATTTGTTTAAGCCCAGTGTGTGATAGCTGTGGCTGTGTGACTCTGAGTTAAGCTCCAGATGTGTGTGACTGTGTGTTTATGTTCGCTGACGCTCGTGTGTCTATTTATCTATCTGTGTGAGTGGACAGATTGCTGACAAAGCTGCCATCGTCTAGCCAGCAGCTGTGCTCTGCTAATAACAATAATCTAGTCAGCCTCATCGGTAATGTACAGAAAACCACAGCTATTTGAGACAAGGAATAAATGAAATACCATCTCACCACTAATTTCACAACTGTGAGCATTTTTATTTTCATTTAGGGATGGGGGTCCCCTCATCGAGTCTAATTCAGTTCACCTTTCAACATTTGCAAGTAACTAAAGGATGAACAACTAAAACTCAAACATGCCTAATCATCTTTTGTGGGAAGCCTACAGTGGAAGCATCATTAATGTTCACAGCCTGGAACTGAGTTGAGCAGGATAATATATGACACGTTCGTCAGATGTATGACACATTCAATTAACGGCCAGCTACTTACTACAAACACTGAAGATCCTGACTCAGAACTATTAAGTGGCTCAGATTAAAATGTTCATATGAATCAAAGTTTAACTGAGAGACTCTTAAAATGATGTGAAGTGATCAGTTAGATCATTTCTGTAGAGAGGAGTCTGGACTCTGTTGGTTCCTGCTCACAACAAAACCACGCTCAGTGTTACAGAGTGATGTCTCTTCACTCACAAATAATCTTTGTCTGAATTGAGACACCAGCTGCAGAGAGCAGATTAACCAGAGAACAACCAAACTTTTTGTTTAAGCTGTTAAAAAATTAACACTTGAGCTGATCTGATGTGCCATCTGTGATATGTGACATTTTAACCAGAAACAGTGACAGGAGGATGAATATAAGAAGCCTGCTACCTACATGTTGACCATTGCTCTTTGCTAATAAATAAGAGTGAGGCAAGAGTTTTGATAAGAATCAGGGTATTTTTCAGTCTGGGAACTGGATACAAAATGCAGTCCGCTATCTGAATCTATCCTAGTTTTCATTACTGATAGATTCAGATTTCTTTGAAGAGTCTCCCAGTTTCGCCAGACACAAGGAGAGTTGTGAAACTGGTAAATGTCCAAAGCAATTTCACACAGTGTGGAAACAATTGCACACAATGTAATGAAAAATGTGACCAAGAACAAAACATTGACCACATAGCACAATAACCTTTTGCACCAACTACTGAATCATGCTATTTTGAATATACTGAGAAATCAAATATGGGAATGCACATATATATTATTAAGTAAATGTTTCATGCATCAGACTTTGATATGAATTTCAAATGCATGAGACTCACAAATACATGAGGTCATACACCTAAAGCTGTGACAGAGACCTGGCTGCAGTTCTATCTGTGAACATCACTCACTGATTAGAAATCAACCAGAAGGATGATGTCCTTATCACTGCACTGCAGTGTCTGGACTGCAGACTAATGCTAGTTTAAGGAGAGGGATTTGGGTAAGATGACATGAACCTTCACAGAGCTGACATGTACACCTCCAAAATGTGCAGCTCTAAACATCAGGCCAGATGCTGACCAGTGGAGCAGGGAACACTACCTGAAAGCACTGATGTAGAGCTTCAATATCCAGTGTTATCTAGAAGAGGTGTTAGTCACTCTGTCAAATTAATTCACTATAAACACAGATGCACCCACCTGTGACTTGTCTTCATCCATTATGTTCACTAATGAGGATGTCAGACTTAATGGCCCTGCAGCACACATATCCATTATATATAGCTGTCTGTTGCTGTTTTATTTTCATACTTTGACATAAAATCATGCTCAAGTAAGTAAGAAGGATGGTCTCTCTTATTCTGAAATGTCTGCTCATATCAGCTACTGTGAATCAAAGTTACGACAACAATTGTTTCTCCTCATAATATAAATAGGCATGATTTGGCAGTGTTGACACGTCCCATGGGTAAAGTACTTTCCACTGTGTGAATCACATAAAAAGCTTACAGCTATGAGCTAATGTAGGCAGCAGGACACAACAGTTGGCACTTTCTGGAGGGAAATCTGCAGCAGCGGGAATGGATACCCCTACCCCTCAGTACAGACATGCATGACTTGAGGTTTACATACATCAATAGAAATGTGAAAAATGCATAATTTCAGGGAGGGACTTTTCTTTCTTGTTCCCTTCCACTAGTTGGGAGCAGGAATCTGATTGCTGACCTTAGTCTGAATTCTCAGGCTAGCTCTATTAATAGCCCAGACACCAGCGAACGCAAGACTCCTAAGTCAGCAGCCAGAGCTCGCTCGCCAGGCCCCGCTTCAATCTGGCTCTAGATGGACTAGACTCATGATTAGAAAGAAAAACAAAACTCATGAATCTTCTCAACTCATTCATTCTTCAGTGATTAAAAAACAAAGCAGGATGCAGCTAAAACACACAGCACAGCAACACAGGACAAATACCTTTAATGTCAGTCAATGTCAGGCATATAGATATTAATATCTGGAAATGCATTAAGATAAAACCTGAGTCTTTTTAAACAGAGTGTTGTGCTCAGAACATGACAATACCCAAGCCTTCACCATTTCCCTCTAATGGTAATAAGGCAGAGAAAGGGGCACCCTGTTGGCACTGTTCCCAGGGAAACTGGGCAGCAATGTGAGAGAGAGAGAAACGCTGCTATGCATCATTCAGAGTAGTGAAATGGGGCTTTTGTCTACACAAACTCTGAAACACAGTAAGGTATTTAGAAAATATTGGTTCACTGCAGCCCCAACACTAACAAGAATTTGTTGTAAATCAGTCACAAAAATAAAAAAAATTGCCTAAATTCAGCAAAAGATCAACAACTTCTGACAAGCTTCTGAGATGTGACTCTACACACACACCAAACTTCCGTCCTGCTATAAACTACGACTCTCTGTGTTTACGGTAACAGAAATAAGAGATCAATTTACTGTTTAAGCTTCTTGTGACAGGAATTCCTCCTAATGTTGCTTTCCTTAAACCGCTGAGGCATTGTTGCACATTGTCTTGTGACATTACGCAATGCCAAGATCTCTTTTTCAGGGCCACTCGCGCTGTAGTTTTCCCAGTGAAAACAATGTCATAACCAAAGTGGCTGAGTGGAAAAGGCCACAACTGTTATTTTGGATAAACACTGGATGGACATCTCAGAGCTACAATCCCTACAATCTTTCTCCCTATTGTCTTTAAAAAAATAACCAGTACAATTTAACTTTGCCGTACCGTAAGCACAATGTCATGAGAGCCATGAGAGCCTGAGACCCATTTTAATGCTTAAACAAGTGAGTCACATTGTGCCCTATAAGGTCAAATATTCAAAACATACATAAATGTCCTCAGTGTGTTTTGTAATGTGATCCAATGCATGACTGCAGGTAAAACACATTCCCGCTCCTTCTGGCTGCTCTTAAAATATGTCACATTCCTCACAAAAATAAATGTGATGGACAGGCGGCACATGAGGGCGGCTGGCAGTCTACTGTGGCTGCAGTTAACAGGTGGAGTGAAAGGGCAAGGACACAAGGGTGTTTATTTACTACCATAAGTCTGCTCTGTGGTGGGAACCTACAAGACCCCAAGGGGGTGTTTGAACCTTTTTCTGGAGACATGAAAGTACACACTTGACTTAAATTGTGGATGGAAGGAAACAACACAGCAGCGAGTGTGTGGGATCACAAGCATGACATCCCATCAGTCTGGATCCTAAAATGAACACCAAAATACATGTTAACATGACTCACTTAGTTCAAATTATACCCCAGTATCTTTTAGTTTCAGGTGAGCCAAAAAGTTAACACTGCTTCAGAGAAACCGGGATTAAATATAAAATATCATTCAGCTGTGCTTACATGTCAGTTTCTCATAGCTCCATCAAGTTTGGTTTCTCTTTCATCACCTGGCTTCTCGAGGAAACATGAAGAGGTGCTTGTGAGACATACACAGAAGTGACACAGAGGTAAACACTGGACTTTACTCACATTACAAACATGTAGCAGATTACTGAAATGCAGCTCAGCTAAATACATGTAATGTGATGGAGGGAAAGAGACGTGTACTGTAGGTGGACAGCAGAATATCCACCTTGTTAGTTAAAGGCCCTTGGTACACCTACACAGGTGTTTTAATTACTGTGTCTGATTAAACCTCCTTTGAATGTGCAGTCACAGAGGATTAGTTTAGTCTGTCTGGTCTAGTCTAGTTTAGTCTATTTAGTCTGATTTTGTTCACTTACCATGAGGAATGAGGTGAGAAGTATTTGCTTATTTTTTGTTCACATGGCTCTCAAATGTGCAGTAAGTTTGAGAGTGTTTATAGACTCCACCCCCCTGTGAGAGTGAGCATAACCTTCAAATACAGATTAATGTTTTTAGTTTAAGTGATAGTGACTGAGAAAGAGATATACTGCCAAAACTCTTCTTGGAAATTAAATATGACTATAGAAACAATGGATCTGAAAATGATCAAGCA